>NW_027225590.1:1200000-1800000 GCF_038994185.2 Dermacentor albipictus
GACGGCGGCAATTTTATCCAGATCAGGTCGGACTCCTTGGCTACTGACGACGTGATTGAGGAACTGGAGCTCATGAAAACCAAAATGGCACTTTTCAGGCTTCAAAGTAAGACCGGCAGAGCGTATTGCTTCAAAAACAGTTTTCAGCCTTCGTAAGTGTTTGTCGAACGTTGCGGAAAAGACAATCACGTCATCCAAGTACACCAGGCATGTTTGCCATTTGAGTCCGGAGAGCACAGTGTCCATTAGACGCTGAAATGTTGCTGGCGCCGAACACAAACCGAAAGGAAGTACCTGAAATTCATAAAGTCTGTCAGGCGTCACAAAGGCTGTTTTCTCACGGTCTCTCTCATCCACTTCGATCTGCCAATAACCGCTTTTCAAGTCCATTGAGGAAAAGTAGCACGAGTTTCGCAACCTATCCAAGGAATCATCAATACGTGGCAGTGGATAAACGTCCTTCTTTGTGACCTGATTGAGCTTCCGATAGTCGACGCAGAAGCACAGGCTACCGTCCTTCTTCACTAAAACTACAGGTGATGCCCACGGACTATTAGATGGTCGAACAACGCCATCTTCTAGCATCGTCTTCACTTGTTTTTGTATTGCTTCGCATTCCTTTGGGGCCACACGATAAGGGTTTTGTCGGATGGGTCTGGCGTTGACATCAGTAATGATGCGGTGTTTGGTAAGTGGCATTTGACCAACTCTTGACGCAGAGGAGAAACAGCCCTGGTACTGCTTGATGAGCTCAAGCAGACGGTTCCGCTCAACGGCCGTTAACGTCGGATTAACGTCTACAATAGGTGCAGCTGTGTGGATTGTAGAGGCCGACTCCTGCGCTAAGTGGCAGTCTTGTATTTCTGTCACGTCGTCGAAATAGGCGACAGCAGTGCCTCTAACGATGTGTCGGCGCTCCCTACTAAAATTTGTCAGCAAGAGTTCGGCGCTTCCGTCAATTACATTGATAAGAGCTCTGGCAATGGAGACACCGCTATTCAGTGCTAGCGCACTGATGTGTTCAGCTACTCCACTCCCATTTTGCAGGCTGTCACAGTGCACCTGTACGAGAGAGCAACTCCGCGGCAAAAGTATGACGTCGTCCGCGGCAATACGTAAGCGAGGTTGTTGTGGCTTCTCATGGGTGACATTATCCGAACTCGTGGCAAATGTGACGCTTCTGTCACGGATGTTAATCACGGCGCCGTACTCCCGTAGGAAATCCATGCCCAATATAAGTTCTTTACAACACTCAGTAAGGATGATGAGGGTGATGACGAAGGTTGAACCGGCGATGAAGAGTCGGGCCATGCATTTCCCGACAGGTGTCATCAACTGACCTCCGGCGGTTCTTATGTTGGGCCCGTGCCATGGTGTCTTCACCTTCCTTAGTTTGTCAGCGACCTGTAAGCTTAGGATTGAAAAATGGGAGCCAGTGTCAACCAGAGCGGCTATTTCGTGGCCGTCAATGCAAACGATGAGCTCAGCGCTGATGTTGTCAGTTGCGTCTTTTGTACTTCTATTCGTCGTATTCGTCGTTGTGCTGGCCGTCTTTTTCGTCAATGTAGTCTTCACGTCGTCGTTCGTCGATAACGGGGGATGTGGAGCAGTTAGAGTATTGGCAACCTCACCCCCGGAGGTCGCTGCGGCTAGTTTCCCCGTCGAGGGCTAGGCGATCTGCCCCTAGTGACGTCGGCAAAACTGCGACGAGTCAGCGAATTGTAGCGCGCCGGAGATGGAGAAGGAGAACGTGGTCAAGGCGTCGTCGTATTTTGTGGCTGACTGTTCACAGGAGCGTCGTTGTAAGCACGTCGACCGTCGTACGGAGAATAAGCATAGTTGGCAGGAAAGCTTGGGTGTTGAGCGGCGCGATAGTTGTTCCATTTGTGGCAAACTCTGTAGACATGTCCAGCTTCACCACAATGGTAGCATACTGGTTGACGGTCGACGGTGCGCCACAAATCGGTTTTCCGACGCTGATAGTTCGGCGGTAACTCTCCATGGAGCCAAGGAGTGGCGTGCACATGTCGAAAATACGGCGTTGTTTGTGCTGGCATGATCGGCGGGGTCGGTAGAGTCGACGAGGGTGACGATGTCGGCTCTGTTTGTGGCGTAGGTGGTGTTGTAGTTATGGGTGTCAACGGCATTGAAGTTGCGTTGAGTGGACGGCGAACAGCCTCCGCATAAGTGGGGCGCCGCGATTTGTTCCCACAGTCTGGCGCTGAAAAAGCTTGCCGGACTTCCTCCCGGACTACATCAGCAACAAAAGATAACGCTGGCGTCGGTTCCGTAGGTGCAACCACAAAGCCGAGCTGCCGAAGCTCTTCTCGCACCACCTCTCGGACAACTTCATGCAGAGACATGTTGTTACTCGCAGCCAGTACGGTAGTGTTCGCCGCCGAGTTGCTCATGTCATGCTGGCGGTATCGTTGATGCAGGGCCTGTTCAATGGCTGTAGCCTCTTTTGTGAACTGTGCCACTGTTGTCGGTGGATTTCTCACAAGGTCGGCAAACAGTTGCTCCTTTACTCCTCGCAAGAGATTCGCAGCTTTCTTTCCTCTGGCATGTCTAGGTCTGCCCAACGGAAAAGACGGGCCATGTCTTCCGAGAACATAGTAACACTCTCATTGGGCTTTTGAACGCGGATTTCAAGGAGACGTTGCGCGTTTTCCCTCCTGTCGATGCTTGAAAAGGTATCCAGCAGCTGTGCGTGGAAGTCGTCTCACGTGGCAAAGCTCCTCTCCCGGTTTACGTACCACGTGCGAGCATTGTCCTTCAAATAGAAATAGACACTCGAGAGTTTGTCCGCCGAGCTGATCTTATGGTTATACTGGGCGACGCGCTCGAACTGGTCTAGCCAATCTTGGACGTCTTCAAAGGCATCACCATGAAAGCTCTCCGGGACCATAGTATTCTGTAGTGTTACTTGCGATGGAGCTGCGGTGGCCATGTTATTTGTAGGAGGCAAACGATTTCTCGAAGTTTCTTGCAGGGGACTGGACTCGGGCGCTAAGCCTAGCAGGCGACGACTGAAACGGTGGACCGGTGTTTCGATGCGCGATGGTGATTCCGGGCTTGATCATCGGCTCTGCGAAAGGGTGCCAAGCATGAAGAATACCCAGCACCTCCACCAGTGTAACGACGTGGGATTGACGAGTATGCGTAGCAGCAATGCCAAGAAATGCACTTTATCAGTCGTTCAAGGGAACAACAACAACGTCTTCTTCGTTTTCCTTGCTTCACCTAAAAACCCGCGCTACTTCAGCGTCGTCCCCACTGGCGCATACCTGCTGAATTATGGTTCTGCCAAATATAGTTGTGTCAGTATGTAAGAAGCGGAACAAAGCATTGGAGTTGCTTCACGATTCTCCAACGGCAGAAAACTTAGTTAATTTAAAGCATGTCAAATACCAGGGAAGAAGAAGGTGCAGACAAGCTAGAAGAGAGAGTTGGCAAAAGTACATCTCGGGAATTAACTTTTGCAAAGATGAGACAAAGGTCTAGAATAGAGTCAACAAAATAAAAGGCTGACAATCGTACTCTCTACCCTTGGTAAAATACTTGGGGAGACAGCATGGAATACCAAGTGAACTTTCTGGGCACACATTTTGAACACGTATCGAGCTCATCACACCACTCTGAAACATTCGAAAGATATAAAACACAAATAGAATGACTGCCATTAGAGCAAAAAAGTTCAAAAGGGAGGCGTACAATTGACCATTTTTATAGCAAAATGTCAAGCAAACGCTAAACTACTGCAACAAATCTGCCCGAGGTTCTGATCGTGAAACACTTTCTGAAACACAAAAGAACCTTCTGCAATATGGTTTTTCGGCCACATTCCTTCTGCTTGGGAAGAGGCCATTATAATTTCCATGCTGAAACCAGGTAAGGACCCTTCTTTATAGGCCTAAAGCGTTGATGAGCTGCCTATGCAAACTTTTTGAGATGATGGTAAACAGGCGCCTGCTCCACTATCTTGAAACCAATAAAAAATTATGCCTATGTCAATGCGGTTTCAGGGAAGACAGGTAAAATTCAGAAATTCGCAGGTGCTAGCTAGAATCGATTGGCACAGGACAAGGGTAATTCGAGATTGCAGGGAGAGGCCTTCGTCCTGTAGTAGACATAAAATAGGCTGATGGTGATGATGATAGACTTCAAACCAGCTTGTTCCCATGGAAAGGTGCACCCCGGATGCCTTTATCCACGAACAGCTTGTCTTATCAGTATTCCTTGATATGGAGAGGCATATGATGCTATGTGGTGCTTTGGGATCCTTCGGGATCTTTCTGGAATGGGTATTCGTGGCAACTTGCTTAGCATTATTGAGTTACCTGTCTGACAGGTCGTTTCATGTTGGAGTTGATGTGCAGTTTCAACTGTTTACTCAGGAGACAGGTGTACCCCAGGGCGGAGTGCTGAGCTGTATGCTTAATGAATTCTTTACTTGCCATAATACCTCCCACATTCTTTTACTCTATGTGGACGTTGTACAGATAGGTTTCAGGTCGTGCATTCTTAGCATCTGCGAGAGACAGCTACAGCTTGGCCTAAACAAACTGCCGGAGTGTTGGATGAAAATGGTTTTAAATAAACTCTCAAAAAAGCACATGTGTTCTAGCTCTTCTCATACAAGAGGCAGGTATATTACTAGAACCCATTATTGACCTTAATGGAGAACGACCATCGGTCAGCCTCGAACACAAATTTTTAGGTACTGTTATCTTGGACACAAAACTTAATGTTATTCCCCACTTGAAATATCTTAAAGTGAAGTGCCTGAAGAGTATGAAGCTACTTAAGCTGCTGTCTCGAACAACCTCGGGCAGACACAGGAGGTGTCTGCTTAGCCTGTATAAGAGTCTCATATGGTCACTCCTTGACTACGGAGCTGTGGTGTACCATTCGGCAATAGAGAGTGTTCTAAAAATCCGCAACCCAGTCCACGACCTCCGTATACACCTGGCAACAAGCACTTTTAGGACAAGCCCTTTGGAAAGCCTTTACGTTGAGGTCAACGAATGGTCCTTACACCTTCGCAGAACATATCTAAGCTTTTCATACTTTCAAATGTAAATTGGATATTGAACATCCGTGTCACTTAACTGTGCTTGACTTCTGCGAGACTTCACCATAACTGCCCATGTGTTCGCGCTCCTCCATCTGTATGCTTGGAAGAATTGGCAGAAGAAACTGGCATTCCCCATCAAGAAACGGTCCTAATGACTCCCATTTCTCTTGCACTACCTTGGGAATGGCAGACTATCCAGTGTGATATGTGTTTTGTTGCAATTTCAAAACATGCACCTGAGGTGCATATACATTCACATATTGTCGAACTTCAGATGAAGTACTCCTGCGCAGAATTTTATACCAGTGCTCCTAAGTCTACCTATGGTGTGGCTCGTGCAGCTCTCGGACCGTCATTTTTAACTTCTGGTGCATCAAATCTGTGCACGAACATTTTCATAGCGAAAAACATATGCGATCCTCTCAATGTTTTTCATCATGCATATGAAGTTTTCTCATGGAGGCCGAAAGGCAAGAAATGTTTTAACCCTTTGAGGGTCGAATTACAGTAAAACCTTGTTAATTCGAACCGCAAGGGGAAGCCGCTTCAGTTCGAATTAACGAAAGCTCAAACTAACAAAACTGAAAGAGAACAACAGTACACTGCAATTTGGAAGCAGTAGGGAATGTCAGAAATTTGGCGTATCAGAAAGTGATGGCGTGTGCTGCGGGCCATCACTTCAGACCCAGAGCTGCGACTTCAAGTCGCAGCTCTGGGTCTGACTGTGCCACACCACCGATGTCCACCGAAACGAACGTTAGCCGAGGCTTAACACCATCATAAAGAATCGCGACGGCCGGTACATCCTAAGCTGAAAACAGACGTGCACAACCGGTGAAGTCTGCCGAGACAAAGACGCTGAACATGTGAAGGTGGCGAAGGCCCCGATTCGTCGGTTCTTGATTGCAAGCGCAGCTGCGACGCACTTGATTCGCTGTGTTTTGGTGCTTGCCGCACCATCTGCCGCGCAACATTAGCAGCTACACAAGATTTGCAAAGCCTCCGAGATTCGCGACGGGCAAGAAGTCTCGGAGGTCACGTAGAATGGAGAGGCGGCAGCCGCCGCTGCCTTCTGGCCGATCCCGCGCCGGTTAGATTTTTCCTGATTTTGCCTTCTCTCGCTGTTCTCTTCGTTCCGGAGGTGATGTAGCCTTGTGTGTAGGCAGTAGGCACGTTTCTCTGGCCGTGTGCCAGGTGCCAAGCCGCCGGCACGGTGGCATGTAGTTCGAATTATCCGTGGCAGAACCTTCTGGTGTTCGAATTAACTGGCTTTTTTATACATAGACTTCTGTGGAGCTCGGCCTGACCAAATCATACAGTTCGAATTATCCATAAATTCGAATTATTGAAGTTCGAATTAACGAGCTTTCACTGTATTTTGAAAAAAAACTTTCCCAGGTGGTCAAGTTACTTGATTGCGGATCTTAAATGTACAAAATGTATAAAGTCGGGAATAAATAGTAAAAAAAAATTAGGAACAGTATTTTGGTGTCGGCATCACTCAGAACTGCAATATGTTCAATAGTATTTCAGAGTGTGGTACTCCTTGAAACATGGGTCTATGCACAGCGCCTTATCGGAGTCTGCACCCCTAAAATGCGTGTCTGTTCTCCTCTTGGAACGACAAATTGTGTTGGTGCACACGACATCTCTGCATGCGGCTGCCTTGGGTAGAGGTCTGAGGCACCCTCTCGCGTAAGCGTGTTGCCGCAGAGAGCGAGAATACCTCGTGAGCGGTGGTGATAAATAAGCTTAGAGCAGCGCCAATCAAGATAGAAATCAACTTCCGCCGCCCTGCAAGAGAGTGCCGACAAAGAGAAAAATGACGTTTCGGGCGCCTCCGTTGTGATCACGCGGCGAAACCGCAATCGCAAAAGGGGTGTTGCCGCAGTTCGCGCGATGCGCTGAAGCTAGAAATCAGTTCTGTTTATCTCCCTGTACAAAAGGTAGCACAAATTTCAAACGCTTGTAAGTCCTAAGAGGTGGCAGCGCCTCCCAGTGAGCACACATCGTCATTATGGTGCGAAATTTCAAACGGAGGCTCGAAACCATACCCGTACGGCAAAGACCTTGCAGGACAGAAAACCGCCGCCGTACATGTATGGCAAAAACCTTCTAAGGGTTAAAGGGTGTTCAAAGAAAACTTCGCATGCGTGTGGTGGACGATTATGCGAGCACATTTTGGCTGCCGAGACCAAACTAATAATGATCGTGGCCAAGAGAACTATCGAGCCTGCAGTTATGTCAATGACCGTTAACCGTAACCGTCATTCATCACTAACCATCATTCACAGCTGCTGCATGTTTTTGATATATGCGGTACAGACTCGTAGATTTAAACGCATTTCAAATGTTCACATGCGCACATTTTATGCAACGCTTACTTTTACGATTCATACCGCAAACTTAAAATCTGCTTTGCAGTAGCAAATCTGCGAGTGGAAAAAGATTCAAGATGCACAAGCTTCTAGATCAAATTTATTTCGTACAGGGGAATGGATGAGCAATGGCTGGTGACAGCAGGGCATGAGTGCTGGTTATTAAAGCCTTGTGCGCAGAATTGAAAGCCAATGTAAGGCAATAAGTTATTAAGAGTAACAACAGGTTATTTTTATTGCACTAATCACAAAGATGGCAAACTTGCAAAGTAATTATTTACGCATTGCAGACTGTAATATGACAACAAATCTTTCTTTATCTCTTCATACTACTCATGTTAATTTACTATAACACAGCACTTATTAATCGTACAAAAATAATTTCACATTCCTCACATCAACTAAGGCTGATCGAACAAGCAACATATTGCTGGCGGTAAATGCTGAAACTATCACAGCTGTCTCATCAGCGGGAGCGCACAATGTTTTCGCATACTGCAAAACAATGAACACGAGTACATTATTTGACCTTACATAAAAAATCAGAATGCCGACAAAAAAAAAACAAAAAAAAAACAGAAAGGTTAGGATGTAGCAGGCAAATCGTATCTGCTAGCATTTACTCTGTTTTGAACACATTGTTATCGATCTGCATAGTTGGGACGAATTGGGCAAGTTGGTAAGTTAACATTCTTGCCGTATATGTGCAGTGCGACACAGCCGTGTCGTCCATTCTTTGTCTCGCGTCTGTGTCGTGCTGCGCATATACTTCAAAAATTGCACAAGTGAACAACCTCTCATGCCAGATGTACGCATTTCAGTGTGCACAGGAGTGTTACTCGAGATAAATGCTGCTTTAGTTATTATTAAGTTATTAACTTAATATCGTCGAACACCGTACCTGCAACTGGGAGCCGATCGGTGCAGTGCACGCTCGATGGTCCACTGATTGCAATTTTGATGGCACTGACAGAAACAAGTCGGCGCCGCGCCAGTAAAGTTGGCTTCACAGCGGCGCAGTTGAACATTTGACGTCATTTGACATCATGTGAGAGTCACAGCAATAAAGTGGGCAATATTTCCACAGACGGTCATCTGGCAACCCATTGTAAAAAGTGTGTTGCACAACCACCTTGCCATCCCTTGCTCGATAAGACGGTCATTTTGTACCGGCATTGCGAAGACCTGACAAGAGAAATCAAGGAAGCATCTGAGATTGCCCGGACAGGTGATTTATGCGTCAGCAAACTGTCTGTGGCATTATCAACTACAGAACTTGAATTCATGGCATGATGGCAAGTGGCGTTTTCGTTAAGCTTTTATGTCCTTCTTTCCCTTAGCAGAATCAGTTGCGTATATATGCCCCTCTTCCGCAATAAATGCTGTGTTGAAAGTTAGCGCTTGTCCTGTCTAGTCTTTGTCGATTGTCCTTCCCGTGTTATGCTTCTAGTGTAACAACATCGAAGCCTGGTGATGTAACGCTGTGGGCGAGGCATCACCATAGGCTCCGCCTCCCTTCGTTGGAACAGAGGGTGTTGAGGAGGAATGAGAGAGATAAATATTCCTTTCGTGACATCTATGCTCCTGTTAGGTTTTTAAAAAAAATTCTTTCGATTATATGTTCCTGGGAGGTACAAAACTCGTCCGAAGGCACCTTTGAGGCTTCAGAGAAAGGTGGTTCAGGGCCCCTTTAATGCCTAAGCATTCTAGGGCTGCTACTGTCAGAACTTTGTCCGTCCGACCGTCTGTCTGTCCGTCTGCCCGTCCATCTGTTTTTCTGTGTGTAACGCATTACACGATGCACTGCATGCATAGGTATACATGGATGTCCTAAGGAGGTGTGTATGAGAATGCATTATGACTACGTATGACTTACGAGATTTATGATTTTGAACATATATAGTGAGTACTCAGATGTATAATTGTAGTAAGGTTAATAAAGACGAATAAAATTAGTTAAGTGTAATGGCGATTAACTGAGAGTAATTAGGAATATTGAGGCTAATTAAAATCATCATCATCATCAGCCTGTTCTATGTCCACTGCAGGACGAAGGCCTCCCCCTGCGATCTTTAATTACTCCTGTCCTGCGCCAACCAATTCCAATTGGCGCCTGCGAATTTCGAAATTTTATCGCTCCACGTAGTCTTCTGTCATCCTCCATTGCATTTCCCTTCTCTTGGTACCCATTCTGTAACCCTAATGGTCCTACGGTTATCTAACCGGCGCATTACATGACCTGCCCAGCTCCATTTTTTTCCTCTTGATGTCAAATAGAATATCGTCTATACCCATTTGCTCTCAGATCCAAACTGTTCTCTTTCTGTCTCTTAACGTTATGCCTAGTAATCTTCGTTCCATCGCTCTTTGCGTGGTCCATAACTTGTTCTTAAGCTTCTTTGTCAGTCTCCAAGTCACTGGCCCATATGTCAGCACTGGTAAAATGCACTGATTGTACACCTTCCTTTTCAGTGATAATGGTAAGGTTCCAGTCAGGAGCTGGCCATGTCTGCCGTATGCGATCCAAGCCATATTTATTCTTCTGTTAATTTCCTTCTCATGATCAGGGTTCCCTGTGATTAATTGACCTAGGTAAACATACTCCTTCACAGACTCTAGAGGCCGACTGGCGATCTTGAACTCTTGTTCCCTTGCCTGGCTATTATTCATTATCTTTGACTTCTGCATATCAATCTTCAACCCCACTCTTACACTCTCTCTGTTAAGGTCCTCAATCATTTGTTGTAACTCGTTTGCATTGTTGCTGAATTGAACAACGTCATTGGCAAACCGAAGGTTGCTGAGATATTCGCCGTCGATCTTTACTCCAAAGCCTTCTCAGTTTAATAGCTTGAACACTTCTTCCAAGCACGCAGTGAATAGCATTGGAGAGATTGTGTCTCCCTGTCTGACCCCTTTCTTTATAGGTATCTTCCTGCTTTTCTTGTGTAGAATTACGGTAGCTGTAAAACCTCTGTAGATATTTTCCAAGGTATTTACGTAAGCGTTCTGAACTCCTTGATTACGTAATGTCGCTATGACTGTTGGTATCTCTACTGAATCAAATCTACTGAACCTTTTTGTAATCTATGAAAGTCATATAGAGAGGCTTATTATACTCTCCAGATTTCTTGATAACCTAATCAATGACGTGGATGTGATCCATTGTAGAGTACCCTTTCCTGAAGCCAGCCTGTTCCCTTGGTTGACTAAAGTCCAGTGTTGCCCTTATTCTGTTGGAGGTAATTTTGGTAACTATTTTATGTAATACTGGGAGTAAGCTAATGGGCCTATAATTTTCAATTCTTTAATGTCTCCCTTTTTGTGGATTAGTATAATGTTCGCATTCTTCCAGTTTTTCTGGGGCCCTTGCAGTCGATAGACAGTTCATATAAAGAGCCACCAGTTTTTGAAGCATTTTGTCTCCTCCATGTTTGATTAAATCAACTGTTATTCCATCTTCTCCTGCTGCTCTTCCTCGTTTCATGTCTTGCAAGGCCATTCCGGCCTCATCGCTATTTATAGGAGGAGTTTCTGTATCCTGTTCGTTACTGTTTCTAATGGAGGTATCCTGACTCCTCTGGGTACTGAACAGGTAAGTATAGAATTTTTCTGCTTCTTTTACTATATCTTCGAGATTGCTGATGATAATACCCTGCTTATCTTTCACTGCATACATATTGGTTTGTCCTATGGCAAAGCTTCTTTCTCACAGATTTCAGGCTGCATTAATTTTTTACGACTTCTTCAGTCTTTCTCACATTATAGTTACGAATATCACTTATTTTCACCTTGTTGATCAGTTTTGACAGTTCCGTGAATTCTATCTTATCTCTTGAGTTGGACACTTTCATTTCTTGTCGTTTCTTTATTAGGCCCTTTGTTACTTGGGAGAGCTCGCCTACTGTTTGCCTTGAAATCAAGGCCTTGGTGCCTTGCCTCCCACTTCATTTGCGGCCTCTAAAGCCAACCTACTTACGGTTTTATACATTAGCTCTATGTCATCATCTCTCTGTTCTAAGGCTGCATATTTGTTTGTAAGTACCAGCCTAAGTTTGTCTGCTTTTACCCTTACTGCCTTTAGGTTGACCTGTTTCTTCTTGACCATTTTTGCTCTTTTTCTCTTCAAATTGAGGTGAATCCTAGCCCTCACTAACCTATGATCACTGCACTTTACCCTACGTATCACTTCTACATCCTGCACTATGCTGGGACCAGCAGAAAGTATGGAGTCAATTTCATTTCTTGTTTCACTTAAAATCAGTTTATGTTAAATGATTGAACTGATCAAAAGTTACTAAGGTTAAATCAACTAAGCCTGGATAATAAATAACATGGAATAATAAATGATAATGGAAGTGGTAAAGGAATACATCTACTTAGGGCAGGTAGTGACTGCAGGTCATAAGACTGAAATAATTAGAAGAATAAGAATGGGTTGGGGTGTGTTTGGCAGACATTCTCAGATCATGAACAGCAGTTTGCTTTTATCCCTCAAGAGAAAAGTATATAACAGCTGTCTTACCAGTACTCTCGTACGGGGCAAAAACCTGGAGGCTTACGAAAAGGGTTCTACTTAAATTGAGGACGACGCAATGAGCTATGGAAAGAAGAATGTTAGGTGTAACGCTAAGGGATAATAAAAGAACGGATTGGGTGAGGGAACAAACGCGAGTTAATGACATCTTAGTTGAAATCAAGAAAAAGAAATGGGCACGGGCAGGACATGTAATGAGGAAGGAAGGTAGGCGATGGTCATTAAGGGTTACAGACTGGATTCCAAGGAAAGGGAAGCATAGCAGGGGCCAGCGAAAGTTAGGTGGGCGAATGAGATTAAGAAGTTTGCATGGACAACATGGGGCACAATTAGTACATAAGTGGGGTAGTTGGAGAAGTATGGGAGAGGCCTTTGCCCTGCAGTGGGCGTAACCAGGCTGATGATGATGATGACAAACCACATTTAAACTTGTGAAAAACCCTCACTAAAAGACAAAGCTTATACTTTCTGATGAGGCTACCCTGTGCATTTTCATTCCTTAAAAATTTGTGTTAGCTCCTGGTTAGATCAGATGATGGAGCGGTTGCCCCGGAAAGGCGGTGGTCCCGGGTTCGAGTCTCGGACCAGGGCGAATTTTTCTTCAACTCTGAGGCTTTTCTTTCGAGGAACCCATACGGGTTTCCTTTGTAGCAATTGCTACAAATGGGTGGATGTCTGATTTTTTCTTTATCAATTACTTCTCTCCACCTTGCGGGTTTCCGCAGAACTACTACGTCAAACTCTTGCCTTTGCTTCGTGTTGTTGACAAATTTGTCTTCGCCCTGCTATCTGCTAGCCGCCTGGTTAGCTCAGATGGTAGAGTGGCTGCCCCGGAAAGGCGGTGGTCCCGGGTTCGAGTCCCGGACCAGGACGAATTTTTCTTCAACTCTGAGGCTTTTCTTTCGAGGTACCCGTATGGGTTTCCTTTGTAGCAATTGCTACAAATGGATGGATCTCTGATTTTCCCTTTATCACTTACTTCTTTCCACCTTGTGGGTTTCCGCAGAACTACAACGTCGAAAAGGGTTCTACTTAAATTGAAGACGACCCAACGAGCTATTGAGTGGAGAATGATGGGTGTAACGTTAAGGGATAAGAAAAGAGCAGATTGGGTGATGGAACAAACGCAAGTTAATGACATCTTAGTTGAAATCAAGAAAAATAAATGGGCATGCGCAGGACATTTATTGAGGAGGGAAGATAACCAATGGTCATTGAGGGTTACGGACCGGATTCCAAGGGAAGGGAAGCGTAGCAGAGGACGGCAGAAAGTTAGGTGTGTGGATGAGACTAAGAAGTTTGCAGGGATAACATGGCCGCAATTAGTACATGACCAGGGTAGTTGGAGAAGTATGGGCGAGCCTTTGCCCTGCAGTGGGCGTAACCAGGCTGATGATGATGAATAAATAGCAAAATAATTATGTTTATTTACCTAAGTTAAAGTTTCACCTGAGTGCACTTCTCTCCTAAACTGCTCCGAATCAGGTGTGGTTTATTCATCCTATGGGGGAGTGGGTAGCCAGGGCTCCATACTGCAAAAAAAGTATGCAGAACCTCTACTGGTGTTGTCAAAGTGTGCATAAGCCTACCCCCAAATTTAAGTTTGCCCACCCTCAAATTTAAAGTTGGCCAACCTCCAGATTTCTCCAGACTTCAAGTTGGCCCACCCCCAAATTTTGTGTTGGCCCAACCCAAGTTAGCCCACCTTCAAATTTCAAGTTGGCCCATCCCCATATTTTAAGTTGGCACTCCCCGAAATTTAAATATGCCCACTCCCAAATTTATGCTGGCCTACACCCAAATTTCAAGTTGGTCCACCCCTACTATAGTCTTCCCCCATGCATCTCTATGGTTATTCTCTCTAATCATTCTTTTTCAATTGTTCCTCATCGCTTATAAAGCTACCAATCATCTACATTTACATTATTATAATGATTAAATGTTGTCACGTCAGACATTATGCATTTTTGGGCAGATAGAAGGCATTACTTTTTTTGCGTGGCGGACAGATTTTGCTGCAGTACTCGCCAAAGAATGCTTACACATTAAATTATGCTGGGAGTGACTGTTAACTAGCGGGCATATGTTGGTACTTCCATGTTTTCATTCTAGCGTACCGAGTGGGGTTTTGATAGCAGCATACGCTGCATTGCAGGTCCAGCCTGTTGCGCCTCCACCTGGGAAGGGAGGCAATCTACAGCCGCTTACCAGCTGTGTGTGTTTGTTCTGCCCGCCAGTAGATGGCACTACAAGCGGCCGTGCTTCCCCTTGCTGCCTGTTTCTGGTGCTCTAAGCAGCCTCCGCGGAGCGCAGTCCACGCACTCGCGTGTTGCCTTTCATAAAGAACCATCCTGTCCAACCAAACAATTGTTCTTTGTTGGGTGCCTAGCCACAGAGGCCTAGAGGGGGGGGGGGATGCAAAAACACCCTTGTACTTAGATTTAGGTTCACGTTGAAGAACCCCAGATGGTCAAAATTAATGCGGAGTCTCCAACTACAGCGTGCCTCATAATCAGGTCATGATTTTGGCACATAAAACCCCATAATCTAGAGAGGTCTATAGGGCAATGTAGCTGCTGAGAAAAAGGCTACATCTGTGGCTTTCTGTGATGCAAACATAGTATACCTATGCCTACAGCAGACCTTCAGCCTTTTTTTATGACATATGTTGTGAAAATATTGGCAGAGGCATTGGGACACTCGGGTATCCAACAAACTACTCATAATCAAATCAAAGACAAGGAAATTGATCTTTGAGAAAACAGCAAGGCGCCAGGAAGTGCTGCTTTGTAGATTATTAATACCGTCATACCGTACTAATATACCTCTGCACCCAGTGTTCTTTTTAATTTTAGAACAGTATGAAAGTTCGTAGCAAAACTGAAAATGACAAATAATTTGGCCAGGCTATTTGTAGCACAGCCTGTCATTGGAAATTGTAGCTGCAATGCAGCGACTTGCAGAGCACATGCCTTGCAGCCCTTGTGCTGAAGGGCTCTGCTGAGGCACTAGTTCATCTATCATTAGCACATTCTAGTAATTAATCCTTCATAATGTACTTTTATGGCCATAGCACTCGCTGTTCATGGACATTATGTTATTCGATAAGTGTCATGATGCCATATATAGTGCAAATTTTAGGCCGATATACAGCAATCTCTCATCCACCATTTGCAACTCATTTCTTCATTGAAGAACAGCACATTGCCATTCATTGCCAAGTGTCATGGTGCCCTTTGGCCATTTCTGGCCTTTGTACCAAAAAACGGTATCCATCCATTAATGCAACCCCTACTCCTAGAACCAGTACACTATAAGAACAACCGAATGGTGCTCAGTGTTGCTTGATTTTTTTCAGATATCTGCACATGATTGTGCAAACATGGCTTAGCACCATGCCGCAAATTTAGTTGCAGAATGTGTTAGGCCTAGCCACCTAGGCAGTATGGCTATGATGCTGACAAGTAACAGAGCGACTAGTGACAAGCCATGGTGGCAAGGTCATCGTCGTAAGCCTCATCGGAGGCCAAGTCACTCGTGGGGTCTAGACTGACATCTGGCAACTGCACGTGAATGCATAGCAACTTGAAAATGTGCACATTTGGCCGGTGGCTTGGCGTGGTCAGGCCACAGTAGGCAAGCCGGTATGCCAATCCCATGAGACCACTCCGATCACACAGTTACATTTTAGCAATGGTGCAAAGTGTTTAATTTATTGTTTGCCACGTATTGGCATGCCAAGCCACCAACTGGCTATCAGGATCAACCTTTACTGGCCCATTCGTGGTGGCAAGCTTTCTCATAGACCTGATTGCATTTTTTTTCCTGCTAATGTCGGCATGTATGTTCATATGAATACCAGGTATAAAGGTATTTTTGTGTCAGATACGACTTCGTTGTAACGAGGTTTGACGAATTTTGTTTCACAGTTAACAATATCCACTTGCGTTGCATGCATATGCTTGGTGCCTTCATGACAAGCAAACTAAAAGGTTAATGTTTGTTACAGTGAAGTTATAATGTAGAAGATGCCATGCAAATGTAGAGTATAGAAGTTTCCCACCTGTTTTGCCAGCACAGCACCCCACGTGTGGTCTAGCGGAGATGCTCTCAAGTGCATAATACCTGCCAACTCTCCTGAATTTTTCATATAATGTTTATGAATCTGTTCATATTACAATTTTGCGAATGTTGCGTAAAGCTTTACGAAAAATTAATTTGTTTCTCTGAAAAGCTTTAAATGGTTCAAAGATAGGGCAATATAACGAAAGAAATGCATAAAAAAAAATAGCGATGACACCTTGTGGCGGGCCAAAGGGGGGTACATTCTTGGAATAAGTTTATTAGGACAGGTTCCTGATGTGGGCCAAATAGGCAAGAGAAATTCTCTGAAAAAGTCACCGTGGTTTATTTGCCTCATAAGTCTCTGCATCTAAATAATTGTTATAAAGTCTTCTCATGTCTAATAATGCCTTATTTTCTGGATTTCTGTGAATGCCCACAGGTTGGCAGGTATGCAAATGTTGGGACAACCAGAAGTTGGCACTTACAAGCACCTTGGTGTGGATGATGCTGTAGTCATCTTGAAGAATGGTGGCCTGTGGTTTTACATGCACGTGGCGCTGTCAGTCAGCATGGACGACCACATGTGCCAGTGCTTTCAATCCCATAATGCTGTTCACTTTAACATACCAGTCCCGTGTTGGCCATGGTATTCGCTATTGTTGACTGGTTGCCTGCACAGAATTGGTGCCACAGGTTTTCTCATAGGCTAGGCTCGACAAGTGCAGTTTTGTTGGAATGTGTTGAGGTTGTATAAGTGTGTGTGTTTCTTTTGTGCAGCCGCATTTGGGACACAGCATCGGGCCAGTGCTTGAAGACACTGATAGGTGAGTGAAAGGGAAAATCCCCTCTGTGGCTGACAGATAGAGGGAATAGGAGGGCCTTCTCCCATTTATTCCCTGTCATGCACTTACTGGCACTGAATTGGTGATGCACTTTCCTGCATAGTGTGCGAATAGTATCAGCATGGCTTTGGGTCTGGCTGCGTCTGGTTACTGATGGTGTTGGCAGCCAATCTTGGGCTTAGCCAAGCTTCATGTGCTCACTTTAAAACAACTGCATGCTTATTTGTGAAAACACTTTCTATCCGGCACAAACATATATGTTATTTTTGTCACATCTTTATAAAATTGCTCATCGCAAGTGACCTTATTCTTGAGTGAAAACACGGGGATGGTGGGAGATGGAAATTCAAGACGATGAGCAAAACGAGAACAAAGTGAAAGCAGGAGCCAACGTTTCGACAAGTGGACTTGTTTTCTTCAAGGCGACATATGCTTTCCTCGCCACAATATATATAGGTGGGGTTCTTCTAAAGGGGACAGGGTGTAAGGCGGGTGGGTGCGGCAATGAGCAAAGGTGTCTTAGCGTGTCGAATTGAGAATAAAGGAGTGCACAAGGCCAAGGACCTGGCCGTCTGTCAATCACGTGTCAACGCCCGTGTGTTAGCCGGCGTGTCAACGGCGTCTCATTGCTGCACCCACCCGCCTTACACCCTCTCCCCTTTAGAAGAGCCCCACCTATATATACTGTGGCGAGGAAAGAGTATGTTGCCTTGAAGAAGACAAGTCCACTTGTCGAAACGTTGACTCCTGCTTTGCCCTTGTTCTCATTTTGCTCATCGTTTATTCTTGAGTGTGTTATATGGATGCATAGTAAATCAGGATGTGCATTTACCTTCAATTATGAACTCTGCTACTTTATGTAGCATGTGAAAAGTAGGTACATTCAGTGGGAATCCTTACAAGATGTCCAACAGTGAAATGTCAAGCTAAGTGCCTCTAGTTCTACTATGGTATGGTATGGTATGAAGAACTTTATTTGGTCCTGAAGGTCAACCATAGGTTGACGCAGGCCGCTCCCACGTTGGGACTGTCAGGCCGAGCCCTTCAGCCACATCGCGTGCCTTCTGGACTGCCCGTAATTGGTCAGAGAGTGATTCGCTGTGTAGCATTTGCCGCCACCATTCTTCTTCCTTGTCACAGTCTGTGAAGACCGTGGGGCACTGCCAAAGCATGTGGTCAAGAGTAATGATGCCATTGCACTTATTACAGTTGATTTGAGTTTCCCTCTCAGGATAGATCCTGTTAATAAAATATGGACTTGGGTATGTTCTAGTCTGTAGCAAACGTAATCAAATCAAATCAAATCAAATGTTTTATTTCCAACAAACTTGTTGGGGGTCCTCCAGGCGAAAAGCTGCGACATACAGCTTGAATGTGCCTGAAGGCCCTCACATGGCAGCAGTACAAATACAAATACAAATACAATATACAAATACAATACAACGTATTGTTACAAATACAATGGGTTACATTTACAATAGTTACAAAGATCACATTTCAAAAATTTCTTTACAAAAATATGCTCCAAGCTGTTTTCGAGTCAAGGTATTTGTCATAACAATTTCTTTCCCAAATTTATTTAAGAGTGAAGGTAGCGTGTGTCTTAGCGACTGCATGAGGTAATTTGTACGCCTGTACGGTACTAACCACCTGTCTTTGCTGCGGGTACGCGCATCAGTTCTGTCATATTCAAGTCGTGACGTATTTTTTAAAAATATTTGAAACTTTTCGGAGCCGAAGCAAAAAGAATATAGTAGCCTGTATTCGTAAATGTTAGTTACTTGTATTATGTTATAACTTTCAAAAAGTTGCGCAGTAGAATGGAAATAAGGTACATTCGCCACATGTCGAAGTGCTCGTTTTTGAAGTAGAAGAAGTGCATGAAGATTACGTTTCGTGGTGGTAGTCCATACAAGCGCACAATAATTCAGATGCGATTGAAACAAGGCATAATATATGTACAACTTTACTTTCTCTGGAAAAAAATGACGGCAACGGGACAATGCACCTGCGGCAGATGACAATGATTTCATAATTTGTTCAATGTGATATGTCCAGTTCATATCTTCTGACAGCGTCACGCCCAATACTTTGTATTTGGTTACAATCTCAATGGGCGCTCCATCCAACAATAATTCTTCATTTAAATAAGACTGCCTGCCTCTTGCCTTGAACAATATGGCCTTTGATTTGGAGCTATTAATTGTTAGAGTGTTATCACGAGACCAACTCGACAATTTAGAAAGGATGCTGCGAGATCTTTGTAACAGATCATCAAGATCATTGCCAGAGACAAACAGGCTCGTATCGTCAGCGTATAGTACAATGGATGTGTCACTTACTATTTCAGCAATATCGTTTACGTAGATATTAAACAAAATCGGGCCTAAAACGCTGCCCTGGGGCACCCCTGATTTAATTTCCCTATATGAAGAGCAGTATTTGTCTGAAGAGCAATCTGATCTGTCTGGGCGGACGCACTGCGTCCGCCCAGACAGATCAGATTGAAAGAGCTGATTTGCCACGCCATGGATATCATATCCTTCTAGTTTACTTATTAAAATTTGATGACTTAAACGATCAAATGCCTTGCTATAATCAATAAATATACCCAATGTCAGTTTTCCCGCATCAATATTATTAATTATTAGTTCTTTTTGGCGTAACAAAGCTGTTTCGGTTGACCTGCCCGAGCGGAATCCGTGTTGACATTCAGAAATAATGTCATTCTTCGCAAAGAAATTGTTAATGCGAGCAGAAATCAGTTTTTCTAAACCCTTAGAAAAGGCAGATAAAATGGAAATAGGCCTATAATTCCCCAGGTCATTTCGGTTCCCACCTTTGAAAATAACTGACACCCTTGCTTTCTTCATACTTGTTGGAAAATGTCCCGATTCCATAACAAGGTTAAACACAAATGCGAGATGAACTGCGATGACATCGATTACAAATTTTATAGGTCTGATTTGAATGCCGTCTGCATCGACAGCATTGCTGTTTTTTAAGCCCAAAAATATACGACAAATTTCGCCACCGTCAGTCGGCTCGAGAAAAATGCTGTGCGTACATCTTTTAACATTAGTACCACTGACCGTGTTATTTGATGATGCCGTCATGTTCACAAAGTGTTCATTGAAACGTTTGGTTAAGAGGATGCCTGACACCTTTTCATTATTCACGGTTATCTCACGCAAACTGCGATTCACATTCCCCTGTCTGATTGCATCATTGATAATTGTCCAAGTCTTTTCTGGATTTTTTCTCTGCATGGCTGCAAAAAGGCTTTCGTAATAGAGTGCTTTAGCTTTTCACAGTTCTATATTTAGTGTATTCCTTAACTTCCTAAATGCAACGAGATCACTTTGCTGACGCGTACGCAGAAATTTATTGAACATCTTATTTTTTTTGTTAATCATTCTAACGTGCTGTGGCTGCACCCATGGCTTTCTAATGCGTTTTTTTACCTTTCCTGTTTTAAGGGGGAAAGACAAATTGTACAGGCGACTGAATATGGACAGAAATTCATCGTACGCTTGACTAGCATCTTTATTGTTGTAAAGAGAAGACCAGTCTGTGCGCAAAGCAAGTTCGCGAAAGTGTTCCATATTTTCGCCTGACAGGCATCTGTAGCTGAACGTGGTATCAGGTAAAGTTCTTTCGTGAATATAAAATGAGCATATTATGAATATCGGACAATGATCACTGATATCATAGCTGATAGTCCCGGCTGTGTAAATCTCTGCACCAGCGTTAACAATGAAATTGTCGAGACCTGACTGACAAGATGGTGTCACGCGAGTAGGTGTCGTAATAACGCTGCAGAAACCGGAAGAATTGATTACATTAGTTAATGCACGAGTTGGAGCGCTTTCATCAAGCACGTTAATGTTGAAGTCACCACCAAGAAGCACTTTGTAATTGTGAAAAGTAGCATGCTCTAATAGCTATTCAGTAAATTCTAAGAAATTAGATATATTACCAGTAGGTGGTCGGTACATCACAACAAACAGGTTATTGTCAGATTTAACGCTTAGCACTTTGTAATGTGGCGTGACACAGGTGAATTCCTCAAGCACATCACACTGTATGCCGCGCTTGACATGCAATGCTACACTGCCCCCACGTTTATCGGTGCGATTAATAAAGAAATGTCTGTAACCATCTATGATTAGCATTTCACAGTGTTCCTGATACCACGTTTCAGAGAACATGATAATGTCAAATGGAAAAGTAAACTCGGCTAGAAACATAGTTAGTATATCGTGCTTATGGGCAAGTGAACGCGCATTCACGTGAAGCGCGGAAATGTTTTTTGCGTGTGCGGGCAGAGCAATTTCGCTTGGAAAGCTATACTCACGATACATTGTGTAGTCAAAAGAAGCAAAGTTGAACTTCTTTAGACGCTGCAGTTTAGGCGATCTTTTGAAGGTCAGTCTCTGAGGCAATGTGGACAACACTACTGGCTTCAGTCTTGCGTGCAAGTACTTTCCCGTTTCGCGTCCAGACAAAGCGCCACTGACATTCGCGCTTTCTTGCTAATGCCAGCGAAAGAAGACGTTTCAAGGTCGGACAGAGGTGCTCATTAATAAATACTCTGGTATCGTCAGGAATTCCAACCTGATTGTTTCGCAACCTAGCCTTCCGCGCTTTTTCAAGAACACTTGACCGCGACCGTGACCGACCGTGACCGCTTGGGCTCTGCAAAGCTTACCGTGTGGCAATGGGTATTCCCTTCTGCTTAAATAATAATGCTTCGTGATTATGGTTCCCAGCCACATTTTTATCCTTGGCTGCTACACCCACTTGTGCATGAGCTGGTTATGGATTTCATTTTTTGGCTGAAATGTTGCCAGTGCAGTGAACTTAGTGTGGTGTTAATGACAAGGTTTGATTGTATAAACCCCACAGATGATGACAACCCACCTGTGTCCTTTGTAAAGTTCTCGCCAAACGGAAAGTACATCCTGGCAGCCACCTTGGACAAGTGAGTGCTGGGCCATCCCTACTTCAGTCTATAGCAAGTAGTGTACCCTATAGAGGACAACAATATAATTTTTGACACTGGCGTAGATGAGCACTGAACTAAAACTAATGAGACCTGAGAAATGATGAAATACCAAAGATTGAATAAGCTTGCTTTGCTACGAAAGGAAGCCTTATAGAAAGTTGTCACACTATTTGTTAGGCTTCACCAAGTGCAAAACAATTTCCCTAAAGAAATATTTGAAAACAAAGTTATGCTTGTATGAAATATTCAAAAAAGGTTCAGAGGAAGTCAACAAAAAATATTTTTTTTCGTTGACAACCTCCCATGTGGCAGCTCATCTAGCTTGTTTTGCTGTGTCAGTACTGTGATCTTCACAATGTGCTGGTCAATTAATGAGCCACACTGTGATCAGGTTCTATTTCAGCTTGTTCAAACATGCTTCTGTTACCATTGTTAAAGTACCACACAGAGTAAACTTGGGATTGAAATGAAGGTGTTTTGCCAAATCGTACTCATAATCCATGCAGTGCACTTTTTAACTTGAGATTCTCATGTCGCCAGGCTGGTCATGTCCCAGGAAACTCTTCTTGATCACCTCTGTACTGTAGCTGCAGTAAAAACAACCAAGAATTGTGTGTCGTGAGAGTGTTGAAGGGACACTAAAGGCAAATATTAAGTCAAACTAAAGTGATAGATTAGTGCTCGAGAATCTCAAAGGCATCAATATTATCAGGGTAATAATAGAGAAATTGAGGTAAATGCAGGACATGATTAGAGGTACCCCCGGTATCCTCCAGCACTTGCCCGATGACGAAAGCACTCCTTAGTTAAATGCTGTCGTTAGTACTCAACCACTCGCTGCGAAAAACCTCATTGTATTGTAAGATGAACTTAAATGATACTTGTCCAGTTCTATTTCACGTTTTGAAGAAAGAACTCATTGCAATTACCCTTGACCACACACAGGCGATTGAAAGGTTTCATTTTTGCTTGACTCTGTGCTGCCCACGCTATTGCATTTCACTAGTTGCAGTCTGCTGGTTTTGCTGGCTCACGAAACTCACAAACAGCAAGTAGCAGAGAATTCAACAGGGTGTCTACCAACCGGGAAAACTGGGAATTCTAAATGAATTTGGGCGGGGGGGGGGGGGGAATGGTCTAAAAATACTCGGAGGAAACTCGGGAAATTTGTGCTTCTGTCGGAAAATTAGCTGTCACTTTATTGAAAGGGAAGAAAATTCGTCCTAATGCTGGCTCGAGTAAAAGGGAGTAATCGTAACGAATTGTCTTCGACGCTGTGTCGTCGGCAGGAGCAGCTGCCAGTGTACAATCAACGACCGATTTTCCGGACGCCCTATTTTTGGGACATGTCCAACAATGTGGACGGCTTCGCGGCACCACCATATACCCCATATAGTCAATAGAGAGTTTTGGAATAGAGACCCCAAAGAGCTTTGCGGGTGTTAGCGTTGGGGCACACAGGTGTGAATAGTTTTAGAATAGGGCTATAGTGAACTACTAGAAGGCTTTCTAGTGGCACGACCGAAGCGCGCTCCCCTTGCTTGCTCCTGTCCCCGCCTGTTGCGAAAGTAGCGGCGGTGCTGTCATCGCCCACTCTTCCCATTTAGTTTGCTCTGCAGCATGACCGGCGGGACTTTTTCCATGTTGGTTGCTTGTTTATCCTCGTGAAATGGCTAAAAAAGCAGCGCCAAAATAATTTTTACGCACCAGGTTGCACAACTGGATATGTGCATGTGTAACAAAGTTGTAAGTGATCTCTTTTTAAAGCCCTGAAAGATGAAGGACAACGACTTCTTTTGGAACATAACCTTCATCGGCTTGACCAGCCACTTGACACCAATTGCGCTGTGTGCGAGTTACACCTTGAACCGCATTTTATTGCGGGAGACGGCATGCATACCATAATGGTGTTGAAGTTCGAATGCCAAGAGGAATGCAACGCTTGCCCCTAATGCAGTTCCGCAGTTCCAACGATTTTGCCCAACTTGCATGCACAGGTATTTCACACGAAAAGCTCCGGCTCCGCAAAGTGGTGTTACCATATTTACATGATTGTAAGTCGACTCGAGAGGAAGTTGACCGGAATATCGCGTGTGACAGAAAAAAAAAAAAGAACAAGGGCATACCCGCGGGCGCATTTCATAACGAAAATTTATTAGTAGCTGGCATGGTCACTGGACTACTCTTCACTTGTGCCATCGTCCTCACTAGTGCTGCCATTGTCATTGCTGCTACGGTCCTACAGCACGTCATTGTCCAGTGAAATTCCGCTTTTGGCAAATGACCGCACCATTACATCTTGTGGAACAGCCACCCACGGCAAAACCATCCAACCACACGCAGCTGTCAGGGAGGTTCTTTTGACCACGTGCTTTTGACATGTCCAGTTGGTGCAAGTCTGCGGTCTTCTGCCTCCAGCGACTTGTACTCACGGCGGAGTAGGTCCTTAAAAGGCGAAGATCCAGGCTTGTCTCATGACCATGTCGCATGTTACTGGCAGGGACCGATTACTAATTTCAGTGACGTACGCTGCAAGCTTGGCCTCCAGCTCCATAAAGCGTCCCAACTTCCGCCCGCGGAAACCTTTTCGCTTGCTGTCACAGGTGAAAATTTTGCTTCGCTGCAGTCGCCACTCTCGCACCACCCATTAAGAAACATCAAACTTGCGGCCCGCTGCGCAGTTATTTGTTTCTTCAGCATATAGGATGGCAGCCCTCTTGAACGCTAGTGTAAACGAGTGCCGAATGATTAGTGGACTCGAAGCACTCATGACGACTGAGGAAGCACAGAACTAGCACGTGGCTGGCAGTCAAATTGAACGCATGAAACTAAAGACCTACAGGGAAAGAAACACGTGAGCGGTGTCTGCTCTTCCATGAACTATTGATACTCCCTGCAAGCGCGGCTGTTCTGAAAGTGCTGCCACAAGTGGAACAGTGGCACTTCCATGGACTATCGACACCCCCCCCCCCCCCCCCCCATGAGTGCCGTATGCGCTGTAAAATTTTCAGAAATGTTGAAAAACCCTTCTGAAAAGGGAACAAACGCGCGGGATAGCGGAAAGCTATGGGTAGGGCCGTAGAGCAAACATAAAATTGTCACTATTTTAGAATAAAAACAGGAACAGTGCAAAACAGGATGAGCGAGTAAAGAGCACAGGACAGAGCGCCAAGACAAGCGAGTAGAGAGCAGCGTATTTACAATCTGCCTTTTGCGATGCCGAACTGCGCATGCGCAGCGCCATAGCGGATGAGGTCCAAAGCAATTTGGCAGGTGCACGGCCAGAATCGACTCTCTCCTCCAAGTGAGTGGAGTACGGCCGTGGCAGGTGCTGCCCTTGTCAGTGGAATGGGGCGCCAGCCTTTTCTCTTAGACTCTTACAGACCAGCACATATCCGTGCCTTGCCGTTCTACACAGTTTACCCTGACATATATAGCGCGACGACACCTGCCCGTCCAGCAGGCAGACCTCCACACTAGCACACATGCTTCGGGAGTGCGGGTCGAGATACCCCAAGTTCAGCAAGGAGGAGTGGGACTCGCGTTTGTGTAGCCCTGCTCTAGACAAGAAAATCCTGGCTGTCTGGCGTGCCCGTGACCGGGCTGGTGGGCTAGACCTGCCAGTCGCGACGTGGGACTAGCCGGGTGCGCGTGAGTTTGCGTCCTCGCTGGAACTCCAATAAAGTTAATTCACTCACTCGTCAGCCTTGCCATTCTCGCTGCCGCGCATGGAACGCCTTTTGGACATTATTGTCGTCGAAATTTGGCGTGATGCCAATGTCATGTCTCGTTTACGGTTGCACCTCCCGTGACCATCCCAGCAGGGCAATGCGGATTTTCCGATTTCCGTCTGCAAAACGCGATCAACAGCACCGTGAAGCCTGAATTAGGGCTGCACTTTGTGACAGATATGTATTGGCATATGAAGATTACCTCTCTGTTTTTGTCATTACTAATACAAATAATATTGATGAAAACACAAATGCATGTTTGAGCTAGCGAAACAATCTCCGAGCTCGCACGACCTGTTTTAGTGAAATGCGAAGTGTTTTTTTTTTCTTTTTCTATGGTCTCTGTGTGTCCATTGCTAGAACGCCGTCATTTCGCAACTTCACACCGGGCACACTTGCAGCTTTATAAATGCTCAGTGAATGCTCCTGATGGTCGGTGTAGTTATCTGTCGGAGCCAAGCTCACCTGCACTGCCGGACTGACGTGGGAAACAGCGTGCACTGTGAAAGTAGCTGATAGTGCTAATTAGCAATCGTTGCTAGTTGTCGTTTTGTCATTCTTGTCGGTAGCAAGTAATATTTACTTGCAGAAAGCTTCTATGTTCGTTTAGCAAATGGGGATGTAGTACGGTATGTACTAAGGCTCATTTTCCTGTGCGGCATCTTCTGGAGTCAAGTGGCGTGTCTTACCCTAGTTACACGGGTGTGCTAACCACAGTTAAGATGCACCTCAGTTCCGTTTAACTAAAGTACTGTGTAACTGACACATTTCAGAGGCGCCTTTGCTGTCACTCAGACATCTGGACTTCATACTGACACGTGTACTTGTTTATCTTTTTCGAATGACCGCTTTTCACCGTCAAACAAATGTTATCGCTCAGCGCTGAACGCGCCAGCATGTATCGGAAGTTTCTCAAATGTTATCGATTGTTCTATCCGCTGTCTGTCGCTGAACCTTGTGTAATCTGATTGCATATATGCGCGACGCAGATGGTGTAGAAGTTTCTGGAAGGCAAGCGGGCACCTGCTATTACTCTCGAACATTCGATGGCTCGGCCATAAAAGGCAACGCGCTTGACTGGCAGATCAGATTTTCCCCGATCGCCGACTGTGTTCGCCGCTATCGTTGTGCCTTTAGTGTAGCCTGTTTTTGTGGGCACAGGTTTGACCCACAAAAGTTAGTTTCGTCATTCACAGTATTGCTACTGTGTTCTTCCCCGTTACTACTACATGAAAATATGGACGCTGTTTGTGTACACGCACCAGTTCAAAAAAAGGCCGTGGTCGGCTGCTATGTTCATACCACGGCGCGGCCTAAGAGGAAGACAGGCACCTCACAAACAGGTGGTATCACCGATTCTGACCATTTCTTGGCATTTTTGCAGATGTACACACATTTTATGTGGGTAAAAAATGTATGCAACTTGGCATTCTGTAGGCCTCCCCTCTGCCTGTGTATGTATGTACGCCTAGCACATAGCACACCATAAAGCAAGACATGCAGTGGTGAAACGTGATATTCGCCCCAAGAACTAACCTCATGCCCTATTCGAGCCATGCACTTTTGTGCGTACTCATACTGTTTTATTACTTATTCACTTTACGCCACAGGTGCAGCAGGTTCAGGTCAAGGATGAGCTTGTAAAGCGTCTTTGAAGCTCTTCTTCCAGTCATTCGTCAAGCTGATGAAACCTCTGAATACACCAGCGATCCCTAGCTGACGATAACAAAATATGACGGCGCGTACACGTTGTTTCGGTTTTCTCTCACACGCTGCTTGTTTGGTCGCGAGTTTCACATGGGGCGGCTGTTGGCGGCGCGTAGCGGCACCTGCCAAATTGTTTCTTGTGGCCACCGCACGATGGCGGCACAATGCATCGCGGAAGGTGGATTGCTAGTAGGTACAGCAGCGCGTGGCAGTTGCGCAGACGACGGACGTTTGCACGCATGCGTGAGCAAGAGCAGGTGCTAGGGAGGAAATGTGGAGTCTTTTTCTCCTTGAATATATGATGTGGGGTCTGATGTGGGATATCTCACACCGTACTCTTGGGACAAAGGAACGACAACACCGTAGTGCAAACAATCACAAGGGCATTTATTGCACCTTTCATACATCAATGCCTGCTAGCCGAGTTGCTATCCACAAAACATGCCGATGGGCGCGCGACAAATCTAGAAGTCCGACTCACCGCATCCTCGCGAGCGAATATGTTCGCCCTATGCTGGATCCCAACGCCTGGTCGTTCGCGTGTATGGTCACGCGAATCGTGGCGCGTTCGAAGGCGGCCACGCGAGGCGGTCTCGCAGATGCATCGGTCGCCGCGCGCGGAATGTCCGCGCTGTTCGGCGACCCGCCGGGGAAGAGCGTTGCTGCACGTGCAGCCCGGCACGTCAGTCCCGCTCGCTGTCTCGAACCCAAGAGAGCAAGCGCCTTCCTTTCAGCGCCCAAGTAACCTCGCGGCGTTAGCAGCGCAACACTCTCGCCATCTCTCGGACTGCGCCTGTACCATTCCGACCGCCGCATGTGCGGCGAAGCCGCACTACAGGAGACGCGCTATGCGGGAAAAACATCAGGGGAGGCGCGAGGGTCGCGCATCCCCACAATGACTGTCTAGGCACTACGGAGGAGTTGCTTAGCGTGTGTTGTATGTGTTTGTCTCTAGGCATGCCAGCAGAAGTTGCGGGGCACGGTAGTGCCGAACTTAGCGTCGCAAGTTGGTGGCTGGACGTAATTATATTTATTCTATAGTCTTTTGTACTAATTGAAATGTGTCATTATTACGCATCATTGGCGGCTCCTCCAGGACACCAAAGTGGCAACGGGGAAAAAATATTTATTGAATCATGTTTTGTACTAACTGAAACAGCGTGTCATTATTTCGCATTATTGGCGGTGCCTCCAGGACACTAAAGTGGCAACCGAGATCAAAGCAGGAACCCGGCCTGTGCGTGCCAGGTGTGTATAAGATCAGCTGTCTGCTATCGCAGACAGCTAATTTTTTAAGCAAACACCCCCTGGCATGCTTCAGCCTCCACAGCCCCAACCCATCGGCCGCCCTGCTTCAAGTTTTGATCCCCCCGCTACCTTTTGGGTGCCCTGGAGACCTGCGCCGCCTGCTTTATTATAACCTGAGGCCTCCATTTGCCGGTTACATGTGCCCTCCTGGAGGAGTGCTTGTAAAAAAATGCAATCTATCATCGCAACGAAAAGAGCGACCCGTGACTTATACAACACCAGTCAGAACCTTGCCCCTTCAGACATAGCGATCACCAAATGGGGCGTCCGTGCCCACTGCCTCACCGTGCTGGCAGCCAGCTGCAGAGCATAAACAAACAGGACCGCACTCTGCAATGCTGGCATGCCTAGGAGACAAATGCATGCAACACGCTAAGAAACCTCGTCCGCAGTGCCTAAGCAGACTCACATATTCAAGGAACAAAGGCCCCCAGAATTCCTCTCTCGCACCTGCTCTTATTCGCGCCTGCGCAGAAACGTCGAGTGCCATAAGAAATGCCACACCCTGCTGTACCTACTAGCAATTGTAAAAATGCTAGAGAGCACGGGACACAGCGCTCTGTCCTGTGCTCTTTACTAGCTCGTCCTGTGTTGCGCTGTTCCTGTTTTTTGTTCTAAAGATGAACCAATCAGCCCCACTGAACACACTTGTAACTACTGTTGTGATTGGCCGTTCACCCCGCGACACCCCTCAGTCACGGCTCACGCCATTATGGGAAACGGGCCGACAGCGTTGTCAAAATGGTTCTCGACACGGATTAATTATGACCAGTACGGGAATACCTCATTCAGGAGAGGTTTGAGCAATTAGCAATGATACGGCTGTCGCCTGTCAGCAGCACAAGCTGGCGCGTCCAAGTCGGAGATGCGGTCAGTGCGATGATCTGGCCATCGCCTGTCAGAGTACGATCGGAGTCAGCGAAAAGGGCACCGGGTCGGTGCCCTTTTCCCACCAGGCACCAATCGGGCAACAATCCGGTGTCACACACCGGATTGGTGGGACCTGATGTCATTGGCCTCTTGACACAGGATTGGTGGGACCTGATGTCATGGACTTCCTGACAACGGATTGGGGGAAGCGAGTAAACAATGATCACACAACGCATAAAAGGAGCTATGGACGGTGGGAGTGATCGGTGACTACCACTTCATCATCAACTTTTCTGTGTTACTTTGCATTTTCTTGTACATATGTAAATATAAACGTGTTTGTCTAACGACCTGAATATCGCACCCAGCCTCACGTTCACTTACCCCTCCATAAGGAAAGAGGATCCCACGTATTCGAACCCCGAGTCGCAACATTGGATGGCAGCGGTGAGATAGTCTGCGCAGCGCTTCGGTTCGTTCGGCATGGTGAGTGCACAACCTTTTCTCCTTGAGAGTTGCCAGTCTTAACGGGGTTCTTCCTGGTAACAAGGGTGTCAGAAGCCTTGTTGAAACATACCTTGCTTCAACACTTAATTCCTTGAGAAAGTTTTTCGCAAAAGAGAGGTAGCCATGGATTGGAGGAAGTTGTGCAGAACGGACCTGAACACGATATGCGGGGAATTCGGGATTGATTGTGGGACGTAGCTAAAGAAGGCGGATGTCATTGATGCGCTATAGGCAAGCGGCAGAGATGAAGAGGAGATCGTGGAGGCTTGGGAGGATATTCAGGTACATAGGGAATGCGACCGCAAGAATGAAGAGGACTAGAGAAAGCACGAGCAGGATGAACGAGAGTACCAGAGAAGGAGAGAGCAGGATGAACGTGATCACGGAAGGGAAGAGTACCAGAGAAAGCGAGAGCAGGAAGAACGCGAAAGGGAAAGGCAGGAGTGAACACGACAGCACAGAATGCGGATGAAGGAAATGGACAGGGAACTTCAATATCTAAAGGCACTGCAGGCACGCTGTATGCTGCACGTATTCGAGGACGGCGAAAACATAGAAAGTTTTCTTGAATTTTTCGAGAAGGTTTGCGCAGAGGTGCAGCTGGACCGTGACCATTGGGCGGTAGGGTTGTTGGGGGTACTTCCTTGTAATGTGTCCTGTTGCTTGGCTCGCCTTTCTGACAAAAATTTACGGAATTACGATAAAGCCAAGAGTGCGTTATTCCGGCATTTTGGTATTCCTGCTGAGCGCATGAGGGAAAGCTCGAATGACAAGTGCAAAATTTCTCCTTTCGAAGAGACTGAGGTTGCGCCAGTAAATGATGAGCACGAAAAGTGCGAGGTGGCGAGGTTCACAGAGACACAGTGTGTTGAGAGCGAGGCTGTTGCAAGTCTGCAGAGAGGGGCCATTCCTGAGGGCGTCCCTTGCGAGGACGAGGCTTGTACCAGTAGCTGTGAGAACGTTAAGGAGGCGCTGGAGACCTTCCTCATATCCAAGCTCAGGCTCAGTGCTCCAGCATCGGTGACTGCACAATGCAGTTGTACACTGAAACCGAGCTAGCAGCCATCCCGGAGAGCCCTCCTTGTGGGGACGATGCTTTTTCCAGCAACCCTACGAGGCTCAGTGTAGGGCTGGATACCTTCCTCGTGCCTCAGCAGTTGAGTGACTCTCTGGCATTGCCGAGGATAGAGAGCGAAGAGGACAGAGAGTGGCGATTCCGAAAGGCGTTCCTTGTGGGGATGAGGCTTGTTTCAGTAGCCCTAACAGTGTAAAGGAGGCGCTGAAAACGTTCCTCGTACCACTACACTTGGGCGACGTCCCGGAATCGCCAAACGGAGAGAAGGCCATGGTGGCAAGCAGGGCAGGAACCCGACTCATGAGGGTTCTAGTGACACGTTTGGTGACCACCTGGCAGTGAAAAATTGGTTCAGGCGGTGGAGCATCAAAAGAGCGAAGTATTCGCTGCATTGAAAACTCGTGAAAGACGCCACATCACTGCACGTGAGACAGAGGGACAGGCCATCGCGCAGAGCCAAAAAGGGTTCATTGTGGCGGTTCAGGAAATGGAGGCATCCCGAAAGGGGGTTGATAACGACAGGAGAGAGCGCGTCTCTGTGACTAGGGGCGTGGAGGAAAAATTCAATTGGGCTGAGACATGTGCATCGGAACCGGGCCAATCAAATAGTCACTGAGCTGGAATGCGCTGCGAGAACGAGAACAATAGGAAAATGGCTATTCCCGCATTTACGGCCTCCCCCTCAGGGACGAGACAGCAAGCCATGAGCACATGGAGTGATGGGTGTCGGCAGAAAAAATTGTAGGTCCCGCACCTCTTGCGCTCAGCGTGGCCCAAAGGCTGTCGGTCGGCGAGCCATTCGAGCCCGCTTAAAGAAAGAGTAACTGTAATTTGAGCGCTTGTATAAGTATTTTTTGTTTTTATTGCTTCTCTTTGTAATTAATATGCGGTACAAAGGGCGCTCCATAATCATTGGCAAGCTGAGTGGGACAAGGAAGTTGAAAATCAGCTGCACCTGCTTAAACTGCAGTTAACCAAATCTCTCCAACTGAAGCTTGATAGACACACCGAAGTCACCCTGGCACGACTCAGAATAGGACACACTTATGACACGTACAAATACCTCTTGACTGCAACTGACCCACCGATGTGCACACGGTGCGGCGAGAACCTAACCGTCCTACATGTCCTCATTCAGTGTCCTGAACTTCACTGAGAGTGAGTGGCTCATTTTACGGAACTCTATTCACACCATATGGTGCACCACACACCTATTCACCCCCCCCCCCATCCCCCATGTTCTTATCAGAGGATGCACTTTTTAACTTTAAAAGAGTGCTTAATTATCTTGCAGAAGCCAACTTTCTAGAAATCATCTCATTCCATCCTAACCATCAGATTGTGCATCACAGGTGAGGTACAATGTGATGTACAAAGTATGTCTGAGCTCTCGCACTTCTTGCGTAAGCAAGAATTGGACAGCAAGGGACTCGGACAATCCAGAATAATTTACCATCTGTGCCTGTAGCCAGTGCATTTAAGGCCTTATATTTATCCTGCTAATTATTTTGGAGTTGATGCACTAGTATTTATAGATCTATCTTATGTGTAGGCCTCTACACAGTTTTTAATTCATAGTCCTAAACTTAAAATTTTAGTAAACCGAAACACATGTCCTGGTGCTCTTTGGCCTTAGATGCCCTTGCGCCAATAAACTTCAAACATCATCATCATGTAATTATACGCGATGCATTCTTTTGTTAGTTATTAGGAACGTCCTACTTTTCATTTTAATAGTTTGTGTTAGGAAAGCAATTTTTTTCAAAGGTTTTTGCGCATAGATAGTGTAGCTTTTGTTTTTTTAGGTTTTATATAGCACCCTACAAATTCATTTAGTTTAAAGTAACGCGGTCAGCAGAGCACGATACGTTTTGCTTTAGAGGGGCTGTTACTGGCATGTGGCACTGACTAAATGAGTAACTCGGTACGCGGCACTGATCCCTTTGTCCATTTCAATCGCTGTGACGAATTACATGATTCAAAAGGGTGCCTTTTTCTTTCGTTTTGGTGACTTGTGAATTACGAGCTAAGTAGAATTTTTAGTTCCGAGTGGCGGAGTTTACGACACGGGACATGTTGCCCGTGGAGGATCCTAGTTCTTCGAATTTCGACCTCGCCGTATTGTGACCGAATTGACAGCCATCTTGGGGCTGTTTCGAAGGGGAGAAACAAAGGTGGCTGAAAGTAGCCAACTCATGAGCTAGTCTTTTGATAAGTGTTTATGCCTCGATAGGGAATATAAAGAGATTTTTTTTGTGTGTGGGGAGGTACTTAATTATTGTTTGTTCATGTATGTTTAAAACGATCTCCACTTGTTTATAGTTTGCCCCAGAGCTGCGTGAATTGCGCCTTCTTTGAAGCACGATAGAAACGAAATTCATTAAAAGGTTAGTCCCGCTACCATTTCAACTTTGTTTAGGGTCGGAAATTTAATTTACTAATTAATTTGTTTAGGTTCATTTGAGCAGTGCTCCTCTATGACCGCCTTTCTGGCGCTCGCTGGTTCTGACCTTGGGATTAATTAAGGGAGAGGGAGGATTACCTGGCACATCTCTGAGGGGGTTTGGGCACTTGCCTTGTCGCTGTTTGGGTGCTGTGCAGACTTGGTCACTAAAATGCCAGTTCTGAGCCTACGACCTGCAGCCAACTCTCCCTCCAAGATGGCCATTGGACGTAATCCTTCCGGCAAGCCCGGGACTTCGAGCCAGAGCTGAGCTTGCTGAGCGGCCAAGGCTTCTTCAAGGGGCACTGATGAGATCCTTTGCAAGCCCTCTTCCTGGTGGTGGACGGGCTGTTGTGATCGGCCGTTCGATCCTCCCGGCGAGCCTGGGACTTTGAGCCAGAGCTGCGCCTGCTGAGCGGCCAAGGCCTCTTCAAGGGGCACCGATGAGCTGTCGCATTTCGAGCCCTCTTCCTGGTGGTGGACGGGCTGTTGTGATCGGCCGTTCGATCCTCCCGGCGAGCCTGGGACTTCGAGCCAGAGCTGCGCCTGCTGAGCGGCCAAGGCCTCTTCAAGGGGCACTGATGAGCTGTCCCATTTCGAGCCCTCTTCCTAGTGGTGGACGGGCTGTTGTGATTGGCCGTTCACCCTGCGACACCCCTCGATCACGGCTCGCACGACTATAAGGAACAGGCCGACGGCCTCGTTAAAATGGTTCTTGACCTGGATTAATTATGACCAGCGTGGGAATACCTTGTTCAGGAGAGGTTTGAGCAATTAGCAATGATATGGCTGTCACCTGTCAGCAGCACAAACTGGCGTTTCCAAGCCGGAGACTCAGTCAGTGCGATGATCCAGCCATTGCCTATCAGAGTATGATCGGAGTCAGCGAAAAGGGCAACCTACTTCCGGATTGGTGGGACCTGATGTCATTGGTCTCCTGACACCGGATTGGTGGGACCTGATGTCATCGGCCTCCTGACACCGGATTGGTGGGACCTGATTTCATCGGCCTCCTGACACCGGATTGGGGGAAGTGAGAAAACAATGATCACACAAGGCATAAAAGGAGCCACGGACGGTAGGAGTGATCGGCGACTACCACTTCATCATCAACTTTTCTGTATTACTTTGCATTTTCTTGTACATATGTAAATATAAATGTGTTCGTCTAATGTCCTGAATATTGGACCCAGCCTCACATTCACTTACCCCTCCATAGGGAAAGAGGATCCCACGTCTTCGAACCTCGAGTCGCAACACTACGTTGTAGCTTCCCTGATATCTCGTTGGTCTCGCTTTTTTGGCTGTGCTATGTTTTGGTCTCGGTTGTAATTCGACCCCCCGCTTCAAGTTTTCAAATATTAAAAAATATGTAAACTTACAATCATGTAAATACAGTAATTGCCATTAATTGCCTTAGCTATTACAATCTTGCTAAGAGCGTCATTGGATCAAATGTTCAAGAGTAATTTGTAAGCCCGCTTTTGACAGTTGAAGACCAGACCTCTAGTTCGTACAAGCAACAGCAGTTGACTTGTTGATTGATGAGAGAGATCTTGAAGGTGCTGAAGGTTTGCTTGATAACAGCTCTCTGACTGCACCAACCATACATTATTCACTGTAGTGACTCAAGACTTACTTATTATCTGGCAGGCTTTGTCGCAAGGAAGTGTGTCCTGAAAACAAGGTGTAGTGCATGCATGAACCAGCTTCTGCTGCCTGCTTCAGATGGAAAGTTCTTAAATGCTGCTGTTCTCACGAAATCTTGCGATTTCGCTGGTCTTCTCTGCCCTTCACTAAAGCTTTCCGTGTTTATCAGTGAACTTGACATTTTCATTGGCTGCTTTAGCAAGAGTTAGCTACATCGAGACAGCATTATGGATCTGTTGGCAGTCATCAACAGGAGCAGCATTGGTGGTGTTGGTTGTGGTGAACATTGCAAGGTATTAACTGCGAAGCTGATCGGTTTTTTGTGTCGTCACACGAATGCATTTCTACATCAAGGGTCTGAATAAGTCTCATGATGAGAAACGAAGTGCATGGCAGCAACTGAAGTTAAGTTGATTATAAATGGCTGCGGTGCCATAAATGTATCGTGCCATTCTTATGCCTATTCTAACACACTGTCTGAATTTTTGAATTGTTGTGCAAATAAGAAACTGTTTTTGAACAATGTGAATGAATAACATGTGCTTTTGTTCCCACGTCTGATGACCGCAAGCTAGGAGAAATAGAGAACAAGATAGCTAGGCGTTCGCATAGCTAGGCGTTCTAGTTCAGCTGTCGGGTGGGAAAAATACTTCACATGTCTGAAAAAGTATACAAGCCTCTTGAATACCTCCAAAAAGAAATTCTTTCATCAGGATCTACTTAACATAATGAGCAAAAATCCACAAAAATTCTGGAATCTGATTTCCCCTTCTAGCTATCAATCGCACAACATATCACTTTCTAACCCGGATGGTTCGCATGTGTCGCCTGACGAACGTCCTGATGTTATGAACTCCTACTTTTCTTCGATATTCACTCATGAACCGCATCATAACATTCCGAACTTTTTTGATCCTAAATTTTCTCAGATGCTGCCCATTACAGTTACGGCGGAAGGCATTGCAAAGCTGATCGAAAAGTTGAAATTATCAAGCAGTCCCGGCCCCGATAACATATCTGCTAAAGTGCTCAAAGCAACCGTAATCCCATCAAGTCGTTTACTACAAATAATCTTTACGCAATCCCTCAATGAAGGCGCGCTTCCAGATGACTGGAAGGTAAGCAAAGTAGTTCCAGTATTCAAAAGTGGTAACCGCTCTGATCCTTCAAATTATCGTCCCATCGCTTTAACATGCATTGCGTGCAAACTAATGGAACATATAATTTATTCCCAAGTCGCCCTACACCTTGATAACAACGGGTTCTTTTTCGCCAATCAACACGGTTTCAGGTCTGGTCTTTCTTGCGAAACGCAACTTTTTGAATTTACCACCGAGCTTCATTTAAACCTAGATTCATTATTTCAAACTGATGTAATATTCTTAGACTTCTCAAAGGCATTCGATCGTGTTCCCCATCTACGACTAATCTGCAAACTCTCTTCTCTCAGCCTACACCCGCAAATTCTAGCCTGGATTAAATGCTTCCTCACCGACCGCCTCCAGTACACCGTTATAGGTGGATGTTCTTCAGCCTCAAGCAAGGTATTTTCTGGAGTTCCACAAGGATCAGTCCTTGGTCCCCTTCTCTTTCTCATCTACATTAATGACCTCCCTTGTGGTATTTCATCATCCATACGCCTCTTCGCGGACGACTGTGTCCTGTATCGTCGAATTACTACTGAGTCGGACCAGGCCCTTCTTCAGAATGACCTGCACTTAATAGATAACTGGTGTACCAAATGGTTGATGCAGCTTAACATTTCTAAATGCAAATTTATTCAAATTTCCTGCAAGCACACTAACATCACCCATGAGTACTCATTGCGCACAGCCAACATCTCGCAAGTACAAACGTATCGCTACCTCGGTATCCTAATCGCTAGCAATCTTAACTGGTCGGAACACATCACGAAACTGATCGCCGACAGCTCTAAAACACTAGGCTTCATCAGAAGAACATTATCGTTGTCACCCCCTTCCGTCCGTAAACTGGCATACGAAAATTTTGTTCGAACAAAACTTGAATACGCTTCCGCGATTTGGTGTCCACATCAAGCATACCTAATCAATGCAATAGAATCGGTCCAGAACCGTGCTGCTCGATTCATATCTTCAAAATATGACTACAAAACTAGTATCAGTAGTATTAAGTCATCGCTCAATTTACCCACATTAGTCTATCGACGCAAGATAGCACGTCTATGCTTATTCCACAAGCTGTACTACCATTTTCAACATCTGCGCGAATCACTTCTTCTACCACCAGCACGTTTGTCACGACGCCTGTTCAATTCACTCAGTTTACAGCGGCTGTATGGATCAACTGCTGCCTTCAATAAATCATTTTTACCCACAGCAATCCAGGAATGGAATGCACTCCCAGATGTAATTGTCAGGGAGCATGATCCTGAAGAATTTAAAGAGCGGTTGCTTTCACATTTTGGAAACTACAATTGAACAATCTCTCCTTTCATTCCAAGTGTTGTTGCATTTGAAGTTGCCTGTACTCCTGTTTTGTATTCCTGCATTTCTTAACCTGCGCTATTTCAATTCATTCTTTATGTAACATCTTTGACTTATGTATATCTATGACTCCCCCCCCTTATGTAATACCCTGTAAAGGGTCCTTAAGGGTTCAATAAATGGTGATGGTGATGGTGATATGTACAGTACAGTGCTGTATTTCTTCAATGCCACCCGTAAACCCAACGTAGAGTGAGCTCCCAAAATATTCACGTAATGTATTGGCAAAAGTAATTATGTATTCAAAACTAGTCTATCTTGTCGCGTCTGCCCGGCCGTGGTTGCTCAGTGGCTATGGTGTTGGGCTGCTGAGCACGAGGTCGCGGGATCGAATCCTGGCCACGGCAACCGCATTTCGATGGGGGCGAAACGCGAAAGCACCCGTGTACTTCGATTTAGGTGCACATTAAAGAACCCCAGGTGGTCAAAATTTCCGGAGTCCCCCACTACGGCGTGCCTCATAATCAGAAAGTGGTTTTGGCACGTAAAACCCCATAATTTTTTTTTTTGTCGCGTCTGCGACAAGTTGTCACATCTGGGCAGCAGTGACAGCAATGTAGCAGCGGGTAAAAGCTGGCAGAGAAAGAGTGATTATGTAATCGCTGCCTACTCAGTATACATAGAAGTGAGCTGCAATTTTTAATGCGTGGACATGTAAATTTAAAGCAATAGTAAGATTTTTTTGATCAAATAGTGTTTTACATGCCAGCCTGGCCAGTTGCGTGCACAGAACTGCTGAAATAAAGGGATGGTAGAGTCTGCACGTATTCAGTCATTTTGCACAGAGAACAGAAAGTGCGAGAAAAAGAATGGGTGCAAGGAAATATGATAAAATGTCTGATGGGTGTACCCATTCATACGTGACGCACCTCCGAGCATGCTCAGAAGCAAATAGCGGTGCCGGTTACTGTAACAGCTCCATTTGCGTATAGCACTGAAGTAATCAGCCAAGCTCTTTTAAAGGGACACTAAAGGTTAATATTAAGTCAATGTTGACTGTTGAAATGCCATCCCAGAAACTTCGAAATGCTTGTTTCATGCAAAGAAAAAGACTTATTTCAAGAGAAAAAGCATTCTGAAGCGTCCGTGTACCTCTAGCGCAGTTCAAATCGCCTGCTCTCCGATTGAGGAGTGGTGACGTCATGGTCTCATAGTGACGTTGCGCTGTCGGTGAGTAAAATGTCGCCCGCAGACGGCGCTACGGCTTTTCTGCGCAAGACGCAAACGCGCGGCCAGAAACAGAGCTGACAGCAGTGCGAAAGCGGAACTATGGTGGCTAGCGGAAGGGAAAGCGTGCGACAATGACCTGGTTCTTTATTTTAGGACGCCAACTTTGACGCTTGTTGCAATGGACGACACTGACAACGACACATTGGCTCGCGATGCTGGGCTCGACTTCAGCGATTTAAGCACTGATGAACATGACCTGCTGCTGAGGGCTCGCGCTGCCGGCGTCGTTGCGTACTACTACGACGGCAACTGTATGTCATGGCTGCACAAATTCGCACATGTGTAGCTTTTCCTTCGTGAAAACCAAATGCCACACTCACCGCCATCTTCGACCTGCAGTTGTTCTTGCACTTCGGAGAATGCAGGCAAGACCGACGGAACCGCGCTATGGGAAAGCATTGCTTTGAAAGGCACTCCACACGACTTCAGTAAGTCGGCGTTGAACTCGTAATTCCTCTGGACGAAAGTGCAGCGAGCACACTATGTGATTTTTCGGCTCTTTGTTTTCGCGCTGTGGCAGAGGTATGGCACTTAACCACTACGAACGGAGAGGTTCACTCGTTGGCGCACGGTAATAAGTTACGTTGGATTCGACGCTGCATCTGCCCTTGGCCAAGTTCCGCAGACTGTTCGTGCATCCCACGACATCACATGGACGTGGCATTCTTGCTGCTTGTTCCAAATGCAAGTTTCGCGAGCCAGCAGAAGCAGCGGAGCACGACGTGATAACGAAACAACTGACACTCCAAAGCATGCGCGGTGCAAAGTTGAGCAAGAACGAACCCTTTTGACCACCCATACTACTGAAGGGTAACGTCAGAATGTTATTTTTTCTTAGAATCGAACAGAAGTAGACAAGTAGCATTTTCTTCTTTCTTATAACCTAATGAAATGATCTTTTTAATACGAGTAGTTGAGTACTAGTGACATAAATTATAATGAGGAGTGCCTTCGTCATCGGGCTAGTACCGGAATATCGCTGGGGGGTCTCAAATTGTGTCATGCATTTACCTCAATTTCTCGGTTACTAAAGCTCTGTTCGCAATTATATTGACGCCTTAGACGTTCTAGAGCATTGCTTTATCACTTTAACTTGACTTCATAGTAACCTTTAGTGTCCCTTTAAATATACTTCAGGAACTTCCCATGAACGAGCGCATCTGTGTGGATGCGCTTTCCTTATGAACAGCTGAACAGCTATAGCTGAAGTACAGTGAACTAGCTAAACCAATGTGCCCCTTTTTTGTTACTAGCTTCATACTGATGCACTGGACACGCCTTTGTTCTGTACGCGTACCTATATGGACGTCTTTTGTTTCCTTCCGAAGTACTGGCTAGCGAGTTTCTAGCTAGTGCGAAACCCCGTTCAGTACTGTATAATGCTGTGCTGCTGCAGGCTGCAGGGTGGCCGGTGGCATTTGTCAAGAGTGGTCGACGCCAGCACCGCCGCGTCATTCCACGCTGAAAAGCCTGCTCCCACGAAGGCACTCGCGCCACTAGAATGCCTTCTAGTTCACTGTAGTAGGCATGTAATAGGGCTTTGCATTTGCAGATAGCTTAATGGATGGATGGGTGGGTGGGTGGGTGTTATGAGCGTCCCTTTTAGAACGGGGCGGTGGGTTGCGCTACCAAGCTCTTGCTATTATACTGCCTCATCTCCTATTGCAAACTTTGCTTTTCTATGTCTCCGTTTTTAGTCGTTTCCCTACTTTTCTTCCACCAATCCTCCAATCGCCTCTTACTAATGTCTACTTTTCCCCTGCCCTCGCTGAACCCAAGGGCTTCAAGGAGGCCAGTGGTGCCTAAATTGACCACTGGGCAGATGTCTTCACATTCTAATAAAACATGCTCCATCGTTTCCCTAACTTTACCGCAGCAAGCATATGCTTCTTCCTTCTTATATCTCGCTTTATAGGTGCGTGTTCTAAGGCATCCCGATCTCGCTTCGAAAAGTAATGAGCTTCCCTTTGAGTTATCATAAATGGTTTCTTTCCTGATTTCGTTTTTTCCTCTTAAGTAGTTACTCATGGAAGGTTTCTTTTCCATTGCCGCCACCCACGAGATTAATTCATCTTCTCTGACTTTCCGCTTGACCTTTGTTGTTGTGTTGTCCACCCTACAGGCCGCATACTTGCTGGTAATCTTCCTAGTTCTTTTCCTCCACTGTGAATCAATGTTTTTCCTGTACAGATACCTGAACACTCTCCCAGCCCATTTACTTTATTTACTCCATATTCCTCAGCCGTTCTTCATACTCAATTTTACTGCAAGCTTCCCTCACTTCAAAACTAGTCCAGCCCATATCACCCTGCACAGCTTCATTTGTAGTCTTCCCGTGAGCCCCCATTGCGAGGTGACCCACTGACCTATGGTTCCCATCGCATCCTGATTGTACCCCTGATTTCAAGCAAACAACCGCATTTCCAAAATTAAGTCCTGCAACCATTGCACCTTTCCACATACCTCGGAGGACCTCGTACCTACTGTATCCCCATAGCGCTCTTTGCTTCATTATGGCTGCATTTCTCTTCCCCTTTACTGTTATGGTTTTTTCCTGTGTTTCCATATATCCATTGCCTTCGTTTATCCATATACCAAGGTATTTATATTCTGTTACCCGAGGTATTTCTTGGCCCTGTATCTCCACTGTCTGTTCACTGTTTTCATTGAATACCATAACACCTGATTTTCTAACACTTTCAAACCTAAATTGTTGCCTTCCTGTCCATCGATATTAGCCAGACGTTGCAAATCACTTTGCTTGTTAGCGAGCAACACAATGTCGTCCGCATAAAATAAAGCTGGGAGTTGCTGCTCTATTACTGTACCTGCCTGTTTGTATGAGAGATTAAACCCGATATTACTTCCTTCTAGCGCCCTCTCCATCTTCACCATGTACATTATAAACAGCAGCGGGTATAAAGGGCACCCCTGCCTCAGTCCCTTGTTGATATGAACTTTCTCCTTGCTCCTCATCCCTTCCCATTCAACGCAAACGGTATTTCCTAGGTAAATCTCTCTCGAAAGCTGTAGACAATAGCCACCTAAGCCTTCCCCTTCCAATATATGCCACAAGATGTTGCGCTCTGCAGTCATACGCTCCTGTAATGTCTAAAAAGGCCACATATAATGGTCTGCTTTCTGCTCTTGATATTTGAATACACTGAGTAAGAACAAATAAGTTATTATCCAAATGCCTAATTCTGAAGTTCTCCCAAAATGCCATTATTCTCTGCCCGTGTTTGCAGCTTTAATTTGATTGCCTGCATTGCTAGCGTGTATATTACCAGTGTAATGGTCAACAGTCTATACGAGTGAATTCTATCTTTCTCCCCCTTACCTTTATGAAATAAATTCATTCTACTTTTTCGCCAACTGTCTGGTATTCATCTATCTTTTAAAGTTTTTTCCACTGCATTCACCAGAGCTTCCTTACTTTTTGGTCCTAGTTCATTAATCGGCCTAACGAGAACCTCGTCTAGCCCTGTGGCTGTGAGCTTAGGAATTTTCTCTTTGGCTTTCTTCCAGTTGAAATTTGTCAGCACCAGCTCCTTTTCCACCTGGGTCTCTTTCATGCTCTTGTTTTCTTCAAATAAAACCTCGTCTTGGAAAGATTTGGCTGTTATTTTTTGGATGTGATTTATTGCCGCTTCTCCTTCCAGTCTGTTTTTATCTTCGTCTAGGATATGTTGTATTGTTGTTGACTTCCTGCCTAATAATTTTATGCGGTTCCAAAATATTCTAGGTGCGGCCTTTCTTTTTCTCATGTATTTCTGACAACCAACATTCATTTTCACCTTTTATCTTTGCTTGCACCAGTATTTGAACCATAGACTTTTTCTCCCAGTATATTTCCCATTTACTGGCTACTTCATCATGCGGCAACTGTGCCTTCTTTGCCTGCCTGTGCTCTCGGGATGCTTTCTGTCCTTCGGCGATCGCTTCTCGTATCTCACTGTTCCACCGCCTTTTCGGTTTCTTTTTTCCTTTCCAGTGAGCATGTTGTTTCTCTTTCCACATTTCTGTTGTAATTACACTTAGAAGCTCACTATATTCCCACTCTTGGCCATTCGCCAAGTTCTTCTTAGACTCTAGTGACAATATTTGTTATTTGTTCAGCGTTCAAATTTAGACTGGCCATTTTGCACTCCTTGCGCTCTTTCCCAACTACATATCCCATTTTCCAAATGATACGTTTATGGTCACTCCCTATGCTGCCTTCCTCGTCAGTGACCATTTTTCTCAACTTATCATGAATTCCATCTGTCTTCAGACAGTAATCAATGGTTCATCGCCAGTTTCCACTTCCCACGTGATATGCCCTTCACACTTAGGCCCTGCCCTGTATTCACCATTACGAGGTTATGTTGCTCGCAAAGGTCTAGCATTGACTTCCTGTTGTTCTCGGTATAGCCATCTAAATCCTGTATGTGGGCATTCATGTCACCTAATAGGATAATTTCAGAATCATTCCTGAAACCCTTAATAACAGCACTTATGCATTCCACTAACTCTTTATTCTTCTCTGTGCAATTATTTCTGCTCCACAAATTTGTTACGCCCAGCCTAGTTTTTTTCCTACTCACTGTACCTGATAACCAAAGATGCTGTTGACATTTTGAATTTACTCTTTTCCATTTGGCTCCCTGATGGATGAGCATCTGACTCCCCCTCCCTTTTTTTCCGACTTAGTTCTGTTGCACCCTTCCCAAACATAATTCTCAATAACTGGCGGCTCTTCTGAGTCTCTACGGTGCGTTTCTGTAACCGCATACACCCCTATTTGTTCTCTATTTAACTGCTCCTCAGTCACTGCCCACTTTTCCTTTATTCTGCCGCGTTGCATGTTTATTTTTATTTATTTATTTATACATACTGCAGCCCCTTTATGGGGCTATTGCAGGAGTGGGTTAGACAAAAATAAGTCATACAAAAAAAAACAAGTAAACAATAACATATTAAAAATTCACAAGAATAACGCAGATGACACAAATGAAACTCAAAATAACAGCAACAGTGAGTGTCGGTACAAAAACGAGAATGAGTCAATACACTGTAACAACAAGAAAATACATAAAATCAGGTGTGGTTAACTTTTAACAGGAAATCGTTTAATGGCAGTGGCCTAATTGTTCCGGGAATTAAGTTCCAGGATTCAGTAGTACGTGGGAAAAAGCTGTATTTAAATTTATTAGATCGAGCAAAGTAAGACTTAATATTAAGGTTATGGTGACTCCTACTTGACCGAGGAAGCCTATGTAGCCTATTGCATGGCAAGCTCTCTTTCTTGCTTTCCACCTTTTTTTTGGATGGATGGATGGAGGATAGGAGCGTCCCCTTTGAAACGGGGTGATGGCAGTTGCCACCATGCTCAGCTTTTTATTTTTGTGTAACTGTGTTGGAAGGTACTAAAATTTGCCATTTTCTTTAGATATGTCTTCCTACGCCTTTAACCTTATGTCACCTCTCTGCTTTTGAGCCACCAATGTTCCAATCGCTTTTTGCTAATTTCCACCGCATATTTATTTACATGACTATTATCTCTAAACCCTAGGGCCTCAGGAAGCATGTGTGTGCCCGCATCGACATCGGGATGGATACCATCACATTTTAGTATGAGGTGTTCTATTGGTTCTACAGATTTACCACACACAGTACATGTGTCTTCTTCATTAAATTTTATTTTATAGCTGCGCATTCTAAGACATCCTCACCTACCTTCAAAGTGTAGGGCACTGCCTCTTGAGTTATCATAGAATGCTTCCTTCCTGATCTGCTGTTTCCAGTATCGATGTAGTTCAACACTATGCTTCTTTTCCATTGAATTTATCCAGTTTTCACCTTCCGCATTTTTAACCTGTCGTTTAATGGTCTGTATTTCTCCGTCCTCGTGTCTGGTATACTTACTGGTTAGCTTCCTAGTTCTTTTCTGCCATTGGGAGTCAATGCACTTTCTGTATAGGTATTTAAATACCTTAGCTGCCCACCTGTTCTCATCCAATTTCCTCAGTCGTTTTTCGTATAGGATTTTACTCCGAGCTTCCCGTGCTTCAAACGATGCCCAGCCCATATCCCACTGTACTGCTTCGTTTGTGGTTTTCCCGTGGGCACCTAGTGCTAATATTCCAACAGCTCTCCGATTTACTTCTAGTCTCCACTAAACTTCTGCCCTCAAGCACAGGACCGCATTCCTGAAAGTAAGCCCCGGCACCATTTATCCTTTCCAAATACCTCTCAGTACTTCATATCTGTTGTACCCCCATAATGCCCTATGTTTTATTATCCCGGCAACTCTTCCCCCTTTTGTTATGAGAGACTTTTTGTGCTTTTCCGTGTACATGTGCCTTTTGTTTATCCATACCCCGAGATATTTGTATTCGACCACTCAGGGTATTTCATGGCGTTGTGTTGTAAGCTCCTGGTCAGTTGTATCATTGAAAAACATCCCACCGGACTTCGCTGCACTAAAACTGAAACCTAGACTGTCTCCTTCGTCCCCACAGTAATTAATCAGAGTTTACAAATCTTCCTGGCTATCTGCTAATGGTACAATATCGTCCGCATACACTAAACCCGGTAGTCGTTGCTCAACAACCTTTCCGCCGCGATTTCTAATCTGTACGACAGAATATACCCTAGATTGCTTCCTTGTAGCCTTCTTCCCATACTTATCACATAAAGCATGAACAGCAGTGGTGATAGAGCACAACCTTGCCTTAATCCTTTGTGTATCTCGACAGTTGTTGTACCCGTAATTCCTTCCCATGTTATTTCAACATTATTTTCTCAATATATTTCCTGTGGGAAATCAATTACCTCATGACCGATACCTTCATCATTTAATATCTTCCACAGGAGTTCCCTGTTCATGTTGTCATTGCACCGCTTATGTCCATCCAGGAAGGCTAAATGCAGAGGTCTATTTTCCACCTTAGCTATTTCTATGCAATGGGTAAGCACGAACAGGCTATCATCTAAGCGCCTACCACTTCTGAACCCGTTCTGAAGTTCTCTGAGTATTTTATTACTTTCTACCCATGACTGCATTTTTAATTTCACCACCTGCATTGCCAGCCTATATATAACTGATGTTATCGTAATTGGTTGGAAGGATTTTATGTTCGTCTTATCGCCTTCCCTTTATAAATCAAATTCATTTTACTCTGTTTGCTTGCTTATTTTGCTTATTTGTTATGACTGCCTCCAATGCTTTTATCAGCGTTTCCTTGCTTCTTGGGCCAAGTTTATTAATTAACTTGATTGGAATTTCGTCTATCCCTGTGGATGTGCATTTTGGAACATTTGCTTCCGCCTTTTTCCAGTTAAGATTGGTCAGTTCTAAGCTGTTTTCTATTATGCTATCCTGTGTTGCTCCCTCATTTGGGGCGATTACCCTATCGTCTTTCCTAAATGACTTTGCTATAACTGAACCGATGTAGTTCACAGCATCATCTCCCTCTAAACAATTTCCTTCGGCATCGTGAATCTGTTCCTCTTTTCTGTTATTCGCTTTACCCAGCCAGCTTATATGGTTCCAGAATTTTCTTGATCGCCCTTTAGTTGCATCGCGAACCTCAGCCAGCCAGTGATCAGAGGACTACTTTATTTTAGCCTGGACGAGTACCTGCTCTTGTTTCTTTTGCCGATAAGATTCCCACTTTTCGCCTATTTCCTCTCCAGATAACTGCGCCCTCTTTGCTTTTCTGTGTTCCTGTGATGCCAACTGTCGTTGTTCGATTGCCTTCCTAATATCCTTATTCCACCAACTTAGTGGCTTCCTCTTTACTCTCCAGCGGTTTACTCCTTTTACGTCTTTTATTTTTATACTAATGAGTAGTTCTAACTGATTATAATCACATTTTTCCATGGGATATTTTTCTATTGCTTCCTCTATGCCAGCTGCTATTTGCGCTATTTGTTCGTCATTTAATTTTGCATACTTTTTACTTCCCTGCATTTCTCTGTTGAGCAGGGCTCCCAGCTGTAGACTAATACGCTTATGATCACTTCCAAGGCTGTGCTTTCCCTCTTCGTCTATTTCCATTATTGCGAGCTTGCTATACATCCCGTGACGTTAAGCAGTAGTCAATGGTCGCTTGCCTGTTACGGGATTTCTACGTGATTTGTCCTTCACACTTAGTTTCTCTATTTACTATAACTAGGTTGTGTCACTCACAGAAGTCTAGCATCAACTTCCTATTACAATCTGTGTATCCATCCAGATCCTCGGTGTGGCCATTCATGTCACCCAGCAGAATAATATCGCCACCTTCTCCAAACTGCTTTATGTCGTCACTGAGACACTTCACTATATCCTTGTTCTCTTGTCCGCATTTGTCCCCTTTCCCTAAAAAACTACTCCTAGCCATGTCTTTTTACTGGCAAATGTACCTGATACCCAGACACGTTCTTTGCAAGTTGACTTTATTCTTTGCCAATTTGTTCCTTGATGTATCAGCATACCTACTGCTCCTCCCTTCCTCTCCGTTGTTGGTCTGTTGCTCCCTTCCCAGACGTAACCCTCGATAAACAGTGGGTCTTCTAGATCCCTGAGATGTGTTTTGCATAGCTTGTATACACCTACTTTGTGCTTTCATTGTTGTTGTTTTTTCTAACCACTTCGCCCTCTTTCTACCGCAGTGAATTTTCTTTACCTTCTCTTCTTGCTTTCGTGGCACAGAGTGCCTCCAAGCTGGCGTAACCAGCTTACTTGGTAGAGAAAACTTTTCTTCAGCTGTCGTCGTTTCTCCTCTTCCATCAGAGATGGGACGCCATAAACGTTGCACTTGGAGAATAGACTTTATGTACACATTATATACATTGACAGCTATTTACAGTGGGTCTGACGTATCAACTCGACATAGCCGATAGTACATAGCACCGTTCGTACGTCAAGACCCTTGGGTTACACTGGGACCGGCGCCTTAACTCGGCAGAGCCGAAAGTGCAGAGCACCTTTCTTGCGCCCGGAACCCCCGTGAGAGGTCGGGAGCCCGGTTTTAAACCTTCGGTTGCCCCTCCCGAATCCCCTCACGGCAAATCACGACACCCCAGTGACCTGATTGGGTCAACTGGGCTGTCACTCATTGGGCACTCTCTCTCTCACCCTCTCCCTGCGTTCCTCGGAACATTCAGAGAGATAGAGGGAGAGACAGTAACCACCAAACAACAAATAAACAAATAACATCCCAACCGTTTCGCCTCCGCGACATATATGGAAAAGTCTCCCAACACTTTGAAAAACACTTACGGGGAACGGCCATCTGCGTCGCCCTGTCCTCGCGCCTTAACTAATCCCATCGCGCACTGCGTGCCCGCAAAGGACACCCCTGCCGACGGGCGTCCGCTGATTCACAATGCCGTCTTGTGCATTGTTCGTCTCGTCCGGCGGGCCCGTAAAGCCAAGTGCACCGATGGATTTGTCTCGGTGGCGCCAGCCTACCCTTCAAGAGACGGCGCGTCGGGTCACCGATCCCTCGGGTTTTAAGCTGCCGCTTTGTACCCCCCCGGCATGACCATTGGCGCCCTAACGACGCTTTGTCCGTACGCGTGACAGGTTAAAATGTCTCGACGCGTCGGCGCGGGCTATCTGCCGTCAAAGAGCGTCTCCCGACTCATTACCAAAGCGCCCGGCTGGCTTTACTCTCGGCTAAGCCCGAAAACGGCGACCTCCCCCAATTCTAGGAAGGGAAATGACCTCTCAGCGTCCATGCCGTTTGGCAACATCCTTTACAACCGCCTTGCATGTTTGTGTACCTGATCCTGGTGTTAAATTTCTTTTTTTTTGTAGTTTTCTCCCTCGACCTCTTAGTGGCCATTTTATTGGTGTCAGCCTCTAGTGTTGCACTTTTACATTATTTCTACCTACCCCTACGCCCTGAACCGCAGTGGACTAGGGTATTCCCTTCATCCCATCTAACTTCCAGGTTATGCTGCCTCTTATCATTGACTGTGACCTCATTACTTGTGATTAGCTTGTTCCCCTCCTCTCCATCGCCTCCTGACTTCCTAGTTGCCACATGTGTGTAGCTATTCCTGTCTGAACCTGCCTGACCTTCTTTCCTATCGCTGTTCATGCCAGTGCAGGCCCCATCCACGTGGCTGGCGCTGGAAAGTCCGCTAATGTGACTTCGCATGGCGGTGTCAGCCATGCGCTGACTGCCAACTGGAAGTTTATTTGAAATTCACCGGACATTTATACCTATTTCAGGATAGGTATGCGCACATCAGTTGCAGAAACATCTGCTAATCAACGACATTATGATCTTTATGATAGGCAAGAGAGGGAGTGTTTACACATTTATCTCCTTCCTTCCTAATGTGAAAAGCTTCTACTATTTCCCTTTCCCTCTTACCCTTTCCTTTCCCTATGAATTTTGTCTTTTCAAATATGGGGGTGCAGTGACACTTGTTACAGTATCCGGCTAAATGACACCCATAGCCATTCTTTAGGTTACTGCTGTGCTGACGAGCACGTTCATTGAAGCACTGTCCCGTTTGACCTATATAACATTTTCCACAGCTGAGCGGTATCCAATAGATAACGTTGCGCCTGCACTCAGTGAAACGAGTTTTATGATTTGTGGTGCACAGGTGCCTTTTGCACTTGTTCATGCGATTACATATTGAGGACAACTTACACGGGGCACTGAAAACCAAATTAATATTATGTCTATTGGACACTTTCTTTAGATTGTGTGAAAACTTGTGTAGGTATGGCACCACGTGTGCTTGTCTTTTGTCTTTCTTTTCTTTTTGGGAAGTTTCGCAACTTCTTTTCTCTTTCTGCAAAATGGCTTCGCATACTGAAGTGATCACAGAACTGGGAAAGGCTGCGTTCTGTAATCGCGCTATCTGATATAAAAAAACTTTGATCACATTCATGCTCACATGACTTACTAAGTGCTGCCTTAATGCACATTGTTGCTATGCCTCTCTTAATCAATCTAGAGTGTTAGAATCGTTAGAATCGGTTATCTTCCCTCCTTATTACATGTCCTGCCTATGCCCATTTCTTTTTCTTAATTTCAACTAACTTGTCATTAACTCGAGTTTGTTCCCTCACCAAATCTGCTCTTTTCTTATCCCTTAATGTTACACCCATCATTCTTCTTTCCATAGCTCGTTGCGTCGTCCTCAACTTAAGTAGAACCCTTTTCGTGAGCCTCCAGGTTTCTGCCGCATATGTGAGTACTGGTAACACACAGCTGTTATACACTTTCCTTTTGAGGGATAGTGGCAACCTGCTGTTCATGATTTGAGAATGCCTGCCAAACGCACCCCAACCCATTCTTATCCTTCTGGCTATTTCAGTCTCATGATCCGGATCCGTGGTCACTACCTGCCCTAAGTAGATGTATTCCCTTACCACTTCCAGTGCCTCTCTACCCATCGTAAACTGCTGTTCTCTTCCGAGACTGTTAAACATTACTTTAGTTTTCTGCAGATTAATTTTTAGACCCACTCTTCTGTTTTGCCTCTCCAGGTCAGTGAGCATGCATTGCGATTGCTCCCCTGAGTTACTAAGCAAGGCAATATCATTAGGGAATCGCAAGTTACTAAGGTATTCTCCATTAACTCTTATCCCCAATTCTTCCAAATCCAGGTCTCTGAATACCTCCTTAAACACGCTGTGAATAGCATTGGAGAGATCGTATCTCCCTGCCTGATGCCTTTTTTTATTGGGATTTTGTTGCATTCTTTATGGAGGACTACGGTGGCTGTGGAGCCGCTATAGATATCTTTCAGTATTTTTACATACGGCTCGTCTACACCCTGATTCCGTAATGCCTCCATGACTGCTGAGGGTTTGACTGAATCAATTAACGCTTTCTCGTAATCAATGAAAGCTATATATAAGGGCTGGTTATATTCTGCACATTTCTCTATCACCTGATTGATAGTGTGAATATGGTCTATTGTTGAGTAGCCTTTACGGAATCCTGGTTGGTCCTTTGGTTGACGGAAGTCTAAGGTGTCCCTGATTTTATTTGCAATTACCTTAGTACATGTAAATACTTTGTAGGCAACGGACAGTAAGCTGATCGGTCTATAATTTTTCAAGTGTTTGGTGTCGCCTTTCTTATGGATTAGGATTATGTTAGCATTCTTCCAAGATTCCGGTACGCTCGAAGTCATGAGGCATTGCATATAAAGGGTGGGCAGTTTTTCTAGAACAATCTGCCCATCATGCTTCAACAAATCTGCTGTTACCTGATCCTCCCCAGCTGCCTTCCCCCTTTGCATAGCTCCCAAGGCTTTCTTTACTACTTCTTCCGGCGTTACCTGTGGGATTTCAAATTTCCTCTAGACTATTCTTTCTTCCATTATCGTCGTGGGTGCCACTGGTACTGTATAAATCTCTATAGAACTCCTCAGCCACTTGAACTGTCTCATCCATATTAGTAATGATATTGCCGGATTTGTCTCTTAATGCATACATCTGATTCTTGCCAATTCCTAGTTTCTTCTTCACTGCTTTTAGGCTTCCTCCATTCCTGAGAGCATGTTCAATTCTATCCATATTATACTTCCTTATGTCAGCAGTCTTATGCTTGTTCATTAACTTGGAAAGTTCTGCCAGTTCCATTCTAGGTGTAGGGTTAGAGGCTTTCATACAGTGGCATTTCTTGATCAGATCTTTCGTCTCCTGCGATAGCTTACTGGTATCCTGTCTAACGTAGTTACCACTGACTTCTATTGCACACTCCTTAATGATGTCCATAAGATTGTCGTTGATTGCTTCAACACTAAGATCCTTTTCCCGAGTTAAAGCCGAATACCTGTACTGTAGTTTAATCCAGAATTCTTCTATTTTCCCTCTTACCGCTAACTCATTGATCGGCTTCTTATGTACTAGTTTCTTCCATTCCTTCCTCAAGTCTAGGCTAATTCGAGTTCTTACCATCCTATGGTCACTGCAGCACACCTTCCTGAGCACGTCCACAGCTTGTATGATGCCAGGGTTAGAGCAGAGTATGAAGTCTATTTCATTTCTAGTCTCGCCATTCGGGTTCCTCCACGTCCACTTTCGGCTATCCCGCTTGCGGAAAAAGGTATTCATACATACACAACCATATGTATAACGAAGAAGTGCCCCCTGGGGAATAAAGAACTTAAATAAATAACAAAACTGAATACGACAAGTACCAGCACCGTTATGCATAATAAGTGTACTGGCAGGCTTCAGAGCTTTTCAGGATGTGCCTTTGGCTATTTGAGCCCTTAAGGGCACTATAAGACATGCACTCATTTTTTCGGACTGTTCGATTTTTTTGACGTTTTTGCGGCCCCTAGGGAGTCCGAAAAACCGGACATTGACTGTACAACGGACAATGAGGATGCTTCGGATGGTCCGTGGGGCAAACGCGCGCCAGGACGAGAACAGAAAGGACTGTTGCATTGAGGAATGACCGGGAAAGGAACTGTGCCACCTTTTCTTTGAAGGAGCTTGAGCTCAAAAAGCAAGCAAAGTGTTGGCTGACACCGTGATGCAGGTCACCCTCATTCAAACTGAAATAAACTCATTAAAGCAGTGAAACTCGACGCTGATGGATTGTGCGCTGGCTGAGAATATGTCAGGACAGTTGAGGTTCAGCTGCTGAGAGAATCTCGCACGTGACAAAGTTTGGGCATAATACCAATGAGCTTGCTACATTTGATAGAACTAGCTCATTTTTGAAAATATTTGCTTCTGTATGCATCTATTCTTATAGGATTTGAAAATGTTCCACTCAATTTGTAGTGGGCTTAGCCATGTTTTTTTTTCGAATATATTTTATTCGGTGTGCATTTTACTAACCCCTCCCTTCAGTTTTCTATTTTAAATAAAATAAGCACTACTCCTTACTGTTCAGACTGAATAAGTAGTTTTTTATCTTTTAACATACGAGAGAGGGACAACGTCGGGCGACATGGTGTCAGCCTGCCTTGACATAAAAGAAAGTTTTGTGTCAGTCAGGAAATTTTGCAAAGGCATTCGGGGAAAGTCTGCAAAACTTGGGGAATTTGAAAATATCAACTTTGTAGGCACCCTGCTTGTATGAGCAGTATGGTCAAAGCCAGTCTACACTCTTGTCTGCAGGCACATTCATGTGTCGCTTCATCATGTGGGTTGAGAGGCAGTCCTGTAACATTCACCTACTGAATTAACTCCAAAAAAAAATGGGTCTGAAAATTGCCATCACATTATGGGGATTTATGGAGGTTGAAGGGAATGATGCGCCACATTTTTTGAGAAAAGCTGCTTCTTTACATAGTGAAGTGAGTGGTGTGTCCTGGAATAGATTGGTTTGTCAACCACAGTGATATGTTGTCCTTGGAAAGAAAGCCTCACACAGGATGCAGAAGCAGCTGGATTCTTTTTGTGGTGGCTCTTATTTTCCAGTGATTGTTGGTGACTCAAGTGTGGTTGATGAGAATGAAATTTTATTTGCAGCTGTCTGTTCTCGTAAGTAGACATGTCACAGAGTGACCCCCCTTTGTTTATTGCCACACTTAGTGCATTGCAAACAGTGGCCTACCTGCAGTACTAGTACAGTTGAACCTCGCAATAACGAAATTGGCGACGAACACTAAAAAATTCGCTTTCACAAGAATTTCGTTGTTTGCGAAATGAGACAGCACAGATGCGTCTCAGAGCGAAATTTTACTGTCAAAATTCTGTCAGCCTGCTTTGGCAAGTTTTGCTCGAGGATATAGAACTGCATTGCTGGCAGTACAAAGTGCGTCACAGGTGTCGATAAGCAGTGGCTGCAGTGCCATTGAGCAGTATTCTCGGTCAGTTGCTTTCGGAGATATACAATCACGTTTTCGGGGTTTCGCGTAACTCGGTACGGTTGTTATGCTGCATGCTGCACGCATGCATTTCTCCAGCGCCCATTGATGCCTATGCGTCCAGTGCCGAGCGTGAAAGTGATCGTATCTCGTATACCCAAGGGCAATCAATCAAGATTACTGCCCCTTCGTGCAAATCTACGTCGGGTGCCGAATCCGCATGCGATGCCTGTAGGGGTGGCAACAAAACCAGCGTTCTTGAAGCAAAGAATGCATATTCCCGGACTATGGCTCAGTCACGGCCTGATGCGTGGCACACCATGCTGTGACCACCATCTCAAGCGCCATAAACACTTCCACGTCGGTGGGACGTGGATTTCCTTGTTTCTGCTGAATTTTCCTCGCCGAGGCGCACATTACACACTGCACTTCGTGACCAAAAACTGTCGTCACGTGTCGGTAGCAACATGCTGCCGCTTCAAACTGGCGATCAACAAACATGATGGTGGCCCTGATGTGTTTCTGGCGCAATCACTTCCGGCGCTTGGGTGTTTTTGTAAGCAAAAATGGTGGCCTCCATGCAAGTGGATTATGGGGGTATCTTATACAATTTTAGTGCAAAAAAATTACGTTTCAGCACATTTTGTAGCCTGGTAGCAATGCGCGAGTAGGTAATATGCGGGGTTATGTTCCAGCAAATTTCGTTAATGCGGGTTTGTAGTGCAGCGAAATTTTGCTGTCTAGAGATATGAAATGCATCGAATCCTATGGTCGTTTGCTAGGGATAAGAAAATATTTCGTTGTCATGGAAATTTCATAGTCACAGGATTTCGTTATCGTGGGTTTCGACTGTATACAAGTTTTCACTCACTATTTTACTGCACTTGCGTGATTCAAAGCATTGGCGTATGTACTTTTAATCAGGCACTTCAAATATGTCCATGAGTACTGCTTGTTGTGGCCATCGAGGGCTTAGTACGCGTGCCTCTATTATCGCGTGTCTGTCAAGGCTTCTTCCTTCTTTCTGCATGTCTTATGTAATGCCCTTCGGGCGCATAAATTGACTCGCAAAGCATTATCACAAAACCTATTTATGTCAGCCAATTCTTGGATGTGGCCTCCATTATTGGCCAATTTCTTTATGTGCCTGTCATCACCATTCTTACTTTTGCCCTCGCAACACACTTCACCCTGTGGATCAACCTGGTCTGATGTTTGGGCATCGGCATAGCACAAACATTGCATTAGATGAAAGTTGTGACCTGGATGGTGCATAAGATATACATTGCATAGGATAAAAATAAACAATTGTACGCATCACGATTAGTAGTACAGTAAAACCTCGTTAATTTGGATTTCACAGGACCCGATGAAAATTTTCAAATTAACATGCAACTTAACGAGGGTATCAAGAAAACAATAAGCGAATGCTTTCTACATCAACACACTTTTATTTACTGAATGAATTAGTAAATCATATTTCTACTTTGCACGAAAACAGTGTGAAAGCAGTGTAGAAGCACCGCTTCACAGTGCACCGTGCGAGTGCAGTGCGGCTTGAATGCATCTTCAAGTGTAATGGCCGCACTACGGGTTCTGCGTACTGACCACGGTTGCCTACGGCCACTTTAGATAAAACAAATTGAAAAAGGAAGTGTGAAATGTTTTAATAAATAAATTGTGCTACAACTCACACGGTCCTGCATCACTTTTTTTGTGATATTATAAAGAGACACACTGTTTCTGCGTCTGTGTGTCAGCCATCGTGCACCACCAAAGCAGCATTGTCTGACTTCTCTACTACACTTCACCACCGACCAGTCACCACCAACCACGCGAGCAGCGCGTTTTTCATGGTGCTGCTGCCAGCTGTTCCAACGCACTGTCACCGAAAACTTACACTTACACAATGCAATAGCCGATCAACAGTCAATATCGCTGCACAAAACTACGTGCAAACTGCCATGAAAAGACACTATAAACTACCAACGCTCTTGTCTCTACAGTAAAAGCTCGTTAATTCGAACCGCAAGGGGAAGCCGCTTCAGTTCGAATTAATGAAAGTTCGAACTAACGAAAGTGAAGGAGAGCAACAGTACACTGCAATTTGGAAGCAGTAGGGCATGTCAGAAATTTGGCGTGTCAGAAAGTGATGGCCCGTGCCTGCGGCACACGCCATCTTCAAGTCAAAGCTCTGGGTCCGACTGTGCCACACTACCGATGTCCACCGAAACCGAGGCTTAACACCATCACAATGAATCGCGACGGCCGATACCTCCTAAGCTGAAAACAGAGGTGCACAACCGACGAAGACTGCCGATACAAAGACGCTGAACATGTGAAGGTGGCGAAGGCCCTGATTCGTTGGTTCTTGATTGCAAGCGCAGCTGCGACGTACTTGATTCGCTGTGTTTCGGCGCTTGCCGTGCCATCTCCGCACAACATTAGCAGCTGTACAAGATTTGCAAAGCCTCCGAGATTCGCAACGGGCAAGAAGTCTCGGAGGTTACGTAGAACGGAGAGGCGGCAGCTGCCGCTGCCTTCTGGCTGACCCCGCGTCGGTTAGATTTTTTTTCCGATTTTGCCTTCTCTCGTCGTTCTCTTCGTTTCAGAGGCAATACAGCCTTGTGTGTAGGCAGTAGGCGCGTTTCTCTGGCCGTGTGCCAGGCGAGCGTAGTTCGAATTATCCGTCAGGGAACCTTCTCGCGTTCGAATTAACGGACTTTTTTATACATAGACTTCTGTGGAGCTTGGCCGGACCAAATCATGCAGTTCGAATTATCCATAAATTCGAATTATTGAAGTTCGAATTAACGAGCTTTCACTGTACTACACTACACCACCAGCTGACCGCGAAAAGACGCGGTCGTTTACTCAATCTACGTCGAGAACGCCCAACAACACCGTGACATCACATTGACGTCGGCTGGAACTGCTAGATGGCGCTATTTATTTTCTGGTTTTGCTGAAACAGTGTTAAGAATGGCGAGCTACAAGACCAAATTGCCACCCAATTACGACACAGGGGCAAGACGCGCATTCCGCACTCTCCGTCGCTACAGCTAGGAGGCGTTCGAAGAAGCGGCCTTTGCGCTGTTAAGAGTGGCGAGCTGCAAAACAAGATTGCCACACAGTTACGACAGGGCGACACGACGCGCATCTCCCCCTCACCGTCGCTGCAGCTAGGAGGCGTTCGAAGAAGCGGCCTTTGTGCTGAAAACCCGCTTCCTTCCTCCAGCCCCATCGACATTGTGACGGGACGAGTTCGGTGTGTGAACAATGGTTTCGGAGTTCCCCAACGTGGACCTGATTTGACACGCATGGACAAGCTGCCGTGGGGAAGACGTATTTTGGGGCTTCTCACGCTTCGGCATGACGCAAAACAACGAGCAACCCTCGATCGGCACCGATAGTTCCCGGAACGGCACCCCTCCAACGCCGTCGTTTGGGCTTCGGAATGTGTGTGTCTTTGTGTCTGTAAACTGATCTGCAGAGCAGCGGCGAGTTGGTGATGAGTAAACGAACAGTTGCCGCCTCCTATGGCAGGCGGATCGAGTGTATAAAAACTGTGGTTGTGCGAATGCTGAGAACACTTCTCTTGAGCAGTCATGTTAGACTGAGTCACTTCTCTCGTGCAGTCATGTTGGACTGGTACTCTTTTTCTCAAGCAGTCATGTTAGACTGATTTAATTTCTGTAAATAAACCCTTTTCCTCGTTATCGATGAGAAACAGTTCTTCACTTCATCAACGATCTCAGCGTAAATAAGTTGGACGACGGCATGGGCCAGCTACCTTCGAATTCATGCCGTACTCCAATCTTGGCAAAGGACCACGGACGATGGGATTGAGCCCCTAATCCTGACAACTGGCTGACAGCGGTGAGATGGACTTTGCGACATGGTGCTGTATCTGCGGTGAGTGCTTGGTTTTTGCTTTGACTCTCTAGGCTTCATTTTGTGGTTGTTCTGTTTAGAACAGTAGGGAAGCTAGATTGTTGTGTGTTAGCTAGGTTGTGTTTTCCTAGCTAGATTTAGAGAGCAGAATCAAGGCAGTAAAGCAGCAGTCATGGAGTTAAGGACACTGCTGAGAGACGAGTTGTTGATTGTTGGTGAGGAACTGGGCCTAGATGTACGCAAGGAAATGCTAAAATCAGAATTATTGCATATCATTTCCGAACAGGCCAGTGAGGAAGAAGTTGAACTGGGGTTTGAACTTCTGAAAAAGAGAGAAGAACGAGAGAGAAAAGAAAGGGAGGAACGCGATAAAGATCGCGAGTTAAGAAAAATGCAACTTGAACTTGAAAGTAAACGTTTGGAGTTGTCTCAAGGAAGTGAAGGCGCTCTGGGACGATCAAGTGAGGCAGAATCATACCGCATGGACAGGCTATTAAAGCCATTTGAGGTCGGGACCGACATAGGCTTGTTCCTAAGCAATTTTGAAAGGACTTGCGAAAAGATGAACTTCAGCCCGAGTACATGGCCACAGCGGTTGCTGTCTATGTTGCCGTGTGAGGCGGCGGAAGTAATCGCCAGACTGAGTGTGCAGGATGCATATGATTATGCAAAAGTTAAGGCTAGTCTCCTGAAGAAATACCGCCTTTCAGCCGAAGCTTTTCGGCAAAGGTTTAGGAGCACAGGCAAGAAAGATAGCGAGGGCTATCCGGAGTTTGCATATAGCTTAAAGGCCAACCTAGTCGAGTGGCTTAAAAGCGCGGAAGCGTACGACAGCAGAGACATGATCATTGAATGCATGTGTCTAGAGCAGTTTTACAAAACCATCCCCCAAGCTGTGAAACTGTGGGTGCAAGACAGAGGTAATGTAAACACTGTGGAAAGGGCGGCTGAATTAGCCGAAGAGTACGCAACCCGTAGAAAGTTGAACGCCGAGGAGGGAAACTGGGACGGTCGAAATAGACCGTGGAAACCATTTCCGTTCAAAAAGGGTGCGCAAACTAGACGATCCGAGCCTGTAGACATGGCGGAAAAGCCCGCAGAAAAGAGCGAGGAGAAACTTAACGGAGAAACCGCACAAAAAGAACAGAAAAGAAAATTCGAATCTGTTAGACCAATTCGCTGTTACAAATGCCACAAACTGGGACATATAGCTGTAAACTGCGAGAAGTCTAGCGTAGTTTTTTCCTACGTGGAGGAAAAAGATGAGAATATGGAACTTTTAAGTCCATATCTCCACGACCTGCAAGTTAATGGAAAACCATGCCGAGTGCTAAGAGACAGTGCCGCCACGCTGGACATTGTCCATCCATTTTACGTGATGGTAGATGACTTCACCGGAGAAGTAGCATGGATAAAACAGGTTGTAGAAGAACACAGCGTGTGTCTGCCCATGGCCAAAGTCAAAATCAGTGGACCATTCGGGGAGCTAGAGACTGAGGCTGCAGTTTCCAAATTTTTGTCACTGCAGTATCCCTACATCTTTTCGAATCGTTCGAATCAGTTACTGCGTGACAGAGGGCTCAAACTGGGAGAGGGCATAGTACAGGCATTGACCCGAGGCCAAGCTCGTAAGATCGCGGCGCTTTCGGCTGAAAATGCTCAAGCTCCTCCAGCGGAAGCAGAAAAGGGAATAACTTCAATACCCGAATCCGATATAGGCCCGAGGGACAAAAGAACAGTTGAGGAGAGCCTGCCAGCTGACCAGCTCAATGAGAGCGTAGCACTAGAGTGTCAGAGTTCTAGCCTGCAGGAAGAGCAAGCAGACGCGCTCACAAGCGAGACAGGGTCGTTATTATCACCGGCCTCAAAGAACTTTGATCAACTCTTACGCGTGGATAGAGAGTCACTGGCAGCTGAGCAAAAGAATGATGAGAGCTTAGCTAAATTACGTGACACAGCTAAAGAAGGCATTGCTAGGCGCAACGTAACGATACATGAGAGAGGAGGATTGTTGTATCGGTATTACAGAGATCGAAAGGGTAGGATTTTAGATCAGTTAGTCATACCTACTAAGTATAGGGAGGATCTTTTGAGTCTTTGTCATGGAAATGGGTGGTCCGGCCACCTAGGCATAAACAAATCAAAGGAAAGATTGCTTATGGAATACTACTGGCCTGGCTGTTTCAAAGATGTAGAAAACTTTGTAAGATCATGCAACGCCTGCCAGCGTTCTGGTAAACCAGGAGAGACATGGAAAGCTCCACTGAAGGTAGTGCCCTTAATAACAGAGCCTTTCAGACGACTTGTAATAGACACGGTAGGGCCTCTTCCAAAAACAAAATCAGGCTACAGGTACTTGTTTACCATGCTGTGTCTGGCTACCAAGTTTCCAGAAGCAATCCCTTTGAAAGAGCTCAGCTCCACCGAAGTAGTAGACGCGCTTTTGACAGTGTTTGCACGAGTTGGGTTTCCAGCCGAAATTCAGGCAGATCAAGGGTCAGTATTCACGAGCGCACTGACTTCCACATTCTTGCAAGAATGCGGGGTAAAGTTAATACACAGTTCTGTCTATCACCCTCAGTCAAACAGTGTAGAGAGGTGGCATACGGTGCTTAAGCGAGTTTTGCGTGCGCTCTGTTACGAGCACAAAGAGGACTAGGAGAACTGTCTGCCGGCAACGTTGTTTGCTTTGCGAACGGTTCCACATGAGGCGACAGGGTTCTCACCAGCAGAACTAGTGTATGGGAGGACACTCCGGTCTCCACTGAGAATGTTAAGAGAGATGTGGGAGGAAAGAGGGGAGAGTCCAACCGTGGTTGAATACGTGCTAAATTTACTGGAACGGCTAAGCGCAACCCAAGAACTCGTCGGAAAGAACATGGCAATAGCTCAAAAGAACGCCAAGGTCTATTACGACAAGAATGCGAGCCTTCGTACGTTTAAAGTCGACTTAACGATGAAAGCGGAAAAGTGTAGATTTGGTTGTTCGCAGGTTACTTATCTGGGCCATGTTGTCGGTCAGGACATGAGACGGCCGGCTGAGCTGAAAACAGCTACGATTGGAGAATTTTCTCAGCCGCGCACGAAAACGGACCTTCGTTCATTTTTGGGACTTGTGGGGTACTATCAACAGTACATTCCGAATTACTCGCAATTGGCAAGTCCATTAACAGACGCCCTCCGAAAGGGAGCACCGAGTAACGTACACTGGGATAAGGACAAAGAGAACGCTTTCCAAAGTTTGAAAACGCTATTGGTTTCTCGCCCTGTGCTTCGCGCGCCAGACTACACAAAGGAATTCATAGTTCAATGCGACGCAAGCGACAGAGGTATGGGCGTGGTACTTAGTCAGGTCGGCGACGATAACGAGGAGCATCCTATCCTCTAACTCAGCCGTAAACTAAATGTAAGAGAGGAAGCCTACAGCGCTTCAGAGAAGGAATGCGCTTGTTTGGTTTGGGCCGCCCAGAAGTTGTCGTGTTACTTCTACGGAGCGAAGTTCATCTTCGAGACCGACCACTGTCCTCTGACGTGGCTCAATCAAATGTCACACAAAAACGGCCGCTTGCTCCGATGGAGCCTCACTCTCCAAGAGTACAACTTCTCCGTTAGATATAAGAAGGGAAAGTTGCATAGCAATGCGGATGGTTTGAGCAGGCTAATTTGAATTCTGCATTTGAGGGTCCCGCCTAAATTTTAGGGTTACTAGTGTTAACTTTTCTTTAGGCGACGAAAATCCCCTCTCATTTAGCAGGATTCACTCCATAATTGCTGAATTTGTCAGCAGGAATTTGCTTCAGAAATTGGCATAGGGAAATGTAGCATTTTTTTTTGTTTCTGCACTTATGTTGTTGTTTTTTGAAGCCTAGCGAGTCTAAAGTGAGAGCCAATGCACGTCATCTCGGCGCAGAGCCGTGTTGTGGGGTTCGTTTTGCAGTTACCTGTCCTTGGATGTTTTGGGGCGGTGACATCAATGCACAACTGGTCGCTGCGAGCCAAGACATCAATCCCCCCCCCCCTGACCAGCAGCCGTTCTCTTCCTGCCTAGCGGTTATCAACGCTAGACAGTCGAGACTTTCCGGGCCATGGAGGCGCTGTTAAGAATGGCGAGCTACAAGACAAAATTGCCACCCAATTACGACACAGGGGCAAGACGCGCATTCCGCACTCTCCGTCACTACAGCTAGGAGGCGTTCGAAGAAGCGGCCTTTGCGCTGTTAAGAGTGGCGAGCTGCAAAACAAGATTGCCACACAGTTACGACAGGGCGACACGACGCGCATCTCCCCCTCACCGTCGCTGCAGCCAGGAGGCGTTCGAAGAAGCGGCCTTTGTGCTGAAAACCCGCTTCCTTCCTCCAGCCCCATCGACATTGTGACGGGACGAGTTCGGTGTGTGAACAATGGTTTCGGAGTTCCCCAACGTGGACCTGATTTGACACGCATGGACAAGCTGCCGTGGGGAAGACGTATTTTGGGGCTTCTCACGCTTCGGCATGACGCAAAACAACGAGCGACCCTCGATCGGCACCGATAGTTCCCAGAACGGCACCCCTCCAACGCCGTCGTTTGGGCTTCGGAATGTGTGTGTCTTTGCGTCTGTAAACTGATCTGCAGAGCAGCGGCGAGTTGGTGATGAGTAAACGAACAGTCGCCGCCTCGTATGGCCGGCGGATCGAGTGTATAAAAACTGTGGTTGTGCGAATGCTGAGAACACTTCTCTTGAGCAGTCATGTTAGACTGAGTCACTTCTCTCGTGCAGTCATGTTGGACTGATACTCTTTTTCTCAAGCAATCATGTTAGACTGATTTAATTTCTGTAAATAAACCCTTTTCCTCGTTATCGATGAGAAACAGTTCTTCACTTCATCAACGATCTCAGCGTAAATAAGTTGGACGACGGCATGGGCCAGCTACCTTCGAATTCATGCCGTACTCCAATCTTGGCAAAGGACCACGGACGATGGGATTGAGCCCCTAATCCTGACAACAGTTAATCAATGCACAACTTTGGTGGAGGCGTGGCCATGGCGATAGTATCGCTGATGTGGATCGTTTCAGAATACGGCCCCTGGAGAATCCTGCACAGCCTGCTTTTTATAATCTCACATGTTCTCCTGAGGCCTGCATTTGCCGGTCACATTGTACCCTCCTGGAGCAGTGCTTCTAAAAAATCCAATCTGTCGTCGCGTCGAAAAACAGCGCCCTGCGACTTCTGTAACACGTCAGAACCTCGCCACCAAATGAAAGTGCTCTTTGCCACAAGCACTGTGGACAATACTGCGGCAGCTATCGAAGCGATCATGGACAGCGACCTTGCGATTCTGAAGGCTCGCAGCTGATGCGCGCACCAATTCAAAACGAAAGTACTGTTTGCCGCAACTGCTGTGGATGAAACTGCGGCTGCTATGGAAGCGATCATGGACGGTGACCTTGCGGTTCGGAAGGCTTGCGCACCGCGTGCACCGATTCAAAACGGAAGTACTCTTTGCCACAACCGCTGCAGATGAAACCGCAGCCGGAGATGCAAGGGCCAATGATGGCCAAAGATCAATTGTGCTCGCATTTGCATATTCCTGATATGTTGGTGACAGAGTGGGAGTAAATTTCCATGTGGGTTGGTGGAGATGTGTGTAGAGAAGGTGCGAGAAGTTTACGGTGCGATGAAGCGGCGCTACTGATTTTCTCACTGTATAATACGGGTGTCACACTTTTGATCGTGGTCAAGTCCGATCCGGATCTATTTTCTCGGTCGTGATTGGTTCCTTTTGCACAAAATGCATGAGAGAGCCAATCACAGTTGAGAATTCAATCTGGATCGGTCCCAATTGCGATGAGAAGTGTGCGTGTGACACAATATAACGAACGCTACTCATTCTTGCCAATGTTCCAGGATTGAAGTAATTTATGTGGAGGTTTGTGATATAATGCTAGCAGGTTGTGAATTCTTTTATTCGTAGGGAAAGCCATGCATGACGAAGAGCCGGCTACAGAGGCAGTCCTTATGTAGCAGCAGTCTGTGAACTTGGTCAGGCAGAGTCATTTCATTTCATTTATTATGCCACTCGCTATTTGTACAGCCAACAACAGCACACTTCTCTCTACCGCTCCACATTTTGCTGCATGAATGGAACACAGTGCATTAGCGAACACCCAGTTGTTTCTCCGACAGCTTATTGCACAAAAACGGGACAGGAATGGTTTCATATTTGTATGCTTTCACTGAGGCAGCATGTGGCGCGCTGCCAAAAGTGCTATTTCATGCCTTCAGAGCAAACTGCTTCGTGAAAAGGGTCTATAAAGCATAAATAGGCAAAAAGTGTTTCAGCGTTGCTGCCATTAACATACTATTTCTGGTGATGACTACGGTGATGCGGACTCTGCATTGTTTTGGTTGGACGCCAGTGCCGTTATTGCGCTCTTGTGGTGCTGGCTTAGCTCAGAGATTTGGCGTAATTACCAGATGTAAGGCCAAATATGCCTGAATTAATGAGAGTTTTATTGCATTAAATAATGCATACACCTGCCGGGACCAGAGGAAGAATCCGAATTAGCAAGGGTTGAATTGGATTCCCGTTAATGAGACTACATATAGTGGTAGCTCTGTATTTATTGTCCACGAGCTATAGAGGAGTTTGTGATCTTATGGAGGTTGCGATATTCTTAAGCAGATACATTTGTTTGCCTCTTATGCCAAACAGTCAACAAGTGACAGCCTCCACAATGCTGCAGTGTGCCTCGCTCAGTTATGTGGGTATACAGCAGTCATTGACGTTTCCAAAGAAAGCTATATGCTCTCTAATTGAGTGCTTATATGTGCAGAGTTCCCTTTAACAATACTTCATCGTGCGCACTTCTGCATGGTGAATATTTCTAAAAAAAAAAAGCATAAAGCAAGTATCAATATCAGCCCCCATATCAACTGGTGGCCCTTGAAGTGGCCGGTCGCTCATTTCTGGCAGCTCACCTAGCTAGTGTGATGCAACAATGCTAATATTCACAAATCAGCATGCCTTGCAATATTTCATCATCACTTTGTGTCGGCGCTGCCCAATTTACATGGTGCTTGAAGCTGTGGCCATACATGCTGGTGTGAACAAATGTACTGCCCGGATGAATAGTTATTTAAATATATGAAGTTCTACATCTTCTAGGTGTACCTTGGTGCAAATATGTGAAATACAGACTGTTGCGTTTTCCCGGCTGCTATATCGTGCTTTTGCGGTCTCTACCTAAATCCCATTGACTCCTATGTATTATGTTCCCATTTGATACAGCACCATTCTATAATGTTCCTGCCTCTTGAGTTGCTGCCACGTAGTTATAACGGCGCAGGCAGAAATTGGTTCTCACATGTTGCAACAAGTGACCAATCCGTTGCAACAAGAGACCGGATTTTGCAATAAATAAACAAAGTTGCAAAGCCAGGCGCTGCACAAACATAGAAAGCATGCACACAGCAGTTGGCAAAGCATCTGAAAAAGTGCACATCGATTAAAACTTACCGGGAAGCACACACACAGGGCCAATTCTGCCAAGTACAGGGCTACATATACTTTAGGGCCTGCAAGGATCTTATTTGGATTTCACAATTGCCAGTTCTCGTTACTCAGCTTCGGCGTCTGCCATTCCTGGTCACATTACGAGCACCAAGACATCTAATAACTGCACCGGCCGCCACTCTGTTTTAGACATTTTGCTGTGGTAATTTGTGCCTTTCCTCAAGGTTAAGTTTTCCTGGCTGGTACGCTTTTTTTTCTACGGTCCACTTAAGAATGTATCTACAGGGTTCTTAAAATGCAAGCAGCATGTGTAAAATTAGCGGCAAAAATACCGTGACAGCCATGTCATCACAGGGAGCCATTGTGTCGTTGCAGTTTGGCGACAATCGTCAGACTTCTCTGCTGACGACTCCACTTTTGCCCTCAAAGTCGTCCGCAGAACCCAGCTGTCGCAGGAAGTCGGCAGACGAAAATCGGTGTCTAGTTAGTCTAGTGCGATCGAGCCTAAACCCATCTTAACTACTCCAAATGACCAAAGCAAGCTGGCGACACCGGCAACCATAGCCTCATCTGCAGTAGCTCCCCTAGTGGCAGCTCTTGCCCCTATAGGAAACATGGCCTGAAGTTTTGTGACCTGTAGAGAAGTATTACAAGGACTCTGGTACTACTTTAGTATTTGGCTGCATCAATAGGTGTGTGGCGTATTTACTTATGTAAGACCTGCTATTTCTTTCTTGTATTTTTTTTTACTGGAGGCAGGCCCTACTCGAGGCAGTCTTATGGCTATTCAATGAAGCGACGAACTGTGCCTGGACTGCTATTTAAAATAACTCTGGTGGCCAATTAGGAACAGATTTACAGGAATCTGCCGAATTTTCGGACACAGCCACAAAAATGTCCAAATACAGTAGACTCCCATTAAGATGAACTTGCTTAAGATGAACCCTCGGTTAAGAAGAATGGAAGTCGTTTGTTTGGTTTCCCATAGAGTCAATGCAAAAAAATTCCGCTTAATATGAACACTGGAGACGCGTTAATCGGTGTGGGGTCTGGGGTGGGATATCTCACACCGTACTCTTGGGACAAAGGAACGACAACACAGTAGTGCAAACAGTCACAAGGGCATTTATTGCACCTTTCATACATCAATGCCTGCTAGCCGAGTTGCTATCCCCAAAACATGCCGATGGGCGCGCGACAAATCTAGAAGTCCGACTTACCGCGACCGGAAGCGAGCGAATATGTTCGCCCCATGCTGGATCCCAACGCCTGGTCGTTCGCGTGTATAGTCACGCGAATCGTGGCGCGTTCGAAGGCGGCCACGCGAGGCGGTCTCGCATATGCATCGGTCGCCGCGCGCGCGGGATGTCCGCGCTGCTTCGGCGACCCGCCGGGGAAGCGAGTTGCTGCGCGTGCAAGCACGTCTGTCCCGCTCGCTGTCTGGAACCCAAGAGAGCGCGCCTTGCATCTCCCGCCGAGGGTTACCCCGCAGCCGCGCAACACTAGCGCCATCTCTCGGACTGCGCCTGTACCACTCGGACCGCCGCGTGTGCGGCGAAGCCGCACTACAGGAGACGCGCTATGCGGGAAAAACATCAGGGGAGGCGCGAGGGTCGCGCATCCCCACATCGGTTAAGATGAACTTTTACGGCCGGCCGCGCCTTACCCGTGCAGCTTTGCTTGACCATCCGAGCAGTACTTTAGGGGAAAGAAAGAAAAAGGAGAAAGACAATGAAAGCTTTTCTGCGCAGTCGACCATCTGTGCGACGAGGGGAGGCGAGGAGACCTAACCACCTCGGTGTTTCTGCGGCGGTTCTGCAGCTCCTTCTTTCCCACCCTTCCTCACTCACTCCTCCGTCAACTCCCGGCCCGGCTACAAAAATTAGCCGCGCCCTCAAGTTCATTCTCTCCTTTGCCTCCCCATCGCCGAACCATCCCCGTCTGCCCTGCACAGCACCGATGTGATGAGCCCTTCATACGAGGCATTTGCAGCGCTGTGCTACTCCCTTTCCCCTCACTGCAGCACCTCCCACAATGATCTCTCCTCTTTGTCGCTGCAGCAGGTTTGCATCGCGCTGGCTTTCTCCGAACTTGCAGACTGCAGGGAGAGGAAACACAGGACGCAGAGAGAGATAGGGAGAGAGAGAGAAAGACCAAGCATGGCCTGGCCTGTAAAGCCAGCGAAACTAGAAAAAAAAAAGGGCGAAGAGAAAAAGCGAGAAGAAAAAGCAGCCAGTGCTGTTTCCCAATGGTGATCACGTGATAGTGCTGTCATGCCATTGCTACCAACCTCTGACCTCCAACTACGCAGTAGGCATATCCCTTCTTAGTGGCATGCGTGCGCGCCATGTCGCGCTGTCTCCTGTCAGTCCATACGCCGTCACATCGTGGTGTGCGTTGTTTGTCTTAGTGTGCGCCTTGTTCGTCGTGTTGCTAGTATGGTAAGTCAGCCAACAGCTCGGAAAAAGCTGTTTGAACTTCGTGAGAAGATCTAAGTTTTGTCCAAAGTTTGCACCGGCCAGCTTTTAAAGATTGAAATTGCATGCAAGTTTGGCATCACGAAAAGTACCGTGAGTGGTATTGTGAAGAAGCGTGGATTACCAGTGCTCTGCAAGATGGTGAGTTTGCGCCGAAGCGTAAAAGAATGCGCACAGCTATGCACAAAGACCTAGAAAACGTTCTTCTTGCTTGGGTAAAGAGAGCGCGCGGTGCGAATTTGGCAGTGAATGGAGTCATATTGAAAGCGAAAGCAGAAGAAGTTGCACTGCAGCTGAATCTGGAGTTTGCATGCAGCGATGGGTGGCTCTACCGTTTTCGCAGAAGGCATGGACTGGCCTTTTCGTTGCGTTGTCGGTGAGGCCGCTGCAGCAGACGAAACGGCCTGTAGCGATTGGAGGCAGAACAAAGTGAATAACCTCATGGAAGAATATGACCCACAAGATATATACAACGTGGACGGAACGGCCCTTTTCTACCTGCTGCTTCCAAACAAAACACTCGCATTTGCTGGTGATAACTGCGTGGCGAGCAAGCACAGCAAGCTTCGGGTAACGGTCCTCCTGGGTGCAAATATGACTGAGACTGACAAACTAAGGTTGCTGGTGAATGGGAAGTCTAAAGCACCATGCTGCTTTAAAAGCATAAAAATGCTGCCGGTCACATACATGGCTAATTCGAAAGTGTGGATGACACAAGCGCTTTTTGAGCAGTGGTTTCAGGAGATGGATCAACGCTTCCAGAGAGAGAAGAGAAAAGTTATCTTTGTTGTTGATAACTGTCCAGAACACTGTCACGTTTCCGGATTTCCTGCCATCTGTCTGGAGTTTCTTCCAGCAAATACAACTGCGAAGCTACAGCCCATGGACCAGTGAGTAATCAGCAGCTTGAAGAGGCACTATCGTCGCTCTCTGTTGCAGAGGATGCTAATTTGCATGGATAGCAGTAAAGAGTACACAGTGAACCTGTTAAGTGCTGTCCACTTACTAACAAGTGCCTGGGGGCAGGTTACTGAAGGGACCATCGCCAATGCCTTCCACCATGCGGGGTTTATAGTGCCTAGTGACAGCTCAGCGCAGAATGACTGCGATACTATGAGCGAGGACTCTACTGTGAACTTGGAGGAGAGCAGCACTGTTTCTAAGCTGAGCAGTAAGGGTGTCTCCATTGACATGAGTGCGTATGTCAGCATTGATGAAGGTGTGCAAACATGCAAGGCTGACACACTGGAAGCTTTAATTGAAGAGGTGCTCGACCTGCCATCAGAAGCTGCTGCTGACGATGACAGCATGGATGCTGTGCCTGAATCTCCACAAGCGACCTGCCATGCAACTGACGCTTGCCTGGATACTTCAGTGCAGTTTTTTGAACAATGCGAGGGCACTGAGAATTACCTTAGAAAATTAAGTGAGATGTCTGTATTTTTAGCAGCCAGGCGATTTTCTCGACAGGCACAAAAAGAAATAACAGACTGGGTAACAGTCAAGAGCCTTACTAGGGCAATGTGTAGTATACCACTAGTAGTGCAGTAAATGCTTATATTGCAGTTATTTTTTCCCTGAAAGGCCATTTCATTTATTTGTTCTCATATATGAGGTATTTGGACACACACTGCATGCTCAAACATCATTTTTAGAAGCACTCCTGATTAGACAAACTTCTGATAAGACGAATACTTTTCATGATCCCTTGGAGTTCGTCTTAAAGGGAGTCTACTGTAATCAGGCATTCCGGGAAAAAAAAAAAACGAAAATTGACAGTAAAATTGATTTTATTGTCTTTTTATAGCACCAACACAGCAGAAAGTTTTGTTACTTTTGCTCGGCATTGTGCTTTATTAAAATAAAGTTTATTGAAATTTCGTGATGGTTGAGGCTGTAGATGCATTTCACGTTCACCTATCACATAGCCTGATGGCGTTTCGGGTTGTCGTGAAGTGCTGATGCCGCACACACAGCCTCGACTCTGCGACACTCTCAGTTTAGGCTGTGCTGTGTAAAATCAGTTTGTAGCTTTACTGGCTTTATGCCCACACAGGATCTTTTGCCATACTTGCTATACACATTCACGGTAGTTGTTGGCTGATCCCCCGTGGACCAAACTACGCTTGCCATGCATGGCATTCAGCCCTGACTGTGCATGTGATCTCATGCTGCACGGCCAGATATCAGGGCAAAGTACCCCGAAAAAAAAAAAAAAAAAGTCCACAGACGTGCACTGCAGCAAACACTTATGCCATGTACTGCGCTGGTACTCTACTGGTCTATAGCTCCACATCGGTGCGGTGCCGAAAACATGCATAGCGTAAGACTGCAACTCTACTTTAAAACAGAAAGTGGCCAGGGCTTTGTCCGGACTGCAACGTGAACCATGTAGTTGCTGCCTTGCATTGACAGCTATCAAACTTATCAATGAACCCCTGCGTTACACTTGGGTGACGCTTCCAAAACATTACGTTGCTCATGCTGTCTTCTTGCAGCGTCGGCCCTCTCTTGCTGTTTGTAGCAGCGTGTGCCTGACTTCACGTACTCGTTTAAGGCATGGTAACACTGATTCGATACGAGACCGACAAGTTGCTGACGCCAACAATTGGCCCCCTATTCAGCACTTTGTCACTGAGACCATTTGATCATAATAGGCTGACAACGACGCAACCGATGGGTGTGAGTTCTCGTACAGTAAAACCTCGTTAAACCATAGTTGGCCAGAGCGTGGAAAAAGTACGCATTAAACGGTAGTACTGCTAAACCAAAATAGTGTGAGATCGCCCACTTACTTGTCAAAAACGGAACTCGGAGAGAGTGTGATAAAAGGGCAAAAAACATGCAGTATTTATTCATTTTGCGTGACAAAAGTCTGTTACATTCATTTGATGCCGCGGCAGCCTAGCAGTGACGGCAGCGGTGTCAAACTCCCTTTAGCTCGGCAAAAACTCGCATGAGGTTGACGTAACGCACAGCTCCTGCCACTGTCGGGCTTGAATTGCCTGTTGTGCTGTCGCTTTCTGTGTCGTCCTCATCACTGTCGTAAGGCGACACTTTGGCAATAACAGAGGCAACGATGGTGAAAAGACAAACCTCAGAAAGTTGAACCTCATAGCCGATGCCTTTTCTCAGTCCCAGCAGCACTGATGAGCATCTTCTCCTTCGCATTTTAAATGCCACATAGCATAGTCAACGCTAGACCCCTCTCGCATGTCAGTGCCGACTTTGTGCCACGTTCGGTAGCACAAACATTTTCCAATTTTTCTTTTATGCTGAGCACCCGGTTTTTGTCCAAGCCTTGGCATGACGCAAGTCCTAGCTTGCATGAGACCACAACACAGGCCACCACTAGCCATCCACAATGCTATCTGGCTCGGCACCGAAATAATGTTGATGTTAGTGTGGCTTCACCCTTCCAAGCGCTTTCTGCATTCATGCTTGGAGGCCGTTCTGATCTCTGAGGCTCATTTTGCCTGGCCGACCTACCGCCGTGATTGCAATAGGAAAAGTGCAAGCACGATGTGTTAACCAATATGTATGCAATGAACTGGCACGGTTTACGCGAATACAAAACACATTATGTTCAATGGACACCGAGTTGGGGACGGCACTTTACTGCGTTTCAAACGAAACTGCTGTTTAAGCAGGTAGAGTTTAACGAGGTTTTACTGTAGCGCAATGGACTTTCTTGTCGACGGCACCGACAAAATCAGCGTGTTGACCATAATCGTTCAACCGAACACCACGTGATCGGCTGTCGATACGTGATAGCCGCAGCGCATTCGCTTGTATATATAATTCGTGCTCAGAATGCTCAGAATGCTATTTGTGCTCAGAATATAAGCAGTTAGGATGAAGGGAACCACTCTTCTAGTTCAGTTGTGGTCCTATAGAGATTTGATATCAACTACTCTTCACTTCGCACTGCACGTACACAAAAAATCGCAAGCGGCGACACAATGCTGTGCCAACATCCTGTACTGGTGGGTTTGTTCGTGTTGTTATGCTGACACATTTCTTAATTCCAGAGAAGGAGTTTACCTCTGCGTCAAACAGTAAAGAAGAGAGTGAATTCGGTACAGCAGCATGAACTCGCCTAGTTACCAATGGTGTCAATGATGGCATCCGCGTTTTCATGAGAGTGCTACACGAGTGTGGTATTTGATTGTTTGAACGAGGCGCATGGGCGCCCCCACTCGAGAAAAGAGGAGAAAGAACGAACTGGGCTCGCGCTGTGAATCTAACCGCTGCAACCACTGTTGTAAATATAACCTGTAAATAGTTGCTCGTCTTACTGCCTCGTCCTTCGCGTATCATTGTGGTGGAGGTGGAACGTTCCCTGTCCTCGCCACGGAGCTCCGAAGTGGCCGCATCGTCGTCGTCTTAGCCATGGCTTTGAATGGAACCACCCCGTTGCCACCTACACCTGCGGCGCCAACCACAACGTACATTACGGTTCCTAGTCTCCATGATCCTGGGTATTTCTCCGCTCAAAATGACGTTGACGTCGACGAGTGGCTCAGCATGTATGAGCGTGTTAGCCAAAGCCACCACTGGGACCCTACCATCATGCTTGCCAATGTGATATTTTATCTGGACGGGACACCGCGTGTCTGATTTCGCACCCATGAGATCGAGCTCTCCAGCTGGGACATTTTCAAAGAGCGGCTTCTTGACCTACTTGGCAACTCGTCAGGTCGCTAGAAGGCTGCGCAAAAAGAGCTTGCCACCCGCGTCCAGTCGTTGACTGAATCGTATGTCTTCTACATACAGGAAGTGCTCGCGCTTTGCCGGACAGTCGACGAACACATGACCGAGGTTAACAAGGTGGGCAATGTTCTAAAAGGCATCGCGGACGACGCCTTCAATTTGCTCATCTATAATGACATTTCTACCATTGACGCCATCGTCAAAGAATGCTGCTGCTTCGAGGTAGCCAAAAGCCGCCGCATCGTCCCGGTTTTCCGGGCTTCCAAACACCCCTGCCATGTCCTCTTGCTCCGCTCTTACCGCCACACGACCATTTCAAGAGAACGTCACACGTATCGTTTGCTGTGAGATTGAAGCGGCGAGTCCGGCCCTCCTTCATCCACGACCCCCTGACGGTACCTTTGACCAAGTGGCCCCCACTATTTCCGTTATTCAAGCAGTTGTGCGGCAAGAAATTGCAAACCTTGGCATCCCTACTGCCTGCCCTGACCTGATTCGGCGCCCATTCCCATGTACACAACCTGTAATGACCAGTATTTCGCTCCCAGACCACGCAATCCCGCTGAATGGCGAACCCCAGACGACAAACTGATCTGCTTCTGCTACCACCACGTTGGTCATGTATTCTGCCACCGCCGCACCACGTGGATACCGCCGTACTGGAGCGCATTCCCTGCTCCTCTCCCATACGCGGACGCTCGCCATTATTCACTTCACCGTCTGTACCCTACTTCTGATGCCCCTGACAGCCGCTCCTCCGTGTGATCGCCGTCGCTTCAACGCCATCGCTCCCCGTCACCCCAACCTCGCCACTTTTGCTCGCCAAACCGACAAACGGAAAACTAGGCCATGCAGCTCTTAGAGTAGTGCTGCATCACGTTCGTCCTGTCCAAATCCTCTGTTGACGCTCCTCACCAACACGAACCTAATTGAAGCAGACGTAGATGGTGTTCCATTGATGGCATTATTTGATACTGGAGCCCAAGTGTCGTTGCTTCAAAAACTTTCTTACTCACTCGAGCCGTACGCGTTGCCAATGGCGCCACTGTTGCCGTCAGGAGTATGTGCCCTGCTTGCAGAGGAATTGCTGGCCGCCAAGTTCCAGTCCTGTTCACCGTGCTGACCAGCTGCTCTCATGACCTAATCTTCGGGATCGACTTTCTGACGATGCATTCTGCCCTCATCAACTGTTCCACCGGTACGCCATGCCTCGAGCTTCCTTTTCTGTCAGACGTACGCCCCGAACAGCCTCCGCACTACAGCATTTGTTCGCTTACCTCCAAAAGCCCCAACCTTTGTCGAATTGGCCTCAACGGCAACCGTGCCTGATAGCGACTATGTCGTCGCACCTATTCTTGATGTCCGTGATGTCGTCCTTTGCATAACAAGAGAACTATGCAGCCTGTAAGTGGGGGCTTATGCCAAGCTGTTTTAACTAACAATACTTTATGGCATGTGCAAACTGTAAGTATGATGAAGCTAAACAAAACGAGAACCAGTAATAACAGCCCATAATCTATGTTTACTTAATGAAGGGAATTGCGCTAAAAAAGGCACGGACGAGTAAGGACATGGACGGGCGCAAACTCGCGACTGATTTTATTCAGAAGGAACACAAATATATATACCTAGATTCTTATTGCCTAATCATTGCCTAAGCGCACATGCCAAGAACGTTTTTGCCAAGAACGACTCAAAAGGCAACAGCCCGGAAAGAGCTGTTGCCTTTTGAGTCCGCTCATTCTAAGACGGTAAAACGCGCCATTGTTATGCTGTGCCTGAAGGAAGCCCTGCAGAAATCATGTGTTCACCTGGTAAATGACAGCCTCAACAATCAGATTGGCAGGTTGCAGAAGGCTGGTTTTCCCGTTTCCGTCGTGGCTGCTGTGGCAGAGAAGCTTCTGCAAAGCTTGAATCCTAGAACACCTCAAGATGGTGGCGGTCAACCGAAGACCAGACCGGCGGTTCTCCCCTATATTCATAGGGTCTCCCACAACCTGAAGAATGTGGCCAATCGCTACGGTGTGCCGGTGGTATTTTCTGCCCCGCGCAAGTTGGCCTCTTTGTGCCCCCGGATTGTCTCCGGCGAGGAATGCGTGCGAGACTGCACCAAACGTCACGCCACCCAGTTTGTCAGGTGTTCGGTCGGGGTTGTGTATGAAATTCCCCTGACATGTGGAAAAGTTTACATTGGCCAGACGGGCCGTTGTATAAATGAACGACTAAGGGAACACAAGCTCTCTATGGTCAACGAAAAAGGGTCAAATTTGCCCTTACATTGCGGCGCATGCCCTTTGGCTACGCCTGATAAAGCTTGCCAGCCTTTGCTGGCTAGAACCAAAATCTTAAGGCGCAGTCGTAACCAGGTCGCACGTGAACTCGCAGAGGCTTTTTACATTGATAAGTCAGGTGATGATTGTGTAAGTGATTCCAGTATAAATTTGTATAAGAAAGAAAAAACGTTCTTGGCATGTGCGCTTAGGCAATGATTAGGCAATAAAAATCTAGGTATATATATTTGTGTTCCTTCTGAATAAAATCAGTCGCGAGTTTGCGCCCGTCCATGTCCTTACTCGTCCGTGTCTTTTTTAGCGCAATTCCCTTCATTAAGTATGTACGACCGACTCGCCCAACAACGTGCTCTCCATAATCTATGTGTCTTTATCACAGTTGCAGTTGTTTAAGTGGCTTGGCCACTCATATTGACTCGTCTTAGGGTGGAACAATGCGACTCACATGCACAGATATGCATGTTTTGCTACGTTTTACCATTTGTTTCATACCATTGATGTGCCGTTCTCATGATGTTCGAAGCTAAGAGGGATCTGAAAAAAAAAAAAAAATTATGGGGTTTTACGTGCCAAAACCACTTTCTGATTATGAGGCACGCCGTAGTGGAGGACTCCGAAAATTTTGACCACCTGTGGTTCTTTAACGTGCACCTAAATCTAAGTACACGGGTGTTTTCGCATTTCGCCCCCATCGAAATGCGGCCGCCGTGGCCGGGATTCGATCCCGCGACCTCGTGCGTAGCAGCCCAACACCATAGCCACTGAGCAACCACGGCGGGTCTAGAGGGATCTGAGGCTGTAGACATCGATACAAACAAATGCACCGCTTTGGCAAATCGATGAGGAAGGCTGTGCTCGAAGGCTTGTTGAATATGCAAAGTGCTTAAAGAATGTGTAAAAGGAATAAAAAAGTAGTGTACAAGTGCAGAAATCTGCAACAACGAACTCCAAGGCAGCCGCATCGGCGGACGGAACTCAGCGTAGCTTTATCGGCTGCACTGTTAGCACAACAGCACACTCAGGCCTGTTCACCCAGTAGTCGATTAGTGAGTGATATGCTGCACCTGAGCAGCCATTAATAATTAATTGTGATCCACGAAACGCACAACCGATGCACACTCAACATGGGCACTGCTACACAAATCAATTGGCGAAAGCTCCGGCACTTCAAAACGTTGCCAGGGGCATGTATGAGAGAGCAGCACAGGAACATGAAAAAGGCAGATTGGAGACCAAAGTGAATACCACTATGATTGGAAACCTCAATATTGTGAAGAAGTGGTAAAAAAAACTTCGAATTTGAGTTTGAGCATTGTTTCTGCTTGTCTGTGGGCACATTGAAGGGCTACGTATGAATACTGGCTTTTTTCATGGACATGCTTGCCGTCGATGCTAATTAATGATGCAATTTCTGTTAGTATGCCATTCAGCAGCATGGTCATATTTCTTGCAATGTCGTCTGCTGCCATAGTGCTGGAGATATTGTCTGCTCCTTTGTCACTGCACAATGGCACTGACAATTCAAGCAGTGCAGAAGGTTCGGGAACTGGGCCAGAACATTACCTGCACTTTTTGGAACGAATGGCGCGATGGAGAGCGTGCCAGGCTTGCACCATTAAAATTAATGGTGAAGTACAGGTGGATGAACTGGTCCTAAAATTGCGGTTCGGTGCCGGGTGTGGGATACAGTGATGGTGATTATGCCATCACCGGAAGGACAACTAGTACCGTTGTGTAGTAGCTTGCAGAAATTAACCACCATACAGATATGCACTTGACGCTTTGTAAGGCTAATATAAAAAAAAAAAATTTGTAGACCAAAGTGGAGGTGCAAATAATGCCAGCCCTGTGTAAGGGTGAGCGTTACACAATACGGCAGTTGTTTTTCAGGCCGGATTGAATATGAACCAAATGGTGTCAGAATCGAATCGAATCTTCTAATCATTTATGAATAATGTACACCGATCTGTCCATTAATATCAATTTTTCATCATCATCATCATCAGCCTGGTTACGCCCACTTTAGGGCAAAGGCCTCTCCCATACTTCTCCAACTACCCCGGTCCTTTGCCTATTGTGGCCATGTTGTCCCTGCAAACTTAATCTCATCCGCCCACCTAACTTTCTGCCGCCCCCTGCTACGCTACCCTTTCCTTGGAATCCAGTCTGTAACCCTTAAGGACCATCGGTTATCGTCCCGCCTCATTACATGTCCTTCCCATGCCCATTTCTTTTTCTTGATTTCAACTAAGATGTCATTAACTCGCGTTTGTTCCCTCACCCAATCTGCTCTTTTCTTATCCCTTACCGTTACACCCATCATTCTTCTTTCCATAGCTCGTTGCGTCGTCCTCAATTTAAGTAGAACCCTTTTCGTAAGCCTCCAGGTTTCTGCCTCGTAGGTGAGTACTGGTAAGACACAGCTGTTATACACTTTTCTCTTCAGGCACAATGGCAACCTGCTGCTCATGCTCTCTGCCAAACGCACCCCAGCCCATTCTTATTCTTCTGATTATTTCTGTCTCATGGTCCGGATCTGCCGTCACTACCTGCCCTAAGTAGATGTATTCCTTTACTACTTCCAGTGCCTCGCTACCTATTGTAAATTGCTGTTCTCTTCCGAGACTGTTAAACGTTACTTTAGTTTTCTGCAGATTAATTTTTAGACCCACTCTTCTGCTTTGCCTCTCCAGGTCAGTGAGCATGCATTGCAGTTGGTCTCCTGAGTTACTAAGCAAGGCAATATCATCAGCGAATCGCAAGTTACTAAGGTATTCTCCATTAACTTTTATCCCCAATTCTTCCCAATCCAGGTCTCTGAATACCTCCTGTAAACATGCAGTGAATAGCATTGGAGAGATCGTATCTCCCTGCCTGATGCCAAACAATTTTTACATCCTGGTGATTACAACATTACAAAAGTTTTGTCATAACACTGCAAATTGTAAGGCATGCTTTACTAATAGCAAAAAAAGAAAAGGGAGCTTTAGGAACAACTAAGGAGTTTGTTTGCAAACTCGGGTCTCTTTGGAGCCTATGTGATCATGCTGTAATTTCTAAAGGCAGCCTTGTGGGCCAATTAATATCTGTGTGCACCTTGCAGCCAAACCAGGAATGCATGTTTGTGGCAATGGCCGAATGCTTTTTTCTCTAGCCTAAGTGGTTGCACCATGTGGTGCCACTATTGTATCAGCCATATGAAGCTAACAGACAATGAAATCAGGGAAAGCATAGGGGAAATTGTGTGTAGGTTTTGTTTTAGTTGGCATGCTGAAATGGTGAGGGAAATGAAAGTGGACGAAAAAGCAACCTGCCACCGGTGGGAGCTGAACCCACAACCTCCTCATTACATGTGCATTGCACTAGCAATGAGGTGTGTTGCAATGAAACGTATGCATTTTAATCTAATAAGAGGACACATGTGCTGCATCTATAAATAATTCCAAAAAGTACACACACTGTCCAATGCTGTCTAAAAAAAGTTATTGCGATATGAATACTGGAAAAGTCTGGCTTCTTGAGTGATGCAGCGTGCTCTAGTACATGATGTCCACTGTGGATGGGGGAAAGTTGGTGCATTTTTGCTTCAAGTTCGTGTTTTATAATGTGCAGTTGACGATTTGAACATTTAGAAAAATACTTGGATTTTTTTATGACTATTTGATTCGAGATCTGAATCGACTAGGACAACATTGGATTCATTATTTTAAGTCTCGTATATTCACACAGCCCTGTGCTTCACTAAAGCCTAATTTCAACCTCTTTTGTTGGTCAAAATTTAAGGATGGAACTTTGGACCAGATTTTTTGAGGTTGCTTCGTAGAAGAGAACCAGTATTTTAGAAAAAGGTAGTGTTATTTCTTAAGTTTCTTTTGCAACAAAAAGAACTATAAAAGTCCTAATGCGTCAGTAAGAGCAGCATGATGGGCCCAATGAGTGGGGCTGATGCACTGCTTGAATTTAGCCAATGGTGGGTCGGTATAGAATAACAGAAGACAAAGTCTGCTTGGGCTTGGCTGGGGACGACATGCACTGGCTGTTTGTGGTAAATACTTTGCTCTACTGCCCGGCACTTGGGCAGCAACTGCTACCAGGCTTGAGTGTTAACCCCTGCAGGTGCATCTGCGTCAGTAGGCGTTTGGTGTGTTGCGACACCACGTACCCGAGCACACGAGGGTTGGACCCTCCCGCGTGTAGTCGTGCGCGGCTTAGCCATGTCCGGGGAAACGGGGGATCCTGGTGGTTGAGCGAATGCCGGGTGTTTGGACCTTTAAGGCCCCCCGGCGGAGGCAACACACCTCTTTGGCCTCTGCTTCACGTAGACGGCACCCCCGGACTGACCCACCCGGGGGAAATCGGTAGTTGCCTTTTCCTGTCTCTCGCTCTCCCTGCAACCTTCGTTTTTCTCTCACTTTCCATCTTTCCTGTCTTCTCCAGGCTTCTCTTCCAATTTTTCCAGGCAGCAAGGGTTAACCTTGTGTGAATAACCAACCTAGGTTATTTCATATTTGGTTATAGTGGTAATGTACAGCTGGCGTTTGCAGGCCGTGTTTCACAGGCCCTGCAGCATCCTTTTGTAGGACTCCATGGTGGATGGCTAGCGTTACTGCCGAAATTACAATCTCCTATGGCTACCTCCTTTCCCCCACTACCTGATCGCTTGCTGAAGAGGGGTCACACCGATGATGTTTTAGTATTTGCCCGTCAAAAAGAAACTTTTCTTTGCTTCCACGTAGTCCACTCCAAACCACCAAACAAACCCGTACAAACAATCTCGCCATTCCTCGTGTCCAAGTCTCTGACCCAAGTTCTTGGTACAGCTTGCAAAGCATCCAGAATGGTAAGCGGTGCTCTCCTCTTGGAGCTCCGCAACCTGAAGCAATATGAAAACCCACCCAATCTAGTATCATTTGGCGACGCCAAAGTGACAGTAACTCCGCATCGTACTATGAATACCACCCATGGCGTAGTCTCCGATGATGATCTCTTGGAGCTGACTGAGGCTGAGCTCTTGGAGGGCTTCAGTGAGCAGAACGTCATCAATGTAAAGCGAATTAAGATGAAGTGTGACAACAAGGAAATACAGACCAAACACCTGATACTTTTGGAACAAGTGTTCTGCCCGAGTCCATCGAGGCCAGGCATATCAAGCTCCGTGTTCGGCCATACATCCCTAATCCCCTGCGTTGCTTCAAATGCCAGTGTTTCGGTCACAGTTCACAGAGCTGCTGAGGCCGTCAAACCTGCGCGAAATGCAGTGCTCATGAGCACACTTCTGAATCTTGTGAAAACTCTCTCCATTGTGTAAACTGTGAAGGCCAGCACGCTGCATACTAGCAGTCGTGCCCATCTTGGAAGAAAGAAAAGGAAATAGTTACAATTAAAGTAAAAGTAAACATAAGTTTCAAAGAGGCACGCAGGCGGGTATCTTTCCTGCCAAAGAACACCTTTGCCGATGTGGCGCGTCAGGGAGCAGCGCCACAACGGTCTCCGGCGGCTGTCCGACCCACAAGCAGTGAGTCGGCAGTTGCTCCATCTGCCCCCGCGGCGGTTGCAGCTAGCCCTGCTCCGTCAACCGAGGAGAAGGGGCCATCGACCCCGAAGGTGAGCGCAGCCGAGGTTGCCTCAACCTCCCAGGTTCCTTCCAGTGCTGGCAACGACCGGCGCAGAAAAATCCCCCAGGGAGCCCCATCGACCTCCGGGCTGGTGGGCGCAGGGGTCTTGCCCTCCAAGGCAGGACCTTCCCTGGTAACTTCTCGCTCACAAGAGCATGTGTCTGGCGCCTCACAAGAGGCAATGGGCACTACACCTATCCCCACAGTGCGCCAAGCGCCTAAGGAGCGGCGAGGCTCCCTCGAACGGGGCGCCGTCATCGCGAGAAAGGGCAGAACTCCCGTTACAGGGACTCGAAAGAGCTCTGTAACCTAAGGCATCACCTCCGTTTCCGTAAACACAGCACCAATTTTTCTTTAAATATGGATACACAAATCATTCAATGGAATGTCAGAGGTCTTCTTAGGAATCTCGATGATGTGCAAGAACTTACCCATATACACAATCCAAAAGTGCTGTGTTTACAGGAAACACACTTAAAATCAAAATACACAAACTTTCTTCGACAGTATGTTACTTTTCGCCAAGATCGCGATGATGCTGTCGCATCATCGGGCGGTGTTGCAATTGTAATTCAAAAAAGCATAGCCTGTCAATGTTTACAACTACGAACGGCTCTTGAGGCAGTGGCGGTTCGAGTTGTTCTGCTAAACAAACTTATCACTATTTGCTCGCTTTATATACCCCCACACTACAAACTAAGCAGACATGAATTTCAGTCCTTTATAGATGAATTGCCAGAACCCTATGTTGTTCTCGGCGATTTCAATGCACACAACTACCTGTGGGGTGACCCTCGTATAGATGCGCGAGGTCGTCTCGTTGAACAGTTCCTTTTTTCTTCCGGTGCGTGTTTGCTGAATAAGAAGGCACCCACATATTATTCTCTCGCAAACAAAACATTTCCTTCAATTGACCTCAGCCTAGTTTCCCCGTGTATGCTGCCTGAACTCGAATGGGGAGTTATCAACAATCTTTACAGAAGTGACCACTTTCCCATACTGCTAAGAACACCTAAAGAAAACGAATATCCACGACAGGCGCCTAGGTGGAAGATTGATACAGCTGACTGGGCGAAATTCCGAGTTCTCACCAGTATCTCATGGGCTGACATGTCTTCGTTACAAATTGATGCTGCTGTGGAGTATTTTACAGCCTTCATAATAGATGCCGCATCTAAATGCATATCGGAAGTAAATGGCTTGGCGTGTAAACGGCGTGTCCTGTGGTGGAACGATCAATGTAGGATCGCTAGAAAGAAACAGAACAAAGCGGGGGGGTTGCTATGCGCCTCTCCCACTGCGAAGAATCTAGTTAACTTTCAGAAAGTAAAGTCTCAAGGCAGGAGAACCCGCCGACAGGCCAGAAGAGAGAGTTGGCAAAAGTTTTTATCCGGCATCAACTCGTTTACAGATGAGGCCAAAGTCTGAAAGAAAGAAACAGAACAAAGCGGGGGGGTTGCTACGCGCCTCTCCCACTGCGGAGAATCTAGTTAACTTTCAGAAAGTAAAGTCTCAAGGCAGGAGAACCCGCCGACAGGCCAGAAGAGAGAGTTGGCAAAAGTTTTTATCCGGCATCAACTCGTTTACAGATGAGGCCAAAGTTTGAAAAAGGGTAAATAAAATTAGAGGGCGGCAAACATATTCACTCCCTTTGGTAAACACACAGGGCGACACCCTGCAAGACCAGGCAGACTCACTTGGGGAGCACTTTGAGAGGGTTTCAAGTTCCGCCAATTATTCAAAAGCCTTTCTCAAATATAAAGAAATAGAAGAATGTAAGCCACTCACAAGAAAGTGTCAGCAGAACGAACCGTTCAACCGCCCTTTTGGTATTGCAGAGTTGATAGCTGCCTTGAGCGCATGTAAGAGCTCTGCACCGGGAGCTGATAGAATCATGTATGAAATGCTCAAAAACTTGCCCTATGGCACGCAGGTTACACTGCTTACACTTATGTACACTATCTGGGATGAAGGGTACCTTCCAACGGCATGGAAAGAAGCCATTGTGGTCCCTGTTTTGAAACCAGGCAAAGACCCTTCCTTAGTGGCAAGTTACCGCCCGATAGCACTCACCAGTTGCATTAGTAAGGTATTTGAAAAAATGATAAATCAGCGACTCATCCATTTCCTTGAACAGAAGAAAATGTTTGATCCCTATCAGTGTGGCTTCCGAGAAGGGCGCTCCACAACTGACCACCTTGTACGTATTGAAGGACATATACGTGACGCGTTTGTACACAGTTTTTCTTATCGATATTCCTCGATATGGAGAAGGCGTACGATACAACATGGCGCTACAGAATCTTGAGAGGTTTGTCAGAAATGGGCGTTCATGGTAATATGCTAAACCTAATAGAAAGCTACTTATCCAATCGTACCTTCCAGGTAAAAGTCGGCAATGTGCTGTCACGTCCTTTTACACAAGAAACTGGTGTACCCCAGGGAGGCGTGCTCAGTTGCACACTCTTTATTGTTAAGATGACAACACTTCGTGCTTCCTTACCACCGGCCATTTTTTATTCCGTCTATGTGGACGACATTGAAATAGGTTTCAAATCCTGTAACCTCGCAGTGTGCGAGAGACAGGTACAGCATGGTTTGAACAAGGTGTCAGGGTGGGCAGAGAAAAATGGATTTAAAATCAATCCTTCCAAGAGTTCTTGTGTTCTCTTTACAAGAAAGAGAGGCCTGGTTCTGGACCCTTGCTTAGAACTGTGTGGACAACAGATACCTGTAAACAAAGAACACAAATTTCTAGGTGTTTGTACTTGACAATAGACTCACATTCGTCCCACATATTAAACATCTTAAAGAAAAATGTCTGAAAACAATGAACCTAATGAAACTTCTATCGCAGACTACGTGGGGTAGTGACAGGAAGTGCTTAATGAACCTCTATAAGAGCCTGATTCGGTCACAATTAGATTATGGTGCTGTGATCTATCATTCTGCCGCCCCGAGCGCGCTAAAGATGCTAGACCCTGTTCATCATCTAGGTATCCGTTTAGCCACAGGCGCTTTCAGGACAAGTCCCATAGAAAGTTTATACGCAGAATCGAATGAGTGGTCACTTCATCTGCAGAGAACATACATCAGCCAAACATATTTTATGAAAGTCCACTCCAATCCTCAGCATCCGTGTTTTAATACCGTTAACAATATGACATATGCTACACTCTTTCGCAATCGTCCCTCCGTAAGACAGCCTTTCTCACTGCTTGTGAGGGAGCTAAGTGAAGAAATGCATGTCCCACTCCTTGAGCTTCGCCTAATGCATCCAGCCAAGCTGCTACCTCCTCGGGAGTGGCAGCTGATACAATGCGATATATCTTTCATGCAAGTTACAAAACACGCTCCAGTGATTGAAATCCAAATGCATTTCCGGGAACTCCAGCACAAACACTCCTGCACGGAGTTCTACACAGACGCATCGAAGTCACACGACGAGGTGTCCTATGCAGCCATCGGTCCATCCTTCTTGGAATCCAACGTACTGCATCCGGAAACTAGTATCTTTACGGCTGAGGCCTACGCACTGCTGTCGGCTGTAGAGCATATAAATAAATAAAAACTCCAGAAATCATATATATATATACGGACTCCCTCAGTGTTGTGAAGGCCTTGATGTCTTTCTGTAACCACAAAAATTCTGTAATTAATGAACTCTACTCCGTACTGTGTAAAGCATATATATCTAACCAACATGTGATTATATGCTGGGTGCCTGGACATAGGGGCATCGAGGGTAACGTTCTAGCGGACCGGATGGCCACATCAATTTCATTGCATGCAGTTAATCCTACTGCTTCAGTCCCTGTCACAGACCTGAAGCCTTTCTTAAAAAGGAAACTGCGAAATTACTGGCAACGCTTGTGGGACCTGGAAACAAATAATAAGCTGCATGTAATAAAGCCACACTTAGGTTTCTGGCCTCCTGTACCAAAATCACGCTGGACAGATGTCCTATTCTGTCGTCTAAGAATAGGACACACATTTGGCACACATAACTTTTTACTCACCGAAACGAGCCTCCAACCTGTGGCAGATGCGGGGAGAGGCTGACCGTCCTCCACGTCCTTCTGGAGTGTCGGGAAGCCGAATCTGAAAGAAAAAAACATTTTCGCTTAGCATACCGGCAGCACATCCCCCTTCATCCTGTTACATTACTGGGTGCAGAACCGCTCTTTGATACCGACGCTGTTCTAGGTTTCCTAAAAGAAGTTGTGCTACATGTTATTAGCCCCATTAGTTTGTAGCGCCTCCTCTCTCCAGAGGATGCCGCTGTGATAGTTATTGTGAATAGCACACGCCTCAAGGCCCTTGTATTTCAAGGGCTCTGGCGAGGCAGCAGTGCTCTAAGCAACTTAGCATCTCGCATATTTTATATATCTTATATAATACATCATTCTTTCTTAATTCATTTTAATGATCATAGTACACATCATTAATCATTGCCATAATTTTATTACATGCGCATTTTATGCAATTTACACCAACTGTTTTAGGCCTCTTTACAGCCACGTCACATTAAATTCACGGAACCCATCAGACCACGACACGTTCATTACCACTAGCATGGCGCTCTTTGGCCATACCTGGCCCTTGCGCCATTAAACCTTAAACATCATCATCATCATCATCATCATCATCATCATCAGTGTTAACGTTTTCTTCTCTTTATTTCAGCACACTCAAGTTGTGGGACTACAGCAAGGGCAAGGTGGGTTTGCTGCCGTCGCGACACATGGGAAGTGCACAGTGATAGATGCAGCTGTGCAGCACGTTGCTGCAGCCGTGCCGAGATATGTGCAGTTGCCCATTATGAGGGCTGGCAGGTTGTACTGGGCAAGGTTACTGACAATGTTTTTTGTCCTTCAAATCAATAATTCATGAATTCTAGAGAGAGCAGCAAATAGTAGTCGCCGTTTAATTTCAAAGGAACACAAGGCCAGGCATAAAGGTGACATGATGATCGCCACATGGCCAAAGCCACGACTTCTGTGGTGGGTGCTTCTGTGATTCAATGTGATGAAAGCCACCTCCATCCGTATTTGTCAAGACTGTGAGTCTTTTGGTAAATAAGACAATGTACTGGATCATCAATACAATCAGTAAATGATTCTATTTCCAATCTGGCAATAATGAGTACTTATGTACTCAACTTGCTGCATTTGTCTTGTAGGTAAAGGACGTCCGGAAGTATGTTGTATCCTAGTAACTAAGTCCTGGTAGGTCGTGTGTATTTGTTACATATAATGCAGCTAACTTTCAACTTGTTTGATTTTCTTAAATGCTTTTCTAAGGACTCGAAATTTTATCTGCATACTCGACGGACGGTCTGACGAGTTTCCAAAGCAATTACCTTGTGCATATTTTAATTGGAAATCCATGGGCTTTCTGGCCTATTGCACACTTGAGCTTGCTTTCTAGCTAGAGGTATATTGGTGCTCTAAACCATGTATGTGTTGCAATTGTTACGGTTCCTTTTCTATGTTTAATATTGTAATTCATTTTTGGCACAGCTCGCAAAGCCATCCACTGTTGCTTGAGTTCAGCTGGCTTGCTGAAGCATTGTGCATGTCTTGTGCACCAATCAAACATTCCCTTTGCAGTGTCTCAAGACTTACACAGGGCACAGGAATGAAAAGTACTGCATCTTTGCAAACTTCTCTGTCACTGGTGGCAAGGTGAGAGCTCGTTTTTCCACCTCTTGAGTGGGTATGCTTCACAAAAAGTTGTGTGGAAATCACGGTTTTCAGTATAAGCCTTTTTGAAAACTCAGCAAAACAAGAACAAGGTAAAAGCTGGAGCCAACGTTTTGACAAGTGTACTTGTATTATTAAAGGTGACATGCTTTCCACGGCATAGTATATATAGATAGGGTTCTTCTAAAGGGTAGAGGGGCTAAGTCAGGTGGGTGCGGCAACGACTGAAGGTGTTAGCGGCGAGGGTGTAGAATCGACAAAGAGGGGTGCTGGGTACACGGCCAGCACCCCTCTATTATCTGCTTCGCTGGAGGTCAGTGGGCTATCGTCTCTCTGAAAGAGATAATAAAAAGAGCGGCAGAAAATGGTTCTAAACAAATGGAATAAATATATAAATAAAAGGGAAAAAAAAGGAGAAAAAGAAACTAAGCAACCGAACGCAAATAACTAAGTGTAAATACTTACACTATAGCTATAGCTTGAAATACAGCATAGCGATTAGATTCTAAATCTGCCTTTGAAACGTTTATGCCTGTTGGTTGCAGTGTCTTAAACTTATGGATTAAGTATGATTCTCAGTATTTTCTTTCTCGTTCAGAACGCAAATTTCACTGTAATATGTAGTTCATCAAAATTATGACATTGTTGGATAAAATGCTCGGAAGTGGCTTTTAGAAGCTACATAGCTGTGTCCGCGCGATGTGTTTAACCTGGCATTCATTGATTGTCCCATTTCACTGATACAGTAAAAGCTTTTTAATTCACTACTCGTTAATTCGAAAAGTTCGAAGTAGCCACCGCGGTCCGTCCAACAATGCATTTCAAGCATTGTGTAACACATCCCGCTAATTCACACTGAAATCTGCACCGCCACCAATAATGCGAACTCCGCGCCCTAGTGGATGGGGAGAGTGCTAGTGCGTGAAAGCACGGCGTCGCCACGCCGTGTAGCTTTGCTTTTTCCATCAGCGGCAAGGACGATAACACCATCGCCGCGCCCCATGTTCATTGTGTGCGAGCGAAAGCGTGCGAGGGTGAGCCGGTGAATGCGGTCATCTTGCGGGAGCAAGGAAGAGGTGCGCGCTCTCCTGTCGCGCCCGAGGCACGGGGTGACTCGGGTGAGATCTGCAAAGCGATCTGCAATGTTTGCAGAGTGCGCGTAGTGCCGGTAGCTTCGTATGCGATGTGCTTTCTACATTTTGTTCATGTTGAAGCGAGAGCTTTACGAAGGTCAATCCGCTCGCTGCTACTGCCGCGTTTCCTCACTCTAGCGTTTTTCAGTGAGTTTCCACGATCATCGAGCGAGATGTGTTCATGCTTACCTGCGCTTGTTAATTTAGTTAGTAAGCGAATGTTTACATATACGGCCGATAAAACTATTATCCTTACTTCGTATAGCTATCTACTAACTTTCTATTGAAATTGATGCTTCGCTTTTGGGCGAAACTGTGACATTTTTTCTTTTTCTCCGCGCCAGTCAGCGCGAAGAACGCGCGGATGGAGCAAGAGTCATCTCGACGTTGGGCACTTCGGAATGCGTTGGCCGCGTCTGGTTACACTGGCTGCATCAGTGCTTCGAAGTACTAATGTTCACGCCACATAACGTAGCATGTGATCGCGCGTGCTCACGCCACGTCAGGCTATATACGCGCCTTAACCGAGCGATTTTTTTTCTCTTTCTTTAGTTCGGATACGGCATAATTAGAATTTTCATAGCGACCCCGCGGAATTCAAATTAACGCGCTTTTACTGTATATTGTTTCTTACAAAAAGAACATTCAAGCATATTAATCACATCCGAACTTGTACAAGTAAAGCTAGTTTTCACTTTGTGTGTATAACTATTTGCGGTGCTTTTAATTTTAATGTCACTTTGAACGTGCCTGCAGGTTTTGCACCTGGAGCGACAACATGCTTTTCTTACGGGGAAGTGATGGCTGGCTTTCGTGTGCACTAACATGTCTTTATTGTGGCGATAGGTACATCCGGGAATGTTTTTCTCAGACGCTTGTTACTTGATAATATTGGGTGGTATTTTCGTAGGATGTTTGTTTTGGAAGGCATTCGAATATTTTGTTATAAAGGCTGGTGGCCTGTCAGATTCTTGTGTAGGCTGCTTTTTAGCAAATTCTGACTGCCTGTCCAAATTTGACGTCGCGTCATAAGCTCTGTCGAAAGCAACTTGTGGATAGTTTCTTTCTGCTAGCGTTGCTTTAAGGTAATTTAGGTGGTGGATATAAACGTTGTCTTCGCTGCAGATTCTTCTTATTTGTTTCGCTTGTCCAACAAAAATATGTTGCTTGCAGTTTCGCGGGTGATGACTGTTGTTGTGGCTCAGGTAGGGCTTCAATTTCTCCACATGCACAATATTTGTTCCCACGTTATCAGCAAGTTTAATCTTGTAGTTCACAGGAGACAGTCTGTTCACTATCTTGGGAGGGCCTTTATACCATGTGGTCAATTTAACAGCGGACGGTGGAGCTCTAAGAAGCACTAGTTGTCCTCTTACGAACACAACGTTCTTGCGGTGCTTGTTGAAGTAGTCCTTTTGTTTTTTTTGCGCCAGTCTGATGTACGTGGCTGCAAGCTCTCTAGCTTTTTGCAGTCTTTTGCGCACTACCACGCTATAACTGGACTCTCCTTTCAGTTTTCCAAGTTTTTGTCGGCTGTAAACGTCTAGTAGAAGCACTGCATCTCTACCATACACCAAGAAGAATGGGGTTTCGCAAACCGTGTCCAGTGTTGTAGCAAAATACAACATACATATTGGATTACCATAGGTCAGCATACTCACTGGTGAGTGCGCTCACTCACACTCAGGAGGAGGAGGAATAAACTATTAGTTGAAATGAGCCGACGGTAAAATCGTCCGAGGTGGGCGGCGTCCCTAGTCCAGGATGCCGTGGGCCTGAACTGATAGCTTGGCCCTGCTCACCAGGCGATGCTGGTCTTCAGGGCTCGAGCTTGTCAGCTGGGCCTCCCACTGCTCGACGGTTGGTCTGGTGATGGGCGGTGTCGATGGGTTTTGTTGACATTCCCATACCATGTGGTAGAGGGTATTAGGCGTAGAGTAGAAGGCGCATTTGTGAGTATAGCTCGTAGGATACATGGCATGTAGCAGGGTGCCGTGCGGGAATGTGCCGGTCTGTAGTCTTCGGAAGATCACCACCTCTTCTCTTGTCAGCTGGGGATGTGGGGGTGGATAGATCCTTCTACCCAGTCTGTAGTGGCTCAGGATATCGGTGTATCTTTTCGGGATGCTATCTTGTTGGTCTACCGGTGCTCGTGAACCTAGTGGGATAGCCCGGAGAATGTGATTTAGCCGCTACATTACCCGCCAGGGACTCGTGTCCCGGGCCCAGACAATGTACACGTCTGGAAAATTGTCTAGTTTTTCGAGGATGCTCAGGGCTTGTTTGGAAATGCGGCCCGTTTGGTAATTTCTACATGCTGTTTGTGAGTCGGTGATGATTGTGATTAGATCTTCCTCTCGCTGGCCCGTAGTGGCCGCCAGGGCTATCGCCGTTTCTTCCGTGCAGTCGATGTTTGGAGTGCTTACCGAGGCCGCTGCTACCTCTCGTCCTTGGCCGTTGATCACGCTGATAGCGTGGGCCACTCTGTTCTTGTACTTTGCCGCGTCGGTGTATCGGACTTCTCCTTGTTTTGGTCCTTCGTAGGCCTTACGTAGAGCTTTCACTCTCGCTCGCCTCCTTTCTCTGTGGTATTCAGGGTGCATGTTTCTCGGGATGCTGGCCACCGTGATCTTCTCCCTCAGTGGTAGAGGAACCCGCTGTTTTGTGGACTCATATTCGACTGGGTAGCCCAGTCTTATTAGCGTGTCCCTACCTGTGCTGGTGAGCTTGAGTCGCTGTATCTGGCTCGTCTTGTGGGCCTCTACTAGTTCCTCCGAAGTATTGTGGATACCCAGGCTGAGTAGCTTCTCCGTCGACGTCGTCGGTGAAAGCCCCAGTGCCAGCTTGTAGGCCTTTCGTATTAGGGTGTTCAATTTGTCTCTCTCGCTGTTCTTGAGACCCAGGTACGGGGTGGCGTAAGTGACTCTGCTGATTATCAGGGCTTGTATTAATCTGATTGTGTCCTGCTCTTTCAGGCTGTGCTTTTTGTTTGTCATTCTTCGCACCAAGTGCGCGACTTGGGTAACTGTCACTTGCAGTTTTTTAATGGTGGCGAGACCGGCACCGTCCTTCTGGAAAGTGAGGCCCAGAATGCAGAGTGTGTCCACTTTGGGTATGTTGACTTCATTTAGTGTCAACGTTGGGTCAGGTGTCTCCTGCGGAGGCCGCCCTCTTGTCCTCTTTTTGAGGGTCAGGAGCTCCGACTTTTTTGGCGCGCATGAAAGACCGCAGCGGTGTAGATAATACTCAGTCCTGTCGATGGCTTCCTGCAGGGCGTCTTGTTGTTCGCCCACCGATCCTGTGCACGTCCACATGGTCAGGTCGTCCACATGGCCCAGGTCTTTCGGTTGCTGAGGGTTCCCTGTAACTGGTCGCACACTTGATTCCAGTTGTGACGTCCGAGTTTTTCAGCATACTCCTCCGCCTGCCGCGAGACTGTGGCAATGCGGATCTTGAGTTTGCGGTTTCTCTTCTGATTTTTCCATCTCTTCAAAAGTCCTTGCCTGGCCTCCCAGAGGTGAAGTAGGTGTGGGTCGACTTCGGGATTGTCCGCAGTGAGTTGGATGGTTTTTGTGTACTTGGTAACCAAGCCCATCACATTCTTGGTCCACTCCTCGATGTCCTCGATGTCCTTTGTGGTGCATGATTTCGGTCTGGATGATATGATGGTCGTTGCCCAGAGTCTCGTCCAGTCTCGACCACTCGACTTGCCTTAAGCCAGTGGAGAAGGTTATGTCTGGGCTGGTGTCTCTGGAGACACTGTTGCCGATTTTGGTTGGTATTAGAGGATCGGTCCACAATGTCAACTGGTGGTGTTGTGCTGCGTTGTGCACGACCATACCCTTCTTGTTGGTTGATCGGTAGCCCAAAGCCACGTGTGGAGCGTTAGTCACCCACCACGAGAAGTTTTTGACTGTTCGTGACATTCTTCACTTCTCTCAAGAACTTGTCCAAGTCCTTTAGTGTGTCGCGCGGAGGACTGTATACATTCAGGATGTAGAGGCTCTGCAGGGTTTTCTTGGGAGGAACCAGCTCAATCAGAGTGTGTTCGATCCTGTGGTTGACTTGGTGCTGCTGCGTCGTGGAGTGCTTCTTGATGAGGACGGCGGTTCGGGTCCTTCCTTGGGCAGTGTGCGTTTTGTAGCCGTGCATCGTAATATTATTTGTTTCTGTTTCCTGTAACGCGATGACGTCAGGTTGGTGTAGGGTGCATAGGTGAAGTAAATTTTGCCGTTTCCGATTTATTCCTCTGCAATTCCACTCCCAAATTTTGAGGGTTTCGGTCGCTTCTTTCTTCTTTGATATCTTATTCGCCATCTTGGCTTCCCAGAGTCTCGTTCATCTGGGCTTCTCTGATGGGGTATTTTGGCTTTTTCCTTGCTGCTCTTTTTCCCTTTTTAGGATAGAGATGCATTGGCTGAGCTCGTTGCCCATCTGGGTGATCTCCTGGCGGAGTGTTTGTACGGCTGCTTGGACGGTGGCTGCCACAGATTTGCTTATGGTGTCGACGGCCTGAGCCAGTTCGGCTCGGAACTCATTTCTCAGTTCGGCCTTGTCTTCGGTTTGGGCCTTGTTCATCTTGTACTCTATTCCCGATTCTAGATCCTCTATCGGGGGAGTATGTTCCCTCGGCAGCGTTGGTGTTGTGGTTTAAGTTTAACGGGCAAGCTCTGCGCTGTTTCCAGTGGCAAAGATAACTTCCGAAAGCGAAAGACACTAGCAGCCGAACTATGGGAAGTACTTACATAATCAGCCGTGCCGCCCGTTTCAGCTGACACTGCGCTCTTCTATTCGGCATGTGAATCCAGTTCAGTACAAGTTCACTGTGCTCCTTCACTCACTTCTTTCAAGTGCATCCGTCTTTTGGGCTAGTTGGGGATAAATCGCTCGTGTAGCAATCAAGAACACTAACGCACTGAAGCATACGTGACGACGCAGTCATGTTTGAGTCAGTGTGTCCTTATACTTGAGCACTGCAAAAAGAAATCTGTTTGCAACGTGTGCCCCGTGTGCAGTGCATAGCAGGACCTGCATCATGCAAGACCTATGCATGTAGCAGCGCATACCATGATTGCTTCGATGCCTGCTTCAGAAGCAGCGAGTACTGAGTCAGTGAAACTGTAATTGATTTTTTATCTCACTTTTTGTTTATGGAAAGTGTAGATGGTGTGAGTGCATTGTATGAGTGCAGTCGGTATGCTTAAACTACTGGAATCCCTTCAGCTTCTACTAAAGTGTTTCTTGCTGCGATACTATAAATTGTAGTCGGGACAAAGATCTACTCAAAACCAAGTTACTTATGCATCTGTGCAGAATGTGTTTGATTAACAAGTTAACGCTTCCACAACAACAATATGCTGATGCACAGCATATGTGCTTACAATAAATACATTCCATAAAGGTGAACGACTGGGCCTACAATATCAAACTTTGTAGTAGCACCGTAAAAAGTGCTGCCATGCGTATCAGCCACAACGAAACTGCTGCACGTCCAACATTCTTCCTTGGAGGCACTTCTATAAAGACTGTTCGGGCCCTTCCCATTCTGGGTGTAACATTTAGCTCTTCTCTCAACTTTTCCGCATATGTCACCGGCACTGTATCTAAGCATCGGCCAATTCTTGGGTTTGTGTCCCGTGTCTCCCTTCCCTGATGACGTATGGTTTTCTGAGCACTCTACGCTTCTATCATTCTGTCACGACTTGAGTACTGCTCATCAGTATAGTTCCTGTACCAAACTTGCGATGCTAACAAACTTAAGCTTGTTCCGCGGCAAACAACACGCACCCTCTACTCCCGTCTTTTCGGTTGTTGCAAGCTCATGCCAGTCTACGAGGATCGCCTCAAACCCCTTAAGTAGCACACCCTGCAATACCAGCGCAACATTGCACTAGTCTATACTGCAGGGTGCTTGACGACTCTCTGGACAGCACTAATCTTTCTTCAGTTCGTCTGAACAAGTGGTCAGCACAGCCCGAACCCTCATCGCCTCTATGGCCCGACACCAGAACTCCATGATTATATCTGGCATACAGAGCTTTCTCTTCACCCCCCTTGGCCATTTGGATTCTCCTTCCTTGGAACCAGACTGAATTGGCACTCCTGTGTGTTGTGCACCCGTCGAATGTGTGCGTGTGTGCCATGCTGTGTTATTGAGCAAGTGTGTGTGCGTGTGTGTGCACGTGGAGGGGAAGGAGGTGTCTTCTGCATCCTGCAAAATCCTGCTCTAGATGGCTGGTTATCAGATGCTCTAACATACAGGCATCAGCCTTTTTTTAGTCTAGAGTGCCAAGTTACCACTACGATTATTATTATTATTATTACTACTATTATTATTATTATTATTATAATATTATTAGAATCATCGCTACGACCACATTGATTGTGTTGAAGCCAGCGTGACACATAATTCAAAATATTTCTGGAGCTTTGTGCGCTCTCACTCTTTTAAAAAGAGTGCCAAAGATGGACGTCTTCTTCATGAAAATAGCGGTGTTGTCTCGAACAATGCTGATTCCTTTGCAGAACATGTCTGTTTGCTATATTTATTTATTTATTTATTTATTTAAAATACCTTACAGGCCCCATGGGGGCATTCTGTAAGGGGGGTTACAAAATCAAGGAAAAAAAAAAGAGAGCAAGCAGCCTTCTAAAGTGGAATACAATAGATACACCTCAATGCAGGGCTCATAGACATTACTTTTGATTGAGATCAAAACATGAAAAAGGAACAACTGAAGTAATGAAAGGCCACAAAGGTACACTTAAGGAAATGACATGAGTAAAACTTAACGTAAGGCACTAATACTAGAAAGTAAAATACACGAAAAATGAACATATCAGGGAGTACAATTCTTGAAGGGATATTTTGGGAAAAAGACTCAAAAAAGCAATAATATATACAGAGCGTACAAGTGAACACGTGACGCAGCATAAAATAGCAATTCATAAGAGCGAGATAGCAATACATCTATAAAAATAAAGACATCACAAGAAGTTCGAAGCACATTGCCAAGTGTAAGAAACAAGATAAAGTGATTTTAAGTGCTATTATGAAAAATGCTCGTGTAGGAGATGACGAAATTTTTCTTGATCTGACTCGAAAGCAATGTGATCAGGCAGATTGTTCCACAAGCGAATGGCCATAGGGAGTGCGGAAAAATTAAAAGCATGTGTCGTACCGTACATGCATGCAAAACTTAAGTGGTTATTTAATCGGCGAGACGTGTTCGAGGTGATGTGGATATGTAGCGTGGATTGTGTGGCGTTATAAACATATTTGTGAAACAAGGATAACAGAGCGATATTACGGCGAAGAACTAAAGGCTGTATGGAATGATCGAGTTTCATTTGCGTTACGCTGGAGTGATGGCTATAATTACGTGAAATGAAATGTGCAGCTCGGTTCTGGACTGATTCAAGCATGTCGATTAAGTATGTAGGATGTGGGGACCAAATGGATGATGCATACTCGAGCTGTGGACGAACAGATGTCTGATAGGCCAATATGCAGATGTTGGAAGGTGAATTACCCAAATTACGACGTAGGTAACCTAATGTCTTTGAAGCTTTTGCGCAAACGGCTGCAATGTGGTCGGTCCAGGAGAGGTTTTCGGTTAGGTGGACACCCAAATATTTATACAATACTGTATGTAACAGTTCTTTATTATTGACATTGTATAAAAAATGTGAGTTGTCACGCTTACGACTAAAAGAAATTACCTGACATTTTGATACATTTAAAGCCATCAACCAGGTGTTACGCCAATCATGAATTAGGCTAAGGTCATTTTGAAGGGCCAGGTGGTCGTCGATACTGTTAATTGATCTGTAAATAATGCAGTCGTCAGCAAAAATACGTAAGCGAGAAGAAACATTAAGTGGCAAATCATTTATGTAAATTAGGAAGAGTAAAGGGCCCAAAACGCTGCCCTGAGGCACACCAGAAGTAACGTAAGTAGGGGACGAAGCAATATTATTAACTAATTTGAACTGTTGACGATTTGAAAGAAAATTACGAAGCCATGTTAGAGTGAAGGAGTCAATTCAAAGTGCAGTTAATTTTGCAATAAGGCGACAATGAGCTACACGATCAAATGCTTTGGAAAAGTCAAGGAAAATGCAATCGGCCTGCTGGTTATTGTTCATGTTAAGGTGCAGGTCAGTCGTGAATTCGAGTAACTGTGTCTCACATGATAATCCTTTCCATGTTGATGGCGAAAAAAGAAATTATTGGACTCTAGGTGATTATAAATATGAGAAGCAATTATATGTTTGAGCATCTTGCAGCAAATGCAGGTCAATGAAATTGGACAGTAATATTCTGGGGAGTTTTTATTCCCAGTTTTAAATATGGGTATGATTTTGGCGATTTTCCAGTCATTGGGCAGCTGTCCCAATGACAAAGGCTGCTTGAATATATGGTACAGAATGTTACTGGATATAGAAATGATATTTTTTAGTATCTTGGAACTAATATTATCAATACCAGATGAAGTAGACAACTTCAGATTATTAATAAGAGATGCAGTGCCCTCCACTTAGATTTCAATACTTTCCATGAGTTGCCTGTCATAATCAGCAACATCAGGTACATTGGTATGATCCCCAGCGGCTGAAAATCGATGAAAAAAACGTATTAAACAGGGAGGGGCATTCATTGTCAGAGAGGGGAGTATTTGTATCGCTGTGTAAGGCTATCCGGTTAGAGTCGCAGTCAGGTGATATAACTCGCCAAAACTTTTTCAGATTCGAATGTAAGAGAGAAAGTAAAGTTGTGGAGAAATATTTATGTTTAGCTGCAGCTAAGGCAGAACAGTACGTTTTTTAAGCAAAGCCTGTACCTTTCCCATGAAAGAGCATTATTGACGCGTTTAGCGGTATTGTACAGACGTTTCTTTTTATTCCTGAGCTTACGTAGGGCATTATTAAACCAAGGATTTGTTTTGTCATTTGTTATTGAGATCTAGGGATATATTTGTTAATTAGAGCAGACATTTTATTCTTGAAACACCCAGTTATCTTCCACTGAGTGATTATAAAAAGAAGGAAGTAGCGTGCGGTTGAAAAATACTTCAAGTTCATCATTTATTTTAGAGTACTTTGCTTTGTTATAATCACGTATTATTTTCTTTGAGATCCCTGAAAAGGGTAGTTGAACACTGATTGTTACCTGAAGTAGATCGTGATCGCTAAAGCCGTGTAGATGAATTACGGATTCAATCGTTTCGGGTGTGTTGGTGAGTATAAGGTCTAGAATGTTAGTACCATGGGTTGGTTTGTTAACTACCTGGAACAGATTAAGATCTAAAGTTAAGAAAATCCACTGATGTTCGACAAGATGATGATAGATTACGCCAATTTATGAGCGGAAAGTTAAAATCACCGAATAAGTAAACAGAATGCGCTGGATAGAACTGGAGGGCCGTGGTTATGCTATTGCGTAGTTCTGTAATGAAAGAAGTGCTGTAGTCAGGTGGACGGTAACATGCACCTACCAGTAGTTTGGTTGTATTTATTATTACTTCAACCCACACAATTTCAAGAGATGAGTTCGAGTCGATAATTAGTGAAAATAATGATCTTTTAACACCGAGAAGGACGCCACTGCCTCCTTTGCTAGTTCGATCGTTGCGGTAAATATTATAAGAATGGTTATCAGGAAGAATTTCGTCGTCTGTAATGTCACGATTTAGCCAAGTTTCGGTAAGAACAAGAATATTAGATTCATTATCGTCAAGCAGAGAGCAAACTAATTTGTGCTTGGGCATGATGCTTCGTATGTTTGCGTAAGATAGTGTCAGCAAAGACACAGTGATAGGTAGCTTTGACTGTGGAGGAGCCCGTGGGCAAGTGCTTATGTCTAGCTATCTTTGCGACATGACAACGGTATCAGTGATCTTGCCGTACGTGTAAATCGGTTATTTATAAGCAGCCGATCTACTGACAGTTTAAAAGGCACTTCTTGAGGTTTCGCGAAGTCAAGCAGCTTCCTTCTAGCTTGTCGCGTAGCCGGCGAGAAATCTTCACCGATTGAATATTCTAAGCCCTTTAATTTGTGTACAGATGACAAGATGTGTTGCTTGTCTTTAAAAAAAGTTAGTTTAGCTGTTATAGGTCTGTTCTTTCCTTCTTGGTATTTCCCAAACCTATGTACGCGTTCAAATTGCGAACTGAATGTTGCAGTTTGCAGTTTTTCAGAGCACAATTTTATGACTTTCTTTTCAGGAGTAGCCCTGTCCTCTTTAGGGGCATCTTCTGTCCCGAAAAACAGCAAATTATTTCGTCTGAGCCTGTTTTCTGTGTCCTCACATCTTGAAGTTATTGTTTGCAGCTGATCTGAGACATCACGTAGTCTTGCTTCCTTTTTCCTTCACGCTCGAGTCTGCAGCGCTTTCTGAGGAAGTGGCTAACTCAAGCGCCGCAACACTGGCTGTTAGAATGACGAGTTCATTATCAGTGGCAGCTTGTTTGTCCTTTGCGGTTTTTATTTCCGCCAAGAGCACCTCTTGTGCGGCCTCTAGTTTCTGTATCGCCTCAAGAGCTGAGGCAAACGCATCTGCCTCAGCTTTTGACATTGTACCTGGGTTCGTCTCAACGTCGCCAGAAAGCAAGAGGAGCAACTCAAACATTGAAGAGTAGAGCGAACACAGGAGTAAATTAGAACGCTTTAAGACATCAACGCGCTCAAGTGGGCACAACACCGCGATCAAACAGCAGTTGCTACTCCTAATGCATGAAGCACACCGTACGTAACTAACCTGCAATAGCAGTAGCTGAGTACGCTGCATACTCGATGTGGTGCCGTGCCCGAGTGGACGCCTGCTGGCTGGCTTTTAAGTCCTCTTCCGGTGGTGTCCGTCGTAGTCCCCAATCGCCATTGCCAGATGTGCGCGAAGGTCTTGTCTGGATTCGGCGCTGTGATTACCAAGGCAAGCCAAGGTGGTGTCGCGTCATCGTTTCGCAGTTTGCATGTGCCGGGAAGTGCTGAGCAAACGACCCAAGTGACGGTCACCTGTGAAATATGCTTCAAGTAACCTTCCTTCTCAGTCTGGCACAGTGTGTAGGCTATCAGTCAACGAATAGCTTGTTTTCAAGTGTATGAAGTACCTTAAACCTTCCCTTTCTTGTGGTATTGATGGTATTTCTTCTGCAGAGCTTAACCCTTTGAGACGCTGTCTACACAATTGTGCACAGCAGGAGAGTGCATCAATAGCAAAAGCACTGATGAAAGTAATGGTATTTAAAATGTGTTTCATACATCTTGAAACACTTATTATTGGAACTGTGCTGCAATATTGAATAAGGTGCAGAATGTTTTAGCAAAATGAGTGGGAAGGTAGATGGCTGGGTGTTTTTACTCTGTGTCAGTATGTTGTATGTAACGGGTTCACTTCTTTCATTGTTTTTTACAATGTCATGCACCAGACCTAATTTCCAACTGGCTGGATAAGTGCTTTTCAAGCTTTTCAAAACACGAAATAGTACATCTTCTCATATTTTGTGTTCCTGTAGTGAGTTTTCGCATGGAGTCGAAATTTTGCAAACTTGACAAAATTCGCTAAACAATTGAAAATTCTTAATATTTTTTGCAGCTGTACACTTTGTATGATTCTGAAGATGCAAGAGATGTGGTGAAAGCAACTTTTCAATCAACGGGATAAAGTGGCATCTGAAAGGGTTAAGACGTATGGAAGCATACTTGTTCCCTGTTCTCACAAACATCTTCAATAGTTCCCTAAAGTCTAGTACCTTTTTTAGCACTTGGAAGGTAGCATGAACATTGCCCATGCACAAATCAGGTGCTAGCTGTACAGTTACTAACTGCCGACCTATATCTATCATCTTCAGTGCGTCAGGTGTTTGAATCGATATGGGATTCCTTGCTTTCTGTTAGTGCTAAGAGCATTTTAATAAATGAACAGCATGATTTGTGTGCCGACAACTTAAAACTATTTGAGACTCAACAGTGTTCACCACTGCGCCGACTTCCAAAAAGACATTTTTTCACTCTCAAACTGGTGCAGAAACAATAAGTACGCTTAAATGCTTCCAATACTATGGCATTAAGTTATATACAGAAAACGCACCATGTGAAATTTTGATACACCCTACGTGATCACGCTCCACTCCTTATGGTCGATGGAATGAAAGATCTTGGTGTGTACTTCTACAAAATGCTAAGCTTCTCTTCACATAGATATTTACACAAAATTCCCTGCACGCTCTTGGAATTGCATGCCGTATATTGCATGATTTTCACTCACCTATTGTGTTTCTAAAATTCTGCTGTGTGCCGCCAGCTACTAGAGTATGCCTCTGTAGGAGGGGGTGCAACAAGCAAATCTAATTCTGACCTCATTGAACTTATCCAGAATAAATTAATATCTATCTTAAAGCACCACTTTTGCCATTCTGGTGACCACAGTTGAGCCTTCTCAAATATACTTCAACTCGCACCTCTAGATTCAAGACTTAATAAATCACACCTTTTGTTTCTGTATAAGGTGGTCCATGACATTATACATTCCCTAAAGCTTCTTAACCATATGCATTTGTTCGTGCCGCAGCAGTATGCCAGGTAGCATTTCACATTCGTTGCCTGGCCTTGTTGCAAGATTGTGCTGTATAATACTTGACTCAAAAACATACTCAGAGTTCATTTCCTGTGTTTTGTGTATCTCTAGATAATCACGTAGGATTAACTTTCTTTTACTTTTCCTCATTTCCTTTTTTCCCTATTTGTTTCTCTATCTTGCTTTTTTTGTCTACTACAATCATGTTTTCTGTACATTTTGTTTCACGTAGTGCTTGTTAAGTGCACCAGTACTAAGGCACTCTAGCTGTTCCCGGGCACTACAATAAACATTTTAATGATTGATTATTGTCGTAGTATAAAATCGTGCTTTTTAAGTATGTACTAGTATACTATTTCAGTGCAGTAGCTTTTGTACAATTAAAAAAAGGCCATGAATTAAGAAAGTGCAATAATAATATGTTATGTGCCTGATCATATGCATTATGCTATTAATTTCTTCTGAGTTTTAATAATAGCTGGCTACTGTATCCAGCGTAGTGCAATAAAGTAATATGCCACAGCAATTATTGCGTGCCTCGCAGAACAAATTGAATATATCTTTCTCAGTCAAAACGTCATAGCAGGCTCAAAACAATAAAGTGCAATTTTTTTTGTGGTGACGAAGTGTATAAATTGTGAAAATAACCTGCTTATATATTTCTTATACTATGCAAATGAGCTGCTCCCATACATTCGAATAAGCGCTTCAATAGTACGACTTGGCAAAGGGCAACGAAAGCCCTATTAAAACCCTCCAGTTCTCAAGCTTGTATTATCTGACGGTATGTCATTTCATTAATGTCCAGGAAGACAAACTTGACATGTGGAAACCAGTTACAATAGAACATGGCCCTTACAATGTGAAAATGTTTTGTAGCAATGCACTCAATGTGAAAACCTCCGGATGCGGTGTTGATGCATCAAAACAACCTAGAATAATAGAGGTGCTCCATAGGCTAGATTTGACAGAATCAAAAATAGGGGGGAGACAAGCTACGAATTACATAAATTTTAGCTATTCTAGATTTCTTTTGTGAGTGCTACAGGTGTTTCAATTCTTTTTTGCTGATTTTCTCAGAACCCACTTTCTCACGTTTCTTTGATGCACCAACAAGCATAATTATATTGACACGGATGCTTTATCTGTATCCGGTTACCGTATTTCACCGGCTAAAGGTTAACGTTATCGCTCGGTGCAGGATGCGCCTGAACGTATCGGAAGCTTCGCGAATGTTATCGATGGTTTTGTCTGTGTTCGACGAACCTTGCTGATCTGATGGCATACGTGACCGGAATTGTGTAGTAGTTTCTGGAAGGCGCGCGGGCACCAGCAAATAGGCTGTAACTTTCGACGACTGATGTATGCAAACCGACGCGCCTGACGCGCAGATAAGATTTTCTACGATTGCCGACATTGCTCGCTGCTGTCGTTGCGATTGAGTCGGCACTATTTGTTTACCGTCACTACTACGTGGCAATATTTCCAACACAGATTTTTTCAGTGATACTTGGCACGCCTAATTCTTGCATAGTTGGCTGTGCAATGAGCTACCGAAAAATGAAATGGTACAACAGTTTTTGATATGATATGGCATCGTCGTGCAGGTGTTTGCAAAGCGATTTTGCAGACAGACGACGCGCGAGCGCTGATGTCGATATTTTGTGCACTATCGTTACTTTAAAAATAAAAACAAACGGTTGCGGTAGGCGTATATTCATTATTCAAACGGGTTTTATATATCTAAAAGCGAATACAGATAACTAACTTATTGCTTCAAGCTTAGTTTACAGCAGGCTGTTTTAGGCCGGACTTTGACGGACGAAGACAAAATAGTCAAGCAACAGTGCGCCGCAGCCGAGGAGCGAGCCTCGGCGCGCGTCAGCTGTCTAGTGGTTGCGTGCCCTCTTCCTCCGACTAACTAAAGCCCCTTAATCTCCCAAAGTAGCGCCATTCACTTCCCTCCTCCTCCGCACGGCGCGGCCTCGATGGTGGCGCCGCCGGTGGTGGGCCTGCCGCAGCAGACGACGGCTAACACGCTACGGGAAGAAATCCGCGGAAAAGCTTGTTCAAGCCCTGCGGAGCAGTTTTTTCAATACAGACGCTGCTTCGTTAGTCAGTAACTGGCCTTAAACCTGTTGGAATTGTGGAAGAAATAGAGAAAAGGACTATTATTCAAGGCGTATTTAAGGCGTAAAGTGCGCGCACGTTGAGAGTTCGTGTTGCTGAAACAAGCGCGAGCACGTGGTGTGCTCAAACGCGCGTAATTACCAAAGTTTCAGGTTTTGACAGCGTGAAAGTATGTGTACGTGGTTTCGTAGGTTCATTTACCTACCTGCGGGATACTTTTGTTCGGCCGGCGCGTGAGAGATTCCAACTGTCTGTGGTCAGCGATACCTGGCAACAGGGCGGCTTTTTTCATTGCGGGGTGCGTGCTTTGGTAATCGTGACGATAGATGGTCTTTTTTTTTTAAAGTACTGCTCCAGGAGGGCACATGTAACGACTAACGGAGGCCTATGAAGAGCACGTGACATTACAATAAAGCAGGCGGCGCAGGGAGATACTCCCTTGGCATGCACAGGCTTTGGCGAGCCCCATCCAGCCATGGTTCTAGCTTTGGTGCCCTGGAGGCGCCGTAAATAGTACGAAATAATGACACGTTGTTACAACTAGTAAATAAAATATATTGAAGAAATACAATCACGTAGAGGCGCCAACTTCTAAAGCAGCACTGGCGCGCCCGCGCGAGCATTATGAAACGCCAATAAGGAATTTACCGGCCCGCGTACGACTCCACGATCAAAGTGCACGTTAAACATCCCCTGGTGACCTAGATAAAGTTATCCGGAGCCATGCACTACGACTTCCATCAAAGCTTTAGTCGCTTCGGGACGTTAAAAACGTTAATCGCCACAAACCCAATCAATACATGCGGGCGTACATTCGAAGCTAAAAGACTGCATCTATAAGTCATAGTGAGCCTTGCAAAAGCATCGAGAATGTGCTAACTTCTGGTGGAGCTCAAAACACACCCAGTATAAAGTCGCTTCTATGTCACAGGCCAGCTGCAGATGCGTGCACTTTCACGCAAGACGAAACTACATGAAACAAAGAGAGCACATTCGAAAAAAAAAAAAGTCAACTTCAACGCGCTAAAAACCACGTAGAGCATGAACACATACACTTTTTCGAAGCGGAAGGTGTCAACTAGGCTCAAAAGAAGAGGTTGTGAGGAGCCATGGCACTTCACGAAGCCGTGCGTTCTTGGCCACTTCCTCGAAGTCAACCCGCCCGATCCTGTGAATCCACTCTTTTTGCGTTGCGTCCGCGGCATGGCAAAGCAGAAAGCTTTTTGCCCTCGCTGTGTCTGTTGCGGCAACCGAAGGCGCAGCAGCACGGCATCGCAATTAAGTTCTCGGCAACACATTCTATTACGCTAACGCACTCCGTCAGTTTGCCTGCCGTACTTTCGTCGCGCAGGCCCAACAATGGAGGTCGGAGCGCGCTGGAAAGAAAAAGATATACAAAAGCGCGGCGCCCGCTTCCACGTGACACAGATTGGCCAATGGGGGAGCGGAGGAGACTGGGGAGGCAGGAGGCGTGGAGGAGGAAGCGCCAGGGTGAGCGGCGTGGCGGAAAGATCTAAGAATGGCGCTACTTTTGAAAAATTGAGGGGCTTTACCTCCGACCGACGCGAAGCGAAGCGTTCGCTTGTCGGCGCGCGTCGAAGCTTGCCGACGCGTGCCAGTGGTTGGGGCATAAGGCTTCTCGGCTTTAGGGAGGCGCCGACGAGTCGCTGAGACATGACTGTGTGTGCGTGCGTGTGTGTACCAGCGTCGCCTACTGCCAGAAAACCGCGGTCTCTTGGATGCCGAAAAGTAGCTAAAAGACCGCGGGCAGACTTGCACCCTTGCATTCCATGGGGTGCGCTCGATGAGCGAAGTTTTGCCACTCTAAAGAGCGCTTCTGGCGCTGAAACGTGCGGAAAAATAAGTGGCCCTCAGATTATAAGTGCCATGTTCGACGTGAGGAGCTATGTTAACAAATTGGGACGACCACATTGGGGAAGCTGGTCTAGAAATTTGCTTGCCGCTCGCCATAATCGGCCTGAATCGCATTAAAACACCGCCCCTAGCTTAGTTGCACTTTTGACGCCACAAATACAGATAACTAGGCTATCTACCAACCGGGAAAACCGGTAATTCTCAGGAACTTTGAATAGTCTGTAAATACTCAGGGAAAACTCATGCAATTTGTGCTTATATCAGAGAAAATTAGCAGTAAAGGGAACGAAAGTCGCGGTAATGCTGGCTCGCGTATCAGAGAGGGATCGTAAGGAATAGGTCTTTTGACGCCGTGTCGGCTGGAGGAGTTGCCAGCGTACAGTCAACGACCGACGTTCCGGACGCCCGATAATTCGGACGACTTCGCGGCACCACCGCGTACCCCATAGAGTGAATGTATAAGAATGTCTGCAATTTCGGACGGAAGAACGCTTTACCGTCCGATTTTTCGGATTTCTTGCTGTCACCGCAGGTCCGAAACCGCATTAACCAAAGACACCACTGCCACCGTTTTGATTACTTCGCCGCCGCGGTAAACGCTAGGCCCAGCTGCACCTGCTGTTCGGTGCCATAAACAATGGCACCGACTGTGTCTTTGTGGTCCTCGCGGTTGGCTTCGAAGCTAGGAAATCACGGAGCGTTACATAATGCTGGTTCCCGAAAGCCAGCCTCGCCTCAATACGGAAATGTTACGCGGTGAAACATACGCAGTCTTGCAGTGAAGCATAAGCGTGGGAAGGGGCAATTGTCACGGGACACAGTATCTATTCCTTAATTATATACGCGTCCACCCGCCATCTCCTGTCACAGTACGAGCACAGATATGCCTAATAAGTGTACTGGTGGGCCTTTTCAGATGTGCCTGTGGCGATTTGAGCCCTTACCGGCAGTAACAGACCCATTCATTTTTTCAAACTGCCCGATTTTAGGACGTTTTGGCGGCCCTTAGGGAGTCCAAAAAGTTGGGTGTTGACTGTACAACTGTCGAAGAGGATGCTTCAAAAGGTCCGTGGGGCGAGCGCGTGGTGGAAGGAGGACAAGAACAGAAAGGACCTACACATTGAGGAATGAACGGAAAAGGAAGCGTGCTGCCACCGTTTTGAAGCAGCTTGAGCTCAAAAAAACAAAGTGACCCGCCGTGGTTGCTCAGTGGCTATGGTGTTGGGCTGCTGAGCACGAGGTCACGGGATCGAATCCCGGCCACAGCGGCCGCCTTTCGATGGAGGCTAAATGCGAAAACACCCGTGTACTTAGATTTAGGTGCACGTTAAAGAACCCCGGGTGGTTAAAATTTCCGGAGTCCTCCACTACGACGTGCCTCATAATCAGGAAGTAGTTTTGGCACGTAAAACCCCATAATTAAAAAGCAAAAACAAAGTGTTGGCTGATGCCGAGATGCAGGTGTCCCTCATCCAAACCCAAATAAACTTTAAAGCAGTGAAGCACAACACTGAGCTGTCGTGCGCGGGCTGAGAGTATGTCAGGACAGTTGAGCAGGGAAGAAGTTTGGGCGCGTTGGTAGGATACATACAAGTAGGATTCATAGCGCAAGAATGACACAGGGACAAGCAGCAACACAAGACGAACGCTCGTCCTGTGTTGCTGCTTGTCCCTGTGTCATTCTTGCGCTATGTATCCCACTTCGTATGTAAGACAGTTGAGGTTGACACACCAGCTGTTGAGAGAGCATCTCGCTTGTGACAAAGTTTGGGCCTTATACCAGTGAGCTTGCTATCAATTGATAAAAAAAATATCACATTCGAAAACTTGATTCTGTACGCATCTGTATTCTGTATTCGTATTTGAGAATGTTTGACTCGATTAGCAATGATTTTACCTTTTTTTTTCAAATATATTTTATTCGCTGTGCATGATATTACTAACCCCTGCCTTCTGATCTATTTTTAAATAAAATAACGGTCGCTCCTTGCTATTCAAACAGGATTAAGTTTTTAATTTTTAGCATGCTTACTAGAGAGTGACAGCATAGGGCGACATGGTGTCAGCCTGTCTTGATATAAAACAAAGTTCTGTATCACTCAGGGAACTTTGCAAAGGCACTCAGGGAAAACCTGGAAAGCTCGGGGAATTAGGAAATGTCAACTTGGTAGACACCCTGGATAACCTGCCGAAAACAAAACTCCGAGCGTCGCCACCAGTGAGTCATGCTGTCAACACGGTGGGTCAATACAACCTAGCGTTTCCCCGGCAATTTTCTCGAGCTTGTTGTGCTCGATTCGCGCCATCAGACTTTAGACAAATGGTCTAAATGATGGTAAGGTCGTTGAATTTTGTTCCTGGACATTTTTCAATGATGCGGACGCGACAGTGCGCGAACACCTACACTCGAACCGTAGAATTAGCACAGTGTCGTCGACAACAGTCCGCCGAAAAACTCGTTGTGCAAACTTCACGGCTGCACACCTTGGGAAAAAATTTGCCCAGTGATCGCGCAGAACCCCTACTGCAAAACCGTCCAGCTTTCACGATTTCGCTGTGTACCCACAGTGAGCGGCTAATCATTTTTTGAGGACAACGAACGCAGCCTCAGAGTCCAGCTACGAAATTTGCGGCGCGGTTGTTTCCAGCGCGATACTCTCGCAGTCTTCCGTGACCTCCACATCCCCTCTCCCTTAGAAGCAGCCACTGCCTTCCACTCTTCATTCGCTCTCCAGTCTGCAAGCTGTTAAGACACCAGTCACTTCTCTCACTTGCCTTCATGTCAACTCCGCCTCCTCGCTGCCAGTTTTGACGTCGCTGCTCATCTAAAGCTGCCCTCTTCTGGCCTGCCCTCCCGAGCAGTCTTCACCAACGAGTACCCTTCAGCGGTTCCTGCTTCTTGGTCTCCACAACTCCGATCGCCTTTCTTCCGCTACATGTGAAGCCGATGCCGATGCCCGCCATTGCAACCGTCACCATCACCAGCACACACTGACAAGGAAAGCGAGATGCCCTGACGACATTCTGAAGCTTTTGCCTTCTGCGTTGCCCGCCGTATTCAGTCACTTTGGTGCCGACGGCGCGTGCAATTGGATCCGTGCTGCAGGCCATGTGATTGTCGACGACTGTTTTTCTATTATCCGCCGCGAAGACGTCGTACCTTTTCTGCAGCACCTGAACTCTTTCCAAAGCACAATAGAATTCACCGTTGAAGAAGAAGTTAATGGTCGCTTGGCCTTCCTTGACGTTGAAGTCATGCCCACTGCATCCGGCCTTTCCACGAGTGTTTACCGAAAGCCTACACACACAGGGAAATATCTCCACTTTGATTCGGCCCACCCCCTTGGACAAAAACCATCTGTTGCCTCCACATTGTTCACCCGTGCATTCCGATTATGCTCGACTACTGACGCACGCAGAGCTGAGTTGAAGAGAGTGACGCAGGATTTGGTCAGCAATGGCTACCCTGGCCAAATTATAAAGACTGAAGAAAAGCGTGCAGCTGAACCCCCTGTAAGGCCGATGAAAACAAGAAAACGGGCGTCTCTCCCCTATGCACGAGGCGTAAGCGAGTCATTATCAAGAATTTTCAAAGATTATGATGTACAAATCTGCCACGTCCCTTCAAGCAAGCTAAAACAACTCGTCCGAGTGAAAGACCGCCTCGAAAAAGAAAAATTTCCGGGCGTCATCTACAAAATTCCTTGCCAGGACTGCCATGCGTGCTACGTAGGCGAGACGGGGGAAGGCTACAGCAGCATCGCAATGATGTAGCCAAACTACACACGGTCTCCAGCGCCCTGGCAGAGCACCATGAAAAGACTGGACACAGGGGACGTATTCTGAAACGTTCGCCGCGGCGAACTTTTCGCACTGGCCACGCCTCCGCCGTAGCGGCGCGCTCTGAATGGCTGCTTTGACAAAACCGGAAATTCAGGTGGCGCAAGTGCATTTCCGGTTTTGTCAAAGCAGCCATTCAGCGCGCGCCGCTACGGCGGAGGCGTGGCCAGTGCGAAAAGTTCACCGCGGCGAACGTTTCAGAATACGTCCCCAGTATTAACTGGAATTCGGCTTCTATCATCGAAAGAGAGAAAAAATTATCATCCCGATTGCTCCTTGAATCATTCTGCATACAATCTACTACTAACACGATAAACCGGACACGGGGACCCCTCCCCGAGTTGTACGCAAGCGCATTACGTCTTCCGACCCATATATAATAAAGACCACCATGCATTCGCTCATTGTGAACAAGGCACCCGTATTGGGCGCCGAAACGTCTATCCGTGTTTTGTAATTTTTTCAGTTGGCGAGTGTACGTTTATTCAGCCATGTTATTTCCTCGCCAGACGAGTTTTCGTCAAACCCTAGACTTCAGGCCATGTGATTGTATTATCCAGAGTGCTTCGTTAGGTGGAAGTTTGGGGCAGGAAGTTTTCTGACAAAAGAAGTGGAAAAAGGCAGCCGGCAGAAAACTGACACCGGCATAGGAATAGGAATTCGGCATACCGCTGTCTACTTTATCAACAGTATTGAAAAACAAGGAAGCTGTGCTGGATGGCCTTGAAAAGAGCTCGGCGAAAAGAAAGGAATCGCGATTCCGAATACCCCGAAGTGAAAGGTGCCCTTCTACAGTGGCTGAGGGAGGCCAGGAGTACATGGCGCTGCACTTACTGCAAAAGCCAAAGCTCTTGCCTTCCAAATGGGCCATAGAGATTTCAAGTGCAACAATGGCTGGCTTGAGCGGTTCAAGAAATTACACGGCGTCACCTTGAAGTTGATTGTTGGCAAAAGTGCAGCCGTGAACCGTGACACTGTACGCGTATGGCGCCAACATTGGCTCCAAGCTCTACTTGAAAAGTATGAAGACAGACAGCTACTACCTAGATGAGGCCGCCTTTTTCTACAAGATGTTACTTAATCGCACGTTTACTAGCGCTGGCGGATCCTCATCCAAAGGAAAACAGAGCAAGGAGTGTGTCACGGTGCTGTTTGGTGCCAATGCAACAGGCAAGGACAGGCTTCCCTTGTTGATACTAGGAAAGGCGGAGAAGCCGCGGTGCTTCCGAAATGGTACTATTCCCAAGAAATGCATCTACCGAAGTAGCAAGCGAGCATGGATGACTGTGCACCTTTTGGATAGACAGTTCGATGCAAAGAATCGGCAAGTGCTTTTCATAACTGATAATTGTCCGAGCCACGGGAAGATCAGCAACCTCAAAACGATCGCTGTGGAATTTTTGCCTGCAGACACAACTGCGGTGCTGCAACCGATGGACCAGGGCATCATTGAGACCACCTGTAAGCTGTACCACAAGGCGCTTTTACAGCGCATGTTCACAGCGTATGACGCCAGCAAGAGGTACAACAGTGATTTGCTCGGTTCGATCCATTTGCTGAACTTTTTATGGAAAGAACTGGCACCTTGGAAGGTGGCCAACTGCTTTGCGCACGCCGACATTTCCCGCGCCATCGTCAGCGACCCTGATGACCGGACTTGCAGCAATCTGTACGAGGCTGTTCATAAAATTGCTGGCCAAATGGTAGGAGGCGACTTCAAGACATTCACCTTGGCTGACGCTGCTGCTCTCGTGGTTGCCCCAGCGATGGATGCGGAGATACTAATTGACACTGTTGGCGGCTCCGACGAGGACGAAGAGCTGGTGGACATAGAGCCACTTGAAATTCCAACTATGGTGCAGGCGCGGGAGTACCTACGCCTGCTGCAAAATAAGGTTGAATGCATGAGCGCCGACCATGGCCTCGTGCAATGCTTGGTGAAATTGGAGCAAGGGTTGCTCGCGCCCGGTAAGAACTTGAAACAACCAAAGCTCACTGCCTTTTTTGCACCTGAATAAAGTTTTGCTTCACTAAATACATTGTATTTTGACTTCTTTGCAGTTCTGGCGTAATTAAATCTCGGCTGCTTTAGGTTTTCTTGAGTGGTCGCCAATAACCTCGGATTGCCACTTATAATGCTTTTTTTTTTGCCGTCCGGCTGATTTCGTTATAACGAGGGATTACTGTACACCGCGTCGAAGAAAGCATATGTCGCCTCTGAAAAGACAAGTCCACTTGTCGAAACGTTGGCTCCCACTTTTACCTTGTTCTCGTTTTGCTGATCGTTTTGAATTTCAATCTCCCGCCTTCCTCGTGTTTTTTGAAAACTAGTCTCTTCATTAAAGGAATATGTGTTTGAAGGCGTGTTACAGTTTAGGTAGCGTTTCTTGCTTCACTATGGCATTTCATGGAGAACAATCGTACATCTGCAGCAGCGCCCTCTCCTGGCCTGCTATTGGTTGGAGGAGTCATTAGAGCTGCTGTTACATATGTTTTCAGTGAAGTGCAAGAAATGGAGATTTGAGGCAGTGCTAACAAAATGCCACTTTTGTACAGTGGATAGTGTCCGGTTCAGAGGACAACTGTGTGTACATCTGGAACCTGCAGACCAAGGAAGTCATGCAGAAGTTGCAAGGGCACACAGGTGTGTGTGTGTGTAGCGGTTTTCATTTTTTTTGAAACTGCATGGTACAGTATGTTAACAGGCCTTATTTGTTGTGTGCAGATGTGGTCCTCTGCACGGCATGCCACCCCACAGAGAACATAATTGCTTCAGCTGCTTTGGAAAATGACAAGACCATCAAACTCTGGCGGAGTGACACCTAAAACCCGTTTTAATGTTTTTACTTGACGCATTGCACTCCACTGTCGGTTCTCGCATAGCTGTCACATGTTTCACCCCTGTATAAACCTTCTGTACCATTAAAGTTTGTGGGCACTCTACCAAAGCAAACCGGTCTGACATCACTGGAAAGGTGCATGATGTGCTAATACACGAGACAGTAAGTATAAAGGTCTGGCATCACCTAGTGGGCTTTCACAATTCGCCAACTGTATCGTTCCAAGTGAGCGATCTTTGCACATCTTTGTATCACTGTTGTAGCATGGGACATATGATGGACATACGAGGCCAGGTAGTGTCTGATCACCTTTCGCAGCTTTGCCTTATCGCCAGCCACATCAATAGTGCCCCATTCTTTGTTGCAGTGGCAGATCTGCCGAAGCTGTTCCTTTTTTTTTGTTTGGCACCAGTGACCGAACGTAACTCTGGCCACCAAGACGACATTAATAAAAGCTTGTGATCCTTTAGCTTGCTTGTGTACAGAATAGTCGCCAAGATAATTTTGCATAGAATTAGACTAACATTTGACCGGGCTGGTTTGGGAAGGATGAGTCGCATGCAGAACGTGACTATAAACTGTCATTGTGAATAGTATACATGCCCTTCACAAGGCAAGCCGCCGCCTGAGGAATGGGGCTCCGGTGGGGCTAGTCCCCCCCCCCCCCGGTTCCTTTGACCCCAGCAAGCACATTTAATAAAGTTTTCTTTCGCAAGGCAAGAATTTAGAAGCTGTGTAATAATCTATAATCTAGGCCAGATCATGAGAATGAGTATTATGGTTAAGCAAAAAACTGAGAGCGGAAAGGCAGCAAACAATGCCTGCCAAGGCTGATGCAAGATTGCTGGGAGGGCTTTGTTTTGTGGGTTGCCTTCTGTATTTGGTGATTCTGTGTTGCTGAACCATTGAGGCGACCTGGAACTATTCCCTCTGCATGAATTACTTTATTTTTATTTATTTAACCATACCGCAAGCCAATTCTTTGACCCTAGCAGGAGGGGCATTTTCGGAATGACAAACAATGACAGCAATAAATTCGCAAACTGCAAAAAGGGCAAAAGCAACAGCGCTAACACAATGTAGAAGCAATTTTCAACAAAACAGAACAGAACTAAACCAGCAGAAAATACGTACATTTATACAATTGCAAGCATCTATTGCGCACAAAAGAAACGTTCCAGTTCTGCCGAAAAGTCTTCGGCCTTGATAACACTTGGCGGCAACTCATTCCCCTCTAACCGTTCTAGGGAAAAATTATTTGTAGAAATTAGTTTTCGCAAACATAGGTCACAGTGAATGTTCCGCTGTGTGCCTTGTTTTCCTAGTAGCAGTAGGTTGAACATAATTTGGTTCTGGGGAGGAGCACATGGCCACATTTCTTCCTCGCGAGGGAGAGCAGTGCCTGGTTGGCTTCCAGATCAAGAATAAAAGGGTGCTGAAGGATTTGTATGCCGAAGAGAGGACTGTTGCAAGGAAAACGTCACTGGTTCCCAGACAGCAGGAAATGTCCGAGAGATGTTCGCCTAAGATCGCAACGTCTGAGGCCGAAAACGGACGTTCTCTGTACTTACCACGGTCTTCCCACTGCGTACGTTGAAACGTTTCCAACACGGTTATCCAACGGGCTTCTACTGTACAACCGAGACGTCGCGCAGATGGCTTCAAAGTGCAACGCGTTAACCGAACACAGTGGCCCTGAAAATACGTACAAAGCTGATTAAATCATGTTCATCCTGAATCGCCAGAGCTATATCGTCTATGCCATTTGTTTTTATGCAAGATACTAATTGGTAAAAGAAAGAAAATAAGTTATTTTACATGTATGTTATCCATACAATTGCTATGGCATAAAAGGGTGCTGAAGGATTTGTGCGCCGTAGACGCGCCTGTTGCAAGGAAAACGTCACTTGTTCCCAGACACCAAGAAGTGTCCGAGAGATGTCCGCCTAAGATCCCAACGTCCGAGGCCGAAAACTGACGTTCGCTGCATTTACCACGGTATTCCCACTGCGTACGTTGAAACGTTACCCAACACGGCTATCCAACGGATTTCCATCGTACGATCGGGACTTGGCGCAGATGGTTTCAAAGTGCAACGCGTTCACCAAACACAGTGGCCCTGAAATATACGTGTTAAGCCGAAATTGTGTTATCCTGAATTGCGAGAGGTATATCATTTTGTTCTTATACAAGATGCTAATTCGCAAAAGAAGAAATATAAGTTAATTTACATGTACGTTCTCCATACAATATCTATGGTGCTAAAACGGAGCTGAAGGATTTGTACACCGAAGACAGCGACTGTTGCAAGGAAAACGTCACTGGTTCCCACACAGCAAGAAATGTCCCAGGGATGTCAGCCTAAGATCCCAACGTCCGAGGCCGAACACGAACGTACGCTGGACCTACTACGGCCTTCCCAGTGCGGACGTTGAAACGCTGCCCAACATGGCTATACAACGGACTTCCATCGCACGATCGAGACTTGGCGCAGATGGTTTCAAAGTGGAGCGCGTTCACCAAACACAATGGCCCTGAAGAATAAGTTTAAAGCCGAAATCGTCTTCATTCTGAATCGCTAGAGCTATATCGTCATTTCCGTTTGTTTTATAGAAGATGCTAATTCGCAAAAGAAGAAAAATTAGTTTTTTTACATGTACGTTATCCATACAATTGCTAATGCAATAAAAGGGTGCTGAAGGATTTGCACGCCGTAGACAGGACTGTTGAAGAAGAAAAAAGACCTCACTGGTTCCCAGACAGTAAGAAATCTCCGGGAGATGTTCGCGTAAGATCGCAACGTGTGAGGCCGAAAACGGACGTTCTCTGTACTTACCACGGTCTTCCCACTGCGTACGTTGAAACGTTTCCAACACGGTTATCCAACGGGCTTCTACTGTACAACCGAGACGTCGCGCAGATGTCCTTTGTCCTTTGTTTAGAGCATAGTCCTTTGTTTCCCAGCGGCAGGCTGCAGAATGAATCAATGCTGGCGCCTAGTGCGGCGGCATGAGTGTTCCCTGGGATGAAGCTAAGACGCGATTATGATGTTTCTGACGCGCTCGTCGCTACTCCCAAATGCCACAAAAGTAGACGAATGTGCTCCGTTGGCAGTGTGAAAGGTCACAAGAGAGCGAAAGTAGCAGTTCACTGTGCAGCCGATGGTGGCGCCTAGAACCAGCTGGGTTCAGCATAGTACATGTTTTCAAAGCGGCAGGCTGCAGGAAGAATCAGTGCCGGAGCCCAGTGCGGCTGCTTGGGTGTTGAATGCGATGAAGGCAACAGAAGATTTGGATGCTTCCGAAGCGCTCGTCGCTACTTCCATATGCCGCAAAAGTCGACGAAGGTGCATCTTTTGTTGTGTGCAAAGTCACGTGAGAGCCAAAGGAGCAGGTCACTGCGCAGCCGATGATGGCGCCTTCTTGAACCAGGTGGGTTCAGCGTAGTCCTTTGTTTCCCAGCGGCAGGCTGCAGGATGAATCAATGCTGAAGCCTAGTGCGGCTGCCTGGGTGTTCCCTGCGATGAAGGCAAGACGAAATTAGGATGCTTCCTATGCACTCGTCACTACTTCCAAAAGCAGAAAAAGTCGACGAAGCTGCTCCTTTGTGTGCAAAAGGTAACGTGAGAGCCAAAGGAGCCGGTCACTGCGCAGCCGATAGTGGTGCTTTCTTGAACCTGGTGGGTTCAGCGTAGTCCGTGTTTTCACAGCGGCAGGCTGCAGGATGCATCAATGCTGGAGCCTAGTGCGGCTGCGTAGGTTTTCCCTTCTATGAAGGCAGAACGAGATCAGGATGCTTCCGACGCGCTCGTCGCTACTCCCAAATGCCGCAAAATTCGCCGAAGGTGCTTCTTTGTAGTGTGAAAGGTCACATGAGAGCAAACGTAGCAAGTCACTGCGCAGCCGACACTGGTGCCTTCTTGAAAAATATGATTTCAGCAGAGCCCTTTGTCTCGCACCAACAGGCTGTAGGATGAATCAATGCTGGAGCCTAGTGCGGCTGCTTAGGTTTTAACTGCGATGCAGGCAACAGAAGATTAGGATGCTTCCGACGCGCTCGTCGCTACTTCCAAATGCCGCGAAAGTCAACGAAGGTGCTTGTTTTGTAGTGTGAAATGTCACGTGAGAGCCAAAGCAGCTGGTCACTGCGCAGCCGATGGTGGCGCCTTCTTGAACCAGGTCGGTTTAGCATAGTCCTTTGTTCCCCAGCAGCAGGCTGCAGGATGCACCAATGCTGAGCCTGGTGCGGCTGCGTGGGTTTTCCCGGCGATGAAGGAACAGAAGATTAGGATGCTTCCGACGCGCTGTTCGCTACTTCCAAATGCCGCAAAAGTCGACGAAAGTGCTTGTGTTGCAGAGTAAAAGGTCACGTGAGACCAGAAGAAGCAGGTCACTGCACAGCCGACGGTGGCGCCTTCATGAAAGAAGTGGGTTCAGCGTTGTCCATGTTTTCACAGTGGCCGGCTGCATGATGAATCAATGCGGGCGCCTAGTGCGGCTGCGTTGGTGTTCCCTGCATTGAAGGCAAGACGAGATTAGGATGCGTCCGACGCCATCGTCACTACTCCCAAATGCCGCAAAAGTCGACGAATGTGCTCCTTTTGCAGTGTGAAAGGTCACATGAGAGCAAAAGTAGCTGTTCGCGGCGTAGCCGATGTTGACGCCTTCTTGAACCAGGTGGGTTCAGCGTAGTCCATTTTTTTCAAAGCGGCAGGCTGCAGGATGAATCAATGCAGGACCCTAGTGCGGCTTCTTGGGTGTTCCCTGCAATGAAGGCAACGGAAGATTAGGATGCTTCCGACGCACTCGTCGCTACTTCCAAATGCCGCAAAAGTCGACGAAGTTGCTTCTTTTCTAGTGTGCAAAGCCACGTGAGAGCCAAAGAAACAGGTCACTGTGCCGCCGACGGTGGCGCCTTCTTGAACCAGGTGCGTTCAGTGTAGTCCGTGTTTTCACAGCAACAGGCTGCAGGATGAATCAATGCTGGCGCCTAGTGCGGTGGCGTGAGTGTTCTCTGCGATGAAGGCAAAACTAGATTAGAATCCTTCCGACACACTCGTCGCTACTCCCAAATGTCGCAAAAGTCGACCAAGGTGCTTCTTTTGTAGTGTGAAAGGTTTCATGAGAGCAAAAGTAGCAATTCACTGCGGAGCCGACATTGGCGCCTTCTTGAAAAAGATATGTTCAGCATAGTCCCTTGTTTCCCAGCAACAGGCTGCAGGATAAATCAATGTTGGAGCCTAGCGCAGCACCTCAGGTTTTGACTGCGATGAAGAAAACAGAAAATTAGGATGCTTCAGACGCGCTCTTCGCTACTTCCAAATGGCGCAAAAGTCGACGAAAGTGCTTGTGTTGTAGTGTGAAAGGTCACGTGAGACAACAAGTAGCAGGTCACTGCGCAGCCGATGGTGGCGCCTTCTTGAACCAGGTGGGTTCAGCATCGTCCTTTGTCTCCCAGTGGCAGGCTGCAGGACGCATCAATGCTTGAGCCTAGTGCGGCTGCGTGAGTGTTCCCTGCGATGAATGCAAGACGCGATTAGGATGCTTCCGACGCGCTCGTCGCTACTTCCAAATGCCGCAAAAGGCGACGAATGTTCTCCTTTTGCAGTGTGAAAGCTCACATGAGAGCAAAAGTAGCAGTTCACTGCGCAGCTGACGGTGGCGCCTTCTTGAACCAGGTGAGTTCAGCGTAGTCCGTGTTTTCACAGCCACAGGCTTCAGGATTAATCAATGCTGGCGCCTAGTGCGGCTGCATGGGTGTTCCCTAGGATGAAGGCAAGACGAGATTAGGATGCTCCTGAAGCGCTGGTCGCTACTGCCAAATGCCGTAAAAGTCGACGAAGGTGCTGCATTTGCAGTGTAAAAGATTGCGTGGGAGCAAAAGTAGCAGGTCGTTGCACAGCCGATGGTGGTGCCTTCTTGAACCAGGTGGGTACAGCATAGTCCTTGTTTTCCCAGCGGCAGGGTGCAGGATGAATCATTGCTGGAGCCTAGTGCGGCTGCGTAGGTGTTCCCTGCGATATACGCAACAGAAGATTAGGATGCTTGTGACGTGCTCGTCGCTACTTCCAAATGCCGCCAAAGGCGACGAAGGTGCTTCTTTTGCAGTGAGAAAGGTCACGTGATAACAAAATGAGCAGGTCACTGCGCAGCCGACGATGGCGCCTTCTTGAACGAGGTGGGTTGAGCATAGGCCTTGCTTTCCCAGCGGCAGGCTGCAGGATGAAACAATGTTGGAGCCTAGTGCGGCTGCGTGGGTGTTCCCTGCGATGAAGGCAACAGAAGATTAGGTATGCTTCCGACGCGCTCGTCCCAACTTCCAAATGCAGCAAAAGTCGACGAAGGCGGTTCTTTTGTAGTGTGAAAGGTCACGTGAGACCTAAAGTAGCAGGTCACTGCGCAGCCGACGGTGGCGCCTTTTTGAACCAGGTGGGTTCAGCGTACTCCGTGTTTTCACACCGGCAGGCTGCAGGATAAATAAACGCGGGCGCCTCGTGGGGCTGCGTGGGGGTTCCTTGCGATGAAGACAGACGAGATTACGATGCTTTCGACGCCCTCGTCGCTACTGCCAATTGTCGCAAAAGTCCACGAAGGTGCTTCTTTTGTAGTGTGAAATGTAACGTGGGAGCCAAATTAGCAGGTCAATGCGCAGCCGACGGTGCTGTCTTCTTGAACGAGGTGAGTTGAGCATATTCCGTGTTTTCACAGCGGCAGGCTGCAGAATGAATCAATCCTGGCGTGTAGCGCGGCTGCTTGGGTGTTCCCTACAATGAAGACAAGACGAGATTAGGATGCTTCCAACATGCCCTCCGCTACTCCCAATTGCCGCAAAAGTTGACGAACGTGCTTCTTTTGTAGTGAGAAAGGCCACATGAGAGGAAAAGTAGGAGGTCACTGTGCAGCCGGCAGTAGCGCCTTCTTCAACCAGGTGAGTTCAGCGTAGCCCGCGTTTTCACAGCGGCAGGCTGCAGGGTGAAACAATGCTGGCGCCTAATGCGGCTGCTTGGGTTTTCCCTGGAAAGATGGAAACAGAAGATTAGGATGCTTCCGAAGCGCTCGTCGCTACTTCCAAATGCCGAAAAAATCGAGAAAGGTGCTTCTTCTGCAGTGTTCTGAAAGATCACGTGAGGGCAAAAGTTGCAAGTCATTGCGCAGCCGACATTGGCGCCTTCTTGAAAAAGGTGCGTTCAGCATAGTTCATGTTGTCACAGCGGCAGGCTGCAGGATGAATCAATTCTGGCGCCTAGTGTGGCTGCGTGGGCGTTGCCTGCGATGAAGGCAAGATGAGGTTAGGAAGCTTCCGACGCGCTCGTCACTGCTTCCAAATACCGCAAAAGTCGACGAAGGTGCTTCTTTTGAAGTGTGAAAAGTCACGTGAGAGCCAAAGGAGCAGGTCACTGCGCAGCCGATGGTGGCGCCTTCTTGAACCAGATGGTTTCAGCATAGTCCTTTGTTTCCCACCGGCAGGCTGCAGGATGAAACAATGCTGGCGCCTAATGCGGCTGCGTGGCTGTTCCCTGCGTTGATAGCAACAGAAGATTAGGATGCTTCTGAAGCGCTCGTCGCTACTTCCAAATGCCGCAAAAGTCGACCAAGGTGCTGCTTTTGTAGTGAGAAAGGCCACATTAGTGGAAAAGTAGCAGGTCACTGTGCAGCCGATGGTAGCGCCTTCTTCACCAGGTGGGTTCAACGTAGTCCGTGTTTTCACAGCGGCAGGCTGCAGGATGAATCAGTGCTGGCGCCTAGTGCGGTGCGCGAGTGTTAATTTCCCGGCGATGAAGGCAAGAGAGACAGAAAAAATTATAAATTAAAGGTAGGGAGGTTAACCAGGACTGAGCTCGGTTGGCTACCCTACACTGGGGAAAGGGAAAGGGGGTCGGAGAGATTAAAAGAAGAGAAAGTCCACTGGAGATATCAGTTGGTCACTCAGTCCGGATCACAAACGCTGACTCAATCCGGTCGCTTGCAAATATCGCAGCAGCGCTTTTGTGGCCTTTTTTAGCTGCGATATGCGAGGCGATGGTCGCAAGATCTTCAACGTGAACGGCTTTCCATCTAGCTGATTTAGAGCTGTGCAGAGGTCTTGCCTTTCGTTTTCAAAAGATGGGCAGTAGCACAGTAGCTGTTCTGTGGTTTCCTCGACACCGCAGGCACTGCACTCGGCGCTATCAGCCATTCCAATCAGAAATGCACAAGCATTGGTGAATGCGACGCCCAAACGTAAGCCGCACAGCACTGTTTCCTTATCTCGCGGAAGACCTGGTAACAGCCGCAGTTGCATAGAGGGATCGAGGGAATGCAAGCGATGTTGAGTGAATTCAGGTGTGTGCCACTTCTCCAATATCAAAGAGTGTGCTAGCTTGCTTAAGTGTTGGGCTGAATCGGTCCGCGATAAAGGTATTGAAACAAGGGTTACTCCTTCGTGTGGTTTTCTAGCAGCTTCGTCAGCGAGGTCGTTGCCGGTGACACCGCAATGACTAGCCAGCCACTGAAACACGACGTCGTGTCCTTTCGCGTTCATCTGATAGTGCATTTCTCGTACCTCCGACCCGAGTTGTTCACATGACCCGCGACCAAGAGATGACAGAAGACATTGTAAGGCCGCCTTCGAATCGCGGAATATAGCCCACCGATTAGCCGGTAGGTTGTTAATATAATCAACGGCACCTCGGAGGGCAGCAAGCTCCGAACCGGTCGATGTTGTCAAGTGAGAAATCTTGTATTGGATGTTTAGTGATCGTGATGGCATAACCACTGCCCTGGTGGAGCTGGTCTGAGTGGATGAGCCATCCGTATATATGTGGACTTGATCAAAGTAGAGAGTCTGCAAACAATCCAGAGCTGCTTTCTTCAAGGCCAAGGGAGGCAGGTCGGTCTTCTTTCTTATCCCTGGAACCGTGAGACGCACTTGAGGTGGTTCTAAACACCACAAAGCTGAGGTTGAACGTGCTGAGGGTGTGAAGCCCGATGGTAAGGAGGCACGATGGATGCTGACCTCGTTGGAGAAGGACGGCTGTGGTCGTCATTCTGGCAGGCAGCAAGAGAGCTTGATTGCATGCGTGAAACATGACGAACATGGGCCCTAAGCGTGTCGGTGCTAATATAACTCGTGATCGGATGGTCTCAAGCCATTGTAATGGTTCCTGCTGTTGAAGTGCTCCGCGGAAGTCTTAGAAAAACACGTAGTGCCTGTGCTTCCACTCTCTGAAGTTCTCGAAGATTTGACTTGCATGTTTTAGCAAGCACGGGAGGGCTTTAGCGTAGGAATCCGATGAACAGTGCTCGATATATCTGTAGCATGGAGCCCACTGACGATCCCCATGTTTTGCCGGCGATGAACTTAAAGACGTTAACAATAGATGTGAGCTTCTTCTTTAAGTGGGCAACATGAGGGCTCCAAGTGAGGTCCCGGTCTACAATGACGCCCAAAAACCGGTGATTTCTCTTGTAGCAGATAGGCAGTCCATTGATGCATACTGGATAAGGAATCATCGCTTTTCGCGTAAAAGCGACTAATGCACATTGTTCTGTTGAGATGGTAACGCCTTGTGTGTGAAGGTAGTCAGATGCCTGTATTGCTCCTTTCTGTAGCCGTGCGCGAACCTGCAGGCGAGTGACCGCTGATGTCCAGATGCAGATGTCGTCGGCGTAGATTGAAACACTCACGGTTTCCGGTAGGGATTCGGCTAGCCCAAGAAGCGCGAGGTTGAAAAGAATAGGGCTTAGAACACCACCTTGGGGAACGCCTCGGCATGTGTAGTGGTCGGTAGTCGGACCATCTTCCCTACGTACGAACAAGGACCTTTGTGTCAAGTAGTCGCTGACCCATCAATATACTCGCTTTCCTAGTTCAATTGCCAAAAGTGCGTCTAGAATGGCTTGATGGGAAACGTTGTCGTAAGCGCCTTTCACGTCAAGAAAGAGTGCTACTGATAATCGCTTCTGAGATTTTTGTTGTTCCACAGATGATACTAGATCGATGACACTGTCAATCTATGAATGACCGCGTCGAAATCTTGCCATAGAATCAGGGTAAATGTTGTGGTGTTCAAGGTAACATTCGAGACGCATGAGGATCATACGTTCCATGAGCTTCCCGACGCAGCTGGCAAGAGCTATAGGCCGATACGATGCCAGTTCGAGCAGTGACTTTCCTGCTTTTAGAAGCGGTACCAGGCGGCTTCGTTTCCATTCTTGTGGAACGACACCATCTTGCCATGAACTATTAAAAAGGCTGAGGAGTTCTCTTCGTGCTTCTCTGCCTAGGTGGCGCAAAGCAGTATATGTTCTGCCATCGGGCCCTGGTGAAGACGAACACCTGCATAGCGCCATAGCAGCTTCTATCTCTTCCATAGAGAACGGAGCGTCCATACTTGCATCTCGTGGGCTGGGGATGCTGCCTAAAGCCATCTCAGGGACTAAAACTGTGCCGCCGGCGACTTTCGCACAAAATTCCTCTGCCATGCCTATATCACGGCGGTTTTGATAGAGAGCAAGGGCGTTGAATGGGTGTCGTTGCTGGGGACTTGAGCTAAGACCCCGTAGGGTACGCCACACACGGCACAATGGCTTGCGAGGAACTAATGATTCGAAAAAACATTGCCATCCTTGATCCGCTAGCTTATCCATTCGGCGTTTGATCTTCTTTTGCATGCGCCGAGCTTCTCTGAGGACAAGAATTGACTTTGTGCGCCTGTACCTCCTTTCAGCTCGGCGACGTAGTGCACGAAGCCTTTCCAATTCAATGTCCTTCTCTGTACGCTTTGATGGATGTGTGAAGCAGCGTGCACAATCTTGCATAGCATCTGCAATTATGTCTTCTAATCTGCGTGCAATATGTGCCTTGCGTGTGTCTTCTACACGATCTTGAAAGACTGACCAGTCGATTTGGCGAGAGACTACCGGTAGTGCGGCGTCAAGTCCATCGATTCTCACATAGGTCGGAATGTGATCACTTCCATGGGTTTCAATATCAGTGAACCACTGCACGCTCAAAGTCAGGCAACGTGACACCGAAGTCAAGGCAGCTGCTGTACGTAGTTCCTCGCAGAAATGTCGGGCTTCCGTCATTTAGAAGACAAAGGTTGTGGCCTGATGCGAAGGATATTAGTGACCTGCCCCTCGAATTTATCCTGGAGCTTCCCCATATATGGTGGTGAGCGTTGAAGTCCCCTGTTATAATCCAAAGACCGGGAGTAGCAGCCATTACACCTTCCAGTCTTTTTCTATCAAACTGACTTGTTGGGGAAAGGTAGACGCCAATAAGAGTAAAAGACAGCTTCTTTTTCACAGTAACACAGACGTATTGGTTACCGTCGTGTGGTGCTACACGTTGGGAAAATACGTAAGGTCCTTGCGAATGTAAACCAGAACCTTACTACTTTGGACACACGTGTTTGAAACGAAAGATTCATATCCTGATAGTCTTATGGAGGCTGATAGGTTCGTCACAGATGACCAGTATCGGAAAACGGTTTTCAAATACGAACTGTCGAAAATCCGAAATACGGGACCTCAGGCCTCTCGCATTCCATTGGTATATGGAGGCACTCCTCACATCATCCCGGAACGATCGTTGTTGTTGTCGATGAGCCATGGTTCTGCTGTAAATGTTCTCAAGCACTGGACTTCTGAGGGCTTGCCAGAACCAGACTGATGGCATCCGGCACTTGCAATGCACTTCGAGCTGTTGGTGTCTGTAGCTTGTCCAGAAGAACACGAATAGCACTCACCAGAGAGTTGATCGTAACAACAATTTGTTGATCTTGGTCCGCCAATTTATCAGGAACAGACGAAGTGTCCCCTGCTGTAGAAGCATTATTTCGCTCAGTAGGAGCATGTAGCCTCGGGAGTGCAGACCACGCGTCAGCAGCCGTGCTGTTTGATGCACCTTTGTCCTTTGAGCTGACTGCATTTGGCCTGGGCGGAAGAGTGGGTGGTAAGATAGGCGTAGGGCGTTCTGCAGAGGCTTTGGAAGCTCTTGATCCACGTCGGCGACGTGATCGTCGTCGCTTAATAGATGTTGCTGCTTCTCGGTGAGACGAGTGGTCTCTAACCATTTTCTTCAGTAAATGCATTTCCTTTCGAATCAAAGACATTCCTTCGAAGATGCATCGTGGCAGCCTCTGCAGTTGGTGCACTTCACACACTGGCCTCGCACATGTTTGTGATGTGGGGCCCAGTGCAGCGAGAACAGACGGTAGTGTTATTGCACACACTACTAACATGGCCAAGCTTCATGCACTTCCAGCACTGCAGTGGCTTTGGTACAAAGGGGCGAACTGCGTGTCGGAAGTGGCCCACCTTTACATGTGATGGGAGGGATTCGCCCTTAAATGTGATCTTCACACACCGTGACGTGCCGAGACGAAACGCGTTTGTGATGATGGTGTTTTCCGTAGCTGGCTTGATTAAGATTAACAGATCGGAGTCGACAATGGCCTCGTCAACATCGTAAATTACGCCAGTACGGACTTGTTTGCCCAGCGGAATATAAGGGCGGACTTTCATCCCGCCAAGTTCCGTGACCTTGCGCAAACAATCCAACGCAGCCGCGTGTTCTACGTCAATCGCTAGCACGTTCTTACGGGTGTTCACTCTGATGTCTTTGATTTCGTTTGGAACCAGCGCCTCTAGATGTGAAGACACGGCTTGCCTGTTGAGGCGTCTCAGGTTGTCAGTGGTGAGAACTGGCGAGAACAGGATGGTGAGCTCCTCGGTATCCCGCGAAGATCTCACGGTGGACTCACTCGAATTCGATGATGCGCTGAGAAATCTTCGCTTTGCTTTACGACTCCGCAACAGCTCGAAGGTGTCGTCACAAGAATCTCCACTGCTGTTGGATAGCGACGAATGCACGAAAAGTCGTCGAAAGTGCTTCTTTTGTAGTGTGAAAGGTCACGTGGGAGCCAATGCAGCAGGTGATTGTGCACCCGACGGTGGCGCCTTCTTGAATCAGGTGGATTCAGCGTAGCCCGTGTTTCCACAGCGGTAGACTGCAGGATGGATATACGCTGTCGCCTAGTGCGGCTGCGCGAGTGTTGCCTGCGATGAAGGCAAGACGCGATTAGGATGCTTCCAAAGCGCTCGTCGCTATTGCCAAATGCCGGAAAACTCGACGAAGGTGCTTCTTTTGTAGGGAGAAAGGTCGCATCAGACCAAAACTAGCAGGTCACTGCACAGCCAATGGTGGCGCCTTCTTGAACCTGGTGGGTTCAGCGTAGTCCTTGTTTTCCCAGCGGCAGGCTGCAGGATGAATCATTGCTGGAGCCTAGTGCGGCTGCGTGGGTGTTCCCTGCGATATACGCAACAGAAGATTAGGATGCTTGTGACGTGCTCGTCGCTACTTCCAAATGCCGCCAAAGGCGACGAAGGTGCTTCTTTTGCAGTGAGAGAGGTCACGTGATAACAAAATGAGCAGGTCACTGCGCAGCCGACGATGGCGCCTTCTTGAACGAGGTGGGTTGAGCATAGTCCTTGCTTTCCCAGCGGCAGGCTGCAGGATGAAACAATGTTGGAGCCTAGTGCGGCTGCGTGGGTGTTCCCTGCGATGAAGGCAAGAGGAGATTAGGATGCTTCCGACGCCCTCTTCGCTACTGCAAAATGCTGCAAAAGTCGACGAAGGTGCTTTTTCTGTAGTATCAAAGACCACATGAGAGCAAAACTAGCAAGTCAATGCACAGCAGACATTGGCGCCTGCTGGAAAAAGGTGCGTTCAGCATAGTCCATGTTGTCACAGCGGCAGGCTGCAGGATCAATCAATGCTGGCGCCTAGTGCGGCTGCGTAGGTGTTCCCTGCGATCAAGGCAAAACAAAATTAGAATCCTTCCGACGCACTCGTCGCTACTCCCACATGCCGCCAAAGGCGACGAAGGTGCTTCTTTTGCAGTGAGAAAGGTCACATAAGAGCAAAAGTAGCAGGTCACTGCGCAGCCCAGGGTAGCACCTTCTTGAACAAGGTCGGTTAGCGTAGTCCGTCTTTCACAGCGGCAGCCTGTAGGATGAATCAATGCCGGCACCTAATGCGGCAGCGTGGGTGTTCTCTGCGATCAAGGCAAGACGAGCTTGCGATGCTTCCGACGCGCTCGTAGCTACTGCCAATTGCCGCAAAAGTCCACGAAGGTGCTTCTTTTGTAGTCAGACAGGTCACATGAGAGCAAAAGTAACAGGTCATTGCGCAGCCGGCGGTACCGCCTTCTTAAACTAGGTGGGTTCAGCACAGTCCATGTTTTTACAGCGGCAGGCTGCAGAACGAATCAATGCTGGTGCCTAGTGCGGCTGCGTGAGGGTTCCCTGCGTTGAAGGCAAGTCGAGATTAGCAAGCTTCCGATGAACTTGTCGCTACTCACAAATGCCGAAAATTCGACGAAGGTGCTTCCTTGGCAGTGTGAAAGGTCACATGAGAGCAAAAGTAGCAGGTCACTGCGCAGCCGACTGTGGCGCCTTGAACCAGGCGGTTCGAACGTAGTCCGTGTTTTCACAGCAGCAGGCTGCTGGCTGAATGAATGCTGGGGCCTTGTTCGGCTGCGTGGGTGTTCCATGCGATGAAGGCAACCGAAGATAAGGATGCTTCCGACGCGCTCGTCGCTGCTTCCAAATGCCGGAAAATTCGAGGAAGGTGCTTCTTTTGTAGTGTGAAATGTCACGTGGGACCAAAAGTAGCAGGTCACTGCACAGGTTACGGTGGCGCTTTCTTGAACTAGGTGGGTTATGCGTAGTCCGTGTTTTTACAGTGACAGGCTGCAGGATTAATCAATGCTGGCACCTGGTGTGGCTGCCTGGGTGTTCCCTACAATGAACGCAAGACGAAATTAGGATGGTTCCGCCGCCCTCGTCGCTACTCCCACCATCATCATCATCAGCCTGGTTACGCCCACTGCAGGGCGACGGCCTCTCCCATACTTCTCCAACAACCCCGGTCATGTACTAATTGTGGCCATGCCTTCCCTGGAAACTTCTTAATCTCATCCGCCCACCTAACTTTCTGCCGCCCCCTGCTACGCTTCCCTTCCCTTGGGATCCAGTCCGTAACCCTTAATGACCATCGGTTATCTTCCCTCCTCATTACATGTCCTTCCCATGCCCATTTCTTTTTCTTGATTTCAACTAAGATGTCATTACCTCGCGTTTGTTCCCTCACCCAATCTGCTCTTTTCTTATCCCTTAACGTTACACCTATCCTTCTTCTTTCCATAGCTCGTTGCGTCGTCCTCAATTTAAGTAGAACCCTTTTCGTAAGCCTCCAGGTTTCTGCCCCGTAATAATAATATTTGGGGTTTTACGTGCCAAAACCACTTTCTGATTATGAGGCACGCCGTAGTGGAGGACTCCGGAAATTTTGACCACCTGGGGTTCTTTAACGTGCACCTAAATCTAAGCACACGGGTGTTTTCGCATTTCGCCCCCATCGAAATGCGGCCGCCGTGGCCGGGATTTGATCCCGCGACCTCGTACTCAGCAGCCCAACACCATAGCCACTGAGCAACCACGGCGGGTAGGTTTCTGCCCCGTACGTGAGTACTGGTAAGACACAGCTGTTATATACTTTCCTCTTGAGGGATAATGGCAACCTGCTGTTCATGATCTGAGAATGCCTGCCAAACGCACTCCAGCCAGTTCTGATTCTTCTGATTATTTCCGTCTCATGATCCGGATCCGCCGTCACTACCTGGCCTAAGTAGATGTATTCCCTTAACGACTTCCAGTGCCTCACTGCCTATTGTAAATTGCTGTTCTCTTCAGAGACTGTTAAACATTACTTTAGTTTTCTGCAGATTAATTTTTTAGACCCACTCTTCTGTTTTGCCTCTCCAGGTAAGTGAGCATGCATTGCAATTGGTCCCCTGAGTTAGTAAGCAAGGCAATATCATCAGCGAATCGCAAGTTACTAAGGTATTCTCCATTAACTTTTATCCCGAATTCTTCCCAATCCAGGTGTCTGAATACCTCCTATAAACACGCTGTGAATAGCATTGGAGAGATCGTATCTCCCTGCCTGACGCCTTTCTTTATTGGAATTTTGTTGCTTGCTTTATGGAGGACTATGGTGGCTGTGGAGCCGCTATAGATATCTTTCAGTACTTTTACATACGGCTCGTCTACACCCTGATTCCGTAATGCCTCCATGACTGCTGAGGTTTCGACAGAATCAAACGCTTTCTCGTGATCAATGAAAGCAATATATAAGGGTTGGTTATATTCCGCACATTTCTCTATCAACTGATTGATAGTGCGAATATGATCTATTGTTGAGTAGCCTTTACGGAATCCTGCCTGGTCCTTTGCTTGACAGAAGTCTAAGGTGTTCCTGATTCTATTTGCGATTACCTTAGTAAGTAGTTTGTAGGCAACGGACAGTACGCTGATCGGTCTATAATTTTTCAAGTCTTTGGCGTCCCCTTTCTTATGGATTAGGATTATGTTACATTCTTCCAAGATTCCGGTACGCTCGAGGACATGGAGCATTGCGTATACAGGGCGGCCAGTTTCTCTAGAACAATCTGTCCAGCATCCTTCAACAAATCTGCTGTTACCTGATCCTCCCCAGCTGCCTTCCCCCTTTGCATATCTCCCAAGGCTTTCTTTACTTCTTCCGGCGCTACCTTTGGGATTTCGAATTCATCTAGACTATTTTCTCTTCCATTATCGTCGTGGGTGCCACTGGTACTGTATAAATCTCTATAGAACTCCTCAGCCACTTGAACTATCTCATCCATATTAGTAATGATATTGCCGGCTTTGTCTCTTAACGCATACATCTGATTCTTGCCAATTTCTAGTTTCTACTTCACTGTTTTTATGCTTCCTCCGTTCCTGAGAGCATGTTCTATTCTATCCATATTATACTTCCTTATGTCAGCTGTCTTACGCTTGTTGATTAACTTCGAAAGTTCTGCCAGTTCTATTCTAGCTGTAGGGTTATAGGCTTTCATACATTGGCGTTCCTTGATCAGAAATTTCGTCTCCTGCGATAGTTTGCTGGTATCCTGCCTAACGGAGTTACCACCGACTTCCATTGCACACTCCTTAATGATGCCCACAATATTGTCGTTCATTGCTTCAACACTAGGGTCCTCTTCCTGAGTTAAAGCCGAATACCTGTTCTGTTTCTTGATCTGGAATTCCTCTATTTTCCCTCTTACCGCTAACTCATTAATCGGCTTCTTATGTACCAGTCTCTTCCGTTCCCTCCTCAGGTCTAGGCTAATTCGAGTTCTTACCATCCTGTGGTCACTGCAGCGCACCTTGCTGAGCACGTCAACATCTTGTATGATGCCAGGGTTAGCGCAGAGTATGAAGTCTATTTCATTTCTAGTCTCGCCGTTCGGGCTCCTCCACGTCCACTTTCGGCTATCCCGCTTGCGGAAGAAGGTATTCATTATCCTCATATTTTTCTGTGCCGCAAACTCTACTAATAACTCTCCCCTGCTATTCCTAGTGCGTATGCCATATTCCCCCACTGCCTTGTCTCCAGCCTGATTCTTGCCCACCTTGGCATTAAAGTCGCCCATTCGTATAGTGTATTTAGTTTTCACTACCTATCACCGATTCCACGTCTTCATAGAAGCTTTCGACTTCCTGGTCATCATGACTGGATGTAGGGACGTAGACCTGTACAATCTTCATTATGTTTTATTAAGTTTCACAACAAGACCTGCCACCCTCTCGTTAATGGTATAGAATCCCTGTATGTTACCAGCTATATTCTTATTAATCAGGAATCCAACTCCTAGTCCTCTTTTCTCCGCTAAGCCTCGGTAGCACAGGACGTGCCCGCTTTTTAACACTGTATATGCTTCTTTTGGCCTCCTAGCTTCACTGAGCCGAATTATATCCCATTTACTGCCCTCTAATTCCTCCAATAGCACTGCTAGACTCGCCTCACTAGATAACGTTCTAGCGTTAAACGTTGCCAGGTTGCCAGGACGTTGCTGGGGACTGCAGGCCGCGGTTTGATTGGCGTGTTAATATAGGAGGTTGTGGCCAAGTACTGCACCAGGGTGGCCAATCCTGCTCTGGTGAGGGAGTGCGTTACCGGTTCGGGTCACCGGGATCAGGCCACACTCCAGGCCTGCTTGTGCAATTTTATCAACAAGCGGATTTTTTTTTGTTAATCCGGTGGAAAATTGCCGGCACCGGGATTCGAACCACGGACCTCTTGCACGCGAGCCGGGTGTTCTACCTCTACGCCACCGCCACCGCTACTCCCGAATGCCGCAAAAGTCGATGCAGGTGTTTCTTTTGTATTCAGACAGGTCACATGAGAGCAAAAGTAGCAGGCCGCTGCGAAATCGATGGTACCGCCTTTATGAACTAGATGGGTTCAGCATAGTCGGTGTTTTCACAGCGGCAGGCTGCAGGAAGAATCAATGCTGGCGCCTAGTGCGGCTACGTGAGTTTTCCCTGCGATCAAGGCAAAACAAAATAAGAATCCTTCCGACGCACTCGTCGCTAATCCCACATGCCGCCAAAGGCGACGAAGGTGCTTCTTTTGCAGTGAGAGAGGTCACGTGAAAACCAAATGAGCAGGCCACTGCGCAGCCGACGATGGCGCCTTCTTGAACGAGGTGGGTTGAGCATAGTCCTTGTTTTCCCAGCGGCACGCTGCAGGATGAATCAATGCTGGAGCCTAGTGCGGCTGCGTGGGTGTTCCCTGCAATGAAGGCAAAACTAGATTAGAACCCTTCCGACGCGCTCGTCGCTCCTGCCAAATGCAGGAAAAGTCGACGAAAGTGCTTATTTTGTAGTGTGAAAGGTCACTTGGGAGCCAATGCAGCAGCTCACTGCGCAGCCGACGGTGGCGTCTTCTTGAATCAGGTGGATTTAGCGTAGCCCATGTGTTTACTGCGGTAGACTGCAGGATGAATATACGCTGTCGCCTAGTGTGGCTGCGCGAGTGTTGCCTGCGATGAAGGCAAGACGCGATTAGGATGCTTCCGACGGGCTCGTCGCTACTTCCTAATGCCGCAAAAGTCGACGAAGGTGCTTCTTTTGTAGTGTGAAAAGTCACGTGAGTGCCAAAGGTGCAAATCACTGCACAGCCGACAGTGGCCCCTTCTTCAACCAGGTGGGTTCAGCATAGTCTGTTCATTCCCAACGGCAGGCTGTAGGATGCATCAGTGCTGGAGTCTAGTGCGGCTGCGTGGGTGTTCTCTGCCATGAAGGCAACAGAAGATTAGGATGCTTCCGACGCGATCGTCGCTACTGCCAATTGTCGCAAAAGTACACGAAGGTGCCTCTTCTGTAGTTCGAAAGGTCACGTGGCAGGCAATGTAGCAGGTCACTTCGCAGCCGACGGTGGCGTCTTCTTGAACTAGGTGCGTTCAGCGTAGTCCGAATTCTCACAGCGGCTGGCTGCAGGATGAATCTGTGCTGGCGCCTAGTGCGGCTGGGATAGTGTTCCCTGCGATAAAGGCAAGACGCGATTAGGATGGTTCCGACGCGCTCGTCGCTACTGCCAAATGCCGGGAAAGTCGACAGAATTGCTTCTTTTGCAGTGAGACAGGTCACATGAGAGCAAAAGTACCAGGTCACAGCGCAGCCGACAGTACCGCCTTCATAAACTAGGTGGGTTCAGCGTAGTCCATGTTTTTACAGCGGCAGGCTGCAGTACGAATCAATGCTGGTGCCTAGTGCGGCTGCGTGGGCGTTCCCTGCGTTGAAGGCAAGTCGAGATTAGCAAGATTCCGATAGACTCGTCGCTACTTCCAAATGCCGCAAATTCGACGAAAGTGCTTCCTTGGCAGTGTGAAAGGTCACATGAGAGCAAAAGTAGCAGGTCACTGCGCAGCCGACTGTGGCGCCTTGAACTAGGCGGTTCGAGCGTAGTCCATGTTTTCACAGTGGCAGGCTGCAGTATGAATGAATGCTGGCGCCTTGTTCGTCTGCGTGGGTGTTCCCTGCGATGAACGCAACCAAAGATAAGGTTGCTTCCGACGCGCTCGTCGCTACTTCCAAATGCGAAAAATTCGAGGAAGGTCCTTCTTTTGTAGTGTGAAGGGTCACGTGGGACCAAAAGTAGCAGGTCACTGCACAGCTGACGGTGGCGCTTTCTTGAACCAGGTGAGTTCAGTGTAGTCCGTGTTTTCACAGTGACAGGCTGCAGGATGAATCAATGCTGGCGCCTGGTGTGGTTGCGTGGGTGTTCCCTACAATGAAGGCAAGACGAAATTAGGACCGTTTCAACGCACTCGTCGCTACTCCCAAATGCCGCAAAAGTCTACGCAGGTGTTTCTTTTGTAGTGAGACAGGTTACATGAGAGCAAAAGTAGCAGGTCACTGTGAAGCCGATGGTACCGCCTTTATCAACTAGGTGGGTTTAGCGTAGTCCGTGTTTCACAGCGGCAGCCTGTAGTATGAATCAATGCCGGCACCTAATGCGGCAGCGTGGGGGTTCTCTGCGATGAAGGCAAGTCGAGCGTGCGATACTTGCGACACGCTCGTCGCTATTACCATATGCCGGAAAAGTCGACGAAGGTGCTTCTTTTGTAGGGAGAAAGGTCGCATCAGGGCAAAAGTAGCAGGTCACTGTGCAGCCGACAGTGGCGCCTTCTTGAACCAGGTGGGTTCAGCGTAGTCCATGTTTTCACAGTGCCAGGCTGCAGTACGAATCAACGCTGGTGCCTAGTGCGTCTGTGGGAGTGTTCCCTGCGTTGAAGGCAAGTCGACATTAGCAAGCTTCCGATGCACTCGTCGCTACTCCCAAATGCCGCAAATTCGACGAAGGTGCTTCCTTGGCAGTGTGAAAGGTCACATGAGAGCAAAAGCAGCAGGTCACTGCGCAGCCCACTCTGGCGCCTCGAACCAGGTGGGTTGAGCCTAGTCCGTGTTCTCACAGCGGCAGGCTGCAGGATGAATAAATGCTGGTGCCTAGTGCGGCTGCGTGGGTGTTCCCTGCGATGAACGCAACCGAAGATAAAGATGCTTCCGACGCGCTCTTCCCTACTTTCATATGCCGCAAAAGTCGCCGAAGGCGCTGCTTTTGTAGTGTAAAAGGTCACGTGAGACCCAAAATAGCAGGTTACTGCGCAGCCGACGGTGGCGCCTTATTGAACCAAGTGGGTTCAGCGAAGTGCGTGTTTTCACAGCGGCAGGCTGCAGTACGAATCAATGCTGGTGCCTAGTGTGGCTGCGTGAGTGTTCCCTGCGATGAAGGCAAGTCGAGATTAGCAAGCTTCCGACGCACTCGTCACTACTCCCAAATGTCGCAAAAGTGGATGAAGGTGTTTCTTTTGTAGTTGGATACGTCACATGAGAGAAAAGTAGCAGGCGAATGCGCAGCTGACGGTACCGCCTTCTTGAACAAGATGGGTTCAGCGTAGTCCATGTTTTTACAGCGGCAGGCTGGACTATGAATCAATGCTGGATCCTTGTGCGGCTGTGCGGGTGTGCCCTGCGATGAAGGCAACAGAAGTTTAGGATGCTTCCGACGCGCTCGTCTCTACTTCCAAATACCGCAAAAGTCGAGGAAGGTGCTTCTTCTGTAGTGAGACAGGTCACATCAGAGCAAAAGTAGCAGGTCATTGCGCAGCTGACGGTACCGCCTTCTTGAACTAGGTGGGTTAAGCATAGTCCACGTTTATACAGCGGCAGGCGGCAGTATGAATCAAGGCAGGGACCTAGTGCGGCTGCGTGAGTGTTCCCTGTTCCCGAAGCACTCCCATACGCCGCAAAAGTCGACGAAGCTGCTTCATCGGCAGTGTGAAATATCACATGAGAGCAAAAGTAGCAGGTCACTGCGCAGCCGACGGTGGCGCCTTGATCCAGGGGGGTTGAGCGTCGTCAGTGTTTTCACAGCGGCAGGCTGCAGAATGGAGGAATGCTGGCGCCTATTGCCGCTGCGTGGGTGTTCCCTGCGATGAAGGCAAGACGAAATTAGGATGCTTCCGACACGCCCGTCGCTACTTCCAAATGCCGCAAAAGTCGACGAAGGGGCTGCTTTTGTAGTTTCAAAAGTCATGTGGGAGCCAGAGTAGCAGGTCATTGCACAGCCGGTGGTGGCGCCTTCCTGAACCAGGTGGGTTCAGCCTAGTCCCTGTTTCCCCAGCGGCTGGCTGCAGGATGAATCAATGCTGGAGCCTTGTGCAGATGCGTGGGTGTTTCCTGCGATGAAGGCAAGTCCAGATTGAGATGCTTCCGATGCGCTCTTCGCTACTGCCAATTGCCACAAATGTCCACGAAGGTGCTTCTTTTGCAGTGTGAACAGTCACGTGTGAACCAAAGGAGAAGGTTACTGCTCAGCCGACGGTGCTGCCTTCTTGAACCGGGTGTGTTCCGCGTAGTCCGTGTTTTCTAAGCGTCAGACTGCAGGATAAATCAATGCTGGAGCCTAATGTGACTGCGTGGGTGTTCCCTGCGATGAAGGCAAGACGAGATTAGGAAGCTTCCGACGCACACGTCGCTACTGCGAAATGCCGCAAAAGTCGACGAATATGCTGCTTTTGCAGTGTGAAAGGTCACATGAGAGCAAAAGTAGCAGTTCACTGCGCAGACGACGGTGTCACCTCCTTGAACCAGGTGGGCTTAGCATAGTCCGTGTTTTCACAGCGGCACGCTGCAGGATGAATCAATGCTGGTGTCTAGTGCGGCTGCGTGGGTGTTCCCTGCGATGAAGGCAAGACAAGATTCGGATGCCTCCGACGCGCTCGTCGCTACTCACAAATGGCGCAAAAGTCGACGAATGTGTTGCTTTTGCAGTGTAAAATGCCACGAGACCAAAAGTCGCAGTTCATTGCGCAGCCGACGGTGGCGCCTTAAACCAGGTGGCTTCTGTATCGCGTTTGAAGTAATGGACCGAGGCGACTTGTTGCTGAACAAAGAATGACCAACTGGTCGTTTATTCATACGCTTATGTACTTGCGTAGGAAGCGAGGGAAAGGAGAGCCAAGGAAAGAAGTGGCAAACGATATCGGCGCACATGCGCGATAGCCCATTCTGATACATCTTTTCTTCATACAATTGGAAGACTTCCTTGTCTTCACACAAAAACACACACACAAAAAAACAAGCTAGCAGACTTGACGAAAGTTTTCGTCGTAGCAGAGACGCTTCGGCTCCCTCCGGGATCTGGTAGACCGACGAAATGTTGGCAGTGCGGATGGGTTTCCCGGTGTGTCTTCTTGCCCGGCTGAGTCAGGAACCCCGGTCATTTGCCGGCTTGAGCAGCGGTCGGCTGCCGCAGTGTCACCTGCGTCGTTTACCGGTTCAAAATCTTCGATCGGTTGTAATACGTCATTCGGTTCCGGCTCAGTGTCTTCCCGGCTACTCTCGTAGTCGTTCACGTTTGCGCACTGCTCGTCTGTTCGCCGCAAATGCTGTCGATTGCGCCTCAGCCGCTGGTCGTTCTCAGTTCGGACCATATACGAATGTGGCGCTGCTTCTTTAAGCACTGTTGCTTTGCGTGACCAGTTCCCATTTTTTATCCGAACGACGTTTCCTGCTTCAAGAGGCGATAGCGGCTTGCCCCGCAATGATTGCCGATGTTTTGATACAGGGCATGCCCCATCAGTGTTGAACTCGGGAACAGTTGTCCGAAGACGACGACCTTGCAGCAACTCTCCGGGAGACCGTCCATCTTCTAAGGGGGACGATCGATAAGCCAAAAGGCCCAACCAGAAATCCTCACGGCACTCCGTAGCTTTCTTGAGAATTCTTTTAACAATCTGTACCCCCTTTTCGGCTAGGCCGTTTGAGCGCGGAAAATTAGGGCTGGATGTTATATGTTCGAAGTCGTACCGTCTTGCGAAAGCCGCGAAGTCACTTGAAGCGAACTGGGGCCCGTTGTCAGTGCAAACTTGCGCAGGAATGCCATAGCGAGAGAATATGGCAGATATCTTAGAAATGGTTTCCATCGCTGTTGTGCCCACCAACCTTTCAACCTCTGGGAAGTTCGAGTGGTCGTCATACACTACCACGTACGAGTGCCCTGCGTATTGGAACAGGTCAATTCCGACACGGTGCCATGGTCGTTCCGGTGTAGGCCGTAGCAGCAGGGGCTCGCTCGGTTGGCTGTAGGCGTATTTCTGACACACATGGCACGTTCGTACCAGGTTCTCAATATCACTGCTGAGTCCTGGCCAAAAAACTAGCCTACGTGCCCTGGCCTTGCATTTGTTCTGTCCCAAGTGACCCTCGTGTCATCATCATCATCAGCCTGGTTACGCCCACTGCAGGGCAAAGGCCTCTCCCATATTTCTCCAACAACCCCGGTCATGTACTAATTGTGGCCATGCCGTCCCTGCAAATTTCTTAATCTCATCCGCCCACCTAACTTTCTGCCGTCCCCTGCTACGCTTCCCTTCCCTTGGAATCCAGTCCGTAACCCTTAATGACCATCGGTTATCTTTCCTCCTCATTACATGTCCTGCCCATGCCCATTTCTTTTTCTTGATTTCAACTAAGATGTCATTAACTCGCGTTTGTGCCCTCACCCAATCTGCTCTTTTCTTATCCCTTAACGTTACACCTATCATTCTTCTTTCCATAGCTCGTTGCGTCGTCCTCAATTTGAGTAGAACCCTTTTCGTAAGCCTTCAGGTTTCTGCCCCGTAGGTGAGTACAGGTAAGACACAGCTATTATACACTTTTCTTTTGAGGGATAATGGCAACCTGCTGTTCATGATCTGAGAATGCCTGCCAAACGCACCCCAGCCCATTCTTATTCTTCTGAATATTTCTGTCTCATGATCCGAATCCGCAGTCACTACCTGCCCTAAGTAGATGTATTCCCTTACGACTTCCAGTGCCTCGCTGCCTATTGTAAACTGCTGTTCTCTTCCGAGACTGTTAAACATTACTTTAGTTTTCTGCAGATTAATTTTTAGACCCACTCTTCTGCTTTGCCTCTCCAGGTCAGTGAGCATACATTGCAGTTGGTCCCCTGAGTTACTAAGCAAGGCAATATCATCAGCGAATCGCAAGTTACTAAGGTATTCTCCATTAACTTTTATCCCCATTTCTTCCCAATCCAGGTCTCTGAATACCTCCTGCAAACACGCTGTGAATAGCATTGGAGAGATCGTATCTCCCTGCCTGACGCCTTTCTTTATTGGGATTTTGTTGCTTTCTTTATGGAGGACTACGGTGGCTGTGGAGCCGCTATAGATATTTTTCAGTATTTTTGCATATGGCTCGTCTACACCCCGATTCCGTAATGCCTCCATGACTGCTGAGGTTTCGACAGAATCAAATGCTTTCTCGTAATCAATGAAGGCTATATATAAGGTTGGTTGTATTCCGCACATTTCTCTATCACCTGATTGATAGTGTGAATATGATCTATTGTTGAGTAGCCTTTACGGAATCCTGCCTGGTCCTTTGCTTGACAGAAGTCTAAGGTGTTCCTGATTCTATTTGAGATTACCTTAGTAAATAGTTTGTAGGCAACGGACAGTAAGCTGATCGGTCTATAATTTTTCACGTCTTTGGCGTCCCCTTTCTTATGGATTAGGATTATGTTAGCGTTTTTCCAAGATTCCGGTACGCTCGACGTTATGAGGCATTGCGTATACAGGGTGGCCAGTTTCTCTAGAACAATCTGTCCAGCATCCTTCAGTAAATCTGCTGTTATCTGATCCTCCCCAGCTGCCTTCCCCCTTTGCATATCTCCCAAGGCTTTCTTTACTTCTTCCGGCGTTACCTGTGGGATTTCGAATTCCTCTAGACTATTTTCTCTTTCATTATTATCGTGGGTGGCACTGGCACTGTATAAATCTCTATAGAACTCCTCAGCCACTTGTACTATCTTATCCATATTAGTAATGATATTGCCGGCTTTGTCTCTTAACGCATACATCTGATTCTTGCCAATTCCTAGTTTCTTCTTCACTGTTTTTAGGCTTCCTCCGTTCCTGAGAGCATGTTCAATTCTATCCATATTATACTTCCTTATGCCAGCTGTCTTACGCTTGTTGATTAACTTCGAAAGTTCTGCCAGTTCTATTCTAGCTGTAGGGTTATAGGCTTTCATACATTGGCGTTTCTTGATGAGATCTTTCGTCTCCTGCGATAGTTTACTGGTATCCTGCCTAACGGAGTTACCACCGACTTCCATTGCACACTCCTTAATGATGTCCACAAGATTGTCGTTCATTGCTTCAACACTAAGGTCCTCTTCCTGAGTTAAAGCCGAATACCTGTACCTGGATACCCTCGTGTATCCGCCGCAGAATTTCGGCCCTCATAGTTTTTGGTATGACAATGTTGCTTCCTTTTAGCAGTATGCCATCCACTGCCGCCAACTCAGATGTGAACGGCTTAAGTTCCCCTTGAATGGTCGCACCAGTGTTTAGTTGTTCTATAACGCTGCTTCAATACGGATCTGTGCGAGTTTCTTCTTCCAGTCGTTGCTTTGTTCTTGTGCTTACAAGGCTTGAGACCACTTGAACTGCGTGGATATCCACGTCTTCCGTTTCTTCAGCGCACGCAGGCAGCGTGGCAGCACGGGACAGCATATCTGCGAGCAGCAAGTCTTTCCCAGGGATGAATTGCAAGACATAGTCATATTTGAAGAGACGGATGAAAAATCGCTGCAGCCTTGGTGGCATGTCCACAACACTTTTTTGAGCGATAGCAATCAGTGGCCTGTGATCAGTTTCGACCAGGATCCTGCGACCATACACAAACTGATGAAACTTTTCGCACGCAAAAACTATAGCGAGCGCCTCCTTTTCGATTTGAGCATACCGCGTTTCACTCTCACTCAGAACGCGCGATGCGTACGTGACTGGACGCCAGTCGTTTCCGTGCTTTTGCAATAAGGCGGCACCAATGCCGGTTCCCGAGGCGTCTGCCGTTACCTTCGTTTCTTTCTTTGAATCGAAGAGTGCTAGAAGCGGTGGGTGTATCAGTGCTTCGCAGATCTGAGCCCATTCCTGCGCGTGCGCTGATGTCCATTCAAACACCACGCTTTCCTTCATAAGGCCACGAAGTAATGACGTCTTTTCACTGAGTGAGGGTACATATTTGCGAAAGTAATTCACGACGCCCAACATTCTTCGAACCGCCTGCTTATCCTTCGGAGGTGGTATGGCCTGTATGCTCTCAATGAAGTCTGGGCTGGGACGGACACCATTTTTGCTGATCACGTCACCAAGAAATGTCACCTGTGTCACGCAAAATACACATTTTTTTTCATTAAACGTCAGCCCAGCTTGCTCCGCTCGCTTCAGTACGGCTCGAAGCCTTTCATTATGCTGCTCTGTCGAGTCACCCCAGACCAGAATGTCGTCAATGTATACGCGTACTTCTGTCAGGCCTTCGAATATTTCTGTTAATGTCTTCTGGAAGACCTCGCTCGCTGAAGAGATTCCAAACGGCAGCCTTAAAAACCTGTAGCGCCCAAAGGGCGTTGCGAAAGTGCACACGCGTGACGTAGCATCATCCAATGGTATCTGATGGAAACCAGCGTTTGCGTCAAGCCGAGAAAAGTACTTTGCGCCCGATATTTCGCTTTCAATGTCTTCCCGGGATGGCATCGGGTAATGTTCCCGTATTATGCTTTTGTTTATGGCCCTTGGATCCAAACATATGCGAAGCCGGCCGTCCTTGTTTTTTTACTACAACTAAAGGGCTTACCCAGTCTGTAGGCTCGTCCACTTTCGCAATGATAGAGGCCCCTTCCATGCGGTTCAGTTCTTCGCGAAGCGGTTCCTTCATCGCCAACGGTACCCTTCTGGCAGGCTGCACCACTGGAACGGCATCCCGTCGCAGTACCATCTTGTACAGTCGCTTTACGCAGCCGGTTCCGCGAAATAGGTGGGGAAAAGCCAGCGGGGGAGCGCCTTCGCTCGAGTCTACTGCATTCACTGTTTGAATCAGTCCGAATTCCCGACATGCTTTGAGACCAATGATGGCATGGCGACCTTTCTTCACTAAAAAATGTAACGTCACGTTCTTGGCCGTTTATGCTCAGGACTTCTGTTGAGACTCCACATGCTTGATAATGCTTCCGTTATATGCCGTTAAAACTGCTGTGCTTTTTCTTGGCTCCATTGCTCGATTGGCACGCCTGAACACAGACAGAGGTAGTAGGTTGGCTTGCGAGCCAGTGTCTACTTTAAATCGCAGTTCTTGGCCGGCTATCTTGCCGCGAACTGTCCAATCTGCTCCCGCGCCGTCAGTTATGCCGCACACGCCGATATTCAAGATATCGAAGTTATCATCGGCCTTTTGTGCTTCGTCGACTTGGTTTATCTGGCGTCTTCTGCAACATGCCACGAAGTGGTTCTTTTCCTTGCATGCGTAGCAAAACTTACTGCGAGCTGGACATTCTTCTGGTGCATGAATTCTTCCGCATTGACGGCATCTATATTGTTTTTGCTGTCTCGTTCAGTTTATCTCGTGTACTCTACTTGTAGCCTTTCCTTCGACCATGATGCATTTTGCTGCGCAGAAACTTCGGCTGCTTTGCACATTTGCTCAGCTTTCTGCAAGCTAAGGTCCTTCTCGCCAAGTAACCTCTGCCTGAGCTTTTTATCGTTGATGCCAAAGACCACTTGGTCCCTTATCATGGATGGTTCAAGCTCTCCAAAGTTGCAGAGTTTCGCTTGCTTCTTGAGATCCCGCAAAAAGCTTTCAAATGGTTCTGCCTCGTCCTGCACTCGAAGGCGGAAAACGTGCCTTTCATAAACCTCATTTCCTTCGGGGAGACAGTACTCTTCAATCTTCCTGACCAAAGTTTGATAATCTTCTTTGTCCTCACCTTCAGCAAACACGAAGTTGTTGTACACGTCCAAGGCATCGTCACCTGCGGTGCTGAGAAGTATTGCCGCTTTTACGGCTTCCTTCCTTGGCTTGTCTGACGACGTCGCTGTGATGTAGAGTTCCAACTTCTGCTTAAACAGTAGCCAGTTTCTTCTCAAGTTTCCAGAAAGCTGCAACGGCTCCGGGGGCTTGACGGCGTCCATTCTGCTGCCGCGAAAAACACTTCTGACACCATGTATCGCGTTTGAAGTAATGTACCGAGGCGACTTGTTGCTGAACAAAGAATGACCAACTGGTCGTTTATTCATACGCTTATGTACTTGCGTAGGCAGCGAGGGAAAGGAGAGCCAGGGAAAGAAGTGGCAAACGATATCGGCGCACATGCGCGATAGCCCATTCTGATACAGCTTCAGCGTAGTCCGTGTTTTCACAGCGGCAGGCTGCAGGATGTAGGAATGCTGGCGCCTAGTGCAGCTGCGTGGGTGTTCCCGGCGATGAAGGCAAAACGAAATTAGGATGATTCCGACGCGCTCTTCGCTATTTCCAAATGCCGCAAAAGTCGACGAAGGTGCTGCTTTTGTAGTGTCAAAGCTCACGCGGGAACCAAAGTAACAGGTCACTGCGCAGCCGACGGTGGCGCCTTCTTGAACCAAGTGGCTTCAGCGTAGTGCGTGTTTTCACAGCGGCAGGCTGTAGGATGAATCATTGCTGGCGCCTTGTACGGCTGCGTGGGTGTTTCCTGCGATGAAGGCAGGACGAGAATAGGATGGTTCCGACGCGCTCGTCCCTCCTCCCAAATGCCGCAAAAGTCGACGAAAGTGCTTCTTTTGTAGTGTGAAAGGTCACATGAGAGCAAAAGTTGCAGGTCACTGCGCAGCCGATGGTGGCGCCATCTTGAACCAGGTGCGTTCAGCATAGTCCTTGTTTTCTCAGCGGCAGGTTGCAGGACGAATCAATCCTGGAGCCTAGTGCGGCTGCATGGGTGCTCCCAGCGATGAAGGCACCAGAAGATTAGGATGCTTCCGACGCGCTCGTCGCTACTGCAAAATGCTGCAAAAGTCGACGAAGGTGCTTCTTCTGTAGTGTCAAAGATCACATGAGAGCAAAAGCAGCAAGTCACTGCGCAGCCGACATTGGCGCCTTCTTGAATAAGGTGCGTTCAGCATAGCCCTTGCCACAGCAGCAGGCTGCAGGATGAATCATTACTGGCGCCTAGTGTGGCTGCGTGGGTCTTCCCTGCGATGAAGGCAAGACGAGATTAGAATGCCTCTGACGCGCTCGTCGCTACTCCCAAATGCCGCAAATGTCGACGAATGGGCTGCTTTTGCAGTGTGAAATGCCACATCAGAGCAAAAGTAGCAGTTCACTGCGCAGCCGACGGTGGCGCCTTCTCGAACCAGGTGGTTTCAGCGTAGTCCGTGTTTTCACAGCGGCAGGCAGGAGGATGAATCAATGCTGGCGCCTAGTGCGGCTGCGTGGGTGTTGCCGGCGATGAAGGCAAGACGAAATTAAGATGCTTCCGACGCGATCGATGCTACTGCCTAATGCCGCAAACGTCGACCAAGGTGCTGCTTTTGTTGTGTCAAAGGTCACATGAGGGCAAAAGTGGCAGGTCACTGAGCAGCCGACGGTAGCGCCTGCTTGAACCAGGTGGCTTCAGTGTAGTCCGTGTTATCACAGCGGCTGGCTGCATTATGAATCAATGCTGGTGCCTAGTGTAGATGCGTGACTGTTCCCTGCGAAGAATTCAAAACGAGATTAGGATGCTTCTGATGCACTCGTCGCCGCTCCCAAATCCCGCAAAATTCGACGAAGGTGCTTCTTTTGTAGTGTGAAAGGTCACTTATGAGGAAAAGTAGCAATTCACTGCGCAGCCAACGTTGGCGCCTTCTTGAACCAGGTGGATTTAGCATAGTCCGTGTTTTCACAATGGCAGGCTGCAGGATGAATCAATGCTGGAGCCTAGTGCGGCTGCTTGGTTATTCCCTGCGATGAATGCAAGACGAGATTAGGATGCTTCCGGCCGGCTCGTCACTATTGCCAAATGCCGCAAAAGTCGACGAAGGTGCTGCTTTTGTAGTGCCAAAAGTCACGTGGGAGCCAAAGTAGCAGGTTACTGCACAGCCGACACTGGCGCCTTCTTGAAAAGATGCGTTCAGTATAGTCCTTTCTTTTCCAGCGGCAGGCTGCTGGAAGAATCAATGCTGGAGCCTAGTGCGGCTGCGTGGGTGTTCCCTGCGATGAAGGCAACAGAAGATTAGGATTCTTCCGACACACTCGTCGCTACTTCCAAATGCCGCAAAAGTCGACGAAGGTGCTTTTTTTGTAGGGAGACAGGTCACATGAGAGCAAGAGTAGCAGTTCACTGCGCAGACCACGGTGTCACCTCCTTGAACCAGGTGGGTTCAGCATAGTCCATGTTTTTATAGCGGCAGCCTGCAGTATGAATCAATGCTGGCGTCTAGTGCGGCTGCGCGAGTGTTCCCTGCGATGAGGGCAAAACGACATTAGAATCCTTCCGACGCTCTCGTCCCTCCTCCCAAATGCCGCAAAAGTCGACGAAAGTGCTTCTTTTGTAGGGTGAAAGGCCACATGAGAGCAAAAGTAGCAAGTCACTGCGCAGCCGACATTGGAGCATTCTTGAAAAGATGCGTTCAGCATAGTACTTTCTTTCCCAGCGGTGGCGGCTGGATGAATCAATGCTGGAGCCTAGTGCGGCTGCGGGGGCGTTCCCTGCGATGAAGGCAACAGAAGAGTAGGATGCTTCCGACACACTCGTCGCTACTTCCAAATGCCGGAAAAGTCGACGAAGGTGCTTTTTTTGTAGGGAGACAGGTCACATGAGAGTAAAAGTAGCAGGTGATTGCGGAGCCGACGGTACCGCCTTCTTGAACTAGGTGGGTTCATCATCATCATCATCAGCCTGATTACGCCCACTGCAGGGCAAAGGCCTCTCCCGTATTTCTCCAACAACCCCGGTCATGTACTAATTGTAACCATGCCGTCCCTGCAAACTTCTTAATCTCATCCTCCCACCTAACTTTCTGCCGCCCCCTGCGACGCTTCCCTTCCCTTGGAATCCAGTCCGTAACCCTTAATGACCATTGGTTATCTTCCCTCCTCCTTACATGTCCTGCCCAGGCCCATTACTTTTGCTTGATTTCAACTAAGATGTCATTAACTCGCGTTTGTTCCCTCACCCAATCTGCTCTTTTCTTATCCCTTAACGTTACACCTATCATTCTTCTTTCCACAGCTTGTTGCATCGTCCTCAATTTGAGTAGAACCCTTTTCGTAAGCCTCCATGTTTCTGTCCCGTAGGTGAGTACTGGTAAGACACATCTATTATAGACTTTTCTCTTGAGGGATAATGGCAACCTGCTGTTCAAGATCTGAGAATGACTGCCAAACGCACCCCAGCCCATTCTTATTCTTCTGATTAGTTCCGTCTCATGATCCGGATCCGCCGTCACTACCTGCCCTAAGTAGATGTATTCCCTTACGACTTCCAGTGCCTCACTGCCTATTGTAAATTACTGTTCTCTTCAGAGACTGTTAAACATTACTTTAGTTTTCTGCAGATTAATTTTTAGACCCACTCTTCTGCTTTGCCTCTCCAGGTCAGTGAACATGCATTGCAATTGGTCCCCTGAGTTACTAAGCAAGGCAATATCATCAGCGAATCGCAAGTTACTAAGGTATTCTCCATTAACTTTTATCCCAAATTCTTCCCAATCCAGGTCTCTGAATACCTCCTGTAAACATGCTGTGAATAGCATTGGAGAGATCGTATCTCCCTGTCTGACGCCTTCCTTTATTGGGATTTTGTTGCTTCGTTTGTTGAGGGCTAGGGTGGCTGTGGAACCGCTATAGATATCTTCCAGTATTTTTACATACGGCTCATCTACAATTCCTGTATGTTACCAGCTACATTCTTATTAATCAGGAATCCGACTCCTAGTTCTCTCCGCTAAGCCCCGGTAGCACAGGACGTTGCCGCTTTCTAGTATATGTATATGCTTCTTTTGGCCTCCTCACTTCACTGAGCCCTATTATATCCCATTTACTGCCCTCTAATTCCTCCAATAGCACTGCTAGACTCACCTCACTAGATAACGTTCTAGCGTTAAACGTTGGCAGGTTCATATTCCAATGGCGGCCTGCCCGGTGGGTTCACCGTAGTCCGTGTTTTCACACCCGCAGGCTGCAGGATGAATTAATTCTGGCGCCTAGTGCGGCTGCGTGGGTGTTCCCTGCGATGAATGCAAGACAAGATTAGGATGCTTCCGACGCGCTCGTCGCTACTCCAAAATCTCGCAAAAGTGGACGAATGTGCTGCATTTGCAGTGTGAAAGGTCACATCGGAGGAAAAGTAGCAGTTCACTGCGCAGACGACGTTGTCACCTCCTTGATCCAGGTGCGTTCAGCATAGTCCCTGTTGTCACAGCAGCAGGCTGCAGGATGAATCATTGCTGGCGCTTAGTGCGGCTGTCTGGGTGTTCCCTGCAAAGAAGGCAAGACAAGATTAGGATGCTTGAGGCGCGCTCGTCGCTACTCTCAAATGCCGCGAAAGTCGACGAATGCGCTGCTTTTGCAGTGTGAAATGCCACATGAGAGCAAAAGTAGCAGGTCATTGCGCAGCCGACGGTGGCGCCTTCTCGAACCAGGTGGGTTCAGCGTAGTCCGTGTTTTCAAGGCGGCAGGCAGCAGGATGAATCAATGATGGCGCCTAGTGCGGCTGCTTGCGTGTTCCCTGCTCTGAAGGCAAGAGGAGATTAGGATGCTTCCGACGCGCTCGTCGCTACTGCCAAATGCTGCAAAAGTCGACGAAGGTGCTTCTTCTGTAGTGTCAAAGATCCCATGAGAGCAAAAGCAGCAAGTCACTGCGCAGCCGACATTGGCGCCTTCTTGAATAAAGTGCGTTCAGCATATTCCCTGTTGTCACAGCAGCAGGCTGCAGGATGAATCAATGTCGGCGCGTAGTACTGGTACGTGGGTGTTCCCTGCGATGAAGGCAAGACGAGATTAGGATGCTTCCGGCGCGCTCGTCGCTACTCCCAAATACCGCAAAAGTCGACGAATGTGCTTCATTTGCAATGTGAAAGGTCACATGAGAGCAAAAGTAGCAGGTCACCGTGACGCCTATGGTGGCGCCTTCTTGAACCAGGGGGGTTCAGCATAGTCCGTGTTTTCACACCGGCATTCTGCAGGATGAATCAATGTTGGCGCGTAGTACTGGTACGTGGGTGTTCCCTGCGATGAAGGCAAGACGAGATTAGGATGCTTCCGGCGCGCTCGTCGCTACTCCCAAATACCGCAAAAGTCGACGAATGTGCTTCATTTGCAATGTGAAAGGTCACATGAGAGCAAAAGTAGCAGGTCACCGTGACGCCTATGGTGGCGCCTTCTTGAACCAGGGGGGTTCAGCATAGTCCGTGTTTTCACACCGGCATTCTGCAGGATGAATCAATGTTGGCGCCTAGTACTGGTACGTGGGTGTTCCCTGCGATGAAGGCAAGACGAGATTAGGATGCTTCCGGTGCGCTCGTCGCTACTCCCAAATACCGCAAAAGTCGACGAATGTGCTTCATTTGCAATGTGAAAGGTCACATGAGAGCAACAGTAGCAGGTCACCGTGACGCCTATGGTGGCGCCTTCTTGAACCAGGGGGGTTCAGCATAGTCCGTGTTTTCACACCGGCATTCTGCAGGATGAATCAATGTTGGCGCCTAGTACTGGTACGTGGGTGTTCCGTGCGATGAAGGCAAGACGAGATTAGGATGCTTCCGGTGCGCTCGTCGCTACTCCCAAATACCGCAAAAGTCGACGAATGTGCTTCATTTGCAATGTGAAAGGTCACATGAGAGCAAAAGTAGCAGGTCACCGTGACGCCTATGGTGGCGCCTTCTTGAACCAGGGGGGTTCAGCATAGTCCGTGTTTTCACACCGGCATTCTGCAGGATGAATCAATGTTGGCGCCTAGTACTGGTACGTGGGTGTTCCCTGCGATGAAGGCAAGACGAGATTAGGATGCTTCCGGCGCGCTCGTCGCTACTGCCAATTGTCGCAAAAGTCCACGTAGGTGCTTCTTTTGTAGTGGGAAAGATCACATCAGAGAAAAAGTAGCAAGTCACTGCGCAGCCGACGCTGCCGTCTTCTTGAACGATGTGCACTGATCATAGTCCGTGTTTTCACAGCGGCAGGCTGCAGGATAAATGAATGCTGGCGCCTAGTGCGGCTCGGTGGGCGCCGGCGCCGGTGCGGCTCGGTGTTCCCTACGATGAAGGCAAGACGAGATTAGGATTGCTTCCGACGCGCTCGTCGCTACTTCCAAATACCGCAAAAGTCGACGAAGATGCTTCTTTTGCAGTGTGAAAGGTCACATGAGAGCAAAAGTAGGAGCAAGACTGCGAGTCGGCCTAGTTCGAACAAATTCATCTTAGAACTTATTGTGCGCAACAAACAGGGACGAAGAATAGAAGAAACACAAGGACGAGCGCTTTCTAACAACTGGTTTTATTTTTGAAGAACCACCTGCTCATATACCCACAGATCTGCGCGATCTAGTCAAACAGAGCACGCCTATAGCGCATATAATACACACAGATCTGCGCGATCAAGTCAAGAGAGCACATCTACGGTACATATACCACTTGTGATAGAAAACCAAAGACGTGGACGAAAGCCACCCGGTCAACATAAGAGCAGCAAGGTGCATGAAACGTCTAGTTACGATAAAGTACGTTAAAGATGTGATGATGTAAGTGAATGTTCTTTATCCATCAATGAAACCGATGGATGGCTGATGCATTTCTCTTTTTGTTTTTCAATCCAGTGTGCTTCCACAATTTCCCTGGCGGTTTGATTCCTATTCCTATACAAAATGTTGGTGTTACTAAGACAGGGGGAGCAATCATGTTCTTGGCAATGCATTGCCAAATGCGTGCTAGGGCGACATTTCAGACTGTACAAGTGTTCCCTTAACCTGGTGTTAGTACATCTCGCTGTCTGCCCTACGTAGACATGACCACACGTCATAGGGATCTGATATACAGCGTTCATAGCGCAATCAACAAATTGGTTCTTGCGCGGATGTTTGACACTACATTCTTTCTTTGCATCATCCTTTCTTTCGAACTTATTTTTAACCTTAGAGGACACACTACCTATTTTGTTTTTCGCTGAAAATACCACTTTTACTGCGTAACTACCAGCCACCTTTTTAAGTCTGTGTGAAAGGCCATGCACATACGGAATCACTGAAATCTTGGAAGCTACATCCTTTTGCCTTTGATTCTTTTTGAATTGTCGTTTATCCTGTTTAAGTTTCTTCATTAGCCTATCGCACGACGCCAACATCACGGCGAACGGGTACGCAGCGTTTCTCAACCTATCTACTTGCTAAAAAAATGCACTCTTTACGGTGTCGTGACATGAATTCAACAACGCTGACCGGAAACAAGAAATGACTATGCCATTCTTCACAAGCCTGGAATGGTTTGAGGCATAATTCATTAGCGGCTTTCCAGCTCGGGGTGAAAATGACCAACACACATGTTCCGGTAGGAATTCTAACTTGACATCAAGAAATTGTAGCTTGTTATCTACCGGTACTTCAGAAGTAAACGTTAAACCCTTGCCCTGAGAATTGAAGGCTTCTACAACCCTATTCCTGAAAGCACCCTTGTCTACATGACAGCCTAAAATCAAGTAGTCATCGACATATCTGTATACCTTATTTACTACACCTTCTAAATCTTCGACCAACTCTCTGTCTATGCTTCCCAAAAAGACGCTACTTAGGATGGGAGCTACCTTTGATCCGATGCACACACCGTTTGCCCGTATGTACGTTTCACTACAGTATCCTACATGTGTATTCGCTAAATAAAAATGCAGAAGTTCAAGAAAGGATTCAACGGCCATGCCGCACGTGTTGCGGAAAGACACCTCGTCATTCTCATTAGTTATGCAACCTTTAACACTGCACATTAAGGGCCCATGCGGTAAGGAGTAGTAGAGATCTTGAACATCTATGCTGAATCCCCAGCTGCAGCTTGTCTTATCTGATGCCAGGAAATTCACAAGGCCTTCCGAGTTTTTCAATAAGTACGGATCCTGTACTTCTAAGGTATTCAACATATTTTGCAGGAACTCAGCGACCATAACCTGCACACACCTTCGCTCGGACACAATTGGCCTAAACGGGATTCCTTGTTTGTGGGTTTTTGCTGTAAAAAGTATCTCCAAATTTCATTCCTTTTGAGTGTTTTACATGTGACGCAAGTTTTTCTTGGTCACACTACTTCAATAACTCCACCGCCCTCTTTTTTACGTTTTCTACACTCACGTCACATTTCTTAAAGCACTTATTCACCGCTAGGAAAGCCTTTTCTAAGTAACAATCATTTGGTAAAACAACCAGAAAGCCTTCCTTGTCTGCTTGAACAACACGCAGATTATTCTCAACCAAATACTTAGCAGTCCTATCAACATTGGTTCTGGATCCATCGCTTACCGAAGCTTTGGCGACCACGTCCACACATTCCACCACACATCCTTCTTTTTCTTTCTCTGGTACACTCCTGGCAATGTCCCTTGTAAGTGCTAACCTGTCGACGATGTCGATCCTTGGTTCCACAGTGAACTTCGGCCCCAATTTGAGTACCTGCTGATGCCGTGCTTCCACCGTTGTACCCCCTAGTAATAGAAGGCGTCCCTCTGGCACTTCTCTTTTCTTCTTCTTCGGCAATTTTCGACGAACATCGTTCCATATAGCCTCAGTCACAATATTTGTCTGTCTGCACCAATCCCGAAAAGCCTTCACGTTGAAAAGACCATCGGAAGCAGACGAACAGGCCACCTTTAGACCTTCTTTGAAATGCCTAACCTGTCTACGGCTCTCTGACCTCAAGATCTTGATCATTCATCTCCCGTGTCCTGCAGACGGGGGCAACTATCTAGTCAGCAGCAACACCTCATCAGGGCATTCCCCAAGTTTCAGGAACCAGCTTAACACTTGTGCTCTGCACTCACCGACCGCGATAATAGGGACCAGAACTGCTGGGTTGTATAATCTGTAGTTCGGATAAGTAGAAAGAGGACCGGAAGAACTAGAAATGAACTGAAGCAAGACTGCGAGTCGGCCTAGTTGGAACAAATTCATCTTAAAACTTATTGTGCGCAACAAACAGGGACGAAGAATAGAAGAAACACAAGGACGAGCGCTTTCTAACAACTGGTTTTATTTTTGAAGAACCACCTGCTTATATACCCACAGATCTGCGCGACCTTGTCAAACAGAGCACGCCTATAGCGCATATAATACACACAGATCTGCGCGATCAAGTCAAGAGAGCACATCTACGGTACATATACCACTTGTGATAAAAAACCAACGACGTGGACAAAAGCCACGCGGTCAACATAAGAACAGCAAGGTGCATGAAACATCTACTTACGATAAAATACGTTAAAGATGTGATGATAGAAGTGAATGTTCTTTATCCAACAATGAAACCGATGGATGGCTGATGCATTTTTCTTTTTGTTTTTCAATCTAGTATGCTTCCAGAATTTCCCCCGCGGTTTGATTCCTATTCCTATACAAAATGTTGGTGTTACTAAGACAGGGGGAGCAATCTTGTTCTTGGCAATGCGTTGCCAAATGCGTGCTAGGGCGACCTTTCAGACTGTACAAGTGTTCCCTTAACCTGGTGTTAATACATCTTGCAGTCTGCCCTACGTACACATGACCACACGTCATAGGGATCTGATATACAACGTTCATCGCGCAATCAACACATTCGTTCTTGCGCGGATGTTTGACACTACATTCCTTCTTTGCATCATCATTTCTTTCGAACTTATTTTTAACCATCTACGGCACATATGCCACAAGTGGCATATGTGCCGTAGATGTGCTCTCTTGACTTGATCGCGCAGATCTGTGTGTATTATATGCGCTATAGGCGTACTCTGTTTGACTAGATCGCGCCGATCTGTGGGTATATAAGCAGGTGGTTCTTCAAAATAAAACCAGTTGTTAGAAAGCGCTCGTCCTTGTGTTTCTTCTATTCTTCGTCCCTGTTTGTTGCGCACAATAAGTTTTAAGATGAATTTGTTCCAACTAGGCCGACTCGCAGTCTTGCTTCAGTTCATTTCTAGTTCTTCCGGCCCTCTTTCTACTTGTCCGAACTACAGATTATACAACCCCGCAGTTCTGGTCCCTATTATCGCGGTCTGTGAGTGCAGAGCACGGGTGTTAAGCTGGTTCCTGAAACTTGGGGAATGCCCTGATGAGGTGTTGCTGGTGACCGGATGGTTGCCCCCGTCTGCAGTACACGGGAGAAGAATGATCAAGATCCTGAGGTCAGAGAGCCGGAGACAGGTTAGGCATTTCAAAGAATGTCTAAAGGTGGCGTGTTCGTCTGCTTCCGATGGTCTTTTCAACGTGAAGGCTTTTCGGGATTGGTGCAGACAGACAAATATTGTGACTGAGGCTAAATAGAACGATGTTCGTCGAAAATTGCCGAAGAAGAAGAAAAGAGAAGTGCCAGAGGGACGCCTTCTATTACTAGGGGGTACAACGGTGGAAGCACGGCATCAGCAGGTACTCAAATTGGGGCCGAAGTTCACTGTGGAACCAAGGATCGACATCGTCGACAGGTTAGCACTTACAAGGGACATTGCCAGGAGTGTACCAGAGAAAGAAAAAGAACGATGCGTGGTGGAAGGAGTGGACGTGGTCACCAAAGCTTCGGTAAGCGATGGATCCAGAACCAATGTTGATAGGACTGCTAAGTATTTGGTTGAGAATAATCTGCGTGTTGTTCAAGCAGACCAGGAAGGCTTTCTGGTTGTTTTACCAAATGATTGTTGCTTAGAAAGGGCTTTCCTAGCGGTGAATAAGTGCTTTAAGAAATGTGACGTGAGTGTAGAAACCGTAAAAAAGAAGGCGGTGGAGTTATTGAAGAAATGTGACCAAGAAAAGCTTGCGTCACATGTAAAAAACTCAAAAGGTATAAAATTGGAGATACTTTTTGCAGCGAAAACCCACAAACAAGGAATCCCGTTTAGGCCAATTGTGTCCGAGCGAGGGTGTTGGCAGGTTATGGTCGCTGAGTTCCTGCAAAATATGTTGAATTCCTTAGAAGTACAGGATCCATACTTATTGAAAAACTCCGAAGGCCTTGTGAATTTTCTGGCATCAGATAAGACAAGCTGCAGCTAGGGATTCAGCATAGATGTTCAAGATCTCTACTACTCCTTACCGCATGCGCCCCTAATGTGCAGTGTTAAAGATTGCATAGCTAATCAGAATGACGAGGTGTCTTTCCGCAACACGTGCGGCATGGCCGTTGAATTCTTTCTTGAACTTCTGCATTTTTATTTAGCGAATACACATGTAGGATTCTATGGTGAAACGTATATACAGGCAAAGGGTGTGTGCATCGGGTCAAAGGTAGCTCCCATCCTAAGTAGCATCTTTTTGGGAAGCATAGACAGAGAGTTGGCCAAAGATTTAGAAGGTGTAGTAAATAAGGTATACAGATATGTCGATGACTACTTGATTTTAGGCTGTCATGTAGACAAGGGTGCTTTCAGGAATAGGGTTGTAGAAGCCTTCAATTCTCAGGGCAAGGGTTTAACGTTTACTTCTGAAGTACCGGTAGATAACAAGCTACAATTTCTTGATGTCAAGTTAGAATTCCTACCGGAACATGTGTGTTGGTCATTTTCACCCCGAGCTGGAAAGCCGCTAATGAATTATGCCTCAAACCATTCCAGGCTTGTGAAGAATGGCATAGTCATTTCTTGTTTCCGGTCAGCGTTGTTGAATTCATGTCACGACACCGTAAAGAGTGCATTTTTTGAGCAAGTAGATAGGTTGAGAAACGCTGGGTACCCGTTCGCCGTGATGTTGGCGTCGTGCGATAGGCTAATGAAGAAACTTAAACAGGATAAACGACAATTCAAAAAGAATCAAAGGCAAAAGGATGTAGCTTCCAAGATTTCAGTGATTCCGTATGTGCATGGCCTTTCACACAGACTTAAAAAGGTGGCTGGTAGTTACGCAGTAAAAGTGGTATTTTCAGCGAAAAACAAAATAGGTAGTGTGTCCTCTAAGGTTAAAAATAAGTTCGAAAGAAAGGATGATGCAAAAAAGAATGTAGTGTCAAACATCCGCGCAAGAACCAATTTCTTGATTGCGCGATGAACGTTGTATATCAGATCCCTATGACGTGTGGTCATGTCTACGTAGGGCAGACAGCGAGATGTACTAACACCAGGTTAAGGGAACACTTGTACAGTCTGAAATGTCGCCCTAGCACGCATTTGGCAATGCATTGCCAAGAACATGATTGCTCCCCCTGTTTTAGTAACACCAACATTTTGTATAGGAATAGGAATCAAACCGCGAGGGAAATTGTGGAAGCACTCTGGATTGAAAAACAAAAAGAAAGATGCATCAGCCATCCATCGGTTTCATTGTTGGATAAAGAACATTCACTTCTATTATCACATCTTTAACGTATTTGATCGTAAGTAGATGTTTCATGCACCTTGCTGCTCTTATGTTGACCGGGTGGCTTTCGTCCACGTCTTTGGTTTTCTATCACAAGTGGTATATGTACCGTAGATGTGCTCTCTTGACTTGATCGCGCAGATCTGTGTGAATTATATGCGCTATAGGCGTGCTCTGTTTGACTAGATCGCGCAGATCTGTGGGTATATAAGCAGGTGGTTCTTCAAAAATAAAACCAGTTGTTAGAAAGCGCTCGTCCTTGTGTTCCTTCTATTCTTCGTCCCTGTTTGTTGCGCACAATAAGTTTTAAGACAAAAGTAGGAGGACACTGCCCAGCCGATGGTAGCGCCTTCTTGAACCAGGTGGGTTCAGCGTAGTCCATGTTTTCACAGCCGCAAGCTGCCGGATGAATCAATGCTGGTACCTAGTGCGGCTGCGTGGCTGTTCCCTCCGATGAAGGCAAAACGAGATTAGAAATACCCGCCGTGGTTGCTCAGTGGCTAAGGTGTTGGGCTGCTGAGCACGAGGTCGCGGGATCAAATCCCGGCCACGGCGGCCGCATTTCGATGGGGGCGAAATGCGAAAACACCCGTGTACTTAGATTTAGGTGCACGTTAAAGAACCCCAGGTGGTCAAAATTTCCGGAGTCCTCCACTACGGCGTGCCTCATAATCAGAAAGTGGTTTTGGCACGTAAAACCCCAAATATTATTATTATTATTAAAATGAGATTAGAAAGCTTCCGACGCGCTCGTCACTACTCACAAATGCCGCGAAATTGACGAAGGTGCTTCTTTTGTAGTGTGAGAGGTCACGTGAGACACAAAGCGTGAAAGGCCATGTGAAGGCCATCTGTGTCTGCGTGATCTGCTTCCGGAACAAGCCATACAGAACCGTTGCAAGGCACCACTCTTCATTTGGCAGTGGCCGTTGCGGTGGCCTTAACAAGCTCTAATTCTGCAATCTGTTCCTAGGCTGATTTCTGTGTACTTCAGTGGCTATCTTGACGTGCGGCCATGTGAACTGCGCAGCGCCACTTAGTGTGGGGCTTGTCACGACCGCCTGCGTCTGCGTGGTCTCCTTCTGGGACAAACTATACAGAACAGCTGCAAGGCAGCAGTCTTCATTTAGCAGTGGCAGCTACGGTAATCTGAACAACGTCTAATTCTCCTGCAATCTCTTCCCAGGCTGATTTTGCGTGCTTCCGTGGCTATCTTCACGTGCGCCTCTATGAACTCTGCAGCGCCACCTAGTGTGAGGCACGTGACGACCACCTGCGTCTGCGTGGTCTTCTTCCGGGACAAACTGTAGAGAACCGCTGCAAGGCAGCAGTCTTCATTTAGAAGTTGCAGTTACGGTAATATGAACAACGTGTAATTCTCCTGAAATCTCTTCCCAGGCTGATTTCTGCGTGCTTCCGTGGCTATCTTTACGTGTGCCCATATTAACTGTGCAGTGCCACCTAGTGTGGGGCTCGTCACTACCGTCTGCGCCAGCGTGGTCTGCTTTCGGGACAAACTATGAAGAACCGTTGCAAGGTAGCAGTCTTTATTTGGCAGTGACAGTTGCGGTTGTCTGAACAACGTCTAATTCTCCTGCAATCTCATCCCAAGCTCGCTCACGCGTGCTTCCGCAGCTATTTTCACATCCGCCCATATAAACTGTACAGCCTACCTAGTGCGGAGCTCGTCTCGACCGGCTGCGCCAGCATTGTCTGCTTTCCTGACGAACTATAAGGGACCGCTGCAAGGCAGCAGTCTTCATTTGGCAGTGGCAGTCGTAAGCTCTGAACAACGTCTATTTCTTATGTAATCTCTTCCCAGGGTCATTTCTGCGTCCTTCCGTGATATGTTCACGTGCGCCCCTATGAACTGTGCAGCGCCACCTGGTGTGTAGTTCGTGACGACCGCCTGGGTTTGCGTGGCCTGCTTCTGGGAAAAACCACCCAGAACCGCTGCAAGGCAGCAGTCTTCATTTGGTAGTGGGAGTTGCGGTGATCTGAACAACGTCTAATTCTCTAGCAATCTGTTCCAAGGCAGATTTCGGCGGGTTTCCGTGGCTATCTTCACACGCGCCCATATCAAATGTGCAGCGCAAACTAGTGTGGGGCTCGTGACGATCGCCTGCGTCTGCGTAGTCTGCTTCCGGAACAAACCATACAGAACCGTTGCAATGCACCAGTCTTCATTTGGCAGTAGCCGTTGCGGTGGTCTGAACAATGTCTAAATCTCCTTTTCTGATGCCAGGCTGAATTCTGCATGCTTCAGTGGCTATCTTGACGTGCACCCAGTGAAGTGCGCAAGCCACCTAGTGTGGGCCTCGTCACCACCGGCTGCGCCAGCGTGGTCTGCTTCCGGGACAAACCATAAAGAACCGCTGCAAGGCACCAGTCTTCATTTGGCAGTGGCAGCGGCGGCGGTCTCAGCAACGGCTAATTCTCCTGCAATCTGTTCCCAGCTTGATTTCTGCATGCTTAAATGGCTATCGTGACGTGCGCCCTTGTGAACTGCGTTAGCAACCTAGTTTGGGCCTCGTGACGACTTGCTGCGCCAGCGTGGTCTGCTTCCGGCACAAACTATAAAGAACCGCTGAAAGGCAGCAGTGCTCATTTCGCACTGGCAGTTGCGGTGATCTGAACGTCTAATTCTCCAGCAATCTGTTCCTAGGCTGATTTCTGCGGGCTTCCGTGGCTATCTTCACGTGCGCCCATATCAGTTGTGCAGCGCCACCTAGAGTGGGGCTCGTGACGACTGGCTGCGCCAGCGTGGTCTGCTTCCGGGACAAACTATAAAGAACCGCTGCAAGCCACCAGTCTTCTTTTGTCAGTGGCCGTTTCGGTGGTCTGAACGACGTCTAATTCTTCTGAAATCTCTTCCCGGGCTCTATCTTGCGTGCTTCCATGGTGATTTTCACGCGCGCCGACATCAACTGTGCATCCACACCTAGTGTGGAGCTCGTTTCAACCGGCGGCGCCTTTGTGGTCTGCTTCCGGGACAAACTATAGAGAAACGCTGCAAGGCACATCTCTTCTTTTGGCAGGGGCCGTTGCGGTGGTCTGAACAACGTCTAATAACCCTGCAATCTGTTCCAGGGCTGATTTCTGCGTGCTTCGGTGGCTATCTTCACGTGCGCCCGTATCAACTGTGCAGCTCCACCAAGTGTGGAGCTCGTCTCGACCGGTTGCGTCTGCGTGGTCTGTTTCTGGGACAAACTATACAAAACCGCTGCAAGCCACCAGTCTTCCTTTGGCAGTGGCCGCTGCGGTGGTCTCAACAACGTCTAATGATCCTGCATTCTGTTCCCAGGCTGATTTCCGCGTGCTTCAGTGGCTATATTCACGTGCGCCCATATCAACTGCGCAGCGCTACATAGTGTGTTGCTTTTCGCGACCAGCTGCGTCTGCGTGTTCTGCTTCCGGGACAAACTATACAGAACCGCTGTAAGGCAGCAGTCTTCATTTAGCAGGGTCAGTTACAGTAATCTGAACAACGTCTAATTCTCCTGCAATCTTTTCCCAGGCTGATTTCTGCCTGCTTCCGTGGCTATCTTTACATGCCCCCATATCAACTGTACAGTGCCACCTAGTGTGGGGATCGTGACGACCACCTGCATCTGCGTGGTCTGCTTCCGGGCAAACCATAGAGAACCGCTGCAAGACACCAGTCTTCATTTGGCAGTACCAGTTGCGGTGGCCTCAATGTGTAATTCTTCTGCAATCTCTTTCCAGGCTGTTTTCTGCGTGCGTCAGTGGCTATCTTCATGTGTTCCCATGTGAACTGCACAAGTAACTTAGTGTGGGCCCCGTGACGACCAGCTGCGCCAGCATTGTCTGCTTCCGGGACAAACTATAAAGAACCGCTGCAAGGCAGCAGTCTTCATTTGGCAGTGGCCGTCGCAAGGTCTGAACAGCGTCTATTTCTTTCGCAATCTCTTCCCAGGCTTTTTTCTGTGTGCTTCCATGACATCTTCACGTGCGCCCCTACCTAGTTCGTGACGACCGCCTGCGTTTGCGTGGTTTGCCTCTGGGACAAACCACACAGAACCGCTGCAAGGCAGCAGTCGTCTTTTGGGTGTGGCAGTTGCGGTGGACTGAACAACGTCTAATTCTTCTGCAATCTATTCGCAGGCTCATTTCTGCGTGCTACAGTGGCTATCTTCGCGTGTGCCCATATCGACCGTGCAGCGCCACCTAGTGTGGGGCTCGTGAAGACCGCCTGCGCCGGCGTGGTCTCCTTCCTGGACAAGCCATACAGAACCACTGCAAGGCAGCAGTCTTCATTTGGCAGATGAAGTTGCGGTGGTCTCAACAACGTCTTATTTTCCTGCCATCTGTTCCCAGGTTGAATTCTACATGCTTCAGTGGCCAGCTTCACGTGCGCCCATATCAACTGCGAAGCGATACTTAGTGTGGGGCTTATCACGACCGGCTGCGTCTGCGTGGTCTGCTTCCGGGCAAACTATACAGAACCGTTGCAAGGCACCAGTCTTCATTTGGCAGTGGTCGTTGCGGTGGTCTGAATAAGGTCTAAATCTCCTGCAATCAGTTGCCAGGCTGATTTCTGCGTGCTTCATTGGCTATCTTGACGTGCGCCCATGTGAAATGCACAAGCGACCTAGTGTCGGCCTCGTGACGACCGGCTGCGCCAGCATTGTCTGCTTCCGTCCGCTATGAAGCATTGTCTGCTATAAAGAACCGCTGCAAGGCAGCAGTCTTCAATTGGCAGTGGCAGTAGCAAGGTTTGAACAACCACTATTTGATTTCCAATCTCTTCCCAGGCTCATTTGTGCGTGCTTCCGTGATATCCTCACGTGCGCTCTGATCAACTGTGCAGCGCCACTTTGCGTGGAGCTCGTGACGACCACCTGCGTCTGTGTGGCCTGCGTCCGGACAAACCATACAGAACCGCTGCAAGGCACCAGTCTTCATTTGCAGTGGCAGTTGCGGCGACCTGAACAACGTCTAAATCTTCTGCAATCAGTTGCCAGGCTGATTTCTGCGTGCTTCAATGGCTATCTTGACGTGCGCCCATGTGAACTGCGCAAGCAACCTACTGTGGGCATCGTCACGACCGGCTGTGTTTGCGTGGTCTATTTCGGGGACAAACCATACAGAACCGTTGCAAGGCACAACTCCATTTGCCAGAGACCGTTGCGGTGGTCTGAACAAGGTCTAAATCTCCTGCAATCAGTTGCCAGGCTTGTTTCTGCGTGCTTCAGTGGCTATCATGACGTGCGCTCATGTGAACTGCGAAGCGCCAGTATGTGTAAGGCTTGTCACGACCGGCTGCGTCTGCGTGGTCTGCTTCCGGGACAAACTATACAGAACCGCTGCAAGGCACCAGTCTTCGTTTGGCAGTGGCCGTTGCGGTGGTCCGAACAAAGTCTAATTCTCCTGCAATCTGTTCCCAGGCTGATTTCTGCATGCTTCCGTGATTATCTTCGAGTGCGCCCATATCAACTGTGCAGCGCCACCTAATGTGGGGCTGGTGAACACCGCCTGCGTTTGCGTGGCCTGCTTCCGGGCAAACCATACAGAAACGCTGAAAGGCAGCAGTCCTCATTTGGCAGTGGCAGTTGCGGTGGTCTGAACAACGTCTAATTCTTCTGCAATCGCTTCCCAGGCTCTATTTTGCGTGCTTCCATGGCTATTTTCACGTGCACCCATTTCAACTATGCAGCGAAACATAGTGTGGAGCTCGTCTCGACCGCCTGCGTCGGCGTGGTCTGCTTCCGGGACAAAATATAGAGAATCACTGCAAGGCACCAGTCTTCATTTGACAGTGGCAGTTGCGGCGGTCTTAACAACGTCTCATTACACTGCAATCTGTTCCCAGGCTGATTTCTGCGTGCTACCATGGCTATCTTTACGCGCGCGCATATCAACTGTGCCGCGCGACCTAGTGTGGGGCTCGTGACGACCGCCTGCGTCTGCGTGGTCTGCTTCCGGGCCAAACCATAGAGAACAGTTGAAAGGCACCAGTCTTCAAATGGCAGTGGCCGTTGCGGTGGTCTGAACAAGGTCTAAATCTGCTGCAATCAGTTGCCAGGCTCATTTCTACGTGCTTCCGTTGCTATGTTCACGTTAGCCCATATTGACACGTGTACTTGTCTTTATCGGGCGACAAGTATTGTCGCCTAACAAATGTTATCGCACAGCGCGGGACGCGCCTGCATGTGTCCGAAGTTTCTGGAAAGTTATCGATGCTTCTATCCGCTGTCTGCTGTCGCCGAACGTTGTGTTATCTGATTTCATCACTTGACACGAATGGTGTAGAACATTTTAGAAGGCATGCGGGTCCCAACGTTTAATCTGGAACATTCGATGATTGCTGTATAAAAGCCGACGCGCTTGACCCGCTGATCAGATTTTCGACGATCGCCGAGCGTGTTCGCCGCTATCGTTGCGCTATAAGTGTAGCCTGTTTTGTGGGCACAGGTTCGCCCAATAAAAGTTAGTTTTGTCGTTCACAGTACTGCTACTGTGTTATTCAACGTCACGACCACGTGACATCTGGTGGAGGTGCTTGTGCGTTCATGTACCGAACGCCCCCGCAAAGCCGCGATCCAAGCCCGAAGCCCGAGGACAAAACCAACGTCGCCCAAGACCAGCGAGCTAGCCGCCGGCTGCAAGGACTGCCCCCAGAGCACGGACTCCTACCTGAGACGTGCAGGAAGATCGCCACCAAGTCCACCCCAATGGCAGCCCCAGCATCCCCCGTCGTGCTGCAGCAGCCCAGGGAGCCTCCGACGTTCCGCGGTTCAACGTTCGAGGACGCAGAAAGCTGGCTTGAGACATACGAGAGGGTCGCTGCTTTTAACAACTGGAACAGCGAAGACAAACTGCGACATGTCTTCTTCGCATTGGAAGACGCTGCCAGGACGTGGTTCGAGAACCGAGAAGCCACCTTGACTACCTGGGAGCTGTTCCGAAGCGGCTTCCTGAAGACATTCACAAGCGTCGTACGCCGAGAACGAGCCCAAGCACTACTGGAAACCCGAGTGCAGCTGCCCAACGAGACCACCGCGATTTTTACAGAAGAAATGAGCCGCCTATTCCGCCACGCCGACCCGGAAATGTCCGAGGAAAAGAAAGTCCGGCTACTAATGCGTGGTGTTAAGGAGGAACTTTTCGCCGGTATGGTACGAAACCCACCGAAGACTGTCGACGAGTTTCTTCGCGAGGCCACTAGCATCGAGAAGACACTCGAGATGCGAAACCGGCAATTCGACCGCCGCACCAACGCTACAAACTATGCCGGAGTTCAATCACTGGCCTCCGAAGACCTGCGCGAGGCTATCAGGGCAGTCGTACGAGAGGAGCTTCAGAAGATCTTCCCGTCGTCGCAGCCTCAAGTGGCCTCGATCGCTGACATCGTCAAAGATGAGGTTCAGCGGTCGCTTGTAGTCCCGGAGGTGCAACCTCAATTACCGCAACCCGAACCCGAAGCGATGACCTACGCCGCCGTCGTACGCCGTCAAGGCCCTCCTCAGCGACCGCGCCAGGGCCCTGTAACGCCACAATTTCGTCGTCCGCCGCCGCCGCCGCCAGCACGACCACCCGTCGCCCAGCGCACCTACGCGAGGAAGACGGACATTTGGCGTGCTCCTGACCACCGCCCGCTCTGCTACCACTGCGGAGAAGCGGGTCACGTCTACCGACGATGTCCGTACCGGGAGATGGGACTGCGAGGTTTCGCCGTCAACGCGCCGCGTCCACAGCTTGGAGAGCGCCCACGTGACATCGCCGATTACCTCGCCGCTACTCAGTGGAGCCCTCGACGGCCATCCCGTTCGCCGTCACCAGGACGCTACCTGTCGCCGCAGCGCCGACCATACACTGGCCCAGCCCGGGGCCGGTCAGCGAGCCCATATCCGGAAAACTAAAAGCAGCAACCGATGGAGGTGCGGTTGCTGTTCGTCGAACTGACGAAGATCCTCCGCCGCCGACGAAGACGACGACGAAACGATCTCGACGACATAACGACACGCCGCCGTCCCGACGAAGTCAGGAAGGCAAGACTATACCGACGAACGACGACTTGACGACGCGACGTTCCAACTTCAGTTCAACACGACGCAGCCGTGATCCGACGCCACGACCTAACTGCAACGCCAGACAAAGAACCACCGACCTCGACGTGCTTCTCGACGGCCACGCAGTCACTGCCTTAGTCGACACAGGGGCTGATTACTCCGTCATGAGTGGACACATCGCCGCGCAGTTGAAGAAAGTTAAGACTACGTGGGAAGGCCCTCAAATTCGAACCGCTGGAGGACACCTCATCACGCCGTCTGGAGTCTGCACGGCAAGAATTACCGTTCATGACCGGACTTGCCCTGCCACCTTCGTTATCCTCCAACAGTGTTCACGAGACGTCATTCTCGGTATGGACTTCCTGAACCAACACGGCGCAGTCATCGACCTGAAGTCGAAGTCAATAACGCTGTCGGAAGATAAAGCGATACCGCCGGAGAGCCCTCGTAGTAACCACGCCTTGAGTGTGCTCGAAGACCAAGTGAGCATCCCGCTCCGCTCCAGCATTGTTATTTCGGTCGGCACCGAAATACCCGCTGACGTAGAAGGTGTCATCGAAGGCGACCAACGACTCCTGCTAGACCGTGAAATTTGCGTCGCAAGAGGGATCGCTCGACTGCATGGAGGGAAAACTGAAGTGTTGCTGACAAACTTCAGCCAGGAGTTCAAGCACATCAACAAGGGCACGACGATCGCGTACATCGAGGAAATTGTGGAAACCGGTAATGCGTTTGTCCTCTCGGATTCCGCCGCATCTACCCCGACGACCATGGTTCCCGAACCAGACTACGACATTAATCCAAGTCTCCCAGTGATTAAGCAACAGCAGCTCAGCAGTCTGCTCCGACGATACAAAGGCTGCTTTTCGACGACATCGAGGATTCGACAAACACCAGTCGCCAAGCATCGCATAATCACCGAGGAGTACGCTCGACCACTCCGCCAAAGCCCTTACCGAGTTTCGCTGCGAGAACGCGAAGCTATAAGAGAACAAGTCGACGAAATGCTGCGCGACGACATCACCCAGCCGTCGAAAAGCCCGTGGGCATCCCCTGTTGTCCTGGTGAAGAAAAAGGACGGAACCCTACGTTTCTGCGTCGATTATCGTCGTCTGAACAAGATCACGAAGAAGGACGTATATCCCCTTCCACGGATAGACGACGCATTGGATCGGCTCTGCAACGCTAAGTACTTCTCGTCGATGGATCTCAAGTCTGGCTACTGGCAAATAGAAGTCGACGAGAGAGATCGCGAAAAGACCGCCTTCATCACGCCAGACGGCCTCTACGAGTTCAAGGTCATGCCATTCGGACTCTGCTCGGCACCTGCAACTTTCCAGCGCGTCATGGACACGGTGTTAGCAGGATTGAAGTGGCAGACCTGCCTTGTTTACTTGGATGACGTCGTCGTCTTCGCCGAAAATTTCGACGATCACCTTAGGCGGCTTACGACAGTACTAGAGGCCATCAAGTCATCAGGGCTCACTCTGAAGCCAGAAAAATGCCGCTTCGCTTACGACGAGCTTCTGTTCCTAGGCCACGTCATCAGTAAATCCGGAGTACGCCCCGACCCCCAGAAAACAGCTGCCATCGCAAAGTTCCCGCAGCCCACCGACAAGAAGGCAGTGCGTAGATTCCTTGGCATGTGTGCCTACTACAGGCGCTTTGTCAAGGACTTTTCACGCATCGCCGAGCCGTTGACACGTCTAACTAAATGTGATGTTGAGTTCAAGTGGGAAACGCCGCAGGCCGACGCATTTGAAGAACTCAAACGACGCATGCAGTTGCCGCCTGTACTTGCGCACTTCGACGAGTACGCCGATACAGAAATCCATACTGACGCCAGTAGCCTAGGCCTCGGTGCCGTTCTAGTCCAGAGGAGAAACGGAGTCGAACAGGTGATAGCTTACGCTAGCCGGTCGCTGTCAAAAGCGGAAGGCAACTATTCTACGACCGAAAAGGAATGCCTCGCCATCTTTTGGGCTACAGCTAAATTTCGCCCTTATCTTTATGGCAGGCCATTCAAAGTCGTCAGTGACCATCACGCGTTGTGTTGGCTAGCGAGTATAAAGGATCCTTCAGGACGACTGGCGCGGTGGAGCCTCAGACTACAAGAATACGACATCACTGTAACCTACAAGTCCGGACGAAAACACTCCGATGCCGATTGCCTATCACGCGCCCCCATTGACCCGCCGCCGCAAGATGACGAAGATGACGACGCCTTCCTTGGCATGATAAGCGCGGAAGACTTCGCTGAGCAGCAACGGGCAGACCCGGAGCTAAAAGGCCTGGTGGAATATTTGGAAGGGCACACCGACGTTGTCCCCAGGGCATTTAAGCGCGGACTATCTTCCTTCACGCTTCGAAACAATCTCCTCGTGAAGAAGAACTTTTCACCAGTCCGCGCCAACTACCTTCTTGTTGTCCCGTCAGGACTTCGTCCAGAAGTATTGCACGCCCTACATGACGATCCGACCGCTCGGTTTTTCCCGGACACTATCGAGGATACAAGAAAAGTATTATTGGCCGCGCCTGACCGCCGACGTCGCCCGTTATGTCAGAACATGCCGAGACTGTCAGCGACGCAAGACACCGCCAACAAGGCCAGCCGGATTACTACAGCCAATCGAGCCTCCTTGCCGACCATTCCAGCAGATCGGGATGGACTTGCTGGGACCCTTTCCGACGTCAACAACCGGAAATAAGTGGATCGTCGTGGCGACAGACTACCTTACCCGCTTCGCTGAAACTAAAGCACTGCCGAAAGGTAGCGCAGCCGAAGTGGCAAAATTCTTTGTCGAAAACATCCTGCTTCGACACGGCGCCCCAGAAGTCCTCATCACCGACAGAGGAACGGCCTTTACAGCAGAGCTCACCCAAGCCATTCTGAAATACAGTCAGACAAGGCACAGGAGGACCACGGCCTACCACCCGCAGACGAATGGTCTTACGGAGCGGCTGAATAAGACCCTCGCCGACATGCTAGCGATGTACGTCGACGTCGAACACAAGACCTGGGATGCCGTCCTGCCGTACGTAACATTCGCTTACAACACGGCGGTGCAAGAAACAACACAGATCACGCCGTTTAAGCTGGTTTACGGCAGGAACCCGACGACGACGCTCGACGCCATGCTGCCCCACGTCACTGACGAAGAGAATGTTGACGTCGCTAGCTATCTCCAGCGCGCCGAAGAAGCCCGACAGCTCGCCCGCCTACGGATCAAGAACCAACAGAGGACTGACAGCCGACACTACAACCTCCGACGACGCTTTGTTGAGTACCAGCCCGGCGACCGTGTTTGGGTTTGGACACCGATACGCCGACGAGGACTCAGTGAGAAACTACTCCGACGCTATTTCGGACCCTACAAGGTCATCCGACGTATTGGCGCTCTGGACTATGAGGTCGTGCCAGACGGCATTTCGCATTCACAGCGACGTCGCGCACGACCTGAAGTGGTCCACGTGGTGCGTCTTAAACCATTTTACGCACGCTAACGAACTTTCCTTATTTTGTTTTTTTTTTCTTTGCTATGAGTGCTTACTTATTACTTTCGTTTGTTTGCAGCATCGGGTCGATGCTTTTTAAGAGGGGGGTATTGACACGTGTACTTGTCTTTATCGGGCGACAAGTATTGTCGCCTAACAAATGTTATCGCACAGCGCGGGACGCGCCTGCATGTGTCCGAAGTTTCTGGAAAGTTATCGATGCTTCTATCCGCTGTCTGCTGTCGCCGAACGTTGTGTTATCTGATTTCATCACTTGACACGAATGGTGTAGAACATTTTAGAAGGCATGCGGGTCCCAACGTTTAATCTGGAACATTCGATGATTGCTGTATAAAAGCCGACGCGCTTGACCCGCTGATCAGATTTTCGACGATCGCCGAGCGTGTTCGCCGCTATCGTTGCGCTATAAGTGTAGCCTGTTTTGTGGGCACAGGTTCGCCCAATAAAAGTTAGTTTTGTCGTTCACAGTACTGCTACTGTGTTATTCAACGTCACGACCACGTGACAATATTAATTTTGCGGCGCCAGCTAGGGTGGGGCTCATGACGAACGCCTTCGTCAGCATGGCCTGCTTCCGAGACAAACCATACAGAACCGCTGCAAGGCACCAGTCTTCATTTGGCAATGGTTGTTGCGGTGGTCTGAGCAATATCTAATTCTCCTGCAATCTGTTCCCAGGCTGATTTTTGTGTGCTTCCGAGGCTATATTCACGTCCGTCCATATCAACCGTGCCACCCCACTTAGCGTGGAGCTCGTCTAGACCGGCTGCATCTGCGTGGTCTGCTTCAGGGCAAATTATAAACAACCGCTGCAAGGCACCAGTCTTCATTTGGCTGTGGAAGTTGCGGTGGTCTCAGCAACGTCTAATTGTACTGCAATCTGCTCCGAGGTTCATTTCTCCATGCTTCAGTGGCCATCTTGACGTGTGCCCATGTGAACTGCGCTAGCAACCTAGTGTGCTCCTCGTGACGACTGGCTGCGCCAGCGTGGTCTGCTTCCGGGACAAACTATAAAGAACCGCTGCTAGGCAGGAGTCTAAGTTTAGCAGTGGCAGTGGCGGCGGTCTGAACAACGTCTATTTCTTCTGCAATCTCCTCGCAAGCTCATTTTTGCGCGCTTCCGTGGTTATCTTCCCGTGTGCGCAAATCAACTGCGAGGCGCCACCTACTGTGTGGTTCGTCACGACCGGCTGCGTCTGCGTGGTCTCCTTCCGGGACAAACTATACAGAACCGCTGCAAGGCAGCAGTCTTCATTTAGCAGTGGCAGTTATGGTAATCTGAACAACCTCTAATTCTTCTGCAATCTTTTCCAAGGCTGATTTCCGCGTGTTTCCGTGGAATATGTTCACGTGCAGCTGCATAACCTGCGCAGCGACACCTAGCATGGGGCTTGTCACGACCCACTGCGTCTGCATGGTCTGCTGCCGAGACAAACTATAAAGAACCGCTGCAAGTCACTAGTCTTCATTTGACAGCGGCCGTTGCGGCGGTGTTCACAACGTCTTATTATGATGCAATCTGTTCCCAGGCTGATTTCTGCGTGCTACCGTGGCTATATTTACGTGCGCCCGCATGAACTGCGTAGCGCACCTAGTGTGGGGCTCGTCACGACCGGCTGCTTCTGCGTGGTCTACTTCAGGAAAAATTATAAAGAACCACTGCAAGACGCCAGTCTTCATTTGGCAGTGGCAGTTGCGGTGGTCAGAACAACATCCATTTCTTCTGCAATCTCTTCCCAGGCTCATTTCTGCGTGCTTCCGTGACATCTTCACGAGCGCCCATATCAACTGTGCAGCGCCACCTAGTCTGGGGCTCTTGACAACAGCCTGCGTTTGCGTCGTCTGCTTCGGGGACAAACCACACAGAACCGCTGCAAGGCAGCAGTCTTCATTTGGCAATGGTTGTTGCGGTGGTCTGAGCAATATCTAATTCTCCTGCAATCTGTTCCCAGGCTGATTTTTGTGTGCTTCCGAGGCTATATTCACGTCCGTCCATATCAACCGTGCCACCCCACTTAGCGTGGAGCTCGTCTAGACCGGCTGCATCTGCGTGGTCTGCTTCAGGGCAAATTATAAACAACCGCTGCAAGGCACCAGTCTTCATTTGGCTGTGGAAGTTGCGGTGGTCTCAGCAACGTCTAATTGTACTGCAATTTGTTCCCAGGCTAATTTCTGCGTGCTTCAGTGCAAATCTTCACGTGCGCCAATATGAACTGCGAGGCGCCACCTAGTGTGGGGCTTGTCACGACCGGCTGCGTATGCGTGGTCTCCTTCCGGGACAAACTATAGAGAACCGCTGCAAGGCAGCAGTATTCATTTAGCAGTGGCAGTTATGGTAATCTGAACAACCTCTAATTCTTCTGCAACCTTTTCCCAGGTTTATTTCTGCGTGCATCCGCGGATATGTTCACGTACGGCCGCCTAACTGCGCAGCGCCACCTAGTTTGGGGCTCGTCACGACCGGCTGCGTCTGCGTGATCTGCTGCCGAGACAAACTATAAAGAACCGCAACAAGGCACCAGTCTTCATTTGACAGCGGCAGTTGCGGCGGTCTTAACATCTAATTATTCTGCAATCTGTTCCCAGGCTGATTTCTGCGTGCTACCGTGGCTTGTTTTACGTGAGCCCATCTCAAGTGTGCAGCGCCACCTAGTGTAGGGCTGGTGACGACCGCCTTCGTCTGCGTGGTCTCCTTCCGGGATGAACAATAGAGAACCGCTGCAAGGCACCAGTCTTTATTTAGCAGTGGCCGTTACGGTCGTCTGAACAAGGTCTAAATCTCCTGCAATGAGTTGCCAGGATGATTTCTGCGCACTTCAGCGCCCAGCTTCACGTGCGCCTATGTGAACTGCGCAAGCAACCTAGTGTGGGCTTGTCACGATCAGCGGCGTCTGCGTGGTCTGCTTCTAGGACAAACTATACAGAACCGCTGCAAGGCAGCAGTCTTCATTTGCAGTGGCAGTTGCGGTGGTCTAAACAACGTCTAATTCTCCTGCGATCTTTTCCCAGATTCATTTCTGCCTGCTTCCGTGGCTATTTTCACACCCGCCCATATCAACTGTGCATACCACTTAGTGTGCAGCTCGTCTCGCCCAGCTGCGCTGCGTGGTCTGCTTCAAGGCAAATTATAAACAACCACTGCAAGGCACCAGTCTCCATTTATCAAAGACAGTTGCGGTGGTTTGAACGTCTAATTCTCTTGCAATCTGTTGCAAGGTTGATTTATACATGCTTCAGAGGCTATCTTGACGTGCGCCGATGTGAACTGCGCAAGCAACCTAGTGTGGACCTCGTGAGGACTGGCTGCGCCAGCGTGGTCTGCTTCCGGGCCGGGACATACTATAAAGAACCGCTGCAAGGCAGCAGTCTTCATTTGGCAGCGGCCGTTGCGGCGGTGTTCACAACGTCTAATCATGCTGCAATCTGTTCCCAGGCTGATTTCTGCGTGCTACCGTGACATCTTCACGAGCGCCCATATCTAGTGTTCCTGTATCTGCTCCCGCAGGGATATGCTCCCTGCGGGAGCATATACAGGAACACTACCCATATCAACTGTGGAGCGCCACCTAGTGTGGGGCTCTTGACAACAGCCTGCGTTTGCGTCGTCTGCATCGGGGACAAACCCCACAGAACCACTGCAAGGCAGCAGTCTTCATTTGGCAGCGGTGGTTGCGGTGGTCTGAACAACGTGTTATTCTTCTACGATCTCTTCCATGCTCATTTCTGCGTGCTTCCGTGGCTATTTTCACGTGCGCCCATATCAACTCTGCAGCTCCACCAAGTGTGGAGCTCGTCTCGACCGGCTGCGTCTGCGTGGTCTGCTGCCGGGACAAACTATACAGAACCGCTACAACGCACCAGTCTTCTTTTGGCAGTGGCCGTCGCGGTGGTCTGAACAACGTCTAATTACCTGCAATCTTTGCCCAGGCTCATTTCTGCGTGCTTCCATGGCTATTTTCCCATGCGCTCATATAAACTGTGGAGCCCCACGAAGTGTCGAGGTCGTCACGACCGGCTGCGTCTGCGTGGTGTGCTCCCGGGACAAACTATACAGAACCGCTCCAAGGCAGCAGTCTTCATTTGCAGTGGCAGTTTCAGTAGTCTTAACAACGTCTAATTCTCCTGCAATCGTTTCCCGGGCTGATTTCTGCATGCTTCCATGGCTATCTTCACGTGCGGCCGCATAAACTGCGCACACACCTAGTTTGGGGCTCGTCACGTCCGGCTGCGTCTGCGTGATCTCCTGCCGAGACAAACTATAAAGAGCCGCAACCGAGACAAACTATAAAGAGCCGCAACAAGGCACCAGTCTTCATTTGACAGCGGCAGTTGCGGCGGTCTTAACAACGTCTAATTATGCTGCAATCAGTTCCCAGGCTGATTTCTGCGTGCTACCGTGGCTAGCTTTACGTGAGCCCACCTCAACTGTGCAGCGCCGCCTAATGTGGGGCTCATGACTACCGCCTGCATCTGCGTGGTCTCCTTCCGGGATAAACAATAGAGAACCGCTGCAAGGCACCAGTCTTCATTTGGCAGTGGCCGTTGCGGTGGTCTGAACAAGGTCTAAATCTCCTGCAATGAGTTGCCAGGCTGATTTCTGCGTGCTTCAGTGCCCAGCTTCTCGTGCGCCTATGTGAACTGCGCAAGCAACCTAGTGTGCGCATGCCCCGAATCGGCTGCGTCTGCGTGGTCTGCTTCCGGGACAAACTATACAGAACCGCTGCAAGGCAGCAGTCTTCATTTGCAGTGGCAGTTGCGGTGGTCTATACAACGTCTAATTCTCCTGCAATCTTTTCGCATATTCATTTCTGCCTGCTTCCGTGGCTATTTTCAAGTCCGCTCATATCAACTGTGCAGCCCCACTTAGTGTGCAGCTTGTCTCGCCCAGCTGCGTCTGCATGGTCTGCTTCAAATCAAATTCTAAACAACCCCTGCAAGGCACCAGTCTTCCTTTATCAAAGACAGTTGCGGTGGTTTGAACAACGTCTCATTTTCTTGCGATCTGTTGCAAGGTTGATTTATGCATGCTTCAGTGGCTATCTTGACGTGCGCCCATGTGAACTGCGCAGGCAACCTTGTGTGGGCCTCGTGACGACTGGCTGCGCCAGCGTGGTCTACTTGCGGTACAAACTATAAGGAAACGCTGCAAGCCCACAGTCTTCATTTGCCAGTGGCAGTGGCGGCGGTCTGAACAACGTCTAATTCTCCAGCAATCTATTCCCAGGCCGATTTCTGCGGGCCTCCATGGCTATCTTCACGTGCGCCAATATCCACTGTGCAGTGCCACCTACTGTGGGGCTCGTGACGACCGCCTGCGTCTGCGTGGTCTGCTTACGGGACAAACCATACAGAACCGTTGCAAGGCACAAGTCTTCATTTGGCAGTGGTCGTTGCGGTTGTGTCAACAAGGTCTAAATCTCCAGCAATCAGTTGCCAGGCTGACTTGTGCGTGCTTCAGTGGCTATCTTGACGTGCGTCCATGTGAACTGCGGAAGCAACCTAGTGTGGGCCTCGTCACGGCTGGCTGCGCCAGCATGGTCTGCTTCCGGGACATACTATAAAGAACCACTGCAACGCAGCAGTCTTTATTTGGCAGTGGCAGTGGCGGCGGTCTGAACAATGTCTAATTCTTCTGCAATCTCTTCCCAGGCTCATCTCTGCGTGCTTCCGTGGTGTTTTTCACGTGCGCCCATATCAACTGTGCAGCCACGCCTAGTGTGGAGCTCGTCTCGAACGGCTGCGTCTGCGTGGTCTGCTTCCGGGACAAACTATACAGAACCGCTGCAAGGCACCAGTCTTTTTTTGGCAGTGGCCGTTGCGGTGGTCTGAACAACGTATAATGACTCTGCAATCTGTTCACAGGCTGATTTCTGCGTGCTTCAGTGGCTATATTCACGTGCGCCCATATCAACTGCGCAGGGCCACTTAGTGTGGAGCTAGTCTCGACCGGCTGCATCTGCGTAGTCTGCTTCAGGGCAAATTATAATCAACCGCTTCAAGGCACCAGTCTTCATTTGGCAGTGCAGTTGCGGTGGTCTCAACAAGATCGAATTCTCCTGCAATTTGTTCCCAGGTTGATTTCTGCGAGCTTCAGTGGCTATCTTGATGTGCACACATGTGAACTGCGCAAACAACCTAGTGTGGGCCTCGTCAAGACCGGCTGCGCCAGCGTGGTCTGCTTCCGAGACAAACTATAAAGAACCGCTGCAAGGCACCAGTCATTTGACAGCGGCAGATGGGGCGATCTGAACAGGGTCTCAATCTCCTGCAATCTGTTCGCAGGCTGATTTCTGTGTGCTTCCGAGGCTATATTCACGTCCGCCCATATCAACTGTGCAGCTCCACTTAGTGTGGAGCTCGTCTCGACCGGCTGCATCTGCGTGGTCTGCTTCAGGCCAAATTATAAACAACCGCTGCAAGGCACCAGTCTTCATTTGGCAGTGGCAGTTGCGGTGGTCTCAACAACATCTAAATCTCCTGCAATCTGTTCTCAGGTTGATTTCTGCATGCTTCACTGGCTATCTTGACGTGCGCCCACGTGAACTGCGCAAGCAACATAGTGTAGGCCTCATGAACACCGGCTGCGCCAGCGTGGTCTGTTTGCGGGACAAACTATAAAGAACCGCTGCAAGGCAGCAGTCTTCATTTGGCAGTGGCAGCGGCGGCGGTCTGAACAACGTCTATTTCTTCTGCAATCTCTTCCCAGGGTCATTTCTGCGTGCTTCCGTGGCTATCTTCACGTGAGCCCGGATGGATGGATGGATATTATGCGCGTCCCCTTAGGAACGGGGCGGTGGGTTGTGCCTTCAAGCTCTTGCTACTATACTGCCTAATATCCTACCTAGGTTAATAATGAAAAAAGCCCATATCAGCTGTGCAGCGCCACCTATGTAGGGCTCATGACGACCGCCTGCGTCTGCGTGGTCTGCTTCCAGGACAAACCATACAGAACCACTGCAAGGCACTAGTCTTCATTTGGCAGTGGCAGTTGCGGTGGTCTGAACTGTAACGTGCCAAGGGAGACGACGCTTAAAGCAGCATGATCAGTGCAGGAAAGTGCGAAGGTTTATTGCGAGCGTGCTCTTATAAAGACATGAATGCAGCGCGCTGTACACACTGCGCATCACCGATGCGCATCTGCGCTGATGTAGTCAGTACACGTGTCCGATACATCCTCCCTCGGGCAACAAACAAAAGAGACTTAGATACATATAAGTATTTGCCAAAGCTTATGATACTTGCTGAAAATGTTCATCATAATGAAGCTTCTGGGGAGGCCGGACGACACGAGTCGACCGTCTAGTAGCATGCGTCGGTTGGATGCCAGGCGAAGGATCGCCGTCACTTGCTGGTAGCATTGATCCTACGGCTGTTTCTAGAGATGACACCTCGGAGGCTTGCGCTGTTTGTTCAGCTGGTGCTGCAGGCGCTGGCGCATGGGAGCTTTCACAAGGTGGAATCTCCTCGCAGTCGTCTTCAGTTTCACCGCTATGCTGTTCACCCGTCCTAAGCAGATGTCGGCGGTTGCGCCGCAGAAGACGGTGATCTTGCGTTCGTACCAAATAGGAACGTGGAGCAGTTTCACCAACGACCTTCGCTTTTGGGGACCACGCAGTCGCATTCTGAAGCCTCACCTTCGTGCCTCTGCGCAGTATTGGCGAGAGCTTCCCGGCCTTGGCTTGGTGGAGCTTCCTCACAGGGGTCCGGGACGCGCATTTACATTCGCTCTCCTGTGCAGCCGGTCGACTGCAGCACCGCCCCCGCGGCACCAACGGGAACTATATATCTAGGTAACTTTTCACTCTAGGGGAGCGTAGGTCCCTAGGTGTCGTGTAAAAAACGCACCTAGCTCCTGAAACGCCCTAGTCCCCATGCGCGCGCGCGCGGGGCCTGCGCACAACGACGACGTGGTTCGAAAGACAGGAAGCGCCCCTATCGTCTACATCACCTCTGCTGGGCTACATAAAAGCAGCCAAGGAACAGCAACCGTTCAGTGGGCATGGCGAAAGTATCGGGACAATGCATCTGAACAATCCGCTCTTGTTTTTCATCCAGGTGAGCGACTATCGTCAAATTCACAGCTACCGTAGTAACGACCCTTGTCTGCTCATTTTGCCGTGCCCATGGCCGCTGCTCGCAATGTTGACGAATGTGTATTTGTGTTTTGTTGATATTATCTCATGTTGCGGGGATATTGAATCAAATCCGGGGCCGTCTACGGATGAAATGCTTAAAACATAATGCATGAAATACGCGAGATCAAGGCAACCATGAGCTCTTCAAGCCAGCGGCTTGAAGATAAATTGAATTCTATTGATAAGAAATTGATGATGTCGCAGTCACTGTCGCTGAATACACGTGTAAAGTTGATAAAATACAAACAACCGTCGATCATCTCAATCTTAAAGTGGACGAATTAGAGAACAGAAGCAGACGGAACAATTTAATTCTTTATGGGCTACAGGAAAGAAAGGGTGAGCAACATCAGACGTTAGAACAGGAAGTTTCTAAGAAATTCCTTGATGACGTGCTACAAATTCCTAATGTTAAAATAGAGCGTATACATAGGCTTGGGAGGCCATGCGAAAACAAGTGCCGCCCAGTCATACTTAAACTAGTTGATGGGCGGGACAAGATAAAGATTCTCAGTAACTGTGGCCGTCTCAAAGGGACCCCTTTCAGTATTTCTGAGGATTTTTCACCTCGTGTTCAGTTATTAAGAAAAAGGTTGTGGGAATGCACAAAGCAAAACAGGAACAATCACGACAAAGTGGTTTTAACTTACGACAAGGTAAGAATTAACGGCAAGCTGCACAGGTGGGACGATACACTCAATAAGGCAGTCCCTATGAATGACAAGTGACCAGGCGTCGTAAACAGAACGAGCAACATATCAAAGCGCAAACAGAACAAGAAATCATTGGGCATGCTCCTGCCTCCACGAGAGCTCACCATGCTATGTGCTAATGCTAGGAGTATAACGAATAAAACTGTAGAACTAGAAAGTTTAATTTTGGCCTTTCGTCCGGACGTAACACTCCTAACTGAAACTTGGCTAAGCGAAAACATCTCGGATGCTGACATAGTACCAAGCTCTCACATTATGGTCAGGAGGGATCGTGGCTCAAGAGGGGGTGGCGTAGCAATTATCTTAAAAAAGGGAATAGACTTCACTATTATTCCTCACGAGACGAGCGTAGAAAAGGTCTGGATTCTTGTTCATTTGTGTGAATGCAGCCTACTAGTCGGTGTAGTCTACAGGCCTCCTAGCGCCGATGTTTCGTTGCTCCAGTCACTGCATGAATTTCTTCAAATAAACACCAAACGCTACAACAAGATTGTAATGTGCGGCGATTTTAATCTGCCCACAATAAACTGGGAACAACTGAGCTCACTACCGCCTTGCGCACAGTCTGAAATGATGCTTGAAACTGCGTACTGCTTTAATCTCGCACAGCTTGTGCAGATACCGACACGTGTCACTTCCAGTTCCAGCACCACACTTCACCTTGCTTTTGTTTCTCAAGCCATTCTTGAAAAGGGCCCTTCCGTGGAAGTTTTACCCGGAATATCCGATCACAAGATTATCCTCTTAAAATGTAACTTTGCGTTAGCACGATCGCGCGAACCTATGAAAGAATTCTTAGATTTCATTAACGCCGAAGACGAAAGCATTCTCGACTACTTAGAACAAGATTTTGACACTTTTTCCCCAAAACAAAGACAAGGTTTCCAAGGTGTCAATGAGCTGTGGCTGCACTTTAAGAGCGCCGTGCACGAATGCATCAAAAAGTACGTTCCTAAAAAGCGGAAGAAAGTCAACCGAAAAAACCCGTGGATTACTCGTAATATCCTGCACTTAAAGCGTCGATTAAAACGTTTAACATGCTGTCGGTCAAGCCACTCTGTTTTGGCGTCCCTCCGAGAAGATCTTAGATCCGAATTAAAATTAAGTAAATACCATTTCTGTAATGTCAGAATGCGCAACTTTTTAAAAAATAACCCAAGGAAGTTTTGGATGCATATATCGAAGCGGAACAGTCTTGTAGACAAGATAAAACTGAATGATGTCGAAGTTACCGACACTCAGCGCATTGCGGAAGCTTTTAACACGTTTTTTTCGTCAGTATTTTTACGTGAACCCACCCAGAAAGATGATACTCATGGCGTTGGTCTCAAGCTTCCAGATCTTGTCATATCTGAGGAAGGCATATTTTCGTCACTGCTAAACTTAGATCCAAAAAAATCTGCAGGTCCTGACGACATACCTAACGCTTTTCTTAATCGGTACGCCGAATGGTCCGCGAAATACCTGTTCATAATATTTAACGTAAGTTTAAACGAAGGGGATCTGCCTAACGACTGGAAAGTCGCCAAAGTAGTCCCAGTCCACAAAAAGGGAGACAAGCTTAATGTAGAAAATTACAGACCTATCTCCCTACTCTGCACCGCTTCTAAAGTTATGGAACACTTTATTTCTAAGCATTTAAGTTCCTTTTTAGAAAATAATGACTTCTTTAGTGAGAGTCAGTACGGATTCAGGCGTGGCTTTTCTACCACTACGCAGTTACTTCACATGACCAACGAAATACTGGCAATCTTGGATCAAGGTGGGCAGGTAGACATTCTTTTTTTAGATTTCGAGAAAGCCTTCGATCGGGTTTCACACAAAAAAATGATGATACAACTAAACAGCATCATACGCAACGAACAAATTTTGCGTTGGCTTGATTCGTACTTGACGCACCGAAAACAATTTGTCAGCATAGGTGCTTCGAATTCATCGCTCGCCTCTGTACTTTCGGGCGTTCCACAGGGCTCGGTTTTAGGGCCACTTCTTTTTCTTATCTACCTAAATGACCTGGCTTGCAAATTTTCCGTGCGGTGTCGCTTTTTTGCGGACGATTGTATTGTTTACTCGAGCATCCAATCTGTGGATGACCAATCTAGCTTAACTGACTATCTAATAGCAATACACGACTGGTGTATCCAGTGGCATATGACCCTAAACATCTCGAAATGCGCGCACATGGTTATTACACGTAAAAAAATCCGCTAATTTGCACTTACACGATAAATAATATGGACATTAAACAGGCAGAGGAATTAACATATCTTGCAATTACAATTGATACCAAGATGAGCTATACCGCTCACGTTAGGTATGTTTCTGCGGCAGCAATGAAAAAGTTATGGTTATTAAAGCACCGTTTAAAAAACTGCACTAGTGCTACCAAATTAACTGCATATAAGGCAATTATTAGGCCAACACTCGAGTATTCCGATATAGTCTGGGACCCTCACACAAAGGCTGGTATAGACATTATCGAAAGAGTACAAGAAAAAGCTCTTAGATTTATCTACAATGCTTACAATTGGCGCATTTCAGTCACCTCTTTAAGGTTGCGATCTGGGCTCCAGACACTAGAAACTCGTCGCAAAATGCACCGTCTACAAGCAATGTATAACATAGTTTTTAAGTAAGTAAGTGTTTTTATTTACAGTAAGCAGCATACAAAGCTCACTGCAGGGGCAGGGGCTAAAGGCAATCAAGCCTGACAAAGGTCCCTGTCCCTCCGCAGTTCGTGACAGCTCACACGCTTCGAGTTCAAAAGAGTAAAAAAAAAAAAAGATTGCAGTACATCAGTTTCAGGAAAATGGACAACTAGCTACTTGCAAGAGTACACATAACAAATCACATGAACAAGAGAAAAATTTACATAACATCTCTAAATGATCATACAGAAGAGGTCGCGCGCACGCCATAATATATAGCTACACAAAATAAATTCAAGAAATTTGAAACTAAGAATGCATGAGGATACGATGAAATTACATTCTACATGGAAACACTCAAAATACTAATTCTTGAATGATTTAAGCATTGGTCGAGGCATGAAAATTCACAGGTTAATGTTTATACTGTATACATGTGGTAATTAATAAGTTCTTTGCTTGTTTTTTAAATGCAGCACTACTATCTGTAAAGTTCAATCTATCTGCAAGAATATTCAAAACATGATGTGTCTGGTACGCAGCACTTTGTTTTCCGTAATTAGTTCTTACTTTAGGTGCTCGAATCCTTTGTTCTCGTAAACAGTAGTATAGTTTTTCGGTGCGGCTTGGTTCATATAATTTATTTTGTTGAATTAACAACCACACTAAAATGAGATTTGACAACTACATGCATTTTAACAAATCGCGACTGACCAGAGGTAAGCACAATCAAACAATATTATTGCCGCGCGCTAGAACAAAGGCATATCTTTATTCCTTCCTGCCCAAGACAATTCGCGAATGGAACGCTCTTCCGCAAAGCGTGGTCAACTTAGCCACTCCAGATTCCTTCTTATCTGCAGTACAGACGTGCTTGTAATGTCATGCATTCACTGTACCTTTCCTTGTTACAAATTCTGATGACTCATTTATTACGCCTTTCCTATTGGCAGCAATGTGACGGCATCATCGTATTTCTTTTGTGTATTTGCATATGTTTACTTTGCCTATTGGACTGTTTTTTTTTACTCTTCTTATTTTTTTTATCCCCTTGAGGAAAAAGTTTGAAATCACGTGATGTACCACTCCTGCCTGGGCTTCCAAATGGAAGCCGGCAGTATTCTGAAATAAAATAAATATACCATAGCGATGATAGTGCGCGGTAGTATTGTTTGTGCCAACTAGCCGGAGTAGCCGGGTAGGCGGTTCATTGTGCGTGCACGCAAGCAGCACGACCACGAACGAAGCGATACAAGGTGGAACAGCGCGTTTTACGGCAATTGAAGTTGTGTGTGTGTGACGCGCTTGGTGTGTGCAAAGAGCAATTTAGTTGCGCGTGTGACGAATGTGTATGCGCAAATAGCACGACCAGGAACGAAGCGATGCAAGGTGGAACAACGCGTTTTGCGCAATCTAGTTGTGTGTCTTTGGACACACAGGCAAAGCAGCAGTGGCTGCAGACAAAGCTGTCCGGCGTGCCAGAGTGCTATGCGGAGAAGGACATATATACTTGCGACGAAACTGCTCCGTTTTTTCAAATGTTGCCACTGAAGACTCACGCTCTTAAAGGAGATCGATGCCCCGGCGGGAAGCACTCGAAACTTAGGGTGACCATGTTGCTGCGCGTTAGCATGGACGGGAGCCATTTTCTCAAGCCTTTCATGATCGGGCGATCAAAGAAGCCAACGTGCTTTAGGAGTCGGCACATCCTGATCCACTATCGCAGCAATAAGAAGGCGTAGATGACCCGCGACCTGTTCGAAGAATGGCTGCTCAAGTTCGACAGTATAATTGAAGGCCAAGAAAGAAAAGTAGTGTTGCTACTTGACAACTGTAGAGCACACAGTGTTAGCCCGAAGCTAACACCTGTCGATTTGATGTTTCTGCCTCCGAATATTACGGCAGGCCTGCAGCCATTGGACGCCGGCGTGATCGCCAACTTTAAAGTCCTGTATCGGCGGCGTATGCTGGAGTGGCTAATTTTAGCCATTGACCGCGCAGCTCCTGGCACATCGGGTCATGCATATGGGCCCCCTGACCTGAAGATCAGCCTTTTGAAAGCCGTGCGCTTCGTTTAATTTTATGGTGCATGGTATGAAGTACAGCAGTCAACCATATACAACTGCTTCAAAAAGGCAGGCTTTGTGCGTCGGGACGAACTTCTCCAACCCACTGAGACCAACACGGTAGAAGCCATTGATATAACCGAGCTCTGGGAGCCCGTTCCTACTGGTGACACAGGTGGTGCGTCGATGGAGGAGTTTTTGACTGCAGACAGTGCTGCCTCGTTCTGCGATGAGGTCACCGACGAGGCGATCGCCAAAGATGTGCTGTCTCGACAGACCGCAAAGTTGTGCGATGGTGGCGATGGCAGCAGCGACAGTGACAATGAGATTGACAGTGGCTCCTTGACTTCGACCTTGATGTCCACGCAAAGTGCACTGTCGTCGATCGACTCCTTAATTGATTTTACGTATGCTAAAGGATTGCCGCCAGTGTTCACGCAGCAGCTGGAACCCATGCACACCGAGGTTGTGAAGCTGAAGCTGCTGCAAAAGCAAGTGCAGATTTCGGACTATTTCAGTGCGCCTAACCCTTGACACAGTCATTGGCACTACAAATAAAGTTTGTTTTTGACAGCCCACTTTCTACATCATCTATTCTTTAGAGCAAGTAGCGAATTCGAGTTCCGAGCTGCAATGGTATGTTCCGCATTTTTTTTATATATATATATAATTGCAGTCCAGATATAGCGATCATTGGTTATAACGATCATATTTTTCATCTTTCTCGATATTGTTATAAGTAGACTGCACTGTACATATAATCTAGCTTCGTTCTGCAGTGCATACAATAGTGGCATGTGAAGGTTGTCTTTAGGTTGTTTTAGAGGTGTGCTAGCAAAATGACAGAAAGATGTCAATAAGTATGCTGTCGGCATAGGGACAGCTGCGCATTCGTTGGTGTTGACGTAACAGTTGCGTGGATCCGATATCATATAGATAGGATAATAAAAAAAATGCACCACTGGGGATTGAACTCATGTAGCAATGTGACCCACTAAGAAATTGTGCAATGAGAATGCACTTGTAGCATGCACTGTACCAGGGGCCTTGAATAGATTTCCCCACAGTTTGTGACATGTTTAAAACTTCTAAAAAAGAGAGGCAATGCAGCAGCCTCAGAATCTTATCGCTGCAGAGACATCCTCAAGCCTCTGCTCCTCAAGACACCAATATAATAAGTTGATCATATACAGCTGATTACCTAGAAAATCAAGGATCAGGAAACTTGATATAGACAACCAGAAAGAAAATGATTTTGTAAAATGTGAGGAATGGGTGATTAATGGAAGTTAAATTTATTCTTATAGAAGAGCTGACAGGTCAGCCCGACCTTTGCATCGGGAGTAAAATGAGGGCGATGAAAGGATGCACTGGCCAAGGGCATCATATTGGAAGGAATAAGCACCTTTATTGCCATCCGTGCCTTAAACAAGCTTCGACCAGTCATGCTCCAATACAATGTGCAACGCATATTCTTGAGACCCCCATTCTATTCACTTCTCAGGAATGGCACCATGCTGTAGTAAAGTCACTGTAGCTTCTCCAAACCTCCGCGTGCCTCCAACCACATCATGCTGTCCTGTCTGCTGAACCCTCCTCTACACTCTAGGTGAGCTAGTTGGTACATGATTTGGACGCAAACAGTACTGATTACCAGCTGAAAGGTTTATTTTGCGAAATGTGGTTTATAAACCTTACAAGGGAATGGGAAAAAAAAAACTACAGGAAAACAAAAAAGATAGCTGACAAAATTAAAAGCTCAACGCATGCCTTAATGGAAAGGTAGCGATTTTTTCTATTGCTGAGCCCCACAGGTAGAATGCTGAGACAATTAAATCGGGCGTTGTGCTTCAAACTGTGTCAGCTATCTTTTCTTTTTATTGTGATAACAACTATATGGACACTACAGGTATATTTCTACTGCTGTCATCACCGTGATGCTCTGTATAAAGTTCAAGTGTGATAATGCCATGGCCGCACACCGTACGCTGTGTGTGTGAGTGAAAGCGTGCGAGGGTGAGCCGAGGATGGTGGCTCGACCTCGTGTGTGCAAGGGAAGAAGGCGGGGAGGAAGCGTGCCATCTTCCATCACATGCAAGGCACCAGGGGGAGCATTCTACTCCTGCGGTGACTCTATATGGCATGGCCGAGTGCAGGCCTTGCGCTGAAAGCAATCTGTGATGCGTACAGTCCAGATGCACCAAGGGCGGATAGCTTCGTGTGCACTGTGTTCTCGCCGCTTGATTTGCTTGCTGCTGCTACCGTGCTTCCTCATGCTAGCGTTTTGACAGTAAGTGTCTGCAGTCATGGAATGAGATGTGTTTATGTTTTTCTGTGCATGCGTTACACCATGCTTGTTAATTTAGTTAGTAAGCGAATGTTTACAAGTTTTATACAGCTGATAAAACTACTACCCTTACTTCGTATATAATGATTTACCTTTTAGGCAAAACTGCGACATTTCAAAAAAATTGTTTCTTCCTTCTTTTCTTCTGCTTCTAAGGTTTATAAGCCGCTTTCACAAAATAAACCTTTCAGCTGGTAGTCAGCATGCACTGTCTTCAGTCTTAGTGTACCGTCACACTTTCTAGTGCTATTTGCTTCCAGAACTGAAAAGCAACACAAAGTTAGTTTAGCATAGCACATTTTTGTGGCTCAATCTGCACTTACCGGGTGGGAACAGGCTGGTTATTCATGGACAAAATAATGGGCAAGCCATATTTGAATTTTGTGCTTAGGCTGCAGCATTAGTCCTATTTGCTTGCTTTGGCTGTTGTTTATGAAAAAGAAAATTGACACCAGGCCTTTGGTTACTTCAGAATGCCAATGCAATCTTTGTTTCTCTTTAAAATGTTTGGCTAGACACTGTCCACTTGGGAGCTAGTCTTTAATTTCTACTCACACCAAGACTGACAGACACCGATCCGGTGTTCTTCTAGAGCATAAAGCGTCTTGGGCCAATGAAGCATCAACCAAGTCTCACAACGCTATCATGTTGCACATCTGACACTGTCCAATCAACATCATGCACAAAGCAAATTAATGGTTGCTAAAAAAATGTAAAGTTGTGCGTCTTCGGATGACCCAATAAAAATAATCAGTACAGTATGAGTTGTAACTCGAGTACTACAAGGAGGTTTGACTGTCATCCCAAATGCCGACGACGTCACTGGACACTCATGACACCAAGCTGAATTTAGGGACGCCAGATTATTTTACTTCGTGCTCCATGAGCTTAGCCGAGGAGAGACACGTCACCGCAATTTGAGTTCTGGTGAATAAATACTCACAAGAGCCCACAGCTGCCTCAGCCTTTGCCAAAATGTTGCCTACAAGAGTGATAAAAGAAATATTTCATTATGACTAAGATGCATCATGATTAAGATGCCCAAGTTACTAAATGTCCCTGCCTATGAAGGACTTCGAAATTCCACTAGCCGCTATTAACCTTGTTAGGAGCATCGTGGCTGACAGCCTACCCGATTAGAAAAACCCATACAACCCATGACTGAAGGGAATCAAAAATTTAAACCTATGACTATAGGTTTAAATCAGTGCATATGGGATTCCATATAATCATATAAGAATATGAATATGGGACATATGGATTTTTAAATAGCATATTCATTTTCTATGTTTTATGTCCCCCAGTGATACAATAACCATAGTGGGCTTTGCAGTGTTCAACTATATAAGTAAATCAAAGATACCACAGGGTGTTTCAGTGAACACTTTCACATTTCAAAAAAATATTGTCTGTGGAAGGTAGCACAATTCCAGTGCATGCGCTCGTCTACTCGAAGAGGTGGACATGCACAATAAACTAAAACACATAATCGAATAATAAAAAAAATTCACTATTTACGCTTGGAACTACTTATCATGTGACACTGCAATTTACAAATTCTAGCGGGTGAGACTGCAAGGCATATACACTTGAAAATAATTGTGTGGGTGACACCGTTTACAAGATATGCGCCGTCAAATGTGCGGTGCAAATGCACTGTTGTTCCACTTATTTTCTTAACAAAACATTGTTTTATGCATTGAAACACAAAACTAACTAGAACACCAATGCATTTCTCCGCAAAGTTCGGGAACTAATATCTTGAAACTGGTATTATCCAGAGAATTCGTTCCAAGTGAATCCACCTTGCGACCTCCCCGACTAGAATTCGTAAATTACAATATTTGCCATATGGTAATTAGTCCAGAAATTAATTTGTGAGTTTTTGTTAGTTAGTCGATTATGCATTTCAAATCTTTGTGCAAGTGATGTCTGCCTCTTCAAGTAGACCAGCTCATGGACTAGAATTTTGCTATCTGCCACAGGGATATTATTTTTAATTTTGAAAGTGTTCACTGAAACACCTGGTATATATACAACAGCATATATTAAAGCTGCTAGCCTTATAGCTGATTTTGCTGGATAACTTAACAAATCTGCTATGGAACGAAATTGTACAGCTACCTGGGCTTTATTAAAGAGTCCATTGATAAAACAATTCCAGTAGCAAAGGTGGGAACACCTGAATATCTTTGAGATCGTTAATTCAATGATGTAGCACAAATAAAAAGGACACAAAGAACACAGGTGCTACATTGATTTACTGCAGTCCCCTAGGAGAGGAGAGTTGAGCATGGTCTGTGTCTGTTTCAGTGGCTTCACCAAACTAGTAATGGTTACATTTGCTAGCATTGTGGGACATGGTCCATTACATTCAAGCCCACTACAAGGGGGGTGACCAAACACACAGCTGGTGGTGCTCAAGCAGCTGTGTCCGCAAGGCCTCCTCTTGCTCGTAGATGCTTGCCTGTCGTAGCTCTTCATGGCTCGGGTGCCACTGGGCGGCCAGGGTGTGCTCCAGGGCCCGTGCTTGGACAGAGTGTGCCAGCAGGATGTCACGCCGAACCTGCACCACCATATTCATTAAGTTGGGCTGCTAAGCACGAGGTCGTGGGATCAAATACCGGCCATGGCGGTCCCGTTTTGATGGCCGCCAAATGCGAAAACACCTGTGTACTTAGATTTAGGTGCACGTTAAAGAACCCCTGGTGGTGAAAATACAGAGTCCCCCACTACGGTGTCGTGAAAAGAGTTTACCGCGGGCCCCTTTTCTTTCTTTCCGCGAATGTTGTGGGCTCCTCGATGCAGGGAGAAGCCTTTGTGCAGAAATGACAGCGATGCGCCTCAGGCATGTGCTCCCACCTGGCTGCCGCCGCACCTGACGTCACTAAGTGCACGTGTCGTGCCCTCTTCCCACGCTCGGCTCTATCGAGCATCAAAAATTGATTTTGTATGTGGAGTGTTTATGCAACCATTTTTGGCCTCTTAAACTCTGGCTCTTATTGGATGCTGTCGACCTGCCTGATTGGTCGAAATAACCCATTGGTGGAGAAGCCTGCACTTCCCGCCGGTCCGCAGGTCCCTTGAATGCTGCAGAAGCTCATTTAAGGAATGGTATGAATAGTTTTTGGGAGAGCAAAGAGACAGCAGCACACAGTGCCACTTCACCACGGGAGACCAGGCTGGTCAGGCAGGCCATCAACGACGGGTATGACATCGTTTCGTATGTAAATATTTGTACAGTGTAAACTTAAAGTGAATGCCAAGTTCATAAACCTAGTTGTTCGAATGCTACTTCTTGTCGTCATCCTACCTGCAGATCTGGACTTGCCCCTGCCGGAGCTCATCCCCCTTCATCTTCGTCTCTTTGGTGAGCTGATGCGTCAAAACCCTCACATCTGTGTCACTTCACTACAACGGTGTGCCTCATAATCAAATCGTGGTTTTGGCACGTAAAACCCCACAAATTAATTTTACTTATCAAGGACCCTTCCACCCCACACACTGCAGCTCATTGTGAGATGACAGCATCTGCTAGCACCTAGTTCAATGGTAAAAATTGTGTTCCAAAGTTTCAGCAACTTTTAAAGGGGCCCTGTATCAGCTTCTATTGAAGCCTCAAAAATGCATTGTAACAAGCTTGGCATCTGCAAGGAATATATTACCCAAAAAATTTTCCAGAAAGGTTTAGTGGTAGCGTAGATACTAAGAGCGCCGTACAGGAGAACCTCGTTCATACGTTTTTGAACAAGACATGGAGAAAACGTACTAACCGGGAAAACGTATGATACGAGGTAACGAACAAACATGACAAACCCAACAGTAGTTCACGTTTACGTAAGGCAAAGCATTGCGCGAGTTGCGGCCCAGGACGCCGACGCGCTTGAAACTGGTGGGCTCCGGTAGCCTGACGTGCATTTCGTTGGTTTCCTATTGCGTAGTGTTTTAGGGCGGTGACAGGAAACCGAAACGAAATCGAGCTGGCGAGCGACGTCGGATGATGCCTAAGCGAAACGTGACGCCGCTCACACTGCACCGCCTGCAGCAGGGAACGGGTGGAATGGCGGCGCAATCTGGTTATCCCCTACTAAAAGCGTGCAGTATGCTTCCAACGGCACTACGCCGCAAGCGCTGTAAAAAAGATAGCTGAAGAGGCTTACCGCAACAGGGTTGGTGGCGATAGCTGGGAATGCGGCATGCGACAATCGGGAATTAAATTTGATGGCACCTGAATACGAAACTGAGTGCGCGCCGGTGTTTTCACGCGGGATGGGCAGGCAAATATTGCAGGCAAGCTGATACGGCGGGTGTCTACAGTGATAACGTACCCTCCTGCCCCGTCAAGTAAAACTCGTGCAACAGTGCGAAAAGCAGGCAAAGACGAAACAGTAGAAGACGACACGTTAAAGAAAAATAAATCAAAACTGTGCAGTGAAGTCAGCCAGTTGCATCCCTTCCTGCGAGTCTTTGAATCTTTTAAGTACAAACGGTTCTTGCACGTTCACAGCTGATCGAGAGTGCAGAAACATCCATGCCTTACATGTTTCCATTAACAGTTCCTAGTAAGTTTGTGATCACATATATTAGGGTGTAAACCCATATAACAATATCCGCTGTGATAACTACCTTTGTAAGTAATGAAATACCATGTTACTTGCAAGAACATATCACTCTGGTATTTTAATAGAATCAACTTTACATAATATGTGGTTTATTCAATACAGGACCACAAACTGCTTTTTTGCAATGACAAACAAATTCCAAGTTTTACCTATAGGTAAAACTTGGAACTTTTTTGCCTGTATACATAGAGGCAAGAAAAAAAAAACAAATCTGTAGACAACAAAATTGTTCTTCAATTTATTCACCTGCCACTGTGGCTATAGCATTCTGCTGCTAACACAAAGTGAGGGGTTGAATTGCCAGCCATGAAAGTGGCATTGCGATGGGAGTCATAGGCAATGCGCTTGCACATAAATTTAGTTCATCATTATTTACTGAACCCTTAAACTTCCAAATACTATTGGATAGGGGGCCATGCTTATGCAAAATCTAACACCAATCGAAAGCAAAGGACACAATTGTAAAACAAGCATCCTTTCTGATACTTCAAGTGTGTAAACATTCATTGCATCAATATGTATTGTTCAACAGTACTGCACAAATAAGCATGATCAGGCATAGCAAGTACTTGTCAGTAAGCTGGTTCTACATGTGCATAAATGTAATGACATGAATGCTCATACTACATTATGCACACAGCACAAAGAAAACTTTTTTCAAGAGTTGTGCCTTCTGGCAGATTTGAGTGGGCCATAAGCAGCAGAAACTTTATAACAGGGCATTGTGTAATACCGCTTATGAAAGAATAAAGAGAGTGAAGAGGCTTTCAACAGCAGTACCTCATGCTACTCTAATAAGAGGAACGATGAGCAAGAAAATTTCTGGCAGAGCACTTAAGTTCAACAGTAACTTTTTTAAAGACAGAAAATTTCAGGTGAGAGTTGGAGGCCCACCCACACCAACAACACAGGCATACACAAGAAGTACTACAGTCTATGGTGTACTACAGTCTATGGTATAGCTATCTTATACAGAAATCAAGAATGATGCAAAAAGCTCTCAATAACACTGCATACTTTCATGGCCAGTCTGGGCTCTCGTTTTCCGATAAGTCAGTTTACATCGAGGTTGGAAAAAAGACGAATCAAGAACTACCCAAGATTGCACAATGTGCTCCACATAGCTGGACAAATATACCTGCAAGTCAACATCCACAAATCCTCAGCTAGTGTAATACCGTGACGGCAGAGCCAGCACATGGGTGAAACAATCATGCCGTGCCTGGATGCAAATTCTACACCTGGTGAAAAGAATAATCTTGAAATCATGGAGGGTGGACAAGTGGATACTATGGAAAATCGCAGATGCTGTACTTTTGTCCAAGGTATTGTACGGTATGAATTACCAGCAGTGCACAAAAAAGACAACTCATCGAATACTGGAATCGGGTAATGACAGGTCTTTATAACTTTACCATGCTTGAAGACCTACGAGAAAGAGCAAACGAACAAGCACCTAGACAGAGTAGAGTTGCAGCCTGCAGCCCCAATTCTTTGCCTCAAGAGCTCAGAACCTGGTCCCAAGATACTGTGCCAGCTAGCATATTTATTTATTTATTTATTTATTTTGTACTGCCAGCCTGTTTTACAGGCCCTAGGCAGGAGTGGGATATACATAAATGGTTTAACAACCTAATAACATGTGAAACACAAGAAAGAAAAAAAAGAAAAAAAAGGGTGAAAACAAGCAAAGTGTCATCTTGTTACAATGCAAAAAAAAAAGAAGTAACAACAATAAAAAAGGGGGAGACAGAAAGGAAGATATCAAGGAATTTTGCAATACAGCACGCTTACACACGCAATTTTACAATACAGCACGCTTCTTATACACAAAAAATAAGGAAGCCCTTAACATGATATGATCTATATCACATAGTATATGGAATGGGACAGAGATCGTGGGCAATGTTTCGGGTCATAAATTAACGAGAGTGTGCACAAAGGATGATAAGGTTGAGCTTTGAATAATGTTTTTAGGCAGGGCGTTCCAGTCATGGATGGTTCGGGGGGAAAACGATTGCTTAAAGAAAGTGGTATGGTGCGAATACTTGTCTAACCTGAATGAATGTGATGAACGCGTTGGGTGCTGGCTACAATGTGTAATATACATTTTTTTTATCTAGTTCTACATGCTCCCGATTAACTAAATATAACATTTTGAGCCTCTCTCGATATCGCCTTACCTCTAGGGTTTCCAGGTTCGCCTCCTATAAAAGAGCTCTAACTGATGTATGACGGCGATAGGAATTAAAAATAAACCTGACTGATTTCAGCTGTATCATTTCAACCCTTACTTGGGTGTAAGGGTCCCAGACAGGAGTAGCATACTCTGACAACGATCTGATGAAAGTCTTGTATGCTAGTAATTTTATATTACTTGCAGATTTAGTCAAGGTCCTCCTCAGGTATCCAAGCTTCTTCATGGCTTCTTTTTTAATGTGATCTACATGGCTATTCCACCTAAGGTCCGACGTAATTACTACACCAAGGTATTTATATTCTGTAAAAAAGGATAAGTTATGGCCATTAATGCTGTATACAAAGGGTAACGGCTTCTTTTTGCATGTAATAATTATTGATACTGTTTTTCTTAGGTTAATGCTCATTTGCCACTCTAAGCACCATGTCGCTATTGCTGATAAAGATTAATTTAGGATCGTATGATCTGCCTCGCTGTGAATTTAATAATAAAGTATGCAGTCATCTGCAAACAGCCGTATTTTAACTGGTATATTATTCACTATATCATTGATAAAAACTAATAAGATCAGAGGGCCCAAGACTGATCCCTGTGGGATTCCAGATTGCACATCGGATAAGTCTGATTTCGCATCAGCCACAACGACTGTCTCTCGCCTGCCCAGATAAGCCTCAATCCAGTGAAGTAGTTGGTCGTTTTTTAGAATAGGTTTTAACTTTGATAACTTTTGGTGGGACACACGGTCGAGGGCTTTCTAACAATCTAAGAATACCATGTCAATTTGGCAATTAGGCCTTGACCGTCTAGTGCTGCCGCGATTTCATGCATTGTTTCTAATAGTTGTGTTACGGTGGATTTACCAAAACCGAAGCCGTGTTGTCGCGTGTCGCAGAGGCCATTACTTTCAATGAAGACTGAGATGTGCATAAATATTATGTGTTCTATCAGTTTTGAAGAAGTACAAAGTAGGGAGATAGGATGGTAAGAGAAGAGCACCGAACGGTCGTCTGATTTAGGGATGAGAATTATTTTTGCATGTTTCCAATCACGTGGAATTTCTGCACATGAGTGATTTAATATAAATAACACAAAAATATTTGGAGCACCATTCGGCGCATCTTACCAAAAAAGCATTAGGTATTTCGTCGACGCCTGGTGACTTCTTTATATCAAGATCAAGAAGCAAAGACAGTGCACCTGTTTCGTTTACGTTGAGACCACCGATGGGTGGAATATCATTTAAAACAGCTATGCAAGGTGTCTTTCCATCATCGTTTATAAACACAAAGCAAAAATACTTGTTAAGTGCATTTGCAATTTTCAGTTGATCTGTCAGTATGAAACTATCCACACAAATATCAGACACATGGTTTTTTTTTTTTTGGCGATAAGTACCACCAGAACTTATCCGGGGATGACAGAGTAAAGTTTTTTAAAGCAACATTTTGAGAATAGTCTTTAGCTTTCGAAATACCAGTTTTAAGCTGTAGATGCAGGTTGGTTAGCTTTTCGACATTCGCCTGCCAGCCTTGTTACCATGCCTTAGGCAGGAGTGGGCATTTGGAACAAAACACAAGTATGAAGATCAAACAAGATAGCAGACACTGAACAAGAATCTGCATAACAAACAGCATAACAGAAACATTTTCACAATCATGAATTGATGGTTAGAGACAAGGATCGATGAACGCTATGGTTTACTCACAAAGTGTAGAAAGAAAGGGGGAAACCGTTGGACAGTCAACAGTTGTGGCAGGTTAATGCATTCCATTCAGAAATCATGCGGAAAAAGGAAATTTTTAAATGCATTGGTCTTGCAGGAAAAATCACTAGGCCTTTTGTTGTGATAAGAGTGCGTGCAGCGGTGGCTAGCTGGTAAAATATATAATGTTTCATGTATTCCTAATTGACTGTTATAGAGTTAAGAAGAAAAATTTCATTCTGTCTCGGTAATGCCTTATTGCAAGGTATTCCAGTTCTGCAGCTACTAGAAGAGGTGGTGGGGATTTGCGCCAGCTGTACGAATTGAAAAGAAACCTGGCTGATTTTCTTTGGACTTTCTCAATTTTAGTGATGTTGGCTTGTGTGCGCGGATCCCAAACTACCACAGCATATTGACACGTGTACTTCTTTATCTTTATCAGGTGATCACTTCTCACCACCTAACAAATGTTATCGCACAGCACAGGACGCGCCTGCATGTAAAAAAGTTTCTGGAATGTTATCTATGGTTCCATCTGCTGTCTCCCTGCAACTTGCAAGTGTAATCTAATTGCATGTATGAGCGACGCAAATAGTGCAGAACTTTGTGGAAGACACGGGTCCCAGCAGTTACCCTGGAACATTCAACGACTGATCTATAAAAGCCGACGCGCTTGACCCGCTGATCAAATTTTCAATGATCGCAGACTGTGTTCGCCGCTATTGTTGTACTTTAAGTGTAGCCTGTCTTTGTGGGCACAGGTTCGCCCAATAAAAGCTAGTTTTGCCTTTCACAGTATTGCCTACTCTGTTCTTTAACGTCACTACCAAGTGACAATATTCTAGAATGGGTCGGATGAATGTTTTATACGCTAAAAGTTTTATTTCAGGTGAAGCCCTTCCGACTGATTGCTTTAAAAAGCCTAGTTTCTTCATTGCTTTATTATAAATGTATGCTACATGTTCATTCCACCTAAGATCAGATGTTATAACTACTCCCAAGTATTTGTACGGAGACATGACTGATAAAGACTGTTTGTTAATGCTATAAGTAGGGGTAAAAGGATTCTTTTCGCAAGTAATGGTCATTGCAACAGTCTTTTTGAGGTCAACAGTCATCTGCCATTTCGAGCACCATGTTTGCATTGTAGACAGCAAGGTGTTTAAAGCTTCCTGATCATTTGAATTGTGTATTGCGTATGTCTCTGATGACACTGTTGATAAAGACAAGAAACAAGAGCGGCCTTGACATTGATCCCTGTGGAATGCCCAAGTCTACAGTTGCGGGTGTCAAAGCTGCATCGTTGACTTGAAGACATTGTTTCCGTAATGAAAGGTATGCTTTAATCCAGTTAATTAAGACGTCATTCTTTAAAATGGGTTTTAGTTTAAGCAGTAGTTTGGAGTAATAGACGCGGTTCAAATGGTTTTTCAAAATCGAGAATCAAGTCAATTTGGCCTTGTCTAGCTAAAGCTATCGCTAAGTCGTGAACTGTTTCTACGAGCTGAGTTACGGTAAAAAAACCTCGCCGGAAACCATCTCGTCTTGCTTCAATTATTGCATTGTTGTTAAGAAAGGCGGAAATGTGCTTTAAAATTATGTGTTCGAGGGATTTTGCGCATGTGCAGAGTGAAGATATTGGCCTGTATGATGTGAGGAGAGACGGATTTGTTGTTTTTGGTATGGGGATGACTTTCGCATACTTCCAGCCGGTTGGGATTTCCGCACATGACAGCGATTTCTTGAATATTAAGATTAAATACTTTGAACACCATTCGGCTTACCAGGAAAGAAAATATGAGATGCAAAGACTACTACCCCTCCCTTCAGAAACACAACCGTGGGAGCACCCGAACTTGAAACACAACAGGCCCATACCGTGGCAATATGGGGACAGACAATTAGGCCAGGAGACTATGCAATTGCTAAACACACAGAGGAGGTTGCTAATCATGAAGATGCAAGCAAACATCAGGCACATATAGTACACTGATGTGGCAATAGCCGGACAACAGCAGTATGACATTGCATAAAATCGAACCGCATACAACTGAGTACCATTTTAAGTCATCCTACACCTAGAAAAGCTCAACTGAAAGCGATCAAAGCAGCTCTAGCAGTACAAATTTGCTGACTACAACACCCTGCATGCCTGCATGGATTCACCAGAAACTGTCTGGGCCTGCATATCACCCAAGATTGTCAGGAAAATCAGGAGATTGAAACACGACTTGCAAGCACATGGCTAAAAATTAAATTACAGGGTACATAGCCACGCAGATATTCCAGGACACAAGTGGGCTTATGAGCTCGACATAAGAACCGAAAACTAGACAAGTTGGTGTGTGTTCATTATTAATTAGAGTGAAACAGATAGACAACGGACGTGAACGAAGCGCTCTGTGTTTGCACTTCATTCTTGTCCATTGTATTTCTGTTGCACAATAGTTAGTGAATTCATGAGGCTGCACAGGAAACGAATGATACCACCGCCCAAGGCCCAGATTTCAGATCCAAATCTACGTGCAGCCACGCATGCACGCACGCACACACACACGTGTTGCAAGGGTGCACAGCATGAAACAATATCAACAGGATGACACTAGAGAAGAATGAGGGCTAACTTTCAACTAAGGTTCATTGTAAAAATGTGTCAATTTACATAGTTTACCAGAACAAAAAAAAAAAAGGACAGCTTTGAAGGCTAGATAAAAATTGGTGCTTGTTTCAACCAAACATAAATAAAAACGCTACAGAAAGAATACCAAAAAATTCCAAGTGCAGGAAAAAAATCATTACAATCGCCAATCGTGCATGCCAGCACCTTTCAAGAAACACTTTTCTTATTCCAATAGACTGACTGACAGCTTGCTTATGCAAGCACAGTCTTCCAGTTCCATGCCATCGGAAAAGAAACTTGAGTTCCTTGGAAGTGTCTTGGAAGGTGTAATCACCAAGTGCATGCGCACAATGTTATTTTTTCGCTGGACTTGTATATTTTAACATCACCTACAGACAGGCTAGATGGCGCATTGCAGATCGAAGAAAAATAAGCGCACAGGAACACGCACACAAACAGTCGAGAAAGACACAGAACAGGTGCTATCTTGTGTCTTTGTCGGCTTTTTGTGTGTGTCTTCCTGTGCGCTTATTTTCCGTCAATATGCATATTTATTTGTATTTTCTCTCTTTCCTGTTTTTGATTACGTATGGTTTCATCAAGCACTAATGTTTATCGGGCTTTCTTGCTGTACTACTTTCTGGTAACCTTTATAAATCACTGCATTTCCACAATAAACCTTTTAATTAGAAGTTGGCTTACCCTATTCTTACTGCTTCACACTGTACGCTTTTGCAACATTGCCCAAACAATAAATTATGTAAAGTACACAGAAGCATCATGAGGGCCATTAAAGTGACTTGTTCCAGTCTAAAAAAATAAAGAATAGCCTGACTGCAAACGGCACCAGAGAACACATAGGATGAATAAGAAAACCGAGATGATCTAACAACCGAAAATTTAATGTACACGCCGAGTAAATGCTGGTGGCTGACAAGCAATAAACTGAACATACACAAAAAGTAGAAGCAAAAATTAATGTGTGTTTCCTGACAGTAAACGCATCCATTTCTAACGGAGGCTATGTTGACAAGATTCTCCCAGCGTTTTTAGATCTACAGCTTCCGTAATTTCTCTAGGCAGCCGATCTGCACAGAATGCCAGCTTCTTCGTCTACAATGCATGCTCAGATGTCGAGTGCGTTGTAGAGGAAGAAGCTAGCATTCTGTGGAGATCAGCTGCTTAGAGAAATTATGGAAGCTGTAGATGCAAAGACACTGGGAGAATCTTATCAGCATGACCTTTGTTATACTTTCAGAGATGGATGCGTTTTCTGTTGGGATCTGTATGGACATACATCAGTTTTTGCTTTTGCTTTTTGCGTAACTTCAGTTTATTGCTTGTCACGCATCATTTTTAATACGCCTCATGATCGTCTTGGTCTCTAGCAGAAAGGTGTTCATTCTGTTTACAGTGAAGCTGTATATGCCTAGGCAAAACACTCATGGTCCGATCCCAAAAACCCTAGCGTAGGGGTTTGAGCCATTGTTCATGGGGGTTGTGAGCCATTGCATTCGTCTTGCATGATGGACGGAGAAACTTCTTGTTCGGTGGACATAGAAATGCTTATGCATTTAAAACATATACATTTATCTACATACTAGTGCAGGGAAGGGACACAGAGGGGGACGGTGTTAAGACAAGATCATGATGTCATAATTATCTCGTAGCGAAGGTGTGGTGGGCCATTGCCTAGACCAATAATGACATCGTTTCTCTCTAGCAGCCGAGCGCACGTGCAGCAGCCTCTCTCCGCTTTCCCATTAGGATCAGAATCAGAATCAGAATCAGAATTTATTGTTAGAATTTGGGTCAAATTACATGTATTTTGTATGCAGGAGGAGGTCCCATAGTCAAAGACTGTATCGGGACCTCCTGTACAAAAACAGTTATGATAATTGACATCGCAAAGCAACAGTAGCATATAATAAGGTATTATACAAGCAACAGGAAATGAACGTTAACAGAGCAAAATACAGAATTCATTACAAATAATAACAAGGTTTAGCTTATCTCACAGTAACATAAAAAATTGCATGTGAAAAATATACCAGTAGTTTATTTACAAGAACAAAAACAAAAAAGGCAAAAAGCAAGAAAGAACGAAAAAAAAAAACGGATACAGTAAATTTTCTCATTAGTTTGTCAATAATAAATGCATTTTCAGTTCCCTTTTGAATTGGTGTAAAGATCTTGTAGTTTTCATGATGAGAGGAAGAGTGTTCCATACTGATATGGAAGTGAATTCCACGGTTTGTTTACCGTAGTTAGTGCGGATTTGAGGTAAAAGAAAATTGTTATTTAACGCGAATCTGGTGGTACTATTAGTTGTCAAGTTAGATGGTGAAAATGTGATCGACGGTAGCTCATTATGTAGAAATCTGTAGAAAAATATACCTAGGTTGTATGTAGTGAGCCCGGAAATAGTAAGGATGTTATTCTCGTGTAGTAGGGAAGTGGCATTAGAAAACCATGAACTATATGTAATTATTCTGATGGCTCGGTTCTGAATTGTTTGTAAAGACTTAATATGAGTATTATAGGTGTTTCCCCAAGATATGATCCCATAAGTAATGTGAGAGTGGACGAAAGAGTGGTAAAGTGAGAGCAATGTGGTACGTGTGAAGTAAGGGCGTGCTTTAATTAATATGCGTATACCATAAGCTATTTTCTTTTTTATGTGAGCAATATGATTGTGATATTTCAGATTACAGTCAAGTATAACGCCAAGGAAAGATGAACATGAACTTGGATGAAGGCAGTGGGGACCAAGACTGATAGATGGAATGGACGCTATGTTTCGCTGATGTGAAGAGAATACAACAAATTTAGTCTTAGATGCATTAATAGATAACATGTTAACGTTGCACCACCTCCGAATATTTTCAAAGTCAGCATTTAGTTTGTTAACGAGAGATGAGATATCTTTATGAAAAGTAAATATAGTGGTATCATCAGCGTACAGAATGCATTTTGTCGAAGAAAGACAGCTAGGCAAATCATTAATGTAAACTAAAAACAGGAGTGGCCCCAGGATGGAGCCCTGAGGCACACCGATGTTAGTAGTTCGCTGTCGAGAATAAGCACTGGAAACTGAAACAATTTGAACCCGGTTATATAAGTAGCTTTTTAGTAGCGAAAGGGCGGGACCGCAAATGCCTATTGCTTCTACCTTAGAAAATAGGATATTATGATTAATGCTATCAAATGCTTGCGTTAGATCGATGAAAACTGAGGCGGTGAGAAATCCCTCGTCAATAAATTTTTTTAGTTGGTCCGTAAGATGAATAAGTGCCAGCTCTGTGGAATACCTGGGGCGAAAACCGAACTGACATGGAGAGATGATATTAAATTTAGAGAGATATTTTGTTAGTCGTACTTCAATTAGTTTTTCAATAACTTTCCCAAAGAACGGCAGAATGGAAATAGGTCTGTAATTGTGCAGTAGTGAGTTGTCGCCTTTTTTAAAAACTGGGATAACTTTGCCACGCTTCAGTTCAGAGGGAAATAAACCAGTTCTGAATAATAAATTAACAATAAATGAAAGTATGTCTGAAATTAGGTGCGAGATAAGTTTAATCTTAGCAGGGTGGACCTCATCAATTCCAGCGCTTGTCAGTTTTAGGTTATTTATAACGGCAGTTATTTCTTCTGGCGTTGTGGGAAATAAAAAGAATGAATGAGGTAGACAGTTCATGTTAATGTTTTCTGCAAGTTTAGGTGGATTGTTAGGAAAGAAAAAACTACTGAAAGCCTCAGCTATTTCAGCAGGGGAATCGAGCTCTACTCCATCCTTTAAAATTCTGGCTACCTGGTTTAGTCGTGTGTTATTTAAAAAGGAGTTGACAACCTCCCATTTCTTTTTAGTGTTATTACCTGCCTGTAAATAATGTGTCCCTGTATTTAATTAAATGAAATATGCAGCCCCGGTGCGTCACTCGGTAACTACAGTGCATAACCGAGACATAAATACTATGATTAACACATTATGAAACACAAATGCAGAACATAATTCATAAATACTTTGATGGACCCTCTAGATTAACACAATGAAACACTCATTGCACCCTCCATGATGGCGATTGTGCAAAGCACGATGTGTAGCATTTCAAATAAACACTGAGATAAACCCAAGCCAAAAGTGTGTGTAACCTCATCAAGGAACACAGACGTAACCAATAATTCAGAAACATTTTAATAAACCGTCGGGATTAACCCAATGATAAACACAAGGCCGCACATTTCAGCTTTGCTGGTTTACCATCTGTACAGGGTGCATGGGCGGTACTTTTTTTTTATTAAGTACTGTATTATTTTGTGTCAGTAAAACACGTTGTTGGGCTAGTTGGGGCATTGTATTGGTGCTGGGTTTTTTTTTTGTTGCTGGTTTTTGCTTAATGTTTTGCCCTTATTCCTTTTATAACTACATTTTATTCCCCCTCACCTAATACTCCAACCATGCAGCCTGCGAGGTATATACTAAATAAACAAGTGCATAAGCCCATGTCATTCATTCATCTGCATACACCTTACACCATCCCTTTCTCAACAAACATCACTGTGTTGATGTCTCGTAGTGCGCATCTACATAAACTGCCGTTTGCATTTTGGTATAGTTTGTGAACAGTGTAGTGCATAAACATTACATGACATTAAGGTTGTGACCTATGCGGTGCATAAACAAACCTTGCAAAAGATGACATGTTGGATTGTTGAAAATAAGAACAACTGTATATATCGCAGTTACTTTACCGGCATTTAACTGACCACTTAACAAAAACTTCACTTCGCATTTGATTCCAATTCACGTGCACTGAATCTGCAGCTTTTTTTGGTTATTAATGTGGGTGTTACTGCATGGACATATCTTGTAGATTTAAAAACAAAGTTCAATAGTTTCTTGCAACATATTTAAATGCATGTGTACATCACTGCGATTGCAACACCAGAACTTGATACAAACAAGCACACTATAGGATGCGGACAAATGTTCAGCAGAAACTCCAGAATGTTTGCATCCCGATACTTATGAAAGTGAACAGTTTCATTCCATGGCTGTTAATGAGAGGGAGAAAGAAAACTTAATTGTGTTCATGGAACGAAATCGCATTGATAAGCTTAGAGATATAGGCATTGCTTAACACTTCCAAAATGAATAATTATAGCTTGCTATTGACATTGAAGCAGCTATTTGACAGCAAGAAAAGGAATCAGTTTTTTCAGCTTGGAGCATTAAATTGCAGGCAATGTAAGTGGGCATAATATTCGGCAAATATAATCTGTTTAGGAATACCAGATACGAATAAATATTGAGGCTTTCATTTGTACTTTCTCTGGCTTAGCAATCTAGTTTGAAATGACTCCCATAAGCATGACGTAACAATGTTAATCTACACATTAAACGCATGACTACCTTAACAAATCTGAATGATTGTTATAAATGGCTCACTCAATTAACCAATGGCCCTCAGTCCCCAGCAGCTGCGGAGCACCTGACCAAGGCGGCGGTCAGACCTGTAACTCAGCAGAGGGTGCTAAGAATCTCTGGGTCTGCACAGGCCGCCAATGGAAACTGGACAGGCTGTCAATGGAAGCTGGACAGGCCGCCAATGGAAACTGACCCTTGCAACATTTAACACCTGAACCCTCTCGAGTGAGGCTAGCTGAGCAGGACTCTTTGAGGAACTATCAGACATTGTTCGGGATATCATCGGCCTTAGTGAGATTACAAAAACTGGTGAGGCTTATGCATTGCTGAATAACGGACATCTCCTCTGCTATAGAGGTCTCCTAGATAAGAAGCAATATGGGGTAGAATTCCTAATCCATAAGGACATAGAGGGAAACATTCACGAATTTTACAGCATTAATGAGAGGGTAGCTGTAGTCGTAATCAAACTTAATAAGAGGTATAGATTAAAGGTAGTACAAGCCTACGCTCCCACGTCCAGTCCCGATGATGAGGAAGTAGATTAGCTTTATGAAGATGTTGAATTAGTGATGAGAAAAGTGCAAACTCAGTAAACTGTAGTAATGGGCAACATAAATGAAAAAGTGAAAAAAAAGCAGGCTGGTGAACAAGCATTTTGCAACTACGGCGTCGATTCTAGGAACGCTAGAGGAGGTGTTGCTGGTGACCGATGGCTGCTCCCATTTGCTGGACATGGCAGAAGAGTAATGAAGATCTTGAGATCAGAGAGCCGGAGACAGGTTAGACATTTCAAAGAATGTCTAAAGGTGGCCTCTTCGTCTGCTTCCGATGGTCTTTTCAACGTGAAGGCGTTTCGGGACTGGTGCATACAGGCAAACTTTGTGAGTGAGGCTATATGGAACGATGTGCGTCAAAAATTACCAAAAAAGAAAAGGGAAGTGCCAGACAGGCGCCTTCTATTACTAAGGGGCGCAACGGTGGAAGAACGGCATCAAGAGGTACTCAAGTTGGGGCCAAAGTTCTGCGTGGAACCAAGGATCGGCATCCTCGACAGGTTAGCACTTACAAGGGACATTGCCAGGAGTGTACCAGACAGAGAAAAAGAACGATGTGTGGTGGAATGTGTAGACATGGTAGCCAAAGCTTCAGTAAGCGATAGATCCAGACCTAATGTTGATAGGGCTGCTAAGTATTTAGTTGAGAATATTCTGCGTGTGGTTCAAGCAGACAAGGAAGGCTTTCTGGTTGTTGTACCAAATGATTGTTATTTAGAAAAGGCTTTCCTAGCAGTGAACAAATGCTTTAGGAAATGTGATGTGAATGTAGAAAACGTAAAAAAGAAGGCAGTGGAGCTATTGAAAAAATGTAACCAAGAAAAGCTTGTGTCACATGTAAAGAACTCAAAAGTAATGAAATTGGAAAAATTTTTTACTGCAAAAACGCACAAGCAAGGAATTCCGTTTAGGCCAATCGTGTCTGAGCGAGGGTGTTGGCAGGTTTTGGTCGCAGGGTTCCTGCAGAAGATGTTGAATTCCCTAGAAGCACAGGATCCATACTTATTGAAAAACTATGAAGGCCTTGTGAATTTTCTGGCATAACATAGTACAAGTTCCAGCTGGGGATTCAGCATAGATGTTCAAGATCTCGACTATTCCTTACCACATGGGCCCCAATTGTGAAGTGTTAAAGATTGCATAACAAATCAGAATGACGAGGTGTCATTCCGCAGCACGTGCAGGATGGCTGTTGAAACCTTTCTTGAACTTCTGCACTTTTATTTAGCAAATACGCATGTAGGATTCTGTGGTGAAACGTATATACAGGCAAAGGGTGTGTGCATCGGGTCAAAGGTAGCTCCCATCCTAAGTAGCATCTTTTTGGGAAGCATAGACAGAGAGTTGGCCAAAGATTTAGAGGGTGTAGTAAATAAGGTATACAGATATGTCGATGACTACTTGATTTTAGGCTGTCATGTAGACAAGGGTGCTTTCAGGAATAGGGTTGTAGAAGCCTTTTTTTCTCAGGGCAAGGGTTTAACGTTTACTTCTGAAGTACCGGTAGATAACAAGCTACAATTTCTTGATGTCAAGTTAGAATTCCTACCGGAACGTGTGTTGGTCATTTTCACCCCGAGCTGGAAAGCCGCTAATGAATTATGCCTCAAACCATTCCAGGCTTGTGAAGAATGGCATAGTCATTTCTTGTTTCCGGTCAGCGTTGTTGAATTCATGTCACGACACCGTAAAGAGTGCATTTTTTGAGCAAGTAGATAGGTTGAGAAACGCTGGGTACCCGTTCGCCGTGATGTTGGCGTCGTGCGATAGGCTAATGAAGAAACTTAAACAGGATAAACGACAATTCAAAAAGAATCAAAGGCAAAAGGATGTAGCTTCCAAGATTTCAGTGATTCCGTATGTGCATGGCCTTTCACACAGACTTAAAAAGGTGGCTGGTAGTTACGCAGTAAAAGTGGTATATTCAGCGAAAAACAAAATAGGTAGTGTGTCCTCTAAGGTTAAAAATAAGTTCGAAAGAAAGGATGATGCAAAGAAAAAATGTAGTGTCAAACATCCGCGCAAGAACCAATTTGTTGATTGCGCGATGAACGTTGTATATCAGATCCCTATGACGTGTGGTCATGTCTACGTAGGGCAGACAGCGAGATGTACTAACACCAGGTTAAGGGAACACTTGTACAGTCTGAAATGTCGCCCTAGCACGCATTTGGCAATGCATTGCCAAGAACATGATTGCTCCCCCTGTTTTAGTAACACCAACATTTTGTATAGGAATAGGAATCAAACCGCGAGGGAAATGGTGGAAGCACTCTGGATTGAAAAACAAAAAGAAAGATGCATCAGCCATCCATCGGTTTCATTGTTGGATAAAGAACATTCACTTCTATCATCACATCTTTAACGTATTTGATCGTAAGTAGATGTTTCATGCACCTTGCTGCTCTTATGTTGACTGGGTGGCTTTCGTCCACGTCTTTGGTTTTCTATCACAAGTGGTATATGTACCGTAGATGTGCTCTCTGAATGTGACGTGAGTGTAGAAACCGTAAAAAAGAAGGCGGTGGAGTTATTGAAGAAATGTGACCAAGAAAAGCTTGCGTCACATGTAAAAAACTCAAAACGTATAAAATTGGAGATACTTTTTGCAGCAAAAACCCACAAACAAGGAATCCCGTTTAGGCCAATTGTGTCTGAGCGAGGGTGTTGGCAGGTTATGGTCGCTGAGTTCCTGCAAAATATGTTGAATTCCTTAGAAGTACAGGATCCGTACTTATTGAAAAACTCCGAAGGCCTTGTGAATTTTCTGGCATCAGATAAGACAAGCTGCAGCTAGGGATTCAGCATAGATGTTCAAGATGTCTACTACTCCTTACCGCATGCGCCCCTAATGTGCAGTGTTAAAGATTGCATAGCTAATCAGAATGACGAGGCGTCTTTCCGCAACACGTGCGGCATGGCCGTTGAATCCTTTCTTGAACTTCTGCATTTTTATTTAGCGAATACACATGTAGGATTCTATGGTGAAACGTATATACAGGCAAAGGGTGTGTGCATCGGGTCAAAGGTAGCTCCCATCCTTAGTAGCATTTTTGGGGGAAGCATAGACAGAGAACTGGAAAAAGATTTAGAAGGTGTAGTATATAAGGTATACAGATATGTCGATGACTACTTGATTTTGGGCTGTCATGTAGACAAGGGTGTTTTCAGGAATAGGGTACTAGAAGCCTTTAATTCTCTGGGCAAGGGCTTGACATTTACCTCGGAAGCACCGGTAGATAATAAGCTACAGTTTCTTCATGTCCAGTTAGAATTTCTTCCGGAACATGTGTGTTGGTCACTCTCGCCCCGAGCTGGAAAACCGCTAATGAACTATACCTCAAACCATTCCAGGCTTGTGAAGAATGGTATAGTCACTTCATGTTTCCGGTCAGCATTGTTGAAGTCATGTCACCACACTGTAAACATTGCATTTTTTTTTAGCAAGTTGATCGGTTGAGAAAGGCTGGATACCACCGGCTCGCTGTAATCCTGGCGTCATGCGCTAGACTAATGAAAAAACTTAAAGTGGGTAAAGAAACATGCACAAAGAATAAAAGGCAGGATTTAGCTTCCAAGGTTTCAGTGATTCCATATGTGCATGGCCTTTCACACAGACCTAAAAAGGTGGCTGGGAGTTATGAAGTAAAAGTGGTCTTTTCGGCAAAAAACAAAATAGGTAGTGTGTGTTCTAACGCAAAAAATAAGTTCAAAAGTAAGGATTATGCAAAGAAAGAATTTCGTGTTAAACATCTGTGCAAGAACCAATTTGTTGTTTGCCGAAGGACGTTGTTTATCAGATTCCTATGACGTGTGGTCATGTGTACGTACGGCAGACTGCGAGATGCATTAACACGAGGTTAAGGGAAAACTTGTCTAGTCTGAAAGGTCGCCCTAGTACGCATTTGGCGATGCATTGTCAAGAACATGATTGCTCACCCTGTCTTAGTAGCACCGGCATTTTGTTTAGGCATAGGAATCAAACCAACCGGCAGCAACCGGCCAACTGGCAGCAAGGCCTCGTAGAAGATAACCTCGTGAGATTGGTACATGCGTTCGTAATGTGTCATTTCACTTACGTCGCGGCTATGCACAACTGGCAAAGATCGGAGCGGGATAAGCTCAACGCATTAACCAGGAAGGCAATCAAGAGAGCTCTCGGCCTCCCCATATACACTCACACGGAATGCTTACTTCAACTTGGCATGCATAACACACTAGAGGAAATAGCAGAAGCACAGGAGAGGGCCCAGTTCGTCAGGCTATCTACCACACAAGCTGGAAGACACATCTTACAGGAGCTGGGCGTTCCCCCCACAGTAATCAAAACAAAGTTCTGTAGCATTCCTCGAAAGCAGCGGGACCGCATCATTGTGGCCCCGATCCCACGAAACGTCCATCCAGAGCACAACGTGGGAAGACGTCGGGCGCGCACGAAGGCTCTCCTGGAAAAGGCTCGTGAACGGGTTTCGGAGAACAGTTTCGTAGACGCAGCACGCTACGCCGACGGACAGGCCTTCGCTGTAGTTAGCATAGATCATGAAAGGCAAATAACAAACCCAATCTCGATTCGGACGACATTCTCTGAGATCGCAGAGCAGGCTGCAATAGTGATGGCCTTACTGGACGACAAGAGGACATCAATCTACAGTGACTCCATATCGGCTGTTAGGGCATTTGCCAAAGGAACCATATCCGAGCTGGCCCTAAGGATACTAGGAAGCAAGAAGATCAAGCCACACACATTGATCTGGTTTCCAGCCCACATGGAACAGATCGAGGGTGCCCTGCCCAACCTCAATAAGTCGGCACACGGAGCTGCGCGAGGGATCATCAACCGCGTAGCAACCGGGCAGCGTGACGCTGGGGGTACTGACAATCGGGACTCTCCTTCCTCGTACACCGAAATTACTAAGCACTTCTACTTGGCTCGGAGGATCTACCCCCTCCCACATTGCAAACTCAATAGACCTCAGGCTTTGACACTAAGGCTTCTACAGACGGGGGCTTACCAAAACCCCCTACTTCTTCACAAGGTGTACCTCGAAATGCAGACAAATGCATGTGCACTATGCAATGATTTAGCGAATTTACCTCACATGCTCTGGCGATGTCCCGGGTTACACAGCGATGAAAACAACACTTCCTCACGTTAGGATGCGGTCCTACACAGCCCCAACCTCGAAGAACAGTTATGGGCTGTCCAACGGGCCCACGACGCGGCGGAGAGACTCGGCCTCTCTGTCCCGACGTGGGAGTGGCCCGCTGCACGCTAGTGCGCGCCCTTGAGGACCCTAATAAAGTTTTTAATCCATCCATCATCCATAGGAATCAAACCGTGAGAGAAATTGTGGGAGCTGACTGGATTACAAAACAGGAGCTGACTGGATTGCAAAACAAAAGGAAAAATGCATCAGCCATGCTTCTGTTTCATTGTTGGATAAAGAGAATTCGCTTCTGTCATCATATCTTTAACGCATTTTCATCGTAAGTGCTTGTTTTATGTGCCTTGCTGTTTTTACATTGATCGGGTGACGTTGTTCTGCAGCATTTTATCACAAGTGTTATATGAGCTATAGGCATGCTCTGTTGACTAGAGCGCAGATCTGTCGGTATTTAAGCAGATGGTCCTTCGAAAATAAAGCCAGTTGTTAGAAAGCGCTCGTCCTTGTGTTGCTCCTTTTCTTCGTCCCTGTTTGTTTGCGCACAAAAAGTTTTTTAAAAATGAGTACCCTATGATGCTAGTGATTTGGTGATTTCGTCGGCAAGTACATTAGCCTCAATTCCTCTGTGGCCAGGAACCCAGCATAATACTACATGTCTATGTGATAAATAAATTTTGCATAAGAGTGAGTAATGTTCTATAAACACAGGATTTCTATGTTTTTGTAAAAACATTAACGCTTTTACAAGACTTAACGAGTCTGTGAATATGATTGCCCTGTCAAGTTTTGATTCTTTTGTATGTTTTACCGTGGACAGTACTGCATAGGCTTCTGCAGTGAAGATACTTGTTAGGGTGTTCAATACATCAGATTTAGAAAAAGAGGGATCAACAGCAGTGCAAGATATGCCAGCATGTGATTTCGACGCATCTGTGTAGAATTGGGGGCAGGAGTACTTCGATTGTAGCTCACGGAAATGCATAGCGATTCCAAGCTCAGGAGCATGCTTTATGACCTCTACAAAGGATACATCACATTCTATGACCTGCCACTCCCAGGGCTGGTAACAGCTTAGCTGGAGGCATGAGGCGATGTTCAAGAATTGGGACATCCATTTCTTCGCTAAGTTCTCTCACACACAGTGAGAAAGGTTGTTTCATAGAGGGTCTATTATGAAAATGGGTTGCACACGTCAAGTCGTTAACGGTTGTGGAACACAAATGTTCCTTATTAGAGTGCACTTTTAGAAAATAGGTGAAGCTGATGTATGTTCTCTGAAAATAGAGGGACCACTCATCTGACTCTATGTATAGACTTTCTACAGGGCTTGTTCTAAATGTGCCAGTGGCCAGGCTGATACCCAGATGGTGGACGGGATGTAGCATCTTTAGCGCGCTCGGGGCGGCAGAGTGATATACCACGGCACCATAGTCTAATCGTGATCGAATTAAGCTCCTGTAAAGATTCAATAAACACTTTCTGTTGCTATCCCATGTTGTGTAGGATGGGATTTTAAGTAAATTCATTGTTTTTAGACAATTGGTTCTAAGATATTTTATGTGTGGAATTAAAGTAAGCCTGGAGTCAAGTTTAACACCTAGGAATTTGTGTTCTTTGTTCACAGGTCTTCGTGGCCCATATATTCCAACAGTGGGATCTGCAGCAAGCCCGTTCTTCCTGGTGAAAAGAACACAATAACTTTTGTTGGGGTTCACTTTGAACCCGTTTCCATCTGCCCCCTTAGAAACTTTGTTCAAGCACTGTTGTACTTGTCTCTGACACAGTGTAAGGTTGCAAGATTTGAAAACTATTTGTATGTCATCTACGTAAACGGAATAAAAAATAGCTGGCGGTAATGATGTATGAAGCATGTTCATCTTAACAACAGAGAGCGTGCAACTGAGTACGCCATCCTGGGGTACCCCAGTTTCCTGTATAATGTACACGACAATGCATTACCCATTTTCACCCGAAATATACAGTTGTGTAGGTAGCTTTCTATAACGTTTAACAAATTGCCGCAGATGCCCAGCGCCGACAGGTCGTGCAGGATTTCGTACCGCCAAGTTGTATCGTACGCTTTTTCCCTGTCAAGAAACAGAAAAGAAGGATTGTTCATGCATGAAGGCGTCGCGAATGCTTGCTTTGATGCACACGTGATGTTCGATTGCAGATCGCCCTTCCTTAAAGCCACATTGAAATGGGTCAATCATTTTGCTGGACTCTAGGAAATGTACAAGACGGCGATTGATCATTTTCTCAAAAAGCTTACAAAGGCAGCTCGTAAGCGCTATAGGGTGGTAGCTGGTCAGCTATGATGATATGATGATATGAGATATGATGTATCTTTACCATGCTTCAAAACAGAGATCACAATAGCTTCTTTCCATTTAGATGGGTGATACCCAGCAGCCCAGATAGTATTGAAAAGAGTGAGTAGTGTGATTTGTGTGTCATAGTGCAGGTGCTTAAGCATACTGTATATGATTCTATCGGGGCCTGGTGCAGAGCTCCGACATACTGATAAGGAAGCTTTAAGTTCGGCAATGGTAAAAGGACGGTTATAAGGATAGTTTTGGATACATTTCCGATTAAGTGGTTTAAGTTCTACTATTGCATTATATTTCAGAAAGTACTCCGAATAGTGAGAGGAGCTAGACGCAACTGAAGTGTTCACCGTGAGCATCGGTCGGGTCTTCCAGCTCGCTTCCTTCTTTATCAACCAGGGGCAATGGATGGATTTGTTGTCCCTTAAGTATCCTTAGCCCGTTCCATACTTTTGCCTCCTGTGTGTATAAGTTAATGCTGGACAAGAACCTCTCCAAGCTTGTCTTCTTAGCTTGCCATCGCATTCGCCTTCCCTGTGATTTATTGTTTTTAAATTCTATCAAATTTTTCCAAGTTAGGGATCGGCGCAGTAAGCCCCGTGCTTTATTTCGTTTTTCTCCCCACCTCCTTGCAATCATTTTTCCACCAAGGAACTCGCTTTTTGGATGAGCTACCGCTTGATTGTGGAACGAAGTTATTTGCTGTCTCGATCATAAGAGTGGTAAAATGCGCTACCATGTCAACAATACTAAAATTGGTGATGAAATGATGGGATAGGTAGGCGGATTCCTTAAAATGGTCCAAGTCGGCAGAAGCTAGCTTCCACCGATGCGTATGTAGAGGGCATTCATGTTCAATTAAGTTTAAAGGTACTGGAAAATGGTCACTTTCGCAGGGATTTTTAATAACACTCCGCTCTATGTAAGGGATAAGAGCTGTCTTGCCAATAGATAGGTCTACAGAAGAATAAGAATTGTGAAACATATTATAATAAGTCAGTTTGCTTTTATTGAACAGGCATTTACTGGTGTTTACTAAAAAGTTCTTGATGAACACACCTCTCGCATTGCATTGTGAGTCTCCCCACATCCTGATGTGAGCATTAAAATATCCCCCGAGTATGTAAGGCTCGGGAAGCTGGCTAATGAGGTTACAAAAGTCTGTTTTTTCAAGATGATGGTTCGGGGTATATAAATGGAACATACAGTGAATAATTTATTAAAAAGAATGGCCCAAACTGACACTGCCTCAAGGGGTGTCTGAAGGGCAACGTGTCGGCAAGCTACAGACTTGTCGGTACTGTTGCTACACCGCCAGAGGCGTTAGCCTTGTCATGAAGCCGAGTGGCGTACTCTTTCCACAGTGCTTCCCGGGGAATTCCCCTACCAGCCTATAGTGCTTCGTGAAAACGTGACAGCCACGGGTCTTAGCTCGTAGCAGCTGCAATAGCTTGTGCTGACAACACTCTGGGGTAACACTCTTGGAGCATAAAGATATCCGGTGGGTTCTCAACGTGCAACTCAGCTGTTGGAAGCGGAAGCCAGCTCAGTGCATCGTCATGGGGAATGTGGCCACCAGGTGTGTCCTTGAAGACGTAATCATAGCCAAACAGGAAGAGTGCCCAGCGGAGTAGTCAAGGTAAGCAAGGCTCTGGAATCAGCTTATTTAACGCGGGAAGCCCCAAAAGCGGCTTGTGATCGGTTGCTATTTCGAATGGTCACCCCAAAAGGTACTGCTTGAAACATGTTACTCCAACTGCCAACACTTCCTTATCAAGCTGGCTGTAGTTTCGTTCAGCCGTGGCCAGGCTTCTGGACACGAAGGCAATTAGCCGCACTCCTCCCGGCACTTCCCGCCAGGCTAGAACCGCGCCGAGACCGTATGGCGACACATCTGTGACTAGCACAGTACTTTTCTTTGAGTCGAAGTGCGCCAATGTCTCCACAGATGCTAAGAGCTTCTTACTTTCGCCGAGGGCCTCCCCTTGAAGTGACGTCCAAATCCTCGGTGTACCTGGTACCAAGAGACCATTCAAAGGATTGAGCACCGCCAACAAGCGAGGAATGAATTTCCGGTAAACGTTGATCAGCCCCATGTAGCTCTGTAAAGCTTCCCCATCCTGTAGGCTTGGTGCCAATAGGATGGCTTCGAGATGGTAATACCAAACACTTCCACCCAGTCCCTTCCGAAAAATGTTGGGCAAGTTGCACTCACCACTAATAATGGCAACGTTGCCTCCTGCATGCCTACCTACACTGTTGCCGTCATCTTTCCCAACACGGCTGACAGCTCCCCAGAACAGCTTTTGAGCTGCACGTCAGTATGTTCCAATGGCTCCCCTGGAAAAAGCATGTTAAATTTCACGTTGCTTATTATCAAAACACTGGCCCCGGTGTCCAGTTCCATCACTAGCGGCATGCTATTGACAAGAGCTTCGATTTTCATTTGTTCTGGTCCGGCAGCACAAAGAGACCACAAGGTGTATTCTTCACCTTGCCTGAACTCTGTTTCGGGAAGGTTATTCATGTTGTGCACGTAGTGGGAGCCTGTGCACAACATGCATCCCATTCCTTCCATTGGTTGCAGGTGCCTTGCATACCCCTGTGAGGTGGCCCTGCTGGCCTCACTTGAAGCAAGTGGTGTTTCGGTGCCGGCAGCACGACGTCTGGTGCTTCCCACTGCACCAGGTGCACCTTTGTTCTGTCATGTCCCTTGCTGGCCGTTCCACGATGTTTGTCGACTGTTCCGAATCCGTAGAAATGGACGACAAGCATAGCATGTACGAGTCATTTCTTGTGGCTTCTATCACCATCACAAGATGTTTCGGAGTTTCCAGGTCCAATTCTGTGCTTTCCAAAAGGCGGGTCTGCATTCCGGAGTTATTAATTCCACAGACAATCAGATCACGCATCATCCACTCATGCACAGCGCCAAAGTTGCAGTCATCTACTAGCTTGTTAAATGCAGCTACTAGTTACTGACGGCTTCACATTCCTGCCTTTTCCTTGAAAATAACTAGAACCCTGCGACTACATCGGAAATTTTGGGCCTGAAGTGTGTGCTGAGGGCCACGCAGATCGCTGCGAGTGTCACATCACACGGCTTTGTAGGCGACAGTAGATTTCGTAGCAGCAAGTACGTTGCTGCACCGCAGCTTATCAGAAATGCCGCCTTCCTTTTAACCTCAGTTACATCGTTAACAGCGAAGTGAAGCAAACAACGCTTGTGGTATCATGGCCATTCACTCGTGCTTGCGTCGAAAGCTTCCAGCCTGCATATGGATGACATTCTTGTTGAAGCCAGTGGCACGGATGTTTTCAGCCACGCCCAACTCAGTGATTTTATCTGTCATCGCCAGTTGTCATGTTCTGCCCAGATAGCGCATGCATAAGGCTCGGTCCGAGTGCTGACTGGCCCAGCCGGCCGGCAGAACGTTTGTTTCAATGGTTGTAATGGGCACAGGCCGATGGCAACAACATAACAGCCGGCTTCTGGGAAAGAGTCCCATAATGTCAAAGGCCGTGACTTGCTGTCGATTGGCTGCATGAGCCTGGGGGGTTTGCCCACACAAGGCTTCACACATAGGCACATGTGGCACGAGCGGGCATAGTGAAGAGCGTCACACTTCATGCCTGGCCAGATAGCAGAGTGGCACAACTTTCCCTTCAACAAATCCATCATCAACATGGATTTCGAAAAGGATTTTCTACCACAACACAATTGGTTACTATAGTTCACACCTTTACAGCTTGTCCAGATACGAACAGTCAAAGTGATGTAATATTCCTAGATTACAGCAAAGCATTCGATACAGTCCCACACAATAAACTAATGACTAAGCTTCGGATGATTGGCATACCAGAATTATTCATTTCCTGGATTTCAGCCTATCTGTACAACCGCAACCAGTACGTTCAGGTGGTAGAACAAGTCTCTGGCTGCCTTCCGGTAACTTCTGCCGTTCCGCCGGGGAGCATACTTGGCCCTCTACTTTTTTTTACTATATATATTAATGATATTGTCAATGTCATTAACACCCCAGTTCAGATTTGTCTATTTGCTGATGACTGTGTTTTGCTTAGAGAAGTTACCTGCATTCTGACCAATATGACCTTAACTCTAACTTAGACAATGTGTTGAAATGGTGTGAGCAAAAGGGAATGCTTCTTAATGCAACTAAGTGTGTCTATCTCCCCATAACGTGCAAAAAAGTCCCTTTAGACTACACTTACAATTTAGCTGCAACACCTTTACTGAAAGTAGCATGCTATAAATATTTAGGCTTAACATTAACGAGTGACTTATCATGGAACTTGCACCTAAATACCATCTGCTCTGCCGCTTTCCTGAAACTATGCCTTCTGCGCCACAAGCTCAGGACTGCTCCATCTAGTGTTAAACTACTCGCTTACTTTTCCTTAATTAGGCCAAAATTTGAGTATGCTTCCATAGTTTGGGACCCTCACACAAAAATTAACATTATGGACCTAGAAAGAATTCAAAGAAAAGCCGTACGATTTATTTACAGTAAATTTGAGGCTACTGACTCCCCCACTGCATTACTAACCGATAACGGTATTGAACTATTACAAATTTGAAGAAAGAAAAGTCGGCTAGAGTTTCTTTCAAACTTAATTAATCATAGGATAGCCTTAGACACCGCAAAATACGTATCCCCCTTGACAAGCAGACCCACTCAGCACCATTACCCTTATTCTCTAACACCTATTTTCGCAAGGACTGACACTTTTCGGTACTCTTTTTTTTCACAAACAATAGATGACTTGAATAAACTAACTAAAGCATATCCCCAGCGCCCGTGAGCTGTATATCATTTGTGTAAATCTTGTTATTTCGTGTATTAATTATAGTTGTATTGTAATCAAGTTAAAATTTTTCTTAATCGTCTACCTTACGACCAAACAATTTGTGTGAAAAACGTGTTACACACTTGTTTCATCTTGTTCTTCTGTGTATATCATCTTTGCTTTTTGCTCACCCTGCTTGCACTTGTCCACAGCATTGTATAAATAAATAAATAAATAAATAAATAAATAAATAAATAAATAAATAAATAAATAAGTCATGGAAATAGCTCAAGGTGGCTTTACTTAGAGTGGGGAGCATCACCACCTTGAAAGACTCCTGGGAAGCCTCTGCAGATGAGATATAGTGCAGGAGAACTCCATCAGCGTCAAGTAGATACATATACAATATGCCTGCAATAGTACCAGCTGCGTTGCACTCAGCTGCAACAGCAATGCCGGCTGTCCGTTGTGGGGGTTCCGCTCTGCATGTGGCTAGGGTTAAAGGCGAGCTCCGGATCTAGCCCCACACAGTTGTTCCGTGGTACTCCCCAGTCTGTAGCCCGGGAATCACAGCTACGTCGGGTTCGAATGAATAAGGCAACCAGCGTTGTCAAATGCAACAATGTTTATTGCTACAAGCAATAAAGAACACTGGCAGAGGGAAGTCCTTTTTGTAATAATAAATAGGCTTGCGTCGTTGCCTGGGATAGTGAGGCAAATGGGGTCACTCACAGGTTGCGGCAGGTGATCCAGACCGGCAGGTTAGGAGTCGGGCATCAGAGAGAGAGGGTCTCCCCTGGTAGTACGCTTTTATACCTTCTTACCTTTTGAGAGGGGAATGTCCTCCTCGACCACTGGATACCTCTCTCCTTTCCCACGAGCCGAGTGGGGGAAAGGGGTATGCGCGTCACGAGAGCAACGGAGAACGAAAGGGTGCATAGTGCCCCTCTCTCGTGTCTATGCCGGCTCGAGGTATCCGCCACGTGCAAACGGGATGGCGTGAGTACGTGGGAGGAAATGGGAGCGGGTGTTCCCCATGCAGTGCGTGCCCGGCGACATTGTCACCCCACTCCTTTTGGGAGCTCAGCTCCGTGAGCCCGTCAATCATTTGTCAACAAAATGGGTCACCCTGTTGTGCCTTTAGCAATTCTTGCCTGCTGAAGACAATGCCAGAGGAAGTAACGGAGGCCACCACGTAAACGTCCTCTCCCAAAGCTGGCAATTTGTGGATTGCTTCACCATCAGGGGTTGTGCCGTTCGAGCCATTGGAGACACAGGCTCCGGTCTCTACTGAGTGCGAATTGGTGCTGTTCGAGTCATGAGAGACAAAGGCTCCGGTCTCTACTTGGTGCAAATGCTCACGGCAATGGCGGACTAAAGGGTCAGACACCGAAACGGGGGCACATGACAGGGCGCCAGCCATGACGTTCGAACTCCCTTAACGGTAGCGCACAGCAAAGTTGTACTGCTGCAGTGTCCACGCCCAACACGCGAGGCAGCCTGAGGGCTCGGGCAATCAATTAATTCAGGTGAGTGCCATGTGGTCCGTCTCCACTACAAAGGGCACTCTGTCAACGTAGCAGTCGAATTTCCGGAGAGAAAAAACTGTAGCGAGACACTCCCTTTCGGTCACGCTGTAGTTGCGCTCGACGGTGTTAAGTGACCGGCTGGCAAAGGCGACTGGTCGGAGAATGCCGTCGTGCTCCTGAAGCAGCACAGCCCTAAGGCCAAGGTCGCTCGCGTCAGCTTGAACAATAAACTCCCTGTTAAGGTCAGGCACCTGCACCCTCTTGCTCAGGACCCCAGCTCCATTGTGCCGACTTTTTCAAAAATGCAGTCAAGGCCACTTGGAGAGTGACGCAATTCTGGATGAACTGTCTGCAGTAGTTCACCATTCCCAAAAAGTGCCTAAAGCCCTGAATATTCGCTGGCATCAGGTATTCGAGGATGACTCGGACCTTCACTTCACACGGCAGAACACGACCCCCGTCGATGGTAAAGCCCAAGAGGGAAATACAAGTCTCAGCTACTTGAGCTTTCTTGGGGTTTAGAGTGAACCAGGCGGCACCGATGACAGTGTCATCGAGGTATGCCAGCACATAGGCCACTTAGCATTCCCCAGAAGGCGGTCAATCAATCTCTGGAACATAGCTGCAGCTTCAGAGCAACCAAATGGCATACAGGAAACTGGTAAAGACCTCCGCGAGAGGTGAACGCAGTTTTCACCGCATCAGCTGGCTCCACCTGAATCCGCAGGTAGCCACGGCTAGCATCCAGGGTGGTCAAGTAGCACGCATCGCCTAGATTAGCTACCACTGAGTCCACATTAGCCATAGGATAAGCACCCTTCCTCGTGACCTCATTCAGCTGGCAGGAGTACCCACAGAGGCAAAAACAGAAGTCTCTTTAGGAGACCATTACCACTGGCGAATCCCAGGGACTGTTCGAGCACTGAACAATAACGATCTCAATAAGCTCATCCAATGCCTGGCCAATGGCCTTCCTCTTGGCCACACTAACAGGGCGAGGTTTGCAACTCCACGGCAGTGCGTCACCTGTGTCGATCCGATGTTGCACGAGGTAGGTGCAACCCGGTCGTTCAGTGAACATCGCGCTGAATAGAGTCGGCAGTGACGACAGGTGTGCCTTCTCGTACACCGACGAGCTGTCAGACAAAGGCGGCAGCGAGCAGTCCGAACTTCTGCTTAACGCCAGGGTAGCTGGAATCTTGACCACCGTAGCAGCGCAATGCTCGTGAGAAAGCGGTTCGCACCGACCGTCTTCCGCCGTGCCGGCCAAGGTGCCAGTATTGGCTATGGAATGAGGGACACGAGCCAAGGAGGCTGCGCTAGGTCTCCTCTCCTACCAGGGTGTCTACCAAGTTGACATTTCCAAATTCCCTGAGTTTTCCAGGTTTTCCCTGAGTGTCTTTGCAAGGTTCCCTGAGTGATACAGAACTTTGTTTTACATCAAGACAGGGTGACACCATGTCGCCCGATGCTGTCACTCTCTAGTAATCATGCTAAAAATTAAAAAAAAAATACTTAATCCAGTTTGAAAAGTAAGGAGTAGCATTTATTTGATTAAAAAAAAAAATTGAAAGGAGGGGTTAGTAAAATGCACAGGGAATAAAATATCTTTGAAAAAAAATGGTAAGACTCATTGCAAATCGAGTTGAACATTCTCAAATGTGAATAAAAAGGAGATGCATACAGAAACAAATGTTTTCGAATATGAGATATTTTTTATCAATTGACAGCAAGCTCATTGGTACAAGGCCCTAACTTTGTCACAAGTGAGATGCTCTCTCAAACCTGGTGTGTCAACCTCAACTGTCCTGACATACTCTCAGCCCGCGCATATTGCCTGTGTTGCGTTTCACTGCTTTAAAGAGTTTATTTTGGTTTGGATGAGGGACACCTGCCTCTCGGCGTCAGCCAACACTTCATTCACTGAGTTCAAGCTCCTTGAAAGAAGCGGCGGCACGCTTCCTTTCCTGTTCATTCCTCAATGCATAGGTTTCTTTTTGCTCTCGGCCTCCTTCCACCGCGCATTCACCCCATGGACCATCTGAAGCATCCTCTTCGTCAGTTGCACAGTCAACGCCTAATTTTTTGGACACCCTTGGGGCCGCGAAACCGTCCATAAAATCGGGCAGTTCGAAAAAATGTATGCACGTCTTTTACTGCCGTGGATCCACACGATGGACGAAATCCGTCTTTTTCGCGACGGACGGTGCATCACGTGACTACGCGTCACGGATTTGTGCCGTCCGCGCGTCGTCCGTGACCCCCACGGACGGAAAATGCTGAGCTATTTTTCGCATCCGGATTTTGGGGGTCGAATGCTGCGGATTTAGCCTAGCATACTCTACAGTCTGGCAACAAGCGCGGCTTTGGAATCTTTCTGAAATAGCTTCGTCGCTGCTGACACCATTCGTGTCCAATTCGGACAAAACAACAGCCGTTGCGGCCAACCGTCGTTTCCTTTCGATCTCCATTTTCATTCAGAGTGAAAAACACCTATGACAAAGTGTTTGTTACACGGATGGCGCCATCTAGAGTGAGTAGAAACAAACAATCGTGTTAACTTACGGCCACTGAGATTCGCTCGGGCCGCCGCAGCATCTTCGAGGCCATGTTCAGCCAATACAGCCACTCTGCCTACACGCCGAGAATCTGAGTATCGCTTTCGGAAACGGTGCCCTCTGATGACAAATACATTGCTGTCGAAGCTTCTGGACATAAATTTAAGCCAAATACAATCCTCAGTTTGAAAGTTACGGGCCACACAGTGGACGACGACGACTTGATAGGTTCGAGGCGGACGGCAGTCGCTTCGGGCGGTGCCGCCATCTTTATTTTTCCGGCGCGGTCGTCTCCTCAGTCCGTCCGTCGTCTGGAGGCGCTTCGCAGCCGGACAGGCGGCGGAATAAGCGTCCGCGGCACAGATTTGCGCAGAGCCGTCCGTCGTGTGGATACACCATAAAAGGGTTCAAATCGTCACAGGCACATCTGAAAAGGCCTAGCAGTACACTTATTAGGCATATCTGTGCTCGTACTGTGACAGGAGATGGCAGGCAGATGCGTGTATAATTAAGGAATAGATACTGTGTCTCGTGTCAATTGCCCCTACCCACGCTTGCTATGTTTCACTGCAAGACCTTTGCGTATGTTTCACCGCATAACATTTCCGTATTGAGGCAAATCTGATTTTCAGGAACCTGAGCTTCGAAGCCAACCGCGAGGACCACAAAGACAGAGTCGGTGCCATTGTTTATAGCGACGAATTCTTTCAATGAAAAACACGGCGCCAAACAGCAAGCAGCTAGGCCCAGCATTTACCATGGCGGCGAGGTAATCTAAACGGTGGCAGTGGTGTCTTTGATTAATGCGGTTTCGGACCTGCGGTGACAGCAAGAAATCCGGAAAATCGGACAGTAAAGGGTTCTTCTGTCCGAAATTGCAGACATTCTTATACATTGACTCTCTATGGAGTACGCGGTGGTGCCGCGAAGCCGTCCGAATTGTCGGGCATCCGGAAAGTTGGTCGTTGACTGTACACTGGCAACTCCTCCAGCCAACATGGCGTCGAAAGACCCATTTGTTATGATCCCTCTCTGTTACGCAAGCCAGCATTACCACGACTTTCATTCCCTTTCAATAGAATTACAGCTAATTTTCCCTAATATAAGCAAAAATTCCCTGAGTTTTCCCTGAGTATTTCCAGACTATTCAACATCCCTGAGAATTCCCGGTTTTCCCAGTTTTCCCGGTTGGTAGACACCCTGTCCTCCTGCTCTTGCGTGGCATCCGGTGTCTGGGGGCCGACATGGCCAGCAGGAGTGTAGCAAAGGGTTGCACGGGGTCAGAAGGGCCCGCTTTGCAGTCTCCGCATGCGACATCAATCATGATACCCTTGCGTGCGAGGAAGTCACGTTCAGGGAATCACAGGCACATAAAGACTCGGGAGATGCACAAAGCGCTGACGGCGCACGTGATTCTCCCAGTGCCCAACCAACCACACAGAGTGGCATGAGTTAGCCGCACCGCTCGCGAGGTGGAAGGAGGTGTCGCAGGCTCTAACATGTGCCAAGAACGCTGGCACAAATGAGCCATAACCTCTTTGCCGAACAGTGAGACCGAAGCCCCACTATCCAGCAGTGCCACAAACTGCCAACCTGCGATCGTAAAGGCGAGGAAAGATGCCGGCATGGGGGAAGAGTCAGTTCCAGCACAACATGCCACTAGAGCCAGAGGTTGTGTTTCACCACCATGCACTCCTACTGTTGCTGGCGAGGGGGTGCTCACCAGCAGCTCATACCGTTTCCTGATGGGCGAGGAGGCTGTGGCGTCGGGCGGCGCGCTTTGCGTGTTCGGGCAATATGGATGCATTCATGGCAATGGTAGCAGACATGGAGGATGGAAAAACTGAGGAGGGGCCCCGACGTCACTCTTCGTGAAGCTAAGTGAAGGCTGAAGGTGGCATTGCTCCACCATCATGTCAGGCCAGTTCTCCTCTCTTGTTTACATTTCTCGTGAAAAAACGCTGCGCTGTGCGCAACCTGGCTGCTTGGATATCAATCAATCAATCAATCAATCAATCAATCAATCAATCAATCAATCAATCAATCAATCAATCAATCAATCATTTTATTTCCTTAAAGAAGGAGGAGTACAGGACTAAAAGCTTGGACAGCTTGACGAGGTCCCGACCCCTTGTAAGTTGGCATAACAGCAAGATGACAGCCAGTCATACACAAGAAATGAAAAAAAAAAACATCACAATGTAACGGGTAATACAGAGTGAAACAAGACGGCAAGAAATAATCAACACTCATAAATAACAGTGGAAAACAAAATTAGGAGAAGGCAATGTCTAGTCTTGCAAATAAATAAGTTGACAAAAACGTTTAATGCGAGAGTTTCGGTTTCTGGAGGGATCAAAATTTTGTCGGTCTAATAGGTTTAAAAGCGAAGGTAATGTATGGGATAAAGATTGCTCATCATAAGAGGTTCTTGGGGTAGGCACGAACCACATTTCTTTATGTCGGGTCTGTAGAATATTTGTATTTTCCCGAAGTTTTGCCAGATGAATTGTATCATCAATGCCAAATTTTACGAAATCTTTGTAGCACAACATCAACCTATAATTGTAAAAACAAAATACAGGAAGAATTTCATATTTAGAAAAAAGTGGTTTTGTGGAGTGCGTATTATGGACATCAGCTATGTAACGCACAACTCTTTTTTGTAGCAAATGTAGTTTGTGCAAGTTTGTCACACCAGTTGTACCCCACACCATGACGCAGTACTGCATGACAGATACCACCAGAGCATTGTACAGCATAATTTTTACCTTGGTCGGGAGTAAGCGACGCAGACGAGCAATAACACCAATGGCAGATGACAATTTAGATTGTAGATGATCAACATGCTCATTCCAGGTTAGGTGCTTTGTAAAACGCACCCCAAGGATATTAACGCAATCCACTATCTCTAACTGCTCACTGCCCAGACACAAATTCATATTAGTTGTCAACAACTTTCCTCTAGGCGCGTACAAGATAACTTTTGTTTTCTTAGGGTTGATTTTTAAGCAGTTTATCACGGACCACCGCTCTAAGTCAGACAGCGTCTTATTAGCCTTTATTTCTATATCTGTTTCCACGTTGCCTGTAATAAAAACGGTTGTGTCGTCGGCATACGAAACGAATGTAGCGTTATCTGTACAGCGTACAATGTCGTTTATATAAATCAAAAATAAAAGTGGGCCCAAAATGCTGCCTTGCGGCACACCAGTGATAACTGGCTTCCTTGAAGATATTGTGTTACTAGCATCTACGAACTGTGATCTGTGGGACAGATAAGATGTCATAAGCGAGTGGGCGGTTCCACGTACACCATACATTTCTAATTTGTTAAGAAGGATGGAATGATTAATTAAATCAAAAGCCTTAGAGAAATCTATGTATATGCCTAGTGCCATATGCTTCCGGCTGAATGCATCTAAAATTATTTCTTTTTGGCTCAGGAGGGCTGTTTCCGTAGAGCGGTGCTTTCTAAAACCATGTTGAAAGTCTGCAATCAAATGGTGACGGTTAAAGAATGAGAGTAATCGCGCATGCATTATTTTCTCAATACCCTTAGAAAATACTGGAATTATTGATATAGGCCGATAATTATTTAATGCTGTTTTATCACCGCGCTTGAAAACGGGAACAACGCGGGTAATTTGCATTCTCTTAGGAAAGGCACCTGTTGATAATATTAAGTTATAAACATGGGCTAGAATAGGGCTTATAATATCGAGCACATACTTTATAGGGCGAATCTGGATACCGTCGGCGTCTAGTGACTTGCTGTTGCTTGTAGCTCTAATAGACGAAAAAACTTCAGGAGAAGTAGTTGGAGCAAGGAAAAGCGATGCTCCATTCCTGTTTACTGGTAGAAACTGAGCGTGGTTAGTTAGGCTTTGTTCTAGGTCCTGTTGCGGTGCTAGAGTAAAGACTTCATTAAATGCATTTGGTACTGCGTCTCCAGAAATTTGTTGCCCATCATGTTCCAATATATCAGGAATAGCTGAGTAAGAGTTAGGCTGTAACAAGGCATTCAATTTGCGCCAAAGTACATCACTTCGTTGATTAGCAGGGTCACTAAATATTCCTAAAAAATAAGCATCTTTGGCAGTTCTAAGTTTATTTGTTAAACTGTTTCTGTGTTTCTTAAACGCCTTAAGCAAGGCTTCATCCCTAGATTTCACAAATTTGGCATATAAAACATGTTTTTGTTTAATCATGTCAAGAAGCTCAGGGGTCAGCCAAGGTTTCCGCGCTTTAGGTGGCCTCGTAATTTTTTTGCATGGAAAATGCGTATCATACAACGGTTTAAAAATATTAATAAAAGCGGAATATGCAGAGTCGCTGTCTTGTGCACAATAAACACTGTCCCAAGTTTGCTGAGCAATGGCATGGCGAAAAGCCTCCAGATTAGATGGCGTAATTGACTGAATGTAGACTGGTTCCTTAGTTTTTTGAGTCACACGATTGATTTTACTCACTAGCAGAATAATGCCTAGATGATCACTGATATCAGTGTACAGAACGTCGGCCTCTAATGAATGAATATTTATATTTGATATGAACACATCTAATAAGGAGGCGCTGTCAACAGTGATGCGTGTTGCTGTAGAAATTGTATTTGAAAAACCGCAAGTTGTAATTAGAGTCTGGAAATCATTTTGCAGCGGAGAAGATGACAGCATGTTTATATTGACGTCACCACCTAAAACAAGATTCATTTTTTCTTCTGTTGCATAACTGAAAAGCTTTTCAACGAAAGCAAGAAAGCGGGTCGCATCACCTGATGGTGGTCTGCACACAACAGAGAACAAGTTTGTATGGCTTTGTAGTGTCAGTACCTCATAATCGGTAGTTGTACCAGTGAACTCGTCGACTGGTTCAGCAAAAATATTATCTTTGAGCAAAAGCGCTACACCGCCCCCTCGCTTATCCTGTCGACTACAGAAGAACGACTGATAACCAGATAGCTGGAACAATTGTGATGTGGGCGTTAACCACGTTTCGGTTAACATTATGACAGTAATCGGTATTCCGAAGCTGTGTATTAACATGGTAAGTTCATCAGTCTTATTTGCGAGCGATCGAACGTTTTGATGAAAAAATGTCATTGCTGGTTGCTTATCTGATATAAGATCCTTTACCTCGGATGGTACATAACCCATATTTTAGATAAGAAGCTACCAGAAAAAAAATGGACCCAACTGTTGTTCCTACGTCATCTTCTGCAAGTCATCAAGATGGCAAATGGGGACAATGGGGCTGCCGTCTGATTTCCGGGCAAAAATCTTGCCATTACGATACCAGGCATATTTCCAGCCGAGTTCTTTCTTTTTGCTGTTCACCGCTCCAAACAAGCGTTTCATGGGAGGAGATAAGTGTTCATTGATATAAATCGGAGTGCTGAGCTCCAGCTGAATATCTTCTGTTGTCAGCTGCTTTTTCCTTGCCTTCTCTAGGAAAGAATCGCGCTTGGCCCTGTGTCTGAACTGCACCACAATATTAGGGCAATTAGCGTTACCGCTTGTCCTAACTCGGTGGCAAACTTCAACATCAGAATCCTCGAAAGGTACATCGAGTGTACCTGCAAGTTTTCTGGCTATATCCAGGGTGTTTTCTTTTGGCTTCGTTGGTACACCTTTGATTTCTATGTTGAAACACCTGGTATGCTGGTCATTTTGCATGAGCCTTACTTCATGATCCTTGAGTTTTGCGAGCAGGGCATCTCGGTCCTTTTCCAGACCCTCCACTGTGTTCCTTAGATCAGAGTTTTCATTTTTCAGCTCACTCACAGATCTTTTCATTTCCTCATAGTTCTTGTTCGCAAATTCCAAGAATCCCTTCATTTCTCTAATTTCTTTCCTTGAGTCTCTTTCCAGGCATTCGCGCAGTTCTCTAAATTCATTCTTCAACTCGCGTTTAAGTTCTTCGAAAAGTTTAGATAACTCTTGCTTGCCTGTCATTGATACCAGAGCGCGGGACAAAACGGAGATAAGCGAACAAGAACGCGAGATAAACAACGGAAACAACAGTAACAGGAATGTGACAGCAATGTGGCATAAACAGGAATGTGGCAGCAGCAGCTACGGCCGAATGTGCATCCCACTATGTAGGAGGGGCATAAAAATCACCAACCTGTACAGGCGGAAAGAAGTGGTTCAGTATGCGTGCACGTAGCCGTAACCGCTGCTGCCAACTGATGCGAACGTGCTTCTTGCAGGGCTTTTAAACCAAGGGGCTTGGGGTCCCGCGCAGGCGCGCTGCGGTAGACGGCAGGCGGCAGACTCGGCCACTGTCAAGATGCTTTTTCTTGGGGCGATAAGCGGCGCAGCCTGGGTAGATGAAGTCTTCTTGCCGGCAGTTCCTTGCAGCTGTGATCTGTACAGGCGGAAAGAAGTGGTTCAGTATGCGTGCACGTAGCCGTAACCGCTGCTGCCAACTGATGCGAACGTGCTTCTTGCAGGGCTTTTAAACCAAGGGGGCTTGGGGTCCCGCGCAGGCGTGCTGCGGTAGACGGCAGGCAGCAGACTCGGCCACTGTCAAGATGCTTTTTCTTGGGGCGATAAGCGGCGCAGCCTGGGTAGATGAAGTCTTCTTGCCGGCAGTTCCTTGCAGCTGTGATCTGTACAGGCGGAAAGAAGTGGTTCAGTATGCGTGCACGTAGCCGTAACCGCTGCTGCCAACTCCGCAGCATGCAACTCCGCAGCAATCCTAAACCAAAGCATGTAATCATGATGTCTTATCTCATCACCATTGCCAAAGTCATGTTGAAAGAATTTCATAATGAACTTCGCAAATTGGGCCATCAGGTCGGATCTGCTGCATTTACTGGCTTTTATGAAAATAAACTGCTTTATCAGCCCAGCCAACTGAGCTGTTCTCATCAACCGCAGGTACCGGCTGCTGCCCAGTTCTTGCGTGTTTTTAAAAAAGATCTCCTTTATCGCTCCCTTCTACTTGCTTTTCTCTGCTTGGACTTCCTGGGGCTCCCAGACAGACTTGCGAGCTAGACGTCTGGTGATAAGAAAAAAAAATGTACGCATTCTCACTGCACTGCAAGAATGCACTGAGGACATGTACGAATCTCCAGACCCATTTGCGATCTGTCTGGAGCTAATGAGCACAAACAGGTATTTTCGCTGTGGCTTGAGGACTCGTGCTTTAATGAACAAATTTCGGGTGGCCCTGCATCACTACCACAGCAAGCCAGCGAGGAGGCAGAATATCATTTCTGACTAGCGTTTAGATACATTGGCTGCGGCTTGAGGTGCCTTCTTCTAACGGTAAGTGAAGCTTCACAGAAGCAAAACTTTGTGATAGCCGGCGCACAGTGCCGAGCAGTACACATGTATACCCAGCCTACATGCAACCACAGAACAGCCATTTGATGTGTTCACAGGCCTACATTCTGTGAAACCTTGCTCCCTCTTGCAGCTGTAATGTTTGGGGTTGGGCATGAAGTAGATTGTAGCTGGCCCAAGCCGTCATACAACTTATCCACGCTGAGGACGTTGTTGAAGGGAGAGACTTGTTCTCATCGAGAACGAGGAATATGGGATTTACGTGAGAACGTTACAGTTCATCAGTCTAGCATGATTGAAAGAGGAATGCACTCTCAGCAGCCACACAACAGCTGCTTATAAACACTCTGTCCTCCCTAGATCCCTAGGTGAGGGAAAAACGGCTGTTCAATCTGGTACCAATTCGAAGTGTTCAAAGTGATCGTAGCCGACCCGCCTTTTGAGGATTTACACACACTTCCGCACAGGTTTCACAGACCACACCGAGGTGAGTGGGTTCTCGCAGACACGTGTTTTGCCCCGAGCAGGTGCCTCTTGATCCCAGTGTTGACTCCGCAGACAATGCCCGCCACATCTGTCCATGACTTCTAAGTTGCGTGAGATGGCACCGCAAAATATCTTTTAGGAACTTCCCTACTCCTAATAGCCCGTGGCGGCCACGGCGAATCCGCAAACAATACTTGGTCTGCCGACCGTGCTTAGTCATAGCGGCACCGAGGGAGTGTTGATGCGACACACCGTCGTTCCTACAAAACGAGTCGCCACGGCAGGTGGGGAAGGGTTCCATGGTCACTTCTCGGAAACTTGCCAGCCTCGCAGCTGCGACTGGCTGGGAAAATTTTGTAGGTCGGTACCCTTGCAGGCCGTTCCTAACACAGCGCATACACTAACCTTCACTTCCCTGCGTTTCTCGTGCACATAGATAAGATACGCCTGCGGCCCCTTTTTTTCTATCTTCCCAGATGAAAAGTCGACTGGCCAGCGCATGGTGCCAAACTGCGCACATAGACCCTGGCTACGTGCGATGTCGAGGGCAGCAAAATGCTCACATTCTGCGTAAAGCTCTATCAGAATGTGTATTGTGGTACACCTGGGCAGGTGTGCATGAGCCTCGAATGCACTCTGCTTAAAAGAGTTCGTGCTGTTGCAAGTACTGTGAGAAACAAGCAACAGTTGACGAACACGTGCTTTAGTTTGCACAAAAGCAAGTTGTTACTGAACACGAAGTTCTAAAACCATGATTATGAATTCTTTAATAATGCACATTCTATGTGTTGCAAATGCAGCATGTGCAGCATAACCTGCAAGGTGTTCATTGTACAAATTCTGAAACGCATCAATTTCAGCCTGCGATGGCACATTAGCATGATTCCACTGAAGACGTCAAAATTTTCCGCGGATATTCCTTTATCCTTTGCTTTTGCCGTGGCGAGGTACACTGTGTACAGCATTGCACGTGCATTCACTTTACATGTTATAGTTCCTCCTGTCCTACCTGGCCACAGCAACATCTGGGAGAGTACGGTCCAGATAACACAGTGCAACAAAACACGGAAACACCCAAAACTGCCCACATGATGCCTTTGCTACAGTACGAAACCTACAAGGCAACACGTCTGAGTGCACACAACCATAACAAAGCCACCATTGTGGGCCGAGAACATGGCCGCTACAGCAAAAGAAAAAAAAAGCAAATAAAGAAAAGGAGAAACTATTACATCACTTCTTCCACACTTTTCTCCTAGCGGGGGTAGGGCCTCTTCTTGGTTTTTTCCTTCCTCCATGGTAACAGACAACGCTTCAGTCCGATTGAGGGGACCTGGGCGCATCTCGAGCGCTAGGTAGTTTCTGTTCGCTAGCCGAAGGGGCACTGCAATAGAATTTTCCCTCGCGCACGGGGCACAGGGTTCGCATTCTTGTTGGCCGTTCGGGTTAGAGCAGCGTGCCCAGGTACGCAAGTATGGGTCGAGAGCGTGGTCAGAAAGCGGCAGATCGTACTCGCACCACACAACCATTGTTATTGAACCAGACTTTAAATTCGCTATAAATGGTGACGCACCTCGTTACTCTCTTGTGGCCGAGGCCGTCTCTTATTACGGGGAATTAGAGGGTGAAGAGTCACCACCAGCCCACGCACAACGAGGTTCGAGAGAGGCGGACAGCAGTGGCGGCGGAAGGTAGGCTCTCACTGCCAGTATGCTGCCCTGAATCCACTTCGTGTCGGAGGTCAACTCGTTGAGGTCAAATTAATGGGCGCTCCGAAGGCAAGCGGCAGAGGTTGGATGGGCTTGACGAATGGCCTGCTCCACCTTCTCAACATCAGATGCCATAGGATCAGCAAATAGAGCTCCTGCATAGCCCTGACATACTCGAGCAGAGATTCGTTGGGGTGTTGGGTGCGAAGCTCTAGCTCGTGATGCATGAAGCGCTCATAGTCAGGAGGGTGGAATTCACTGCGGAAAACCGTCCTAAACTACTCCATCGAATGAGCTTGGTGGCCAACAAGTCGGTACTCCCATGCCACGTGGGCTGTTGGCGAGACAGGCAATACAGTGCCTAGCGTCGCGCTTTCGTCTAGCCACATTGCCTGCTGATAGCAGTGCAGTGCCTCGAGGTACTCCGTAGCCCTCATGCGGTCCGAATAATTGCCGTACTCCGGGTGAGGTACCCATAGGCCATTTGGCATGCCTGGCTGAGCACTAGGCTGTAAGCGCGCCACTTCCATCAAGACTTGGAGATGCTGTGCGGCTGTGGTGTGGAGCGGCGTTTGCTCTGGGCCAGGCGCAGCTGTCTGAGACTGGCCAACCTGCGCCTGTTCTCCCAAATGCAGGCCTGACCCTGAGGGTCCAGTAAACAGCATAGAGAAGAGTTGGGCTGCCGCTCCAAAAGGTGCATAAAGTCTCACACGACCGGCGAACGGTTCGACGGCGGAGAGGGTTGGCTCACGCACGTCAAAAATGTCGCTCAGCTGCGCATGAGGCAAGCGGTAGTCGGAAAACGCGGTGACATTGTTGGCTGAGTGGGGTGGCTCACTCTCGACCTTGCCTACCAGCTGCACTCGGGTCAAGCAGAGGCCAGCGAGCAGTTTTGCACTGACAGCGAGCCAGGGAGGCTCCACTGCGGCACACCAAACATCGAATTGTGCTCTGGATAAAGAGGGGCCAGCGAGCGAGCGCCCACAGCAGAGTGGTAAGTCTGCTCCACGGCAAGTTCGTCCGAGAAGGGTGCTCAGGACAAAGAGTGGCCAGTGAGTGAGTTTGTGCCAGTGCCTAAGCAGGGTGGGTCCAATACGGCACAATGGTACTCAACTGAGTAAGCGCGGCAGCAGCGCCGAGATGCATCGCTCAAATCCATTCTTGTTTGCCATCCAGGTTACGCTTGGTTTGTTGCTCACTGCAACCGGACCTTCACCAGGGAATTCGTCGACGCAACTGTTCTGCCTACCTGATATCTCAGGACATGAGTGGCCTTATCATCGGGCACCAAATGGTGCCAGAGGCTACTTGCTCCTGACCAGTTCAACTATATCAGAAGACAAGACCATGACGTCATGGGAATGCTACTTAAGAATCTGTTTCTGTGAGGAATCCTTCAGTGGGCGCGGCAGCAGTGCCAAAATGCATTGCTTGAATCCATTCTTGTTTGCCATCCAGGTGAGGAAGCAGTTCGGCAAATCTTTTCGTAGCAGTAATGTTTGCGTGGTTTTGCTGCTGTGCCCACACGCTTTGCTTGAATGGTTGTGTGATCTATCAGCTTCCTTGCGGTTCCTGTTGTTGCTGGCAGGGGACGTCGAGACTAATCCTCGGCCCGGTGACATTACTAGTGAAGAGCAGCTAAAAATGACTGCAAAAGACATCCAAGAGATAAAGAATGAAAAAATGGTGACCAGTCAAAAACTTGGAGCGATAGATAAAAAGCTGGAAAAAATAGGCAAAATAGAAAACCAGATCTTGGAATGCGTGGAAAAGGTTGAAAAACTTGATCACCTGGTATTGTCCTTGACTAAGAAAGTCGACAAATTAGATAACAGAGGCGGCAGGTCTAATTTTGTCATATACGGTATTAAGGAACTCGAAAATGAGAGCCACCAAGATCTGCTCAATGGTGTTGAGAAAACAATCTTCGAAGATAATGCAGGAATAGAAACGGCTGGCATCGAAAGAATCCACGGTCTTGGGCGAAAGCAAACGACTGATAATCCCAAGCACAGACCTGCCATTTTGAAGTTATTTGACTACCGGGATAAAGCTAACATACTTAGTAATGGCAAAAAGCTAAAAGGAATGGAATATCCAATTAGTGAGGATTATTCGCCTGCAGTAAGAGCAATTAGAAAGAAGCTATGGGAAAGAACGAAAGTACATAGAGACCAGAAAGTTTTTGTCCTACGATAAAGTCAAAATAAATAATCCCCTGTACACCTGGGATGACCAAACGAAAGACATAGTGGAAGTTACAAAAAACGAAAGCATGCACAACAGACCAGCCAGGCGAACTCGAAACCGCTGTCGGCCCTAGTTGTTCTCAATGTTAATACGCGCAGCCTTTTTAACAAAATCGCACAGCTAGAGGCAATTCTGATCGCTCTTGAACATGATATTATCTATGTGACTGAGATATGGATGCACGCAGACATCGCAAACCATGAAGTGGCCCCTCCGGGCTACTCCATTGTCCGAAAAGAGAGAACTAGAAGTGGTGGTGTTGCTTTGCTCAAAGGTCAAGGCATGAATTACTCAGTGATGCCAGATATCCCTGGAGTGGAGGCGGTCTGATGTAGAATTCAGTTGGGCCAGACACACGTCTATGTTGCCGCAGTCTACAGACCGCCTCAAGCCGAAGTCTTGTATCTCAAACAGCTTCTAGAGTACATGTATCAACACATGGTGGGGAACGCCATAATAATTGGAGGAGACTTTAATCTTCCAGATATTAACTGGGACTCTCTGAGCCCATCCAATGCAACAAATAATACCTTGCTGAGTTTTCTGTTTACCTTCAACCTTACCCAAATAGTATCCAAGCCTACCTGTGTCCAGGGCACTTCGAACTCTATCTTAGACCTTATTTTCATAAGCGATTTTTTTCCAAAGGAAATAACAAACTCAATCTTCTTGAAGGACTATCGGATCATGACATTTTTTTTGCACGTTAAAATTCCAAACTGAATCTGCCAACGTAACACTAGAAAGCGCGTGTACGCATTCAACAAAGCAGACGATGACGCCATTATGACCTACCTTGCCCATGAGTACTACGACTCCAACGACCTAGTCTCAAAGGGCTCGGCCAACATCGATGAAATTTGGTTGGTGTTCAAAGCAAAGGTTGCACTGCTTGAGGCAATTTATCCCACAAACACAAAAGAACACCAATAAGCACAACCCATGGATAACATGCGATATAATTAATTTAAAATGTAGAATAAAAAGGTTGTGGAAATCTAACAAATTATGCCCAGTTCCAGACTTCTGCCAAAAAATATATTCGTTAAACAGACTACTAAAGGAAAACACAAAAGTAGGAAAACAGCACTTCTGCATTACAACGCTTAGCAATTTTATCAGACTCACCCCAGAAATTATGGCGTTATGTCAGGCACAACGAGAACCGTCCAAAACCGTTATTGCTGACAGAAGAAAAGAAAAAAACGGAACCGTTTAACACATTCTTCCATTCCGTATTTGCCCCCGACAATGGCATTACGCATGCTTACAGGCCAGAAAATATAGAGCACAAAGAGGCACTGAGCGCTCCAGTCGTAATTGAAGCAGGCTTTGACGTAATAATTCTGCCGAAACCTGCAAGGTGGAGAGAAGTAATTAATAAAGGGAAAATCGGACATCCACCCAATCGTAGCAATTGCTAAAAAGGAAACCCATACCGGTTCCTCGAAAGAAAAGCCTCGCAGTTAAAGAAAAATTTGTCCTGGTGCGGGACTCGAATCCGGGACCACCGCCTTACCAGGGCAGCTGCTCCACAAAGTCGACCAAATCACCACAAAGTCGACCATCGTCAGCGAGTGGGACGTGCTGAGAATGAACACATGACTTACCGACTCAATTTGCAACTCACTGCCCTCCAGAATGAGCGCTGTCATCGCTGCCGCTGGGGACATGACGAGGTACTAAGTGATGTTTGGAGCGTGATGCGTGCATTTTCTCGTCGGCTGGCAGCACCTGTCTTGTGTAATGAACTATTGTCGAAAAGAAACACTTTCAGCTCAATGACTTAACCTAAAGTATTCTTTTATTCTTATCCGTTTGTTTCATCGTGTTCGACTCGCATAGTCATTATATTGAGTGTTCTGTTTTCCTTTCGCGCCAAATAAAGACCGAGCACGTTGCGCGCACAGTTCGGTGTCCCTTTCTTATCGCTGCGTGTTACGGTAACACACACAGCGAAGAAATATACGTGCACGCACTAAGTACCCCGGCCTTTCGAAAGAACGAAAAAAGCGTGTCGTCAAAAGAAGTTCGTAGAACTCGAATGTGGCCAATTGAAGCTCAGAGTTTGGCGTTGCACAACGCTTAATAAGGAATGTCGACTCAGTTCCCGCAGTAACAATGGAATACGCACACTGCCTCTGACCGTAGCACTCTTCCCGACAATGCGGCCGGCGCGCGCCGCCGTAGCAGACGACGCAGATCACGACTCCGCCCCTAGAGCGTCTGCGCCTGCGCGAGCTGCTTCCGCCGCGCGACTCAAGCGCTCGCCGCATCGCCGATGCCACGCGCTCCGAGTTTTCCCCTAAGTGTGAAACAGACTACCTCATGCTGGCGGTGTCATCTGCGTCAAAGGACATCAAGTTCGTAGCCAGGGGATCAAGCAGGAACTAGGGCCGTGAAGGGGCCTGCTCTGATTCCATGCTGAAACACGAGAGTTATGTGGAGATGGGTTTGCGCAAGGCTCACCCTATGAGCGACGGTCAGGAAAGGGCATGACGCTCCTTCACTCCGCAACGTGCAAAGGCACTAAGGCAGGATTCGTCGACTCTTCAACACAGTGCAGAGAAGGCTCCAGAGTCAGATCGCCAACAAGTAAGAGTTTACTCAGCCAAGATACAGCACAGTGCCATGCTCACGACACTCACCGCAAGACCAATGAAGTACACGCGCCCACTGCACTAGGGTTCACCAGGAAGCGGTCAACCACGCGCGAGAACAAGAAGTCACGGGAATAAAGGTCCCATGTAACCACCTCATTGAGGGCCTGTGAGCGTCACCCAGAGCAGTGAAGCGCTCAGCTGAAAGGAGCTCGGGTGGAGAGGACGCCTGGGGGCCACCACTCGGGAGGCCAATCAGGCCCCAGTGATGTTTCCTCGCGTAGTGACTTGAGCCCGAGAGGGAGAAGCATGGTTTTAATGAAAAATTAGCTCCGACGCGCTAGCCATGTCCATGTTGCCATTATGGTGGCGGCTCCTGGAGATTGAGCTAAGCACAATGCGCGAGCTGGGGGACGAGGCATGGAAAGGCACCTCGATCCCCATAACAGCTACATCGGTCACATAGTTACAGCGCCCTCTTTTTATAAAAGGGCGATGGCGCAGTCGGGGGAATGATGAGGCCATAAAGATTTAACTGATTTCGGCAGCAGAGCCAGCTGCCCACTGTGGAGCACAACAAGGGGACATGACAGGATTTGTGTAAGACAAGGCCTTCCTCCCAATGCAAGCTGTACACAACCACTATAACCAAATCTGTTACAACCAAGATCGGTTACCCCACATAAGGTTAACCCTAGCTGCCTGGAAAGTTGGAAGTGGAAGAAGAGAAGAGAGGACAGGTTGAAAATAAACGGAGAAAGACGAAGATTGGGGAGGAGGACAGGAAAAGGCAACTACCGATTTCTCTTGGGTGGGTCGGTCCGAGGATATGGTCTATCTGAAGCCGAGGCCAAAGAGGTGTGTTGCCTCCACTGAGGGAGCCTTAAAGGTTCAAACATTCATCAATGGCTCGACCCATAGGATCTTCTTTTCTCCAGACACGGCTATGTCACGCACGGATAAATGCAGAAAGGCCCAACCCCCATGTGCTTGGCTCCATGGCTTCGCAACACAGCAGACACTACCTTTCGTGCTTACCAATGAAGCAACTCACCTGTAATGTTTCCAGCAAATCAGCGGCACAAACCGGCTGACGAGGCGGAAGCTCCGAGGGGTCAGCAGCCATTTCCAGAGCTGCCTTGCTCTCGGCCCAATCCAAGCTCAGAGGCGCACATGGCTGGTGCTCCCCTGCCAGCGTCACTGCTGTGGTTCGGCTGCAGCAGCACAAACCATGCACATAAGTCACTCTTTTATTTGAAATAATCATTGCAAAAACACAATGCTGCCTCATAATTTATTGCTTATTGCTCATAATTTATTGCCATAATTTTATTGCTTGCAAAAATGTTTTTTCTACTTAGCAGTCATACAATTCATGTGGCAGTGTACTTTTATTGATGGGATACCAGGCCAGTAAAGCTTTTAATTTTCATGCCATTCCAACTACGCTTGATGATGATTACCACTGGGCCCGTTCGACACGATCCCAACGACTGGAGGTTTACTATTTTATTTGATAATATAAATAGCAGTTTCATATTTTACTTCATAATTTATTTATTAATAAAAGTACAGATAATTACACGTATGATGTTATGTAATGTTTAAAGCAACAGTAGTATAGATGAGAGTCAAGAGTAATATCAAAACATGTTTATAGCATATGGGTAATAAGAACACTTGTTAACAGCATGACAATATAAAAAAAGCAAAAATAAAATTATTTTAAAAAATGGACAATTTCAGCAAGTATTTATTATGAATTATTTTAGTTCTCTTTTAAATTGGTATAAATTTTTTGAATTTTTGATTATAAGTGGTAGAGTATTCCAAAGCGATATCGAGGAAAATTCCACAGTCTGTTTACCATAGTTATTTCGCACTTTAGGTAGACGGTAATTATTATTGAGTGCAAATCTAGTGTGACTATGAGCTATCAGGTCATAAGGTGAGAAGCAGATTGATGGTAGTTCCTTAGACATATATTTGTAGAATATTATCCCTAGATTATATTTGGCGAGTTCTGAAATGGTTAGGATGTTGTTTTCATGTAGTAGCGATTTTCCATTTGCAAAGCGTGAACTGCTTGTAATAATTCTTATGGATTGGTTCTGAATTACCTGGAGGGATGCCAAGTGAGTGTTATAAGTGTTACCCCAGCATATAATGCCGTAGTTAATATGAGAGTGAATTAATGAGTGGTATAGCGAGATTAATGTATTATGTGTAAAGTAGGGATGAGTTTTAGTTTGAACACAAATACTGTATGCTATTTTCTTTTTGATGTGAGAAATGTGATCTTTATATTTCAAGCTGCAATCAAGAGAAATCCCAAGAAAAGATAAGCACGGACTGGGAAAAATAGAGTGCGAGACAAAAGTTAAAGAAGGGGAGGATGCCGAATGTTGTTGATGTGAGGAAAATACAAACAATTTAGTCTTGGTGGCATTAATAGATAATAGGTTAGCATTACACCAACTTAAAACATTTTCTAGATCAGTATTTAGCTTGTTAATAAGAAGTGACATGTTTTTATCAGAGGCAAATATGGTAGTATCATCAGCGTACAGAATGCACTTAGTAGATGACAAACAGTTCGGTAGGTCACTGATATAAATCAAAAGCAGTAGTGGTCCTAAGATGGATCCTTGAGAGACGCCAATGTTAGTGGTTTGTTCTCTGGAATAGACATTACACAGAGACCCTATCTGAACTCTGATAAGTAAATTTTTAATAGTGAGAGCACAGGACCACGAACACCGATAGCCTCAAGCTTAGCAAAAAGGATAATATGGTTTAAGCAGTTGAATGCCTTTGTTAGATCAATGAAAACTGAACCTGCAAATAGACCATTGTGAATAATTTTTTTTAATTGGTCAGATGTATGAGTGCCAAGTCTGTGGAGTATCCATTATGAAAGCCAAATTGGCATGAAGAGACAATATTAAATTTAGTGAGATATTTGGTTAGACGCAATGCGATTAATTTCTCCGGAACTTTGCCGAAAAAATATAAAATACAAATAGGGCGGTAGTTGTGTATTAATGTGCTGTCACCTTTTTTCACAACTGGAATGACTTTACCGCACTTAAGCTCGTTAGGAAACACACCAGTTTTAAATATCGAATTAGTAATATAAGACATGATATCAGAAATTAGGTGGGCAATCATTTTAATGGTAGCAGGTAGAACTTCATCTATTCCAGCACTGGTGGTTTTAGGTGACATATAACGTTACATATTTCTTCTGGCATTGTGGGGAAAAGAAAGAATGAGTGAGGTAGACAATTAAGTTGAGTTACTTGTCAATGAGAGGGTGTGTCACTATAAAAAAAAAAACAGAAGCTGAAAGCATTGGCTATTTGGATAGGGGAGTTATACTCCGAGTTATTGTATATAATTTTTGATAGCTGTTCTGGTTTATAATTCCTATTTAGAGAGGAGTTGACTGTTGAATGTCCCATTTCAATTTGCTGTTATTGCCGGCTTGTAAGATTTTTTTGTTCAAGGTATAATCATTTTGGCACTTTTAACTGGCTGTTTATAGAGTTATGTAACCTTTTATATCGGGCAATTATTTGGTATTAAAAGGCTGGTTTTTAGTTTTTTTTTTGTACAGGTTATCGCGTTTGCGCAAAGCTGCTAATAACTTTTTAGACATGCATGGATTGTGAGAGAATGCAATGTTTTTTTTTACATTTTCTTTTACAAGTGAATTTATGAATAAGTGATATAATTACAGTAAGAAATTTAGAAAATGCTTTCTGAGGAGCATTAAAAGTTTTTATTTCAGACCAGTTTATATTAGCAACGGCAGTTATGAAGCTCTCTTTGTCCAGAACGTATTTAGAGTGTGGAAGAGCGCAAGGACTCGATTTATATTTAAAATGTAGAAGCAATGGGTAATGATCTGTTATGTCAATATCAAGAACTTTCCTCTCTGGTGAAGTTATTAAGTTAGAGAGAGCGTGATCAATTAGCGTCCCTGTGCCATTAGGTACCTGTCGTGTAGGAACATCAATTAAGCATTCATATCAGTAGCTTTGTAGTAGACTGATGTAAGAAGTAACTGTTGGTGATGTGTCATTGAGTAGCTTAACATTATTATCACCCAGTATAATGGCATGTTTATTTTCTAGTGAAAGGGTATATAAAGTATGATCAAGATTATAAAAAAAGACATCGACTGATGATAAAGGGGAACGATATATGCAACCAAATATGAAATCTCTGTCATCATTAGAAGGAGAACGATTAACTATTTCAATCCACACAGATTCGCAATTAGTGATGGGTAAGTGTAGATCATGTCGTCTGCAATAACTAAGATCAGGAGAGATACATATTGCAGCACCACCATGACTGCTGGTTAATCTGTTACAATATTCTGAATTGTAGTTGAAGAAACAATAAAGATTTTTGTCACCGTCTGATAACCAAGTTTCAGTCAAGGCAATTAATGAGAATGAGCTAGAAGATGATAAAAGGATATAATATAATATAATATTTGGGGTTTTACGTGCCAAAACCACTTTCTGATTATGAGGCACGCCGTAGTGGAGGACTCCGGAAATTTTGACCACCTGGGGTTCTTTAACGTGCACCTAAATCTAAGCACACGGGTGTCTTCGCATTTCGCCCCCATCGAAATGCGGCCGCCGTGGCCGGGATTCGATCCCGCGACCTCGTGCTCAGCAGCCCAACACCACAGCCACTGAGCAACCACGGCGGGTTATGATAAAAGGAAATGATCAATCTCATCAAAGTGTTTGCGAAGACTTCTAGCATTGAAATGAATGACGGAATGAAATTCACTTATGAAAGAGTGGATGCGACAAGGTGCAGGCCGACTTTGTCAAACGGGAGCCACAGCCAATCTGTACCCATCCTAGGTCACGTGATCGCTGGCGCAACGCGGCGACGCAGATTTTCGTTTGTGCTTGTGTGCACGGCCAGCAAGGCGACAAAGTGGAAGTTTCTTTCCTTGGAGGTAAAGGCGCGAATCATCAGCGAAGCTTCGAGCGGCTGAAAGAAGGGAGACGTTGCAGCAGAGCTCAGTATCTCCAACAGCACGCCGTCGACAATTTCGAAGTCGAAGGACGTGATCACCAGTGCTCTTTCTGCGGGGGGCGTCCGCCAAACGGAAGAAGTTGACTCAAGCTGCACACGAGGATCTTGAAAAGGCGTTGTTTACATGGTTCCTCGACATGCGTGCCAAGAAAATGCCAATCAGCGGAAGCGTGCTGCAGCAAAAGGCACTTAACTATGCTTGCATGCTCGGCCTCGACGATGTTAAGGCAAGCACAGGTTGGCTGACTCGCTTCAAGGCCCGACGCAACATCATTGCAAAAGTGTGCGGCGAACAAGATGCATCGACCCCGCCTCGTGCACTGGATGTAATGGATGCTTTTGACGTCATTTGTAATTTCATTGGCGCCCACGATGACGACGTCACAATGCAGCTGCTGACCAAGTGCGAACATCACACCACGGCGATGATGACCAAACGACGGAGGCAAACAAAGATGACCGACTTTCTTCGAAAATGAAGGACGTTTTTGAATGTGTAATCAAATCTGACAGTGTTTTGGTTCAACAACGAAAGGTAAAGGACTTTTTTCGGAAATAAATTATGTTTGTGAGTGTGTAGTCAAATTTGAGTGTTTTGGGGCAAATTTCGCTGCAACGAAATTTTCACCTCAACGAAATTTTTCACGCGTCCCGTGAGTTTCGTTGTAGCGAGGTTCGACTGTACAGCTATGCTTTTCGTTATAGTTGTAGAGCCGAAGAATAACAGACCTTGATTGATTGATTGATTAGTAGAGTTTTTTTTGGCGCAAGGGCCAGATGTGGCCAAAGAGCGCCATGTCGATGATCAGTGCTTCTCAATGATATGTGACTGTTAAATGCGAGGAGTAATAAAACACGGCTGTATAGTGGCCTAAAATATTCACTAAAATGTGCAAAACATGCATGTGGTGCAATGAAGATGTAAAAGGACCTAAAATTTATTCGCTCTAAGGTGCGTAAAATAAGAATATCTACATATTAAAAATGACAGTGATTGATCGTTTCTCCGATGACAATAGATGTTCCACGAGATAGGGATGATCAGTAAAATATGTAGAATCTGTAGCACTAGTGCCTCAGCAAGGCCTTGAAAGCAAGGGCTGGGAGACACGTGCTCTAAATAATGGTTTCGTTGCAGCTACGACCTCCAGGTGGAGGCCGTGCTACAGGTAGCCTGGCCAAATCACTTGTAAGGTGTCCGTTTCAGTTAGGAAGTTTAATACTGATTGAAAAGTAAAAAGGGGTTCATTGCTGAGAAAGAATGCTGGGTGTAACGGTGTGTGTTGGAGATAAGCAGAGGGAAAGTGCTTTTTTCTTTCTGCCTCTATTTCTGTGCATTGTATAAGAACATGGATAACTGTAAGCCTCTTGCCACATTTGGTACATGTCGGAGGTTCGCTTCCCGTCAAAAGGTAGGAGTGAGTGGCGTAAGTATGTCCTATTCTTAACCTACAAAGAAGCACTTCCTTATGTCTTGCTGTTCTTTCAGATATACAGTTCCCTAATTTTGGTTTGATAAGGTAACTTATTCTCTACTGCATTATCCCATTGGTCCTGCCAGTGCTTCCTCAGTTTGTGGCGTAAGAATGGCTTAAGATCTGTAGCTGCTATGGGTTTATTCACATCTGTTTCATTAAAGACGACTGACGTTGCACTTTCGTCAGCAGCTACATTACCTTTTATGCCCCTATGGCCAGGCACCCAACATATGACTATGTTTTGGTTGTATGTTAAGCCTAAACATAGTTCTGTGTATAGATTATTAAAAATAGGGTTTTTATGTTTTCGAAAACTCATTAAAGCCCTTACTACGCTTAATGAATCTGTGAAGATGATCGCTTTATTCAGGTTTTTATGTCTGATGTGCTTTACAGCTGAAAGTATTGCGTACGCTTCAGCCGTAAAAATACTTGTGTTGGGATTTAGAATACCGGAGGTGGAAAAAAATGGTCCAAGAGCTGCATACGCGACACCTGCAGATAACTTGGAAGCATCTGTATAAAACTCGGCACAGCAGTACTTCGCTTGCAGTTCGAAGAAGTGTGACCGTAAGTGTGCCTCTGGTGCATGTTTTGTTATTTCGACAAAAGAGATATCGCATTGCATGGTCTGCCATTCCCAAGGAGGTGGCAGGCGAGTGGGAGGCATAAGGATATTTTCTGGGATATGGATGTCTGTTTCTTCTGCCATTGCTTCCAAGCGCAAGCTCAAAGGAGTTCTAATACGTGGGCGGTTAGTGTAAAGTCTGGAAGCGGACAGGTCGCTAACTATGGAATGACATGGATGCTCGGTGTCTGATTTTACCTTAGTGTAGTATGATAAACTTTGGAATGTTCTGCGTAGATGTAAGGACAATTCGTTGGACTCAACGTAGAGACTTTCAACAGGGCTCGTTCTAAAGGCGCCTGTTGCCAGTCGTATACCGAGGTTGTGGACTGGGTCAAGAATCTTTAGCGCAGTCTCTGTTGCGGAGTGGTACACCACGGCTCCGTAGTCAAGGCGTGATTGTACGAGACTTTTATACAGGCTCAGCAGACACTTCCTGTCACTGCCCCAGGTTGTTCGAGAGAGCAACTTGAGGAGGTTCATGGTCTTGAGGCATTTTTCTTTAAGATATTTTAGGTGGGGAACGAAGTTAAGCTTTGTGTCCGGGATGACACCTAAGAATTTGTGTTCAGGGCTAACAGTTAGTCTTTCTCCATTAAGGTTAATGTCTGGTTGTGGTAATACACCTCTCCGATTTGAAAATAGGACACATGTGCTTTTTTGGGGGTTCAATTTAAAACCATTCTCGTCCGCCCACTTTGAGAGTCTATTCAAGCCGAGCTGAAGCTGCCTCTCGCAAATGCTAAGATTGCATGACCTGAACCCTATCTGTACATCGTCAACATAGACGGAGTAGAAGAGTGTGCGAGGTAATACGGTGTGGAGAGAGTTCATTTTAACAATAAATAGCGTACAGCTCAGTACTCCACCCTGCGGTACACCTGTCTCTTGTGTGAATGGTCGAGACTGCACGTTGCCAACTCTAACACGAAATGTCCTGTCAGAGAGATAGCTTTCAATTATTCTCAGCAGGTTGCCGCGAATACCCATTGCAGAAAGATCCCGAAGCGCCACGTAGTATCGTACGCCTTCTGCATGTCAAGAAAGACTGATAATACAAGCTGTTTGTGGACAAAGGCATCCCTGATGTACATTTCCATGCGCACAAGCTGATCTGTCGTCGATCTGCCTTCTCTGAAACCACATTGATATGGGTCTAATTTCTTGTTTACTTCTAGATAGTGGACCAGGCGGCTGTTTACCATCTTCTCAAAAACTTTGCATAAGCAGCTCGTCAGTGCTATAGGCCTATAATTATTTGCCAAGGAAGGGTCCTTACCCTGTTTCAAAATAAGAATTATGATGGCCTCTTTCCAAGCAGAGGGAATGCGGCCGGACGACCATATAGAATTGTAGAGACAAAGAAGGGTTTTTTGTGTTTCAGGCGGCAGGTGTTTAAGCATTTCGTATAGGATGCGGTCAGATCCGGGGGCAGATTGGTTGCAGCTGTTTAGGGCTGCCTGAAGCTCTGCCATGCAAAAGGGCCTATTGTATGCCTCGTATTTTGTGCTTTTCCGTTCTAATGGTTGTCCTTCTATTTGCCTTTTGTACCTTTGGAATATTTCAGAGTAGTGCGACGAGCTGGATATTTGTTCGAAATGTGCGCCAAGAAAGTTCGCCTGATCTTCCATGCTGTCGCCTTGAGTATTCACTAAAGGCAGAGAGTAAGACTGTCGACCCTTTATTCTATTAACTCTGTTCCAAACCTTTGTTTCGTCCGTGTAAGAGTTAATGCCTGATATACACTTTCTCCAACTCTCTCTTCTAGCTTGTCGCCGCGTTCTTCGACCCTGGGATTTGACCTGCTTGAAATTCACTAGATTTTCTGCCGTCGGAGAATCCCGAAGTAAACGCCATGCCTTGTTCTGCTTCTTACGCGCTATTCGACACTCATCATTCCACCACGGAAGACGGCGTTTTGTGGACAATCCACTTGTTACAGCGATAGATTTGGTGGAGGTGTCAAGGAGAAATCCCGTAAAATATTCAATCGCAGAATCTATGCTTAAAGCACTCATGTCGTCCCAGGATAAAGAAGCAAGTTTTTTTAACTTTTCCCAGTCAGCTGAGTCAGTTTTCCAGCGAGGTTATTGTGGGGGACATTCATTAGACATTGGTGTGCATAGAGCTACAGGGAAATGGTCACTCCCGTAAGGGTTTTTAATAACTTTCCATTTAAAGTATTGTAGAAGAGTAGGAGATGCAATGCTAAGGTCTATTGAGGAGTATGTTTTGTTTGCCACATTATAATACGTGGGCTCCTTCTCATTCAAAAGACATGCACCTGAAGAAAAAAGGAACTGTTCAATCAAGCGACCTCTCGCGTCGCAGCGCGAGTCGCCCCATAGGCTGCTGTGTGCATTTAAGTCTCCAAGCACAAGATATGGTTCGGGTAACTGGTCTATTAATGTGTGGAATTCTTGTTTGTGAAGCTGAAAATGCGGCGGTATGTATAAAGAGCAAATGGTTATCAGTTTATTTAAAAGTACAGCACAAACGGCCACTGCCTCAAGGGGTGTTTGTAGCCGTAAGTGTTGACAGGCTATAGATTTGTCAGCTATGATAGCTACACCACCGGATGATGCGAGGGCATCATCGCGATCCTTCCGAAAAATAACATACTGACGTAGGAAGTGTTTATGATTAGATTTCAAATGAGTCTCTTGGACACACAGCACTTTTGGAGTTAGTTCTTTAAGGAGTTCTTGGATATCATCGAGGTTGCAAAGCAGGCCTCTGATATTCCATTGAATAATTAGTGTATCCATATTAAAATAAATGTTGTGCTATGTGTCAAAGAGAACTTGATTTAGCTTACAGCGCCCTTTTGAGGCCCTGTAATTGGAGTTTTGTCTTTCCTGGAGCGGTCGACAAAGTCGCGCCGCTCCTTAGGCGTCAACTGCGCCTTCTGACTAGGTGTTGTGTCCATGGCCTCTTGAGAGGCACTGGACAGCCGCTCTTGCGAGCGGTGTGTTTTACGTGAAAGCCTTGTCTCGGAAGACAAGGCCTTGGAGCCCACCATCCTGGTGGTTGGTGGGTTTTTCCTGGCCTCGGAGCTGGGCTGACTGGTGCCAGCACTAGCAGAGGCCTCCACTGTGGTCAAATTCGGGAGAGGTAGGGCAGCCTTCGCTGCTCCCACCATGGGGGCGGGTGGCGTTGCCGCACGCTCGCTATGCGTGGTGCTGGCGTCCGCCAAGTGCCGTTGTGGTGCTGCCCCCCGACGTACCACTTCGGCGAAAGATGCGGTCTGTGTAAATGTTGATGAGATGCGTTGTCTTGCTTCTCTGAAAGTTATGTTTTCTTTTACCTTTATCGCAATTATTTCTTTTTCTTTTTTCCAGACTTCGCATGTTCGAGAGTATGCAGGGTGGCCACCATTACAATTGCTACAACGGGGCTCAGCCTTACAGTCATCTGCAGAATGATCGTTGATGCCGCATTTCGCACATGTTAGCCGCCCTCGGCAGCTCTGGGAAGCGTGGCCAAACCTCTGGCATTTAAAACAAAGTCGCGGGTTGGGGATGTACGGTCGTACTCTGATTTTGGTATATCCAGTTTCTAATGTCTCTGGTAATGTGCTAGAGCCAAAGGTAACTATCAGGTGCTTAGTTGGCAGCTCTTTGTTGTCCCGTCTGCAGGGTGTCTACCAAGTTGATATTTCCAAATTCCCTGAGTTTTCCAGGTTTTCCCTGAGTGCCTTTGCAAATTTCCCTGAGTGATGCAGAACTATGTTTTATGTCAAGACGGACTGAAACCATATTGCCTGATGCTGTCACTCATTAGTAAGTGCATGAAAAAAATAAAAAAGCGACTTAATCCAATTTGAATACTAAGGAGTACTGTTTATGTTATTCAAAAAGAGAATAGAAGGCAGCGGTTAGTTAAGTGCACAGCAAACAAAGTGTCTTCGAAAAAAATTGCAAATGGAGTCGGACATTCTCAAATACGAATAAAAATGAGATGCACACAGACAGACAGACAGACAGACAGACGGACGGACGGACGGACGGACGGACGGACGGACGGACGGACGGACGGACGGACAGACGGACAGACAGACGGACAGACAGACGGACAGACAGACGGACAGACAGACGGACAGACAGACGGACGGACAGACGGACGGACAGACGGACGGACGGACGGACGGACAGACGGACGGACGGACGGACGGACAGACGGACGGACAGACGGACGGACGGACAGACGGACAGACGGACAGACGGACAGACGGACAGACGGACAGACAGACAGACGGACAGACAGACAGACGGACAGACAGACAGACAGACAGACAGACAGACAGACAGACAGACAGACAGACAGACAGACAGACAGACAGACAGTGAACTTTATTTGATCCTGAGGAGCTTCAGCGGAGACCCTATCGGGGACCCGCAGAAGCCGCTGGCCGCGTCCAAGTCGGGGCAGGAGATGCACATAGAAGCAAATATTTTCGAATATGAGCTATTTCTACCAACTGATAGCAAGCTCAGTGGTATGAGGCCCGAACTCTGTCACAATTGAGATTCTCTCTCAACAGCTCGTAAGTCAACCTCAACTGTCCTAACATACTCTCCGCCCGCACATGACGCCAGAGTGTTGTGTTTCACTGCTTTAAAGAGTTTATTTTGGTTTGGATGAGGGACATCTGCATTTCAACATCAGCCAAAACTTTGTTTTTGGAGCTCAAGCTCCTTCAAAATGGCGGCAGCAAGCTTACTTTCCCCTTTATTCCTCTATGTGCAGACCATTTCTGTTCTTATCCTCCTTCCGCCACTCGTTCGCCCCAAGGACCATTTGAAGCATCTTGGTCAGTTGCACAGTCCACGACCGATTTTTCGAACTCCCTAGGGGCCGCGAAAACGTCCGAAACGTCGGCCAGTTGGAAAAAGCTAAATGCATGTCATTTACTGCCCTTAAGGCCTCAAATCGCCACAGGCACGTTCGAAAACGCTCTGAAGGCTTGTCGGTACACATATTAGGCATATCGGTGCTCGTACTGTGACAGGAAATACCGGGTGCACGTGTGTATAACAGGGGCGTAGCCAGGGGGGGGGCTTATGGGGCTTCAGCCCCCCCCGAAATTTTTTGTGCTGTCCATGCACCGCCGACCAAAGCGACCCCCGGCGCCGGAAATCACTCTGGATTTTGTCTAGAATGTCTTTTTGACGCTCGAAAAGACATTTAACCGTAAACATTGCGAACTCGGGCTGGATTTCGTGGCAACGCCCACACACCGGCAGTCACATAACGCCAAGCAGTCCCATCCGAGCACAAAGTTTCAAGGGCGCTTTGACTGTGAGCGGGCTCGCCGCGGCATCTCACTGAGGCCACGGAATCTATGGAGCGCATGGATATCAATTGCGGAACTTTATGGGTATAAATCTAATAAGCTGTTGATGTGAAACGTGCATTGACATTTCCAAAGTTGTGCTTAAAATTTTCAATTGCGGAACTTTGTGGGTTTAATGTTGTTTTAAACATTTGACGCCAAAGGTCCATTGACTTTTCTAAAGTCTTACATCGGAACATACAACGAGACAAGCCAAATCAACACACTATATCGCAGACGAGTTGACAAAGCACGCAGCGAGGTCCAATGAGACGATGCGTTGGGGTGGTTCATTTGTGCCGTCATGTCACATAAAAAAATATCAACATTTTTTTTAACCTACGCCAGAACATCCATGTCAAGACACTAAAGCCAGCCAAAGTAACTACGTTCTTATTTATTTTTTCTACTTTGACTTTTATTCGCCGAGGACACATTGAGCCCCTTCAATTTTTTTTTTTCCTCGCTACCCTACCCGCGGGCTGCCAGAGCGAGCCAGAGCGCATATGTTTTTCTCGTATGACCCCGACCACCACGCGGTGCACTTCGGTGGGCGTTCGGTTTGCTCTGGCCGAGTCGATTTTCACCTGACAGAGTTTTGGAAGCTTTCTGGCCACTAGACAAGAAAAAAAAAACAATGGTCGCTCGCCGCCATCACTGTGGGGACTCGAAGGATTGCACCGCGTTCCTTGAGCGGAACCTTTCCGGAAAGTCTTGTTTCGCCGGTGTAGGATACTGAGCAGTATGCGTATGGTTCTCAGTGGGCCAATCGTCTCATGTTTTCTTCGGTATTAATTCCATAGCCCCATTAGGTGCCCGATGTTGGCATTCGATTCTGGCCAACATAGTTTCCTATGCGTTCTTTTTTTAATTTTGGTGCCTCCACCCCACAGAAAAAAAAATACATTGTTGCGGCGCAGCGAATTGTCGCATGGTGAAAGTTCGATTTTGATACTTCTTTTGCGGAAAGTAATGGGCGACGGGACGCTTCAGTTGCCGGATATGTTTAATATATTATTGCAAAAGCAATTATATGGACACTCCAGGCGCATTCCTGCCATCGCCCTCATGTTTCGTATAAAGTCCAAGGGCGATAACATCGTGACCACGCGCTGCATGTTGTATGTGCGAGGGAAAACGTAGGAGGGGAGGTGGAATGGGTGAGCCGTTGACGGCGGCTCAGTCTTGTGTGCGCAAAGGAGAAAAGCAGGGAGCAAGCGCGCCGCCTTCCGTCGCGTGCAATACATCGGGGGGAGTGGATGGAATGGGGGCGGAATCTAGGATTCCGTGAATCTATAATTGTGCAACATGTTTATTTGCCTTGTTTGACGCATTATATACAGTTACTTCTTCTTACATACATAGACTCATTGGAGACTTATACGTATACTTAAATATCTTGCTGCGAGGTTTTGTGTATACATGCAGTGAACTTTGTTTCCAGTGACACTTTTTTGTCCTTTATCAAGCCGTATTTTCGCATTTGTATATCCCATTGTATCTGCATTTCTAATGTACGAGGGCGAGTCAAATGAAAGTGCGCCTACCCTAACCGCGCAATAATGGTTCGGTTCATTATCTGCGAGGCGTGCGCGTAGGAGAACGGCATGTCTCATTTACAAAAGTGACTCGCAGGTGTGAAGATAACTGTTCTTTAATGCTCTCATACACTGGGTTGAATATGGTTGCGTCACATAATGGACACTTCAAAAGTTGAACAGCTTGGTGTCGCGAAGTTTTTGACAGCTAAAGGTGTTTCCAAAACAGAAATTAATCGCCGTATGGCTGCCGTTTACGTTGAACACGGCATTTCATTGACCACTGTGAAGCGTTGGAGCAAATGGTTTAAAGGACGTTGTAAAGACATTCCAAGACCGGGCCAAAACCATCGTGGAATCACCCCCCACACAATTTCAAAGGTTCATGAGCTGCTGAAACAAAAACGGAAAATAAGCATCGATGAACTGGCAGACCGTCTGAACATCAGTCACGGTTCGATTCACGCCATAATTCATGAGCTTCTCGGTTATCGGCTCTTTGGTGCGCAATGGATCCCCATGATTTTGATCCATCGCGAGAAGACGGAGAAGTTTCGCGCTGCCTTGACTCATCTGATCGGGTATCACAATGAGGATGACGACTTCTTGTTTGCATTTGTGATCGGGGACGATCCTTGTTGCCACTACTACGAGCCTGAAACACGACGGCAAAGCTTACAGTGGAAACATTCGAATTTACCACGCCCAAAGAACGCAAAGGCCATCATTTCCGCTGGAATGGTGTTGTTGACTTTTTTTTCGGTCGTCAGGGTCCATTACTGATAGAATTTGCTAAATCTTGAGAGGCTATCAATTGTTTCCGATATTGTGAAACGCCAGAACGGCAGTGTGTCGCAATCAAGAATGCACAACGTGGAAAATTGACGAATGGGGTCATCTTGTTCCACGACAGTGCCTGTCCCCACGTCGCTTATGTGGTTAATACAAAACTGGCAAAGTTCAAGTGGGAAACGCTGCAGCATCCGCCATACAGCTCAGACCTGTCACCTTGCGACTTCTACGTTTTGGGGCAACCGAAAAAAGAGCTCAAGGGAACAAGATACAGACTTTTTGAAGCAGCAACCCAATGAGTTTTATAAGACGGGAATCACGCGACTCGTTAGTCAATGGGACAAATGTCTAAATTCTCATGAAGACTACTTTTAAATAAAGTAACCCGTTGTTGGCTCACATTCATTTGACTTGCCCTCGTATATCTTGCAGAATTCCTGCTTTTTATACGTGCCCTCTGTTGCGACTATGATTTCGGTGCAATTACTCACGATACACGACCGGTGACAGCTTCTCCTGCGTAATACATTAAAACAAATTACAGCGTCATTGAGATTTTTCACTGGCCATTGCATATATACAAGAATGTAAGCACGGTTCTTAAATGACAAAGTTTCGTTAACATATTTGTCCTCAACTTGTTCAGTTCGTTGCCTTTTTATTTTTCATATCAGTGGCATGCACTGCTTTCCTGGTTTCGAACTGATATAGTTCTAAAGTTCGTGTGATATTTTCTTTACTTAGATAGACAAAAATATGGAAGCATTGATATCAGTTATTATGGGCAAAATTTTTGGCACATACGAGTATATTCTTTTATGAAAAAATACATATTTTATTGTTTTGACTGTGCGTAGTGTTCAAGAATTTGTTTGCAGCATCTTTGGCAATGACAATGCAGTTATTATTCATGGATTTGACCACTTGACAAATTGTTTAAGAGGAAGCTTTAGCTCGGGCCCAATCCGACGGGGCCTATTGAAATACTTGTAAAACGCAGAAACGCTTTTCTTAGATAATCCTGCTAATCGCTTTTGTTGAAATTCGTTGCATATGAGAGAGAAAGTTAAATCCTAGTTCTGTTGGAAACACAACTTTGATTTAGGGCCTGAATTATGTTTAAAATATTCTGAAAAATTTGAAAGTTTGAAAAAATAGAAGCACGACGTTTACAAACTAATAGCTATGCATGAAGAACAGACATTGTGGTTCTGTAAACGGCATCTATTATAACAGTCAAAGCGGACAAGTTTGCTACGTCAATTTGTATCTTACGTGAATTGGTTACGTTGTGTACAAGGGTTCTGCACAAGCCGTATTTCCACAATACTAAATTTTTTTGAGATTCATGTGTAACATATCCATTTTGTGCGCTGTAGATGTACTATTATATGCAATTCACAGAATTGTGATATCAATTTTCATTGTTGAGTCAGGGAGCTTTAAACTTGATAGTTTCGTTTTCTGAAAAATTTCGATTTGGCCAATTTTTAATAAATAATTGACCACCTAAATGAAAAATTCGAGACCAGTAGTCACTAGAATTAAACTTTTTCTTTTAAATGCAACAAACCTCCTCAAATTTGGTGAAGTGGTTGCAGGGAAAAACGAATTCCCCTTCTACATGTATTTAAATAGGAGCACCCAAGCTAAAGCTTCCTCGAACAAAATTGCTGGCTAAATGTATATATATATATATATATATATATATATATATATATATATATATATATATATATATATATATAGGCCCAGTGGCGTAGCCCCCCCCGAACAAAATTTCTGGCTACGCCACTGGTGTATAATTAAGGAATACATACTGTGTTCCGTGGCAATAGTCCCTTCCCACGCTTGTTATGCTTTACTGCAATACTTTTGCGTATGCTTCACCAAGTAACATTTCTGTACAGAGGCGAAGCTGACTTTTGGGAACCAGCATTATGTAACGCACCGTGTTTTTCAAGTTTCTAAGCAAATCGCGAGGACCACAAAGGCGGAGTTCGTGCCATTGCTGAAAGCAGCTAATTCTTTCAATAAAAAACTCGGCACCCCGCGACAAGAAGCTTCATAGCGAACGTCGAAGCAGCTAGGCCTAGCGTTGCCGCAGTGGTGGCAACGGCTGCCAGCGGATCTGCGTGCGAGAGTGCCGGTTCCAGGTGGCGAAGTAATCAAAATGCCAGCGGTGGTGCCTTTGATTATTGCCGTTTCGGACCTGTGGTTACGAAAAACGTCCGGAAAATCGGTCGGCGAAGAGTTCTTGCGTCCGAAATTTCACACGTTCTGATACGTTGACTCTATGGGGTACGTAGCGGTGCCGCGAAGCCGTCCAAATTATCGGGAATGCGGAAAGTCGGTCGTTGACTGTACACTGGCAACTCCTCCAGCCGACGACAGGGCGTCAAAGACGATTCATTAGGATTCCTGTCTGTTGCTCGAGCCAGCATTACCGCGACTTTCGACCCTTTCAATAAAATTGCCGCTAATTTTCCCTGATAGAGGCCCAAATTCCCTGAGTTTTCCCGGTTGGTAGACACCCTGGTCAGGGTGTCTACCAAGTTGACATTTTCAAATTCCCTGAGTTTTCCAGGTTTTCCCTGAGCACCATTGCGAAATTCCCTGAATGAGCCAGAACTTTGTTTTATGTCAAGACAGGTTGACACCACGTTGCCCGATGCTGTCACTCTCTAGTAAGCATGCTAAAACAAAAAATGACTTAATCCAGTTTGAATAGTAAGGAGTAATATCTATTTTATTTAAAAAGAAAACAGAAGGAAGGTGTTAGTAAAATGCACAGCGAAAGAAATGGTAAAGCCCATTCCAAATCGAGTCGAACATTTTCAAATACGAATGAAAAGGAGATGCATAAATAAGTAAATATTTTTTAATATCAGCTATTTCTATCAACTGATAGCAAGCTCATCTGTATGAGGTCCTGAACTTTGCCTACCACGGTTGCGCTTTAAAACCACGGCACTGCAAGTTTGCTTCAGAGACTTTCTTTTCCTTCCCACTTCTCCGCCCTTAAACTGGCTCTCTTAACTACTACACGCAGAGACAAAGCAACAGCGCGCGCATTACATCCTATAGATGAGATGAATATTTACAATTATTATTAGGGTTATAATTATATTCGAGTGCTGATTGCCGTGTTATAGTTTGTTAACGCAGCTTCCCCTCAAGTCTAAATATTTTAAGGCAGTTTTCCTAGTCTCCAAAGCCTTTCGAGTTCGCTCTTCTTCTCGGGCGGCCATTTTTCCTTGAAAGTATGCCTGCACGACTGTCGCGGACAACATCAGTCCCTTTCCACATAAGTATGAGGCTCGGAGCAGGAGCTATGGCGCTTGAAAGTAACCGGTGGCTTGACGAACCAACCGACTGAGCTACCTTTCCGGGCAACATTGAAGGGTCACGAGTTCAAATTACATATGTTCCTTTTTCCCCCCTTTTTTTTCTTTTTTTCTTTTTTATTTTAATGTCTTTTCCTTCATTTTATCACTGTACGGAAACCCTCCTAAAAAAAATTATATATCCTCAATTATGTGTGGCCACACATGTGCAGGTCATAAATACCAGGTTCTCTAGCCGAGTGCCATCCATGCGGTATAACCGAGCTCAGATTCGTCCACCTTGACTGATCAAACAGGGCACCACTGTAGGTTAAATGAGGCGTACAACTCCTGCGGGACCCGCCATGGTTGCTCAGTGGTTATGGTGTTAGACTGCTGAGCACGAGGTCGCGAGATCGGACCCCGGCCACGGCGGCCGCATTTCGATGGGGGCGAAATGCGAAAACACCCGTGTACTTAGAATTAGGAGCACGTTAAAGAACCCCAAGTGGTCAAAATTTTCGGAGTCCTCCACTACGGCGTGCATAATCAGAAAGTGGTTTTTGTCACGTAAAACCCCATAATTTAATTTTTAATATAACTCCTGCGGGGACGGTAGAGTATCCGTCTCCAGTGCAAGAGGACCGTGATTCAAATCCCGTTGCCGCGCAATTCTCCACCGGAAAATACAAAAAAAAAACGTGTGTTGAGAAAATTGCACAAACAGGCCTGGAGTGCGGCCTGATCCCGGTGACCACAACCGGTAACGCACTCTCTCAGCAGAGCAGGATTGGCCACCCTGGTGCAGTACTTGGCCACAACCTCCTATATGAATACAACAATCAAACCCCGGCCCTCAGTCCCCAGCAGCCGCGGAGCAACTGACCACGGCGGCGGTCAGATCTGTGACGCTGCAGAGGGTGCTAAGAATACCTGGCTCCGGACAGGCCGCCATTGGAATCTGAACCTGGCAACGTTTAACGTTAGAACGCTATCTAGTGAGGCGAGTCTACCAGTGTTATTGGAGGAATTAGAGGGTAGTAAATGGGATATAATAGGGCTCCGTGAGGTTAGGAGGACAAAAGAAGCATATACAGTGCTAAAAAGCGGGCATGTACTATGTTACCGGGGCTTAGCGGAGAGACGAGAACTAGGAGTCGGATTCCTGATTAATAAGGAAATAGCTGGTAACATACAGGAATTTTATAGCATTAACGAGAGGGTGGCAGGTCTTGTTGTGAAACTTAATAAGAGGTACAAATTGAAGGTGGTACAAGTCTATGCCCCTACATGCAGTCATGATGACCAGGAAGTCGAAAGCTTTTATGAAGACGTAGAATCGGCGATGGGTAAAGTCAAAACAAAATACATTATACTGATGGGCGACTTCAATGCCAGCGTAGGCAAGAAGCAGGCTGGAGACAAGTCAGTGGGGGAATATGGCATAGGCTCTAGGAATAGCAGAGGAGAATTATTAGTAGAGTTTGCAGGACAGAATAATATGCGGATAATGAATACCTTTTTCCGCAAGCGGGTTAGTCGAAAGTGGACGTGGAGGAGCCCGAATGGTGAGACTAGAAATGAAATCGACTTCATACTCTGCGCGAACCCTGGCATCATACAAGATGTAGACGTGCTCGGCAAGGTACGCTGCAGTGACCATAGGATGGTAAGAACTCGAATTAGCCTAGACTTGAGGGGGGAACGGAAGAAGCTGGTACATAAGAAGCCGATAAATGAGTTAGCGGTAAGAGGGAAAATACAGGAATTCCAGATCAAGCTACAGCATAGGTATTCGGCTTTAACTCGGGAAGAAGACCTTAGTGTTGAAGCAAAGAACGACAATCTTGTGAGCACCACTAAGGAATGCGCAATAGAAGTCTGTGGTAACTCGGTTAGGTATGATACCCGTAAGCTATCACAGGAGACGAAAGATCTGATCAAGAAACGCCAATGTATGAAAGCCTCATACCCTACAGCTAGAACAGAACTGGCAAAACTTTCCAAGTTAATCAACAAGCCTAAGACAGCTGACACAAGGGAGTATAATATGGATAGTATTGAACATGCTCTCTGGAACGGAGCCAGCCTAAAAGCAGTGAAGAAGAAAATAGGAATTGGCAAGAATCAGATGTATGCGTTAAGAGACAAAGCCGGGAATGTCATTACTAATGATATTCCTTGGGAGATATGCAAAGGGGGAAGGCAGCTGGGGAGGATCAGGTAACAGCAGATTTGTTAAAGGATGGTGGACAGATTGTTCTAGAGAAACTGGCCACCCTGTATACGCAATGCCTCATGACCTCGAGCGTACCGGAATCTTGGAAGAACGCTAACATAATCCTAATCCATAAGAAAGGGGACCCCAAAGACTTGAAAAATTATAGACCGATCAGCTTACTGTCCGTTGCGTACAAACTATTTACTAAGGTAATCGCAAATAGAATCAGGAGCACCTTAGACTTCTGTAAAGCAAAGGACCAGGCAGGATTCCGTAAAGGCTACTCAACAATAGATCATATTCACACTATCAATCAGGTGATAGAGAAATGTGCGGAATATAACCAACCATTATATATAGCCTTCATTGATTACGAGAAAGCGTTTGATTCCGTCGAGACCTCAGCAGTCATGGAGGCATTACGGAATCAGGGTGTAGACGAGCCGTATGTAAAACTACTGAAAGATATCTATAGCAGCTCCACATCCACCGTAGTCCTCCACAAAGAAAGCAACAAAATCCCTATAAAGAAAGGCGTCAGACAGGGAGATACGATATCTCCAATGCTATTCACAGCATATTTACAGGAGGTATTCAGAGGCCTGGAGTGGGAAGAATTGGGCATAAAAGTTGATGGAGAATACCTTAGCAACTTGCGATTCGCTGATGATATTGCCTTGCTTAGTAACTCAGAAGACGAATTGCAATGCATGCTCACTGACCTGGAGAGACAAAGCAGAAGGGTGGGTCTGAAAATTAATCTGCAGAAAACTAAAGTATTGTTCAACAGTCTCGGAAGAGAACAGCAGTTTACGATAGGTAGTGAAGCACTGGAAGTGGTAAGGGAATACATCTACTTAGGGCAGGTAGTGACCACTGATCCGTATCATGAGACTGAAATAGCCAGAAGAATAAGAATGGGTAGGGGTGCGTTTGGCAGGCATTCTCAAATCATGAACAGCAGGTTGCCACTATCCCCCAAAAGGAAAGTGTATAACAGCTGTGTGTTACCAGTACTCACATATGCAGCAGAAACCTGGAGGCTTACGAAAAGGGTTCTGCTGAAATTGAGGACGACGCAACGAGCTATGGAAAGAAGAATGATGGGTGTAACGTTAAGGGATAAGAAAAGAGCAGATTGGGTGAGGCAACAAACGCGGGTAAACGACATCTTAGTTGAAATCAAGAAAAAGAAATGGGCATGGGCCGGAAATGTAATGAGGAGGGAAGATAACCGATGGTCACTAAGGGTTACGAACTGGATTCCAAGGGAAGGGAAGCGTAGCAGGGGGCGGCAGAAAGCTAGGTGGGCGGATGACATTAAGACGTTTGCAGGGACAACATGGCCACAATTAGTACATGACCGGGGTAGTTGGAGAAGTATGGGAGAGGCCTTTGCCCTTCAGTGGGCATAACTAGGCTGATGATGATGATGATGATGATGATGATGAAGGTTCTCTCTCAGCAGCTGGGAAGTCAACCTCAACTCTCCTGACATACTCTCAGCCCGTACACAACATCTCAGTGTTGGGTTTCACTGCTTAAACAATTTATTTTGGTTTGGATGAGGAACACCTGTGTCTCAGCGTCAGCCATCCCTTAGTTTTTTTAGCTCAAGCTCCTTCAAAAAGGCGGCGGCACTCTTCCTTTCCCGTTAATTCCTCAGTGCGTCGGTCCTTTCTGTTCTCATCCTCCTTCTACCACGCTTTCACCACATGGATCATCTGAAGCATCCTTTTGGTCAGTTGTACAGTCAACATTTGATTTTTCGGACTTCCGAGGGGCCACAAAAAAAATTGAAAAAAAACGGGCAGTCTGAAAAAAATTATAGCATGTCTTTACCTGCCTTTAAGGGCTCAAATTACCACAGGCACGTCTGAAAAAGCTCTGAAGGCCTGCCAGTACGCTTATTAGGCATATTAGGGCTTATACTGTGACAGGAGACGGGGTGCACGCATGTGTAATTAAGGAATACATACTGTGTCCCGTGACAATTGCCCCCTTCCCACGCTTGTTATGCTTCACCTCCTAACACTAGTGTACTGAGGTGAAGCTAACTTTCGGAGACTGGCATTACGCAACGCGCTGTGCTCTGCGAGCTTCAAAGCCAATCGCGAGTATTACAAAGGCGGAGTCGGTGCCATTGGTGATAGCGGCGAATTCTTTCAATGAAAAACACGGCACCGCAAGGCAAGAAGCTTAATAGCGAACATAGAAGCAGCTAGGCCTAACGTTGCCGCAGTGGTGGTTACGGCTGCCAGCGGATCTGCCTGCGAGAGTGCCGGTTCGGGGCGGCGAGATAATCAAAATAGCGGCGGTAGCGGCTTTGATTAATGCCATTTCAGACCTGCAGTCAGGTCAATATACACTGACTATATAAAGTACGTGGTGGCGCCGTAAAACCGTGCAAATTATCGGGCATGTCCGAAAAATCAGGCGTCTAGAAAACCGGTCGTTAACTACTCTGGCAATGCATCGTGCCGATGACACAGCGTCAATGACGATTCGTTGCGATTTCTCTGTCACTGCAGCCAGCATTAACACGACTTTCGTTCCCTTTAATAAAGTTACAGCTAATTTTCCCTGATAGAAGCACAAATTCCCTGAATTTTCCCTGAGTTTTTCCAGACTGTTCAAATTCCCTGAGAATTCCCGGTTTTCCCGGTTTTCCCGGTTGGTAGACACCCTGTTTTTGTATAGCTGTCTACTAATTTGCTATCGTAATCGATGCTTCGCATTTCGAGCGAAAGTACGACTTGGGAGTAAATCTTTTGTTTTTGTTTTCAAATGAGAGAAAGCTTTACTTTTGTATGAAAGAATGAGGTGTATGGTACTGTAAAGGAATTATTTAGGTTATGGCAAATGGGTGCGCGTTATGATGGAGAGCGTGTTAGAATCGAGTAAATATGGTAACCTACGCATTACATGACCTGCCCAGCTCTATTTCTTTCTCTTAATGCCGATTCGAAAATTGCCTATGCCCATTTGCTCTCTGATCTACACCGCTCTCTTCTTGTCTCATACTGTTCTGCCTATCGTTCTTCATCGCATCACTCTCTGTGCGGAGATTAACTTGTTTTTGAGCTTCTTTGTGAGTCTCCTAGTTTCTGCCCCATACGTTAGCACTGGTAGAATCAAAATTTTGTACACCTTTCTTTTTAGTGATAATGGTAAGCTGCCAGTAAGGATCTGAGCATGTCTGCTGTATGCGCTCCAACCCAATTTTATTCTTCTGTGGATTTTCTTCTCATGACCAGGGTTCCCTGTGAGTAATTGTCCTAGGTAAACGTATTCCTTCGCATACTCTAGAGGCTGACTGGCGAACCTGAACTCTTGTTCCCTTAATTTGCCAAACTATTGATCATTATCTTTGTTTTTTCCATATCAATCTTCAACTCCGCTCTTACACGCACTCTGTTAAGGTCCTCAATCATTTGTTGTAACTCGTCCCCGCTGTGGCCAGACAGGACAATGTCACCTGCAAACCGAAGGTTGCTGAGATCTTCGCGGTTGATCCTTACTCCTAAGCCTTCCCAGTTTAATAGCTTGAACAGTTCTTCCAAGCACGCAGTGAATAGCATTGGAGAGATTGTGTCTCCCTGTCTGACCTCTTTCTTTATAGGTATCTTCCTGCTTTTCTTGTGTAGAATCAAGGTAGCTGTAGAACCTCTGTAGATATTTTCCTTTATATTTAAGTAAACCTCCTCTACTCCTTGATTACGTACTGCCTCTATGACTGCTGGTATCTCTACTGAATTGCATGCCTTTTTATAATCTATGAAAGCCATATAGCGAGTTTGAGTGTTCTCTGCAGATTTCTCAATTACCTGATTGATGACATGGATACATTGTAGAGTATCCCTTCCTGAAGCCAGCCTGTTCCCTTGGTTGACTAATGTCCAGTGTTTCCTTTATTCTATTGGAGATTACTTTGGTGAATATATTGCCGCCAGCATTGCGAGAAGAAAAAGATGATCGACACAACCCAACTATGTTTCAAAGAGCCGCCACACCGCGAGCGTCAAGCAAAGCACCGCAAGGCAACGCTGGGCCGGTGCTGACAGACCGGCGACTCGAGCGCGAGAATTGGATGATTGGCACGCGACAGGAGGCGACAAAGGGGAGAACGACGTTCAAAGAAGCGAAGCTCGAGAAACGTTTTGTTGTTGTTGAGTTTTCAGTTGGATTTTGTTGACGGGCACAGGTTCACCCAGAATAAATTAGTTTTCATAGAAACGGCTGTCGTAACTGTTGGTTACATATCTGGTGGAGGTGCAGGCTATGATTCCAAGCCCCACACAAGCCAGGGAAGGTAGCCCGGATCACCGAAGCTTGGAACCAATGGAATTAACGCCTGTCCACCAACGCAAAAGCCGCCACATACGAGGTGAGGCCCCCGAGTTCGGTCCTCTCGCCTATTCACCAAGGGCAGCGGCGACAGTCAGCCTAGGTACCAGTGCGATGGCTACTGAAGTAACCCCTTCTCACGTCGTCGTTGACTCATCCCGAACACCAGAATCCTTTCATGGAGACAAATTGGAGGATGCCGAGGACTGGCTCAAAAACTTCCGAGCATGTCGACAGGTGTAACGGTTGGGACAAGACAAAGAAACTCCGGTATGTGTACTTCACACTGGAGGAATCTGCACGCACGAGGTTTCAAAACCACGAAGCGTCGTTATCATCGTGGAACGACTTCCGACGAGAGCTGCTTGCTACGTACCCGAGCACGGACCGCAGAGAGAGGGCAGAAGCCGTTCTTCAGGCGAGGAACCAGCGGAACAACGCAAATGTGACCATGTACATTGAAGACATGACCCATCTCTTCCGCCGACACGACCCAAACATGGCTGACAAGAAATTGCAGCACCTAATGCATGGTGTGTAACAGGAACTCTTTGCTGGCCTGGTTCGTAATCCGCCCCGCACTGTAGCCGAATTTCGATCAGAGGCGACGACGATGGAGAAGACGCTGCGGCAGCGCGCGAGGCAGTACAACAGAGATGTAAGCGTCGCATCATTTGACGTTGGGTCAGGAGCCCTCCCCAACAACATGGACATCCTACGTGTAATGGTGAGGCCCGTCCGTGAGCTCCGGACAGGCCGCCATTGGAATATGAACCTGGCAACGTCTAACGCTAGAACGTTATCTAGTGAGGCGAGTCTAGCAGTGCTATTGGAGGAATTAGAGGGCAGTAAATGGGATATAATAGGGCTCAGTGAAGTTAGGAGGCCAAAAGAAGCATATACAGTGCTAAAAAGCGGGCACGTCCTGTGCTACCGGGGCTTAGCGGAGAGAACTACGAGTCGGATTCCTGATTAATAAGAATATAGCTGGTAATATACAGGAATTCTATAGCATTAACGAGAGGGTGGCAGGTCTTGTTGTGAAACTTAATAAGAGGTACAAAATGAAGATTGTACAGGTCTACGCCCCTACATCCAGTGATGATGACCAGGAAGTCTAAAGCTTCTATGAAGACGTGGAATCGGCGATGGGTAGAGTGAAAACTAAATACACTATACTAAAGGACGACTTTAATGCCAAGGTAGGTAAGAAGCAGGCTGGAGACAAGGCAGTGGGGGAATATGGCATACGCACTAGGAATAGCAGGGGAGAGTTATTAGTAGAGTTTGCGGAACAGAAAAATATGAGGATAATGAATATCTTCTTCCGCAAGCGGGATAGCCCAAAATGGACGTGGAGGAGCCCGAACGGCTAGACTAGAAATTAAATAGACTTCATACTCTGCGCTAACACCCTGGCATCATACAAGATGTGGACGTGCTCGGCAAGGTGTGCTGCAGTGACCACAGGATGGTAAGAACTCGAATTAGCCTAGACCTGAGGAGGGAACGGCCGAAACTGGTACATAAGAAGCCGATTAATGAGGTAGCGGTAAGAAGGAAAATAGAGGAATTCCAGATCAAGCTACAGAACAGGTATTCGGCTTTAACTCAGGAAGAGGACCTTAGTGTTGAAGCAATGAACGACAATCTTGTGGGCATCATTAAGGAGTGTGCAATAGAAGTCAGTGGTAACTCCGTTAGGCAGGATACCAGCAAACTATCGCAGGAGACGAAAGATCTGATCAAGAAACGCCAATGTATGAAAGCATCTAACCCTACAGCTCGAATAGAACTGGCAGAACTTTCGAAGTTAATCAACAAGTGTAAGACAGCTGACATAAGGAAGTATAATATGGATAGAATCGAACATGCTCTCAGGAACGGAGGAAGCCTAAAAGCAGTGAAGAAAAAACTAGGAATTGGCAAGAATCAGATATATGCGTTAAGAGACAAAGCCGGCAATATCATTACTAATATGGATGAGATAGTTCAAGTGGCTGAGGAGTTCTATAGAGATTTAGACAGTACCAGTGGCACCCACGACGATAGTGGAAGAGAGAATAGTCTAGAGGTATTCGAAATCCCAAAGGCAACGCCGGAAGAAGTAAAGAAAGCCTTGGGAGATATGCAAAGGGGGAAAGCAACTGGGGAGGATCAGGTAACAGCAGATTTGTTGAAGGATGGTGGACAGATTGTTCTAGAGAAACTGCATGGCCACCCTGTATACGCAATGCCTCATGACCTCGAGCGTACCGGAACCTTGGAAGAACACTAACATAATCCTAATCCATGGGAAAGGGGACGCCAAAGACTTGAAAAATTATAGACCGATCAGCTTACTGTCCGTTGCCTACAAACTATTTACTAAGGTAATCGCAATAGAATCAGGAACACCTTAGACTTCTGTCAAGCAAAGGACCAGGCAGGATTCCGTAAAGGCTACTCAACAATAGATCATATTCACACTATCAATCAGCTGATAGAGAAATGTGCGGAATATAACCAACCCTTATATATAGCTTTCATTGATTACGAGAAAGCGTTTGATTCTGTCAAAACATCAGCAGTTATGGAGGCATTACGGAATCAGGGTGTAGACGAGCCGTATTTAAAAATACTGAAAGATATCTATAGCGGCTCCACAGCCACCATAGTCCTCCATAAAGAAAGCAACAAAATCCCAATAAAGAAAGGCGTCAGGCAGGGAGATACGATATCTCCATGCAATTCTATTCACAGCGTGTTTACAGGAGGTATTCAGAGACCTGGATTGGGAAGAATTGGGAATAAAAGTTAATGGAGAATGCCTTAGTAACTTGCGATTCGCTGATGATATTGCCTTGCTTAGTAACTCAGGGGACCAATTGCAATGCATGCTCACTGGCCAGGAGAGGCAAAGCAGAAGAGTGGGTCTGAAAAATTAATCTGCAGAAAACTAAAGTAATGCTTAACAGTCTCGGAAGAGAACAGCAATTTACAATAGGCAGCGAGGCACTGGAAGTCGTAAGGGAATACATCTACTTAGGGCAGGTAGTGACGGCGGATCCGGATCATGAGACGGAAATAATCAGAAGAATAAGAATGGGCTGGGGTGCGTTTGGCAGGCATTCTCAGATCATGAACAGCAGGTTGCCATTATCCCTCAAGAGAAAAGTATATAATAGCTGTGTCTTACCAGTACTCACCTACGGGGCAGAAACCTGAAGGCTTACGAAAAGGGTTCTACTCAAATTGAGGACGACGCAACGAGCTATGGAAAGAAGAATGAGAGGTGTAATGTTAAGGGATAAGAAAAGAGCAGACTGGGTGAGGGAACAAACGCGAGTCAATGACATCTTAGTTGAAATCAAGAAAAAGAAATGGGCATGGGCAGGACATGTAATGAGGAGGGAAGATAACCGATGGTCATTAAGGGTTACGGACTGGATTCCAAGGGAAGGGAAGCGTAGCAAGAGGCGGCAGAAGGTTAGGTGGGCGGATGAGATTAAGAAGTTTGCAGGCACGGCATGGCCACAATTAGTACATGACCGGGGTAGTTGTAGACGTATGGGAGAGGCCTTTGCCGTGCAGTGGGCGTAACCAGGCTGATGATGATGATGATTATGAATGCACGGTGTGAAACAGGAACTCTTTGCTGGCCTGGTTCGTAATCCGCCCCGCACTGTAGCTGAATTTCGATCAGAGGCGACGACGATGGAGAAGACGCTGCAGCAGCGTGCGAGGCAGTACAACAGAGATGTAAGCGTCGCATCATTTGACTTTGGGTCAGGAGCCCTCCCCAACAACATGGACATCCTACGTGAAATGGTGAGGTCCGTCATCAGGGAAGAGCTGCAGAAACTGCAGATGGCCCAAAGTCCTCCTACGGTGTCCTCACTTGCTGATGTCATATGCGAAGAAGTTCGGCAAGTAATTTGTGAGCCAGAGCCTCAGGTACGGCCCTGCGCACAGCCAGAGCGTCAGCCGCGGATATCGTACGCCCAAGCTTTACGTCAGGACCTAGGACGCACCGACTTTGGACGAAAGGCCACAATACCCCAGGTACTTCCTCGCAATGGGCCGCCCATGCCAGAAGGAAGCCCATGTAAAAGCGATGTATGGCGCACTGCAGACTGGTGTCCTCTCTGCTACCACTATGGAGAGGCTGGTCACATATACCGGGAATGCCAGTATCACTGCGTAGGACTGCGTGGCTTCTCTGTGAATGCGCCTTGCCCTCGAAATGGTGAGCGCCCTTACGAAATTGAAGCATTTTTATATACGCGCCAAACTATTCGGAATCCCCAGCAACATGAACCTCAATCAGCAGCGCCCATGCGTCATTGGTCGCCCAGTCCGCGACCTTCTATTTCGCCGAGGCATCGCTCAGAAAGTCCAAGACAGGAAAACTAGAGCCAGCGACCTGTGGAGGCAAGGCCGCTGATGCCCGAAACACCGCAGGCCCTCCATCGCCAATCCGACAAGACGACGGCAGTGACAAAATGACAAACAAGTGCAGCAATGACGCCATCACTTCCGAGTTGCACGTCATCATCGACGACTTCGAAGTGACTGCGTTGATAAGACTCTGGTGCGGACTATTCAGTTATTAGCAGTGTACTCGCCTGAAAATTGAAAAAGGCATTGACCCATTGGACCGGATCTCCAATACGTACAGTGGGGGGGACCTGTCACACTGGGAGTTTTAATGTCATTCGAACCGAATGGCATTAGCATCGAATGACATTATTCGGTTGCTACACAGCGATATTTAATGTCATTAGCACCGAATGACTTCAGCAATCGAATGAGTTCGAGAAACTCATTCGGCTTCGCACTCGGAGCGAATGTGTACTCTCAACCCCAGAAACAAAGCAAAACAGGACACAGTATTTGCAAATTGAAAACCGTACTCGTATAGAAACAATAACGTTTGCGTGTTTCAATGGACTTGTTACTCTAAAGAGACAAAATCTGTGCGGCAGGCTGTCGCAAAAAGTTGTTACTCTCCTGCTCAGTAGCGTCTGGCCGCCGTCCATGCCGCCGCCACTCTGCTCGTCGGTCAAATAGATCTCCACCGCCACTCTGCACGTCTAATCGCTTCCTCTGATTATTACGCCTTGCTCGTAATGCAAAGTACGCAGCAACTGATCGCTTCACCTCCTGCAACTTAGCGCCGTCGTCCAGCGTCGACATGTCAGCCATTTTGTTTGTTTTCAATTTATCGGCTACTCAGGTGGCTAAGCCTTGTTTTGGCTTATAGTGGCCACATAGTCTGAAATAGAACAACTTTTTTTATACGCATTACTAAAATATTTTTTTTCAGTGAAGTGACGTTCCAAAAATATATTTAAAGTTATGGAATGCTTATGCAAGCACTTTATACCTACTTTGTTCTATTTTAGTTGCGACGTTTTTTTCGGAATCATCGCCATTGATATCGCCACCGAATGACATTAATTTTTCGAGTGTAGCAGCTCCGGGGGGCGAATGACATTCGTTGCATCGAATGCCATTCGATTCGAATGACATTAAAACTCCCAGTGTGACAGAGTCGACCCCGTAAGAATGTGCACTGCAAGAATCGGAATTAGAGGCTTTACATACATCAGCAGCTTTATTGTTCTTCCCGAGTGTTCCCGTTATCTGATACTGGGCATGGACTTTTTGCAAACAAATGGTGCAATTATTGACTTGCAAGAATCACGCGTGTTGTTTTCCATAGAAAATGCTGTTACCATTTCTGATACAAAGCCACATATTTCCTCTCTCCGTATTGTGGATGAACACGTGACGGTGCCGGCACGGTGCAGTGTGACTGTCGTAAGGAGCGACGTATTTCGTGACTATGAGGGACTTGCAGACGGAAATATCGAGCTGCTACTGGAAAAGCAAATATACGTGGCAAGAGGCCTAGTTCACCTGCATAATGGATGTGCGGACGTCTTATTGACTAACTTTGGCAATGAGGCACAACACGTGGCGAAGGGAACAGCCATAGCGTCTCTTCATGACTATGCACAACTCGCAGATGTGTCAACCCTCGATGCAGCATCACCAGCTTCTGTCACTTTAGACAGTGCCCTTACCTCTATCGAGATTGACCGAGAGCTGTCATCACTACAAAGAGATAAAATTGCAAACTTGGTCACAGAGTTTGCAGACTGCTTTTCGACTTCATCGAAAGTCCGTCCTACTCCTGTCGCAAAACATCGCATTGTGGTCGAAGAACCTGCAAGACCAGTGCGCCAACACCCGTACCGAGTGGCTCCAAAAGAGAAGCGATAAGAGGTCAAGTACAGGAAATGCTCAAGGACGATGTAATACAGCCATCAAATAGCCCGTGGGCATTTCCGGTAGTCCTGGTCAAAAAGAAGGATAACACCCTACGATTTTGTGTTGATTACAGGAAACTCAACCTCGTCACGAAGTGGGATGTTTATCCACTCCCACGCAACGACGACACCTTGGACAAACTATGCAATGCTTACTTCTTCTCCTCTTTGGATCTCAAAAGCGGATACTGGCAGATAGAAGTGGATGAACGAGATCGTGAAAAAACGGCATTTGTGACACCGGATGGTCTATATGAGTTTAAGGTGCTTCAATTTGGTCTGTGTTCTGCACCCGCCACATTCCAGCGGATGATGGACACATTTGACATAACTGACACGAGTAACGTTGGTCTCTGTGCCATACTTATTCAGTGGCAGAATAGAGAAGAAAAGGTCACTGCATACGCAAGCCGTACCTTATCGAAAGCCAAGACAAATTACTCAGCTACAGAAAAGGAATGCCTGGCCAGAAATATGGGCCATCAGTAAGTTTCGGCCATACTTATATGGCAGACCGTTTCGAGCCATAAGGGACTATCACTCATTATGCTGGCTGGCGAACCTCAAGACCCTTCTGGAAGACTCACTAGATGGAGTTTGCGTCTACAGGAGTATGACATCACGGTCATTTATAAGACGGGTCTCAAGCACAATGATTATGATTTATTTATTTATTTACCCTCAGGGCCTTTCGGCATTAGAGAGGGGAGTGGGTTATACAACAAATAAGAAGGAAATAAATCATGAGCTTATACACAATATTTGCTAATTATACAGTGTTAGCTGAAAGTATGATAAATGCAGTAATAGAACATGACATATAAAAGTAACATTAAACAAGAAAAAGGAAAACACCAGGAGCAGTTCGTACAAATGTTTGCTATTGTACATTGTTAGCTAGTGCTTTTCGAAAATGATCATTGTTATTAATGGAAACAATGTCAGAAGGAAGTTCATTCCAATCTTTCGACGTACGTGGCAAAAATGAGTGTAAAAAGTGTGTCGTGTTACATGTACCAATTCTAACTTTATGATGACGATCAGTACGGTGAGATAAGTAATATGGTAGCGACATGAATTTTAGATGAAGTGTAGGGTGGTGATACAGCTTATGAAAAAATGAAAGGCGGGAAATTTTTCTATGTGTTGCTAGCGGTTGAAGACCCAGATTCGATTTCATTGAAGAAACGCTCGCACCACGGTAGTAATTCCAAAGAATAAAATGAGTGGCGTTGTTTTGGATGAGTTCAAGGGAATGTATTAGGTTTTCGTGGTAAGGGTCCCATATGGCTGCAGCGTATTCTAATTTTGGCCGTAACAGGGTTTTATAAAGTAGTAATTTTAAAGGAGAGGGAGCATGAGAAAAGTTACGGCGTAAGTATCCCATCAAGCGGTTAGCTTGATTAATTATGTATTCGACGTGATGATTCCATGTTAATTTAGATGTTATATGTAGGCCTAAGTACTTATATGAGTTAGTAGATTCTAAAGCAACGTTATTCAAGTAGTACACAGGCAGATTATCGTTAGACCGGGATACTCTCAGAAATTTGCATTTGTTAATGTTGAGTTCCATTCGCCACAATCGGCACCATTTGCTGACGTTATTGATATCGGCCTGAAGCAGGGAGATGTCGTGTTCGTTAGTTATTTCTCTGAGGATTACACAGTCGTCTGCAAATAAATGTACGTCAGAGGTTATTGCTGAAGGTAAGTCATTAATGTAGATAAGGAATAATAGAGGGCCCAGGACGGAACCTTGGGGCACACCGGACTGAACGTCGCTATGAGGTGAGTAACGGCCATTAGCTGTTACGAACTGAGAACGGTTAGCGAGAAATGACTCAATCCATTTGAGAACGTTATGATCGAGGTTTAATTTGCTTAGTTTATAAAGTAAAAGTTTATGACACACTTTGTCAAAGGCTTTCGAAAAATCTAAAAAGATGCAATCGGCAAGAGAAGAACAGTCAAGTATTTGGTGTAGTTTGTGAGTAAATGTTAATAATTGTGATTCACATGAGAATGATTTTCGAAAACCATGTTGTGATGACGAAAAAAATGAATTAGATTCAAGAAAATCCGCAATTTTAGTAAAAATAATGTGTTCTAGCAGTTTGCAGCAGGTACTGGTTAATGATATCGGGCGATAATTTGTAGGTGATGTTTTGCTGCCAGATTTGTGCAAAGGAATTATTTTTCCTATTTTCCATTCTGATGGAACAGTAGATGTGTTGAGTGATTGTTGAAATATTTTGGTTAGTATAATGGAACTATAAGTGCAGGTGTTTTTCAGAAATTTAGCACTGATGTTATCAAAGCCGGGTGACGAATCCATCTTCAATGAATCTATTAGTTGAATAACTCTGGGAACTTCAACAGTCACTGGAGGCATAGTTAAGAAGTTATAGTCATTCAAGATAGGTAGTTCAATATCAACTATGCACGAGAAATTTTTAACAAAGTTATTATTCAGGAGAGTTGCGCATAGGTTTTTCGGAACAGGGTTACCAGAGCAAGTGTTAAGAGTGATAGAATTATCGGAAAGTGGATGTGTGACGCGCCAAAATTTTTTTACGTAATTTATTAGCATAGATGGTAATGTGGTTGATAAGAATGTTTCTTTAGCGCATTTGAGTGCGGCTACATAGGTGTTAGATGCTAATGTGTAGGCTTTCCAACGTGAGTCAGTGGGTGATTGCTTCGCGGAACGATACAGTCGTCTTTTTTTGTTGGATAGTCGTTTTAAAATGATTATTGTACCAAGACGCGCGCGGGTTGCATATTATAGTACGGGTTGGGATGTGTTTATTGATTAAGCGATTTACCTCTGCCGAAAAACATGTTCCAGTTTGACTGCACACTACGATTATCAAAATCACTCATGAATATGTTAAGGAATAGACTGAGTTCATTATTTATTGCTTCGAAGTTAGCTCTCTTATAGTCTCTAATTATTTTTTTTTAGTCTTCGGAAGTTTTACAAACGCAGTATTAAAGTGAATATTTAGCAATAAGTGGTCACTGATACCCCGTAAGTAATGGATGGTAGAGGCATAATCGGGACGATTGGTTAGGATCAAATCGAGAATGTTTGCGGAAGTGGATGTTAATCTCGTGGCTTGTGTGACTAATTGGGTTAATGAAAAATGTAGTACAAATACCCAAGAAATCTTTCGAATCAGAAGAAGATAATAAGTTAAGTATATCACTGTTCCAAACTATATTAGGAAAATTAAAGTCACCAAATAAGAAAAGAGGTGTAGAAGGAAACTTTGTCGTAATGGTACTAATTATATCATGCAATTCATTGGTAAATGCGGGTGACGAGGAAGGTGGACGATAGCAAACGCCTAAAAATTAGCTTTTGATGGTTCAGAATTGCTGTAGCCCACACTGATTCTAGATTGGTGCTGATGTGAATGGGTGACGATGGGATGCGTTTCGAAAGGGCAAGAAGTACGCCGCCACCACGGCGCTCTGTTCGGTCACAGCGGTATATCGTGAATTGTTTGCTATCATGAAACAGTTCTGAGTCTTGAATGTCATTCGAGAGCCACGTTTCAGTTAAAGCTATTATATGGGCTGAACACGTGCCAATTGCGGATGAGAATGAGTCACGGTTTTTCAGAACACTTCTGATGTTAGTATAAAGGATGCTGACTTGATTATTTTGCGCATGCCCACTGCCCCTCACGTGTCCCTAAGTAGGAACGTGTTGCGAGGCAGCTGAAACATGGTTTAGGCCGACGTTGCGTCTTGGCATCTCCTGAATATTATTCGAGTTAGAATGGTACGTGTAGCATTTGTTGTTTAGTAGCAGTTTCTTGTGGCTGAGTTTAAACTGTGGCGTGTCTGGTTGCGATTTCGCACACTCAATTAGTTTTTTACGGGCAAGTCGAGTTGCGGGTGAAAAGTCCTCATTAACTGCAATGTTGCTAGATCTTAACTGCGCGCGTGATGAAAGTACCGATTCTTTCGCTTTGTAGTTAGTAAATTTAGCAATTATCGGGCGACATTTGTTAGCTTGGTAAATGCCGAGCCGGTGGGCTCGCTGAATTGAACTGCTGGGAAAAGATCCAAGAGCAGCGTTAAGTACTGAGGTTAGTTTTTCTTCTGTCTGTTGCCAGGTTTCTTTCGAGTCGGGTAGGCCATGAAATATTAAATTATCGCGACGAGACCTGTCCTCCAGATCATCCAGACGCGATAATAAGGAGCTGTTCTGAGCAGCGAGGCTATCTACATTGTCTTGCATGCGTGTTAGGTTAGTGTCGAAACGGTCTAGGGATTTTGATTTTTCTTCTAAATCGTCAAGCCTTTTCTTGATACCTGCTAGCTCAGTTTGTATGTTTTGTAGTTTGTAGTTTGAGTGCTTATCACGCGCACCCATCGAAGCTACGTCACCTGAATACGAGCAAGATTTCGCATTTCTTGGGGCTGTGAATACGATGGAAATGGCTCATCATCAGCGCACTGATCCAGAATTACTCCTGCTCATCGAGTACCTGGAGGGTCGACAAGTGAAAGTACCTCGAGTTTTCGTCTGAAGATTGTGTTCGTATGTCCTCCGGAACAACGAAACTTCGAGCACAGTGGTGAGACGTTTCTACTTCTCGTACCATCATCGCTGCGAGCTCAGATCTTAGAAGCTTGCCATGATGACTCTGCAGCTGGCCACTTAGGAGTTAGTAGGACTCTCGCGAGAATCCGCCATAAATATTACCGGCCGAAGTTGATGAATTCAGTGCAACACTATGTCAAATCAAGCCGAGATTGTCAAAGACGCAAAACACTGCCACTCAAACCAGCAGGTTTTCTGCAACCGATACAGCCACCAGCAGCGCCGTTTGAACAAATAGGAATGGATTTACTTGAACCATTTCCCGTTTCAACCTCAGGAGGGCGGTGGATTGTGGTAGCAACCGATTATCTGACCCGGTATGCTGATACCTCTTCTCCTACAAAAGGAACCGCCATTGAAGTGGCTGAGTTTTTTTGTCACACACATAGTGTTACGACATGGCCTAAGGTACTCATGACAAAGGAACAGCTTTTTTGGCCCGTCTGATGCAGTCTGTTATGAAACTAACACATACTGCTCACAGAAAAACCACAACGTACCATCCGCAAAGAAACGGCCTGACTGAACGGCTCAATAGAACGCTCGCTGACATCATTTCAATGTACGTGGACGTAGAGCATCGGACATGGGACAGTATTCTACTATATGCCACCTTTGCGTATAATACTGCAGTACAAGAGACGACACATTTCACGCCATTTGACCTTGCTTACGGTCGGACAGTAACAACGGCACTAGACGCGATGTTACCTGTAAACAACAGCACCGAAGACGACCCTAACGTTAGTGAGTACATAGAAAGGGCAGAAGAAGCACGGCAGTTAGCAAGGCACCGTATCGTACAACAGCAATACAGTAACAACGATACTAGACGCAATGTTACCTGTAAACAACAGCACCGAAGACGACCCTAACATTAGTGAGTACATAGAAAGGGCAGAAGAAGCACGGCAGTTAGCAAGGCACCGTATTGTACAACAGCAATACGTCGACGCAAACCGGTACAACCCAGGGCGAAGAGAGGTACAGTACAACCCCGGAGACAAAGTGTGGGTATGGACGCCTACACGTACGCCCGGTCTTTCGGAGAAGTTACTGCACCGTTACTTTGGCCCCTACAGAGTATTTTGCCAGTTAAGTCCCATAAATTATGAGGTAACTCCTGAAGGCCAAGTCTGCTCCACACAACGCAGGACTCGCCAGGAGATCGTACACATAGTACGACTGAAACCATACCATTAAAGACGTTAACAGAAGTTGCACGTACGATCAAGCCTAGCACCGGCCATCCTCTGACCACTGTCCTTTTAAAGCAGTTGGCCTCTCTAGGCTTTTTCTAATCATTGGGACGATGCTTCTTCGGGGGGGGGGGGGGGGGGCTAATGCCGCCAGCATTGCGAGAAGAAAAAGACGATCGACACAACCCAACTGCGTTTCAAAGAGCCGCCACACCACAAGCGTTAAGCAAAGCACCGCAAGGCAACGCTGGGCCGGTGCTGACAGACCGGCGACACGTGTGCGAGAATAGGATGATTGGCACGCGACAGGAGGCGACAAAGAGGAGAACGACGTTCGAAGAAGCAAAGCTCGAGGGACGTTTTGTTGTTGTTGTTGAGTATTCAGTCGGTTTTTGTTGACGGGCACAGGTTCGCCCAGAATAAATTAGTTTTCGTAGAAATGGCTGTCGTAACTGTTGGTTACAATATTATATAACACCAGGAGTAAGCTAATTGGGCCTATAATTTTTCAATTCTTTAATGTCTCCCTTTTTGTGGATTAGTATGATGATTGCATTCTTCCAGTTTTCTGGGACCCTTGAAGTCGACAGACACTTCGTATAGAGTGCCACAAGTTTCTCAAGCATTATATCTCCTCCATCTTTGATTAAATTGACTGTTATTCCATCTTCTCTTGCCGCTCTTCCCCGGTTCATATCTTGCAAGGCCCTTCTGACCTCATCACTAGTTATAGGAGGAGTTCCTGTATCCTCTTCATTACTGTTTCTAATTGAGGTATCCCGACTCCTCTGGGTACTGTACAGGTCAGTATAGAATTCTTCTGCTGTTTTTACTACATCTTCGAGATTGCTGATGATATTACCCTGCTTATCTTCCAGTGCATATATCTTGGTTTGTCCTAGGCCAAGTTTCTTTCTCACCAAATTCAGCCTGCTTCCATTTTTTACGGCTTCTTCAGTCTTTCTCGCGTTAGTTTCGAATATCCCTTATTTTCGCCTCGTTGATCAGTTTTGACAGTTCCTTGAGTTCTATCCTATCCCTTGAGTTGGACACTTTCATTTTTTTGTCGTTTCTTTATTAGGTCCTTTGTTACTTGGGAAAGCTTGCCTACTGGTTGCCTTGGTGTCTTGCCTCCCACTTCAATTGCTGCCTCTGAAGCCAACCTAGTTACGGTTTCATTCATTAGCTCTATGTCACCATCATCTCCCTGTTCTAAGGCTGCATATTTGTTTGCGAGTAACAGCCTGAATTGGTCTGCTTTTATTCTTATTGCGTCTAGGTTGGTCTATTTCTTCTTGACCAATTTTACTCTTTCTCTCTTCAAAAGCAGGTGAGTCCTAGTCGTCACTAACCTATGATCACTGCACTTTACCCTACCTAACACTTCTACATCCTGCACTATGCTGGGATTGGCAAAAAGTATGAAATCAATTTCAATTCTTGTTTGATCATTAGGGCTTTTCCAGGTCCACTTTTAGTTGCTACACTTTCTGAAGAAGGTGCTCATTATTCGTAGCTTATTCCTTTCCACAAACTCTACCAACACCTCTCTAATGTTTCTAGAGCCGACGCCGTAGTTCCAATTGCTTGTTCACCAGGCCACTTTTTCCCTACTTTTGCATTGAAGTCACCCATTACTACAGTGTACTGAGTTTGTGCTTTTCTCATGGCTAATTCTATGGTAGAGTGTATAAGCGCGACTGGACGAGGACGAAGAAAGAAACAGATACACAGACACAGCTGGTGGAATGCCCGATGTACTAGAAATGAACTTGGTTAAAACACGCTGGCGGGCTGTGTCTGTGTATCTGTTTCTTTCTTCGTCCTCGTCCAGTCGCGCTTATACCCTCTACCATGAATTCTAACCAACTAGCCCGCCAACGTGTTTTAACCAAGCTAATTCTATGTTTTCAGAAAACTGATCTACTTCATCATCATCATGACTGGAGGTTGGAGCATAGGCTTGTACCACCTTTAACCTGTGCCTCTTAAGCTTTATTACAATTACTGCTACCCTCTCATTAATGCTGCAGAATTCGTCAATGTTGCCCACTAGGTCCTTATGTAGTAGGAATCCAACCCCGTATAACTTCCTTTCTGGAAGTCCTCTATAGCAGAGGATGTGGCCGTTAGTCAGCACTGTATAAACCTCACTAGTTCTTCTAAACTCACTAAGGCCAATGGTATCTTGATATCTTTCTTGTGTGTGTTGTTTTGGCGCAAAATCTTTTTAGTATACAAGATCACCAACTAGCCCAGCAGTTAACTCTTAAGATATCCTAAACAATGCCTGATAGTTTCTCAAAGAGTACTGCTAAGTTAACCTCACTCGAAAGAGTTTGGGTGTGAAAGGTTGCAAGGGACAGTTTCCATTGGCGGCCAGTCCGAGTCTAGAGATTCTTAGCACCCTCTGCTGTGTTACAGGTTTCACCGCCACCTTGGTCAGGTTCGATTCCAGTTAATACATTTCCCTAAAAAGCATCCCTTGCACAACGTGTAAAGCAACTGAGTGAAACTCCAACTCTACAGAATGGACAACTTTACTGATAAGCTTCAATTGTGCAAATTCAAGAGGTACTCTAGAAAGAATAATTAGGAAGTCAATTAGCAGAGGTCTGTTGATGAGCTAATCAAACATTGTGGTCTGTCATGCAAGTGATGTCTGCTTATTCAAGTAAAGCCACATTATTGAGCAGAATTATGCTATGTTCCCCAAGGAACTTTTTTTTCATCTGTTATACATAGAAATAGATACATAAGGTGGCATTTTGAATGTGTTCACAGCCACAATTTCAAGCCAAGGTACATCCAGTTGCTAAGGGCATAACGTAAACAGGCTTCTTGTGGTTGTAGCCAGGCTTCAGGGAACCGTTATTCTTTCTTCACAAGTTGCAAATATATATATGGCATTAAATTCACAAATTTCACTATTCAAACGGCCCTACTTTATTTACAATGACTACACCCATCAGTAACTGATATCCTAACCTTATCTGCCAGAAACCACTATGCATACAGTCATATTACTAGCCCATGCCCTTTCAAAACATCTACTGGGACAGCCAGAAGTGTGTTTCAGAGCAGCAAAATGGGATTTCGGAGCAGGTTTATGAAAGCAACTGCAAAGCATATATGCGCTCCAGATAACCCGATCGGGGCCATATGCGCCTCTCCGCGCATGTGTCGATGGTCCCTCTTTTCTTTTTTCTCTCTCTTCTTTTCTATATATATATCCCAGCTGGAAATAAAGGGGCGTCTTTTTGCTCTGCGAACTGACCTGGTTTTCATCGCATAGCTGCCAGTCTTTGGCTGGTAGAACGTAACAATACGGAGTTTGTATGGTGGGCAAGCCAGGTGAAAGCAATATGTGGTTGCTTGTCCATAACCTCACCTGAAATACTAAATTAGGCCACTCCTTCATCACACTCCGTGATGAAGCAGTGATGTCTAAAGATGTGCTTAAACGAGCAGCTAAGTGGCTTAGAGAAGCAATTAGCAGGCGATTAAGCTATAAATGTATCCTGTAAAACGAACATGAAACAAAAGGCTATGTAGAGCTCCCCTTCACCTCCTTATATATTTAATTGTAGTGCAGCTGCCACAACAAGGCTATTTCCATAATGCATTTAAAGTTGCCAGTAAGTTGAATAAAAACAATGTTAACTTCTTTAAATTTCACAATTTATGGTATAGATTGTTTATTCTTCTGGAGCGCTTTCACAGGTGGAAGTCCTGACACAAGACACCTCACCCCGAAGTAACCTCGCCTAATGCAGCGAAAATGAAAAGCCATGCCTTTGCCACTAGAGAGAATGAAAGCAGCAGTTACCAGCTCTTCCAGGCTCTTAGGCGGGTGTGCTAAGGCTGTCAATAACCTACATCATTTGGGCATGTTGGCACTCAAGCAGGAATGGCGCAAGCGAACAAGGACGAGATAGAAAACAAGCGCAGGCTAGCAACAATGGTTTACTTTGAACAACACGCAAAATATATGCTCGTCCGTGTTTTCCATTTCGTCCCTATTCGTTTGCACCATTCCTCCTTGAGTACATCATTTAGTTGGATTGCACATCTGTTTCGAGGCTCCAGCTTCTGAACGCAAAATTAGCATACTAAATGTCAAATTTGATTATGAAGACTTAGCTGTTAATTTTCCGGATTTTTCACAAGAACCTACAAGTAATCTGGCACCTTGAAAAACTAACTTGGCAGAAAAATGTAATTGGTATTTTAAAACAGCCTGAGCAACAAGAGACCAGATGAAGTCAGACAGAACAGTGCTGACTTACAACTAAAGTAACATTTTAGCAGTGGAAAATTTAATTTTGCCCTGTGCGGCGCTTCACTGATTTATGTACAGCAGAACCCCAATTATATGTCCCTTGATGTTGCCACATCCCAGGTTTTAAGTGTTTTGTGCAGTCCTCGCAAAATCCCCATAGAGACAATGCATTGAAAACCTTAATTATACGACACACATTCCATCTCATTCGACGACACACACAAGACTGTGAACACAATAGTGGAGATGTGCCAACTAGCTTTTTCCGCCAGGAAGGGGCACGTGGGAAGCTCTGTGTTGCCTCTTTTTCCTTCACTTTTGTGCACGTTGCACTGCGCTTTCTCTTTCTTGGCATTTCTTGCAATCACTGCCTGCCTATGCTCCTCCGTTTTCGTTGACATATCAGAGAAATATATGGCCATTTCCTTGCACTTTCTCCAAGTTTTCTTTCTGCGGTGCCCGTCACTGGACATGTCCATGTATGCAACAAACAATGATTTTGGAACTGTGCCACGCTCACTATCTTTAAACAGTGCCAAGTGTGCTGTCAACAGTATACTTCGATGCATCCAGTGCCGAGTCTCGCAAAAGTGAAACTATTTCTGAGAGGAATCACCCAAGTATACCGGCCAAGTCACATGGAAAGCTCAAAAGCATGTGTGTACTGGAACGTACACCAATTGTATCAGATACCCACATGCAGTTCGAAGCTTCCTGTCTACGCGCAAGCACAGGAGATCTCTGCACAAGACTTCTCACTGCTCCATCGTTGGGTTCCCTGTTTCACGTGTCGTCGTACAAGACGGGGCGTGCAAGGAGGCGCTGTCTCATGCCGATTCTGCTGGTTGCCACCTGGACAAGGATGACACCATACATGTTGCCGTGCATGTGCCTACGTTCGCAGATGTGCCGCATAGCATTAAAGGGGCCCTGAACCACTTTTTGTTGAAGCCATGAAATGCATTTGAGGTTAAAGTAGACTATTTCAGAAATATGTTGCCGCAAAATGTACTTCAATGCGTGTGGCAGAAGCGGTGTTATTGGCAGTCAAGCGTTCCCTCGTGGTGCTTTCGCTCCTTCTTCAATGACTTGCACTGCAAAGGCTACAGTGGAGCGGGGTGTGCCCACAATGCTCCGCCTACTCAACATCCCTATGGTGTGCTGATGTGGAATAAGAGACGGAGAACTTTTAACTTATGGAAAAATGACAGATGTCTGTTCGCTTCGAGCACATCAAGAAGACCCTTTTATTCTTTACTAGAAGGTACGGGAATGGGGGAGGGGAAAGTCTCAATACACTGTGCCAAACAGGCTTTCTGGCACCCCGCACATGCAAATTAGCACTGCAAGCACCTGAAAGGCACCGCCGGTCGCTGTTCGTAGAACGCGCCCACTAGTAATTTGCACGCAGTTTGAGTGGTGTCAAGTGTCCGGTGCTTCTGCCACAGTGACCTCAGCAGTGCCGTTTTAGATGGGGGAGTCCTCCTCGCCACATTGTCGGCGGCCCCCAGCACGGGGGTGCTTTGGCTCCAGAATGGAGGATATACAACAGTGCCGTTCAAATCTGATTTTGGATGTTCACGTAGACACCAATACTTCCGATCTTGGTGCCTACAATGTGCCAAATGTGGTTGTCCTCAGCGAGCGCCAGTGCGCGAAGTCAGCAGACTCATCACAGCACTCCATGACAGGCACGGTATCTACACTACATACTAGACTACAGCTATGTGCAACTGTCATATGTGCAGCGTTTCCTTTGTGCATGACAGGGCTTGAGCGCAAGCTCACGCTCATATGCACGTGGTGAAGACCGGCTTTGTCCTGTACCAGCTTGACCTACGGATAGTTGCCACATCCAACTTCACATTTTTAAGCGCTATCAATAGTTCAATACGAAGCGAAGCCAAGGCGTCTAACCAGGAGCAGCCAGGACTGAGTGCGCGTTGGCAAGAAAGCATGTGGTCTGACCTTAAGTTTAGCATTGTTTGAGGCTAGTTGAGTGTTCAAAACTGGCCGAAATTAGCAAGACCAGTCGGCTACGACACCAATGAGCAGGGTGGCCAGTTTGATTCCTAAAAAAATTAAATTATGGGGTTTTACATGCAAAAACCACAATCTGATTATGAGGCAAGCCATAGTGGGAGACTCCGGAAATTTGACCGCCTGGGGTTCTTAATGTGCACCTAAATCTAAGCGCACACGTGTTTTCACTTTCAAGCACACAGGTGTTTTCGCATTTCGCCCCATCGAAATGCGGCTGCCGTGGCCAGGATTTGATCCTGCAACCTTGTGCTTAGCAGCCCAACACCATAGCCACTAAGCAACCACGGCGGGTAAAGTTTAATTCCTACACAGAGGGCTATGGCTGAGCATGAGCAGATGATAGTCGGCTTCTTCCAGAAGTATGTAACTATTATCGAAATTCGAAAGCAGATTTTCACTTACTTCAGCCTTTTTATTAAATTGTGTCCATAAATATACACAGTAACAGCAAGAAGAAGCAAACTGATCAAAACACCCTTGATTGATGTCAGTTTTGGCCAATAGCAGCCGTGAATGGGAATCAACTCTATTATGAAATAAAGCATCCAGAATAGACTGAGCAGCAGGCTTCTGTTGAAAAGTAAGCGTTTGTGAAAACGTTGACTTCGCACTCTGCTTGCGAGCTCCACGTGCCATGCATGACTGCTAAATTTGACTGTGATGTTCACAGTAGCGTATGCTATCCGCAGACAATTTTTTCACCAATCCCGAGGGGTGGTTCAGGGCCCTTTGAAATAAAATCTGTAGGCGAGACAAGAATGTTTTAGCATGCTGATGAGCTTGGATTGTAGTAGAAGGTATGCTAAATCCCTCCAATAAAGCATAATTGGCATCTGCACTGCAGTATTCATTTCGCATTTATTTTGATGACGGTCTCGGTTTCCGAGTCCTCCTGAACGTTAGCCCATAGTTTGAACTGAACATTTTTCTCACCTCTTTGACATAACTACAATAGCACACTTTCACTGTCTTATCAGTGAAATAAACTGGGAAACTGAACTGAGCAACTCGAACAAGGTACAGTCGAAAACAGCCATAACAAAATCCTGCGAATACGAAATTATTGCGACAACTAAATATCTTTGTATCCTCGGTGAACACCCATAGGATTCAGTGCATTTCATACCTCTTGACAACGAAATATTGCTTTACTACAATCCCGCATCAGTGAAATTTGCCAGAACATAACCCCGCACATTATCTCGTCGCGCAAGGATAGCAAGCTCCAAAATGTGCTCAAATGCGATTGCTTTGCACTAAAATTGCGTAAAATATCATCATATTCCACTTCCATGGGCACTGCCATTTTTGTTTACAAGTACACCCAAGCACTGGAAGCGATCACGCAAGAAACACGTCATGGACGCCATTTTGTTTGTTGATCACCAGTTTGAAGCGGCAGCATGTTGCTACCAACACGCGACAACGGTTTTTGTTCACTAAATGCAGTGCGTAATATGCGCCTCGGTGAGGAAAACTCAGCAAAAACAAGGAAATCCACGTCCCACTAACATGGAATTGTTTATGGCACCTGAGATGGCAACCACAGCATAGAGTGTCACACACTGGGCTGTGATTAAGCGACTGTCCAGGAGTACGCATTCCTTGCTACAAGAACGCTAGTTTTGATATCACCCAACAGGCACTGCATTCTGATCGGCGCCGGATGTAGATACCGAAAGTAGATTCGGCACCCAACGCGATGAGAGGCACACGCCACCGAGAAGAGAAGGAGAAAGTGATTGTGGAGACGAAAAGGCGCTATTTCAGCACAGCGAGTGTCACGAGCAGCTGCTGGTGGGAAATAGATGTTGAATTCCAATGGCGGAGACGGAGCAGCCGACGGACTCCGCGAGCAAGCACGCGACTCTGGAGCAGAGCAACGCCTCCAAATCCACGAGTGGAACACAACCTGCGCCGCCGGAGCAAGGCGGAAACGGAACTTGTATCGCCGAGTTACCCAGGATACCTTGCGTGTCGTCACTCCCTTCCGCTGTTTGCTCCCACCACCGCCGCACCAGCCGCACCGGTCATTTGTCTCTTCAGCGCTGTTCACCTGTCATTTTTTTTTTTAAAGTGCGGAATGGATATCTCGCCAAGTGTGCAGCAGCTTTTGCTTCCTCGCGAGTCGTGACCGGTGGCGCCTCCCAGCAGACAAACATGGTAAAGGAAATACATCACGTTCCAGTCCACTCCGCCGATTTTGGCGGAGCATCTTTTTCTGCTCCACGGAATGACGCCCGCTCTGAATCCACTCTGACTCTCTCATTGGAACACCTTACTCCCGCTCTCACTCTGTGATTGGAACAAACTTGCTCCGAAACGAGCAAAAAGACTTGCTCCGACTCCGCCATTGGAATTCAACAAGAGAAACAAACGATGAGACGAGGCGCTTCACGAGGGTCGTCGTATAACGTGGGTCAGGGGTAAAATTGCATCGGATAACAGGGGTTTTTAACGTAATGCTTCTATGGTTACTTCGCCGGGACTGCGCTAATCCATCTTAAACCTGGGTCGTCGCAAAGCCGGGGGACATATAACCGGGGTTCCACTGTATACGAAATACGATCATTTTCGTGCTCGGCACCAGACGCCTATGAGAGACATCGTGCACTGGAGAAATGCTGCTGCATGCGGGGAGCGCTGTTGCTCTGCCTCTGGTGCCGAGTTACGGAAAATCTCACAAAAGTGATTGTATATCTCCGAAAGCAATGGACCGAGAATACTGCGCCACGGCAGTGCTGCCACTGCTGGTCGACGCATGCGGCGCACTTTGTACAGTGTGGTTCTATATCCTCGCAGGCTGCTAAAGTAGGCTAACAGAATTTGGGGAGTGAAGTGTCGTTCTGCGACGAATTACCTGAAATGAGTGCCGACTCATTTTACAACGAAATTCTCGCTAAAGCGAATTTTTTCATGTACCCCGCCGATTTCGTTATTATGAGGTTCCACTGTATACAATTCATTTTTTGATAAACTGGTTGCTTGCTATGATAAAGCATTGCCACAAGGCAGTGGCACAAAATGACATAAGAAAGTAAAGATGCTATGGATAAACGCTGCACTTTTCAAGAAAATGGAAAGCAAAATTTAAATGTACCATACTTTCCTTAGAATGCGAAATACTGATCAATTAGCGGAATTTAAGAAATATCTTAACCAAGTTAATTCTGAACTAAAAATCGTCCAAACAATTAAATAGCACACGCGTGTAGCAATATGAAAAAGGTGGCAAACAGACACGGCGTCCCAGTCGTGTTTTCGGCTCCTCGGAAACAAGCACAGCTCTGCGCCCGCATTGTGAGCGAGGGTACGAGGAGCCGCTGCACCAAAAAACATGGAAAGCAGTTTGTAAAGTGCTGCACCAGTGTGGTATATGAAATACCTTTGACCTGCAGGAAAACCTATGTGGGCCAAACGGGTAGATGCGTGAATGACCGTGCCTCTGAACATGTGCGATCGCTGAAAGAAGGAGCTGCACATCTTTCACAACATTGAGCAACTTGCACTGGGTGTGACCTAGCGGCAGAACATGCGCCACGGAAACAAGGCCTCTACTGAAAGAAGTGTGAACTACGGTTCCGAGAGATAGATTCTTGGCAGAAGCAGAGATACAAAGGCACGTGAGGTTTTGGAAGCATTCCATATAAAGAAGAGAGGAAAAAAACTGTGTTAGTGATACTTCAGTGACGCTCTTCAAAAGCAAAATGTCCTACCTTGAACGGTTTGGCAGATGGTGCATTATGGTCCTTGTGCGCATGTTTGTGATTTACCTTATATTTGCCGATTTTTTGGTGAATAAAAATAGATGAAGTTGGCGCTTGTCCTGTGTCATTCTCCATCTCGTGATCATCTTAGTTGGCGCTGTTCCTTCCTAATTCAAGCATGCACCATCTAGCCCAAATGAATGTTGTCCTGAAGCAGCATCAATTGCTTAGCTTATGTGTGCACTGCTAACGTACTTACACGAGCAAACATAAACACAATGTTCATTCAACCTTCGTAAATTGCATGCTTGCCTAGATAGAGATAAGTGCAATAGACTATGTGCTACTCATGCCGCTTGGTGTGATAAAACACAGCCGCGCATAGCTTTCCAGTACGCTGCAGCATAGCAAAGGGATGAGACACCATGAACTGAACTGTAAGTTGAGGGATACCCTCAGAGTTTGGCGCGTTGTAAGCACCAAAATCGGAAGTAGTTGTATCTACGTAAACATCCAAAATCAAATTTGAACTGCATGTCACAGTGACGCACAGCAGGCAGAGCATTGTGGGCACCACACCACTCCACCGTAGTCTTCGCAGTGCAAGGCATTGATGAAGGACCGGGAGTCCAGCAAAAGGGATGACAGCTGATATCTGATTGCCAATAACACCTCTTCTGCTGAACACATAGAAGAAGGTTTTGCGCCAAAGTATCTCTGAAATTGTCTATCTTAAAGGGACACTAAAGGCAAATACTAAGTCAACGTGGACTGTTTAAATACCTTTCCAGAAACCTGGCAACACTTGTTTTGTGCAAAGAAAAGACTTAGTTTACAAGAAAATTGTACCTGAATGGTCCGGATACGTTTTTCGAAATTCAAATCTCCCGCCACCAAACCGAGGAAGTGGTGATGCTGCATACGCCATCACCGCCCTTTGCTGCTGTCAGTGAGTGGAATGGTGCCTGGCAGACATCGGCACTGAGCCAAGACAGAGCAGCAGATTCACTGCTGCAGCTGCTTTTCGGTCAGGTGGAGTTGACCATTTGGGAATCCCGCGACAACACATGGAAGTTAATTCTACCCTAGTTGTAGTTTGTGCGAGTTTCGCGAGCCAGCAAAAGCAGTGCAGCACTACGCGATCAGGAAATACTGAAACTTGAAAGCCTGGGCGGTGCAGAGTCTAGTGAAAACAAAACCTTTCGACTGCCTGCGTCATTGCCAACAGTAATTTAAATTTCTTTTTTTTTGAACATGAAATGGAACTGGACAAGTAGCACATTATTTCATTTTTTAATCCAAGGATGTTATCTGTAACAAGTAGTTGGGTACTAGTGACAGAATTTACTCGATTTACTTTGATTTCTCAGTTATTAAGGCTTTGTTCGCGATAATATTGATGCCTTAGATATTCTCGAGCACTAATCTATCAGAGGCGCCTCCGCGTGATTTGGTGCACTGCTGAGAGCATTGTCGGAGCGCAATATTGTTAAAGAAGGACGAAAGAAGAGAGAGGAAGATGGCAGGGCGCTGGATGCTGCGTGTTGTTGGTAGTCAGCCATCTTAACTACTCTGACCCATTTTGTATATATATTGTAAATACAGCCTTTTTATACTCCCAACAACCCCGTAACATATTGGTGAGAGGTGCGGGGTACTATAAAGGAAACGGAGCTCAGCTCCGCAGTGGACGTCGCATCACCGTCCGCACGATGAATGATGGTGAGCACGCGGGATCAACGTAGTTGCCGCCTCCTACGACGCTGTGACCTTTGGTTGTGGTTGTGCAACCCAAGGATCCTGGAACTTTCTGCGGGACCGATGGCGCCAACGTTGAAGTGTGGGTGGCCATGTACGAACACGTGAGTGGAATCAACAGATGGGACTCCACGCTTATGCTAGCTAACCTGTTGTTCTACCTAAGAGGCATGGCGAAGGTGTGGTACCACAAAGAGAAGCTAACCAGCTGGGACCAATGCAAAGAGAAGTTCACAGAGTTGTCTGGCAAACCAGCCAGCTGTAAAATTGCTGCAAAGCAGGAACTGGCCTCCCGTGCCCAATCCCCCATGGAGCCCTATGTCTCGTACATCCAGGACATGCTGGCACTTTGCTGTAAAGCTGATCACGACATGACAGAAGCTGAGAAGGTCGGGCACGTGCTTAAGGGTAGTGCTAATGACGCCTTTAATCTGCTCATGTGCAAAAGCTGCTCTACAGTTGATGCTATCATTAAAGAGTGCCCACAATTAGAGCAGGCCAAAAGCCGACGCGTCTTGCAACCATTCGCCAGACTTCCCAATACTGCCGCAACGTTGATGTGTGAAGATCAACCCGCACAGCAGCATCCGTTGCCATCAGAGGACGTGGTGCAAATCGTTCGAAGTGAACTGGATGCGATGGCGCCCGCAGCTTTCTGTTCACGTAGCCCTGATGCTACCACTTTTTCAGTTCCCCTCCTACAAGCCATCGTTCACCGGGAACTTGAAAACATTGGTTTACATTCTGTCTGTGCTGTTGCCAATCCCAGAGCTAAAGAACGCCCTTCTACTATTTTAACTCCACCCCAACGCCTCTCTCCGCATTATCACAAACCGACTGAATGGAGAACTGCGGACGACCAGGCGATATGTTTGGTCTGTGGCCGCATTGGTCATGTCGCCCGATACTGTAGCAACTCATGGCCCTCAACACCGCACCCGCCGACCAAGCTGAGCCGTTTTGAAGGAAATGCCCGCAATGTTTCGCCCACCGCCGAGTCTAACAGCGCCGCCAACTCTGCTCGGAACACGTGGTGCAGCCGCTCACCTTCGCCGCAGCCACGTCGCCTTTCATCCCCTGTGGCTTTTGGCCACACCCTTATGGAAAACTAAGAAATGCAGCCCTCGGAGGTGGTGCTGCATTGCCTACTACTGCAGCAAATCCTGTATGTGCCCACAATGAGAAGTGTAATTGAGGTTAAAATAGACGGTGTACCTGTCCAAGCACTTGTCGATACTGGAGCCCACGTATCTGCGATGAGTGCTAGCCTACGTAGCCGTTTAAAGGTCCTCACCCCAGCAGTTGCCCCGAGTGCTTTGTGTGGCCGACGGTGGCGTGCTGGTTGTTCTTGGAATGTGTACTGCGCGTTTAAGTATAGCCGGCCGCCCTACTTCTGATCTCATTGCTGTGATCGACAACTGCCCTCACGACGTTATGATTGGATTGGACTTTTTATCCACTCATTCTGCTCTCCTCGACTGCTCGACCAGCGTTCCTCAATTGGAACTGCCTCAACTCGCCGATGCTCCGAGCACCACCCCACCGCATATGTGCTCGCTTCACCATGTGCATCTATCACATGAGGCAGTTACTTACGTCACTTTGACCGCCCAGCAACAGGTTCCTGACGATGAATACGTGCTTCGCCCCATCATCAAAGTCCTTTTGAACCGGAACGATGCTGTTCCGCATACGCTAGTCACGGTTACTAAAAACAACGTTGTTCTACCGCTTCTTAATTTCAGCCTGTGCCCTCAAGTGATTCCGGCCAGCATGTTCTTGGCCAGTGTTTCTAGTGGTTCCGACTTTGAAGTTGAGAGAGTCTGAATGCAGAGAATGGTTTATTAGCGCCAAGTGCAGCTCACAGTTCTGGTTTCTCAACGGATGATTTCACAAATGTGATTGCGCCTGACCTCACCTCTGCACAGGCCACAGACATACTTTTTTTTTATTCAAAATACTCACAGGCTCCAAATAGGAGTATTGTGTGAGGGGGGCATGTACAGAAAATGAAGGACACAAAAAAGCAGCTCATGCATCATTATACAATGAGTAACAGTTTTGGACGCAGAGAAGAAATGACAAGTATAAAGCTACAAATATAGGGCCAAAAAAATATTGCACAGTATATGCAATCTCTGAAGGAACATTGAAATAGCGGCTAAAAGGGTGACTAACAAAGTATAAGGCAGTGAATAAAACAGCTAAGAAAACCAGAGCTGTACTTGGTCTTTGAAGACGGCAGAGTCATGAATGGCAACGATGCGATCAGGAAGATCATTCCAGTAGCTTATGGCACGCGGAAGCGCTGATGAATTAAAAGCTGTGGTTTGGCCAAATACGTATGCGCCTAAAGCTGTGGCTATTACAAAGATGACGGGATGTACGATGTGGTTCGGTAAGGGGAAGGGTAGTAGGATGCTGACTATGAATTATTTTGTGAAAAAGACAGAGCAAAGCGACCTTCCTTCGCAGCTCTAGTGTCAGGAGTGATAGCGAGAACTTCAGTTCAGTAACGCTAATCTCTCAGTCATATTTCTTGGTTATAAAATGTACCGCGCGGTTCTGAATTCGTTCTAGTGATTGTATCATATAAGCCTGATGCGGTGACCATATGGGCGAGGCGAATTCAACTTGAGGACGAACAAAAGTCTGATAGGCTAGTTTTCGAGTGGTTAATGGGGCATCTCGAAGATTACATTTAAGATAGCCAAGAGTACACGATGCTTAGGCGGTCATTTTAATAATGTGAGTCGTTCAGCAAAGATTGACAGTGAGATATACGCCAAGGTACTTGCATAAGTCGCATGTGCAGAAGGGTTAGAATGTAGCGAGTATGGGAAGGCTGAAGGAGTCTTTTTGCGGGTAAAAGTCACAGTTCTGCATTTGTCAGGATTCAGCGTCATTTGCCACGATGTGCACCAGTTAGTGATTTGATCTAAGTCGTTCTGAAGTTCAAGGTGTTCAGAGGGTGAGCTAGTATTCCTATATATTATGTAGTGGTCTGCGAAAAGTCTAATGGTTGAAGTAATGTTTGACGGCAGGTCATTGATGTAGATTAAAAACAGTAATGGAGCCAAGACGCTGCCCTGGGGAACACCGGAGGAGACGTCAGTTAAATCGGATGAATATCCGTCAACGATGGTGAACTGTTACGAAATGACAGGAAATTATGTAACCATGAGATCGTTGAAGAATGTAAGTGCAATGACGATAGTTTAGGCGGGAGTGTGGAACGCGATCAAATGCCTTGGAGTAGTCAAGAAAAATGCAGTCAGTCTGGAAACCTTTATCCATGTTAGAAAACAGTTCACTGGTGAATTCTATTTCCTGCATGTCACACGAAAATCCCTTCCTAAATCCATGCTGGTTTGGGAAAAAGAAGTTATTGCATTCAAGGTAATGCGCGATGCCTGATGCGACAATGTGTTCAAGAAGTTTGCATGCGATACAGGTTAAAGATATAGGGCGATAGTTACTGACATGATTTCTTTCACCAGCTTTAAAAATGGGAATACCTTTAGCCATTTTCCAATCATCAGGTATTTCCCCGGTAGACAATGATTGCTCGAATATGTTACAGAGGACAACGCTGGAATGATTTACGGTGATCTTAAGGATTTTAGCATTTACGCCGTCGATGCCACAGCAAGTTGATAACTTGAGGTTATTAATTAAAAATGCAATTCCAGTAGCAGTCACGTTTATAGGCTCCATGTACTGATAGTGGACATCGGTTAGCTGTGGGATACTGGAATGGTCTTCTTGAGTAAAGACAGATCTAAAGAAAGTGTTAAAAACAAACAGGCACTCTTGTTTACTTATGGGCGCCGCAACATCCTGTTGTAGTGAGATATGAGCATCCTTGTTTTCAGTGATATGGTCTTCAAGAATTTTGACGGGTTATTCTTGATAAGAGATTGAAGATCACATGAATAGAACATGTGTTCAGCTTTGCGCACAGCTTGACAGTATTTGTGATCAGCTGCTTCGTGGATACGCCATGATAGTGAGTTTCTCAATTTTGCTTTCCTAAATAAATGTTTGTTTTTATTCTTTAGCGTGCGCAAAGACCTGTGAAACCAAGGCTTTGATATATTAACCCCGAAGGAAATTCGCGGTATGTAAGAATGAACAAGCTCTGTTATTTTTCTTTATATAAAGTCCAGTTTTCGTTGACCGATCTGCCAGAAAAAGTAGGAATATATGTGCGGCAAAAGTTTTCTAAACCGAGGTTGATGGCATTGTAGTCTCCTTTTTTAATGTCATTAACTCGCGTTTGTTCCCTCACCCAATCTGCTCTTTTCTTATCCCTTAACGTTACACCCATCATTCTTCTTTCCATAGCTCGTTGCGTCGTCCTCAATTTGAGTAGAACCCTTTTCGTAAGCCTCCAGGTTTCTGCCCCGTAGGTGAGTACTGGTAAGACACAGCTATTATATACTTTTCTCTTGAGGGATAATGGCAACCTGCTGTGCATGATCTGTGCATGATCTGTGAATGCCTGCCAAACGCACTCCAGCCCATTCTTATTCTTCTCATTATTTCAGCCTCATGATCCGGATCTGCAGTCACTACCTGCCCTAAGTGGATGTATTCCCTTACCACTTCCAGTGTCTCGCTGTCACGATCCCCCCGGGTTCATGAACAAGGGAGGGCCCGAGGCAACCTCCGTTAGACAGACGTTCTGCAACATGACATGGTGGTGATGAACGATGACTGACCGCCGAGCAGCTGTGCTCGCCGGTGTTTATTTGTGCGGTGACCAATGTTGCCTAACTGAGCCTGGCAGGCCACCAAGCCTGGCAAGCCAACGAAGATTATGCCCAAGGAGGCGTCACATGCTTTCTACACCCCCTTACCCCCAGTTTCTTTGTCGCCAACAAAAAAAACTAAGTTCAATGTACGAGGCTCTGCCTCCGTCCTAGCTGGGTCGACAGTGCCTGCTACCTGGGAGAGTAATGCCCGTATTCACAAACCAACCTTATACTTATCTTTTGCCTTCCTTACCTTTTCAGTGCCTTAACGCGTTTCATAAACAAACCTTATCAGGGTGTCTCCGCCGAGCAGCTGTGCTCGCCGGTGTTTATTGGTGCGGTGACCAATGTTGCCTAACTGAGCCTGGCAGGCCACCAAGCCTGGCAAGCCAACGAAGATTATGCCCAAGGAGGCGTCACATGCTTTCTACACCCCCTTACCCCCAGTTTCTTTGTCGCCAACAAAAAAACTAAGTTCAATGTACGAGGCTCTGCCTCCGTCCTAGCTGGGTCGACAGTGCCTGCTACCTGGGAGAGTAGCCCGTATTCACAAACCAACCTTATACTTATCTTTTGCCTTCCTTACCTTTTCAGTGCCTTAACGCGTTTCATAAACAAACCTTATCAGGGTGTCTACCAAGTTGACATTTCCAAATTCCCTGAGTTTTCCAGGTTTTCCCTGAGTGCTTTTGCAAAATTCCCTGAGTGATGCAGAACTATGTTTTATGTCAAGTCGCGCTGAAACCATATCGCCCTATGCTGTCACTCTCTAGTAAGCATATGAAAAAAAAATTAAAGAAAACCGACTTAATCCAATTTGAATACTAAGGAGTAGTGTTTATGTTATTCAAGAAGAGAATATAAGGGAGGGGTTATTAAAGTGCACAGCAAATAAAATGTATTCGAAAAAATTTTCAAATCGAGTTGGACATTCTCTAGTACAAAGAAAAGGAGATGCATACAGAAGCAAATATTTTCGAATATGAGCTATTTCTCTCAACTGATAGCATGCTCAGTGTCATGCAACTGTCCTGGCATACTCTCAGCTCGCGCAAGACGCCTCAGTGTTGTGTTTCACTGCTTTAAAGAGTTTATTTTGGTTTGGATGAGGGACACCTGCATCTCAGCATCAGCCAACAAATTGTTTTTTGAGCGCAGGCTCCTTTATTCATTTATTTATTTACTCTTATACCCACAGCGCCATTTAGGCATTACAGTGGGGGGGTTACATACATCAATGTGAACAGCTTATGGCATCGAATTAACAGCATTATACTATACAATACAACGAAAGAGAAAAAGAGAAGAAAAACCGCAAAAATGACATGACAAAAATGGTACATCAGGATATCAATGCACGGCACGCAGGAAACGGCATCATACAATTAAGTAATAAAGCACTATATAATGATAGCAAACTCTGCAATTACTGTATACTGTAAAATAAAGAAGAAAATTTCAAAGAGCATTTGCAAAATGTTCATTATTAAGTATACTAACTAAGGCAGCAGGCAGTCGATTCCATTCTAAAATGGTTTTGGGGAAAAAGGTGTTTTTGAAAAGTTTAGTTCTACAAGTGTATTCCCTAACCTTGAGCTCGTGATCTGTTCGTCTGGATATATAATGTGGCTGAAGAATATACTTATTACGGTCTATTCCAATTTGGCCATAAAATATATTGTGAAAAAGTTTAAAGCGTAATGCATGCCTTCTCTTTTCTAAGGTGTCCCATTTTAATGTTTGTTTTGCGCTAGTAATACTAAGGTTTCTGTCCTAGTTGGCGATTACGTACCGTGCTGCTATATTCTGAACTCTCTCAAGTTTATCTCGGTCGGTACACGTAGGAGGGTCCCATACGGTACATCCATATTCTAAAATGGGTCTAACATAGCTTTTGTACAGAAGATCACGAGACTGCTGGGGAAAGAGTTTTGTATTGCGCCGTAGAAATCCTAACACTTTGCATGCCTTTGCTGTAATGAAATCAACATGCCTGTGCCAACATATGGACGGTGTGAGGAATACACCCAAGTACTTGTACTCGTGAACAATCTGCAATGGGGAACCGGATAGATAATATACGGCTAATACGGATAATATAAAGAAGCGGTCGCATACTTAATTCCCCGTTCATTCCTCAGTGCGTCGATCCTTTCTGTTCTCGTCCTCCTTTCACCACGCGTTCGCCTCACGGACCATTTGAAGAATACTCTTGGTCAATTTACAGTCAACGTCCAATTTTTCGGACCCCCTAGGGGCCGCGAAAACTTCCGAAAAATCAGGCAGTCCGAAAAAATAAATTCATGTCTTTTACTGCCCTTAAGGGCTAAAATCGACACATGTACGTCTGAAAAAGCTCTGAATGCCTGTCAGTGCACTTATTAGGCATATCGGTGCTCCTACTCTGACAGGTGAGGGCGGGTGCACACGTGTAAAATTAAGGAATACATACATTGTCCCGCGACAATTGCCCCTTCTTACGCTTGTTACGCTTCACCGCGTTACATGACTGTATTGAGGCGAAGCAGACTTTCGGGAAAGAGCATTATGCAATGCGCCGTGCTTTCCGAGCTTCGAAGACAAAAATATTGCTGTCAGCGGAGAAATGAAGAAACACGGCACCGAACGACAAGAAGCTTAACAGCGAACGTCGAAGCAGCTAGGCCTAGCGTTGCCGCAATGGTGGCTACGGCTGCCAGCGGATCTGCGTGCGAGAGCACCGGTTCAAGGCGGCGAGGTAATCAGAATAGCAGCGGTGGTGGTTTTCATTAGTGCCGTCTCGGACCTGCGATCACGCAAAACGTTTAGAAAATCGGACGGCGAAGAGTTCTTCCGTCTGAAATTTCAGACGTTATGATACATTGACTCTTTGGGGTATGCGGTGGTTATAGTGTACTAGAACATTATTCTAGTACACTATAGTGGTGGTGCCGCGAAGCCGTCCGAGTTATCGGGAATCCGGAAAGTCGGTCGTTGACTGTACACTGGCAACTCCTCCAGCCAACGACTATTCGTTACGAGTCCTGTCTGTTTCTCGAGCCAGCATTACCGCGACTTTTGACCCTCTAAAAAAATTACAGCTAATTTTCCCTGATAGAAGCACAAATTCCCTGAGTTTTCCCTGAGTTCTTCCAGACTACTCAAAATCCCTGAGAATTCCCGGTTTTCCCGGTTGGTAGACACCCTGCTTATGCTTAAGTCGAACCTTTCCTTAACCTTACCGGCTCGGAAAAGGAGCGTTCCTTAAGGTAGCCCGGCAGCTACCTTAAGGCGCCACTTATTATGGCCGACCACGCAAGCAGCTTTTCGGAGCTAGTCGATTTTGTCGCCCTATTAAGGGAACCCGATGTTCGCGAAGCCCTTCCTTATGTAAAGCTCATCCGGCGTGTACTCAGGGACCGTCAGAATGTCATGGAGATGTACAACGACGGCGAGTTTCTTGGCAGGTTCCGCTTTTCAAAACGAGCGGTGGTACACCTTCTCTCCATCCTGCCACTTGCTCCGAGCCCAGACGATCGCGGTACGCTTGTTCCGCCACTTCTCTTTCAAGTTGTCCCAACACTTGCGTAGCTGATGCTCCGTGCGCGGGTGGACTCCGTTCTTACTGTTGAACTGTTGTTCTATCTGCTGCCATTTCTTTTTCTTCTCGCTCAGGGACACCGCATCAGTACGCTTGTTCTCCAGCACGTTGCTCTCTCTCGTCACCATGTCAATCAAAATTCCCCGCTCCTCCTCCGTAAAGTTGATTTTTTTCCTCTCAGTGGCCATTCCCACAACAGATCTTACAATAAGCAAACGAACACTTCAAAACACAAATAAATGAACAAATAAGGAAATAAATAAATAAAAAATTGGAGGGCGCTTAAGCTTCGCCTTCAAGAGTGGAACGCGACAGCGTTCCCGTCGACCCGTCAATGGGCTACGGCACAGCGACTACGCGCCCCGCATCGGACGCGGTGAGCGTCGAGCAACGCAGCGTTCGGCGCGGCAACGAAATGTGCGCCTGAGCAAGCGACGCACGAAACAGCTCGTTTCTAAGGCGACACCGCATTCACTAGAGACGCTTTTGTACCGCTTTGAAGCATCGAACTCGTGGCTGAGTGGTAGTGTCTCCGTCTCACACTCCGGAGACCCTGGTTCGATTCCCACCCAGTCCATCTTGCAAGTTGTTTTTTATTCATGAAATGCCTGCTGGGATTTATCGCTCACGGCCAACGGCGCTGACGACGACACCGGCTTTTCTGCGACACGAGCTCCTTAACGCTATCGCGTTAATACGCGCAATATTTACAGCATCTAAACGTACAAAGCGCAAGTTATAGCTAACACACAAGAGAAAAAGTGAAGGAACTGCGCTCGAGCACCGCAAAATGGAAATGGAAAATGAAGCACCGCAAATGGAAAAAAAAAACGGCAACGCGTGTTGCCATGGCAACACGCGTTGCCGTTTTTTTGCGCGTCTCTCATCTGCAGATGAGAGATGCGCAACAGCTAGAACTCGCTCTTTTCACATTGCTTTTTCACAACGCGTAATAATGTGCCATCCAATTTTTATATTTATTGTTCTCAGCGACAAAAATGTGTTTCCTTTTTAATAACTGAGCGGTTTAAAGCCAAGAAAAGTTTATAGCCTCGCACCCATGCTCATCTCCTATGACGATAAGGCCGCCTTCGATAAGGACTCCTTTTCACGCAATAAGGGACGCTTCTGAATCATACCTTGGCCTTTTCTCAACCTTATACTTACCTCATCCTTATAAAAGGGCGCCTTATAGCGTTAAGATAAGGTTGGTTTGTGAATACGGCCCTAACAGTCCGGTAGCCTCCGCCGTCGAGTACTCCACCTGGACACCGGTGTTGACGGCCCGGATGCTGCCTGAGCCGGCCTCACTCCGTTCGGAGGGTCTGCAGTGGTCGGCCTTGTGAGTGGTGATGAGCTCAACACTGGACCAACGGGCACCGCACCACTGGCAACGATTGCCATCTCCGAGGCGAGCGGTGCTCCGCTGCAAGAGACTGGCGTTGCCGCTAGTCCTCCTGCGGGCTGGAACTCGGAAGTGGCAGTCGAGGATGCTGGCCAGGTCCCGAGGCGAGGCCTAACATGGTCGGCGTGTCTGTGCTACGTAGCCCCGTCTGGCATGCGGACGAGCAGTGATGAGGCGCTGGCAAGAAACACCACCTGTCCGGCGAAAACAAGTGGGCCAGGACGGAAGTTCCTGGCGAAAACAGGAGCTCCCGACTCTGGCAAAGGCCCGGGACGGCACCCTTGGTCAGCAACCAGCTTCTGCTTCAGCTGCGTCAGGAGCACTGTGGATCGGAGGTCCGGACACCAGACGTCCAAGGGTGTCTTGACCATCCGACCCAGCAGAACCTCACAGGGGGCACGGCCAGTGACATCATGGGGGGTGGTCCAGTACTGGAACAGTATCTGGGCAATCTGCGTCCGGAAATCCCCAGTCTGGCTCTTCTTGAGCTTGTCCTTGATGGTTTGCACCACCCGCTCGGCTGCACCGTTTGAAGCAGGGTGGTACGGCAAAACCATCATCCGGCGGATTCCGTTCTTCGTCAGCCAGGCCAGGTACTCTGTGCTGGCGAAAGCAGGACCATTGTCGGACACGATATGTCCGGCAACCCTTGGCCAGTGAAGACCTGTCGTAGCGCTGCAATGGTCGCGCCTACTGATGGAGTGGTAACAGGTATAACCTCCACCCACTTTGAAAAGGCCTCCACCACCACCAGGAAGTGCAGTCTTGCAATCTTGCATTCTTGCAGTCTTCCGAAAAGCCGGCCTTCAACTAAACTCCACGAAGTGTCAATTCGGGCGCGGTCCGATTACCGTGTTGGGACACCCCGTTGGCGCCGGTGGCCCCGAACAAATATGGCCAAGCACCGGCCATATTTGTACGGCTGCACGTTTTCGGTCGTTACAGACCACCACACCCTCTGCTGGCTGTCTTCCCTCCGGGACCCCACAGGACGGCTTGGTCGCTGGGCTTTGCGGCTCCAGGAATTTTCATTTGTGGTCAACTATAAGTCCGGACGTCTGTACAAGGATGCTGACTACATCTTGCGTCACCCCGTGGATCCCCCTGATCCTGTTGCACGATTCGGTGACCTGCGTGATGGCTTTAACTGACATGACTGACATGCGTGCTGAACAATAACGCAACACATCCTTACAGTTCATCATCACCTGAGTGAAATGTGGCAGCAACGACGGCACGTGCCGCATGTTCGTGCTGCACAATGGCATCCTCTACCGCTGCAACATCAACCCTGATGGCCCCAAGTTGCTCCTTGTCCTTCCTAGTCATCTGCGATCCGTCGGTCTCGAACAACTTTACGATGCACCGATGGCGGGACACCATGGAGTTTTGCGTACATACGACCGCGTACGACGCCGGTTCTTCTGGCTGGATCTCTACTGCTCTATGCGTCGTTATGTTGCAACTTGCGAATTGTGTCAGCGCCGGAAGAAACCTCCCCTGCCACCTGTCGGCCAACTCCATCCAATTGAAGTTCCCTCTGAACAATTATTTCGCGTAGGCTTTGACCTGCTTGGCCCTTTTCCGACGACGACTAGAGGGAATAAGTGGATCGCCGTCACTACTGATTACGTGACACGCTACGCAATAATAAAGGCATTGCTGAAAAGTAGCCCAACAGACATCGCCGATTTGCTTCTTCATGACGTCATTCTCCAGCACAGTGCTCCTCGACAGTTACAGACCGCGGCCGCTCGTTCTTGTCTCAAGCTGTGGACGACCTCCTCCACTCTTGTGCCACTGAGCACAAGCTATCCATAACTTACCACCCACAAACAAATGGTCTTACGGAACATCTCAACCGAACACTCACATGGATGCTGTCGATGTACGTTTCCAACGATCACCGCAACTGGGACGCAACATTGGCCTACATGACATTCACCTATAACTCGTCCCGACATGACACCGCAGCATATTCATCCTTTTATCTTTTGTGTGGTCGCGACCCCACATTGCCCTTTGATACCATCCTACCTTCTGTGCCCCGCGTTGCTACAAAGTACGCTCACGAAGTCGTCGATCGCGCTCACATGGCGCGTCAAGTTGCCCGATTTCGCTTATTAGCCTCGCAGCATCTGCAAAAAGAGCATTACAACCGGTACCATCGCGATGTTCAGTTTGCCCCAGATGCTTGGGTGCTGCTTTGGTCACCGTGTTGTTGGGTCGGCCTCTCCCAGAAGCTTCTCTCTTGCTACACAGGGCCTTATGAAGTCCTACGTCAAGTTAACGACGTCAATTACGAGATCGCACTGTTACAGTTTGATCCATCCTCAAGTTCGCCGCCTGTTGACGTCGTCCACATTTCGCGGCTGAAGTGATACTTCGCTCGCAGTTCTTCGCCTACCATGCGCCGAGACGGTGCTTCACCACCTGGGGGTCCTGTTATAGAAAGATGAACGGAGAGAGGAAGATCGCGAGACGCTGGCTGCTGCGGGTTGTTGGCGGTCAGCCATCTTAACTACTGACTCATTTTGTATATATATCGTACATATAATCTGCTATACTCCCAACATCCTTGCACAAATATTATCGCTTACAGAGCCTTAATAATCAAGAAATTGAGGTAAATGCAGGGCATGATTAGGGACTCCCCCAGGACTTTAAAGGACTTGTCCGATGAAGAAAGCACTCCTCAGTTAAAATCTGTCATGAGTGCTCAAGTACTCATTGCAAAAAAAGGTCCTTGTGTTGTATTATAAGATGAAATAAAATGCTACTTGTCCAGTTTTATTTCATCTTTAGAAAAAAAAGAACTAATTGAAATTGCCACTGACAACGATGCGGGCGGTCAAAAGGTTTCATTTGCGCTCGACTCTGCGCCGCCCATGCTTTCGCGTTTCAGCAATTTCCTGATCGCATAGAGTCGCGCTGGTTTTGCTGCCTCACGAAACTCGCAAAAACTACGAGTATCAGAGAATCCAACTTCCATGTGACGTCGCGGGATGCCCGAAAGCTCCACACCCCTTGACCAAAAAGCAGCTACAGCGGCGAGTCCACCACTCTGTCTTGACTCGGTACCACCGAGTGTAGAGAGCCGCTTTACTCACCGATGGCAGGCCACGGCAGGCAGCAAGGGGTTATGATGGCATATACAACGTCACCACTCCCCTAGTTGGCAGGAGATTTGAATTTCAAAAAAGGCATTCGGACCCTTCAGATGCAATTCTCTCGTAAACTAAGTCTTTTCTTGGCCGGAAACAAGTGTTACGATGTTTCTGGGGTGGTATTTAAACAGTACACATTAACTTAGTATTTGCCTTTAGTATCTCTTTAACTAATCTCTGTTGCGGGCATGTTTAGCTCTGCTCTCACTGAATCCAAGGGCTTCAAGGAGGCTACACGAGCCTAAACTGACAGCTGTCTTCACATTCTAATAAAACATGCTCCATTGTTTCCCTGGCTTTAGCGCAGTAAGCACATGCTTCTTCCTTGGTGTACCTTGCTTTATAATTATGCATTCGAAAGTATTCCGATTTCACTTCGAAAAGTAGAGCTTCCCTTTGAGTTATCATAACCTTTTTGCTTTCTTGATTTCATTTTTTTTCCTCTTAAGTAGTTACTCATACCAGGTTTCTTTTCCATTGCTGCCACCCATGAAAGTATCTCAGTCACTCTAACTTTCCGCTAGAAATTCTTTGTTGCCATGTTGCTCGTCATACTGGTTGCATACTTGCTGGTAAGCCCATTTACTTTGTTCCGTATCCCTCAGTCATTATTCCTAATCAATTTTACTCTGAGCTTCCTTCACTTCAAAACTTGTCCAGCCCATAACACCTTGCACAACTTAATTCGTAGTCTTCCCGTGGGCACCCGATGCAAGGCGTCCCACTGACCTTTGTTTGCCAACGAGTCCTGATTGTACCCCTGACTTCACGCAAACAAGCGCATTTCGAAATGTAAGTCCTGGAACCACTACACCTTTCCACATACCCCGGAGCACCTCGTACCTATTGCATCCTCATAGCGCTCTGTGCTTTAATTATGGCTGCACTTCTCTTCCCCTTTACTGTTATTGTTTTTTCCTTTGTTTCCATATATCTATTGCCTTCGTTTATCCATATACCCAGGTATTTATTTTATTTTACCCAAGGTATTTCCTGGCCCTGTATTGCCACAGTCTGTTCATTTTCATTGAATACCATAACACCTGATTTCTAACGCTAAATTTCAGACCTAAAGTCTCGCCTTCCTGTCCATAAATATTAGCCAGACGTTGCAAAACATTTTGCTTGTTAGCTAGCAACACAATGTCATACGCATAAAATAAACCTGGAAGCTGCTGCTCTAGTACTGTACCTGCCTGTTTGTATGAGAGATTAAACCCGACATCACTTCCTTCTAGCACCCTCTCCATCCTCACCATGTACATCATAAACAGCAGTGGGGCTAAAGGGCACCCCCGCCTCAATCCCTTGTTCGTATCAGCTTTCTTCTCACTCCTCATCCCTTCCCATTCAACGCAAACGGTATTTTCTAGATAAATCAATCTCAAAAGCTGTAGACAATCGCCGCCCTAGCCTTAACTTTCGAGAGTATCCTACAAAATGTTCCGGCATACGCTATCATATGTCAACGCTTAAAAAGGCCACATATAATGGTCTCCTTTCTACTCTTCATATTTCAATACACTGAGCAAGAACAAATAGGTTTTCATCCAAATGCCTGCCTATTCTGAAGCCATTCCGAAGTTCTCCTAAAATGCCATTGTTCTCTGCCCATGCTTGCAGCTTTAATTTGATTGCCCCCATTGCTACCCTGTATATTACCGATGTAATGGTTAACGGTCTGTATGAGTGAATTCTATCTTTCTCCCTCTTACCTTTATAAATTAAATTCATTATACTTTGTCACCAACTGTCTGGTATTCGTCTATCTTTTAAAGTTTTTTCCACTGATTTCACCAGAGCTTCCTTACTTTTTGGCCCTAGTTCCTTAATCAGCCTAACGGGAACATCATCTAGCCCTGCGGCTGTGCACTTAGGAATTTTTTCTTGGCTTTCTTCCAGTTGAAATTCGTCAGCACCAGCTCCTTTTTCATCTGGTTCTTTCATGCACTTTTTTTTTTAAATACAACCACGTCATTGCCTTGGAAAGATTAGGCTTTTATTTTTCGGATGAAATTTAATGCCGCTTCCCCTTCCCATTTGTTTCCATCTTCGACTAGGATATGTTGTTGTATTGTCGACTTCCTGCTTAATAATTTTATGTGTTTCCAGAATATTCTAGGTGCGGCCTTCTTTTTCTCACCTATTTCTGACAACCAACATTCACTGTCTCCTTTAATGTTTGCTTGCACCAGTATTTGAACCAGTTTTTTTTTTTTCTCACCATATATTTTCCATTTTCTGGCTACTTAATTCTGCAGCAACTGCCCTTTTTTTGCCTGCCTATGCTCTCGTAACGCTTCGTCGTGCATCGATCGCTTCCTGTATCTCCCTGTTCCATCAGATTTTCAGTTTCTTTTTTCCTTTCCAACGAAAGTGTTGGTTCTTTTTTGTTATTATTAATTATTCCTCCCGTCATTAGTGGGGGCGAGGACTTAAGAAGTCGCCATCTGTCGGAACTGCACCCCTTGCGTAGTATGAGGGATAATGCAGCGCGCTCCTCATAGATTTGGCTTACGGCGCTCAATAAAAACATTGTGCGGCAACACTCCTGGAGATTTCTGTAAGTACTCTCAAAACAAGGGAAGTCTTTTACTGTCAAAATAATAATCTTGGGCAAACTGAGAGCCAGAATCGTTTACAGACGCTATCTCTTTACCGAATATGTATAGTGAACGCCACTGCACACGGTCGCCATAATGGAGGAGGGGGAGGAGGAAGTAAACTTTATTGCCCTAGAAGAGTAATTCAGCGGTCGGGCCGGATGTCTTCATCTTCTAATGGTTGATGCCGATCTCCGGCCTGCATGGTTGGCGCCCCTATTCCAGGGCACCACTGAGCGTGGCTGCTCGGCGGGCATGATCCACCAGCCTCCGTTGGAGGCTAGGGTCGCCGCTGGAGAGCACGCTCTCCCACTGCTCCGCACTCGGATTTTCTATTTTGTGGAATGCCTTATTCGTATTGCACTCCCATGTGATGTGATAAAGTGTGGGTATTGCGCCACACCACGGGCATGTTTCCCTGTATTGACCTGGGAACATTTTGTGTAGTTTATGTAAATTTGGGAAAGTTCCTGTCTACAGCTTTCGCCAGTAAACTGCCTGTTGTTGAGTGAGTGTATTGTGAGGCGGGGGATATCTGATCCTCGTCCCTCTATGGTAATTTAGTATGTCAGAGTACGTTGGGATCACTGTCATGAAGTCCTCAGGATCTCTGTTTAGGCCCGCTCGGTTTGTATGCTCGCGAGCGATCCTATCGACCGTTTGGTTGCCCTCAATCTCAGTGTGCCCCGGTACCCAAAAGATGGTGCGTCTAATGTGTTTATTCTGTTGGCCAGCGCGGAGGAAGATTTGGAGCGCTTTTAGACCAATTCTGCCGTTAATGTAGTTTCGACATGCTTCCTTGGAGTCTGTTAGGAATATAAGGGATCTATTTGTGCGGTAGCCGTCCACAGCTGCTAGAGCAACAGCCATTTCCTCTCCCTCGGTTACCGTACAATCCCGTGCCGACGCGCAAGCGATTTCCCTATAGTCCGAGCCTATTACTGCCGCGACGACTCTTTGTTCTTTTTCCCTTCGTTCTTGACGATATACCGCGGCGTCCGTGTATACCATGTTCGCCTTGGTTGCTAGGTATTTTTCTACATACTTTGCCCTAGCGTTCCGCCTGGCTGTGTGTAAATTCGGGTCCATGTTTCTTGGCAGGGACCCTACTTTGATGGTACTGCGATACTCATCGGGTAGGTTTGCCGTTCTTTGTTCTTCCCTCTCAATTTCTTTATGCCCCAGTTTTTTTAGGAGCTCTCTGCCCGTGGTAGTCTGCTGGAGTCTGAGTAGCTGCGACCCTCATTGTGCTTCTTTGAGCTCCTCGAACGTGTTGTGGAGTCCGAGGGCCAGCAGCTTCTCTGTCAAGTCTCCCGAACTGGCTTTTTACATAAAAGGTAGGCAAATGCTAAGAGCAAACTATGTGAAATATGTTCTTATAGTGGGCTGTCTGTATAACTGAATGGAGCATAACAGAATGAAGCCTCAATGCAGCAATCGCATGGGTTCGCAGCGACCGACTGCGCGTCTGCATGCATGTCTGTGCACAATGGCTTTGCTTTCGCTGCGAGCGCATTTTGACACCGTGCCATGAGCTTTAAGCCGCAGAATATTGCCGCGCTTGTACTCAGTTGAAGAAGAGGACAATGCGAGTGCACATGAGCATATCTGTCAAGGCACAGTGGAGAAGAAGTCACGGTTGCTCTCCTAATAAAAACGGCGACCAGCTGCTATGCCTCCTGCTCTACGACCCATTTTGACGTTGCGACACTAGTGGAGGTGCTGGAGCCTGCAGCCCCATGTGGGCAACCCCTATTCGGAACCTTACACACAGTACCGAAGCTTCACCTCTCGTAACGGCCTGAGCCTGGACTTCCCTCCTGCTGCGACTCCCACCAGTATGGCTACATCATTGGTGCTTCTTCCTCCTTCCCAAATGGCGGCTAGCCTTTCCCAGGTGACTCTTGAGCACCCTCGCATCCCAGAAATATTCCACGGCAATGCTCTTGAAGATGTCAAAGACTGACTTGACCAGTGCGAATGCGTCGCTCTGGTAAATCGCTGGAACGACCAACAAAATCTCGCCCATGCTTATTTCGCGCTAGAAAACAGCGCTTGTATATGTTATCCAAACAGGGAAGCGAGCTTCCAAACGTAGAGCAATTTTCGTAGTCAGCTCCTCTATACATTATTGAGGTCAGACCGGCGAGATTATGCGCAACAAATTATTGAGGCTTGGGTACAGAAACCCAATGAAACCATCGCCATGTATGCAGAAGACATGGCTCGTCTATTTCGCCGAGCTGACCCCGACATGACCTAGGCAAGGAAAGTGCGTCATCTGATGTGGGGAGATAAGGAACCAGTCTTTGCCTGTCTCGTACGAAACCTGCCAATAACAGTCGACGAATTCAAGGAAGCGACTGTCATCTGTCATCAAGTGGGCGCTTCAGCAACGTTGCCGCCACTTCGACCGTCAGCCCAGCAACACGCCAATCAGCTCCGCAGCTCAGATTATTGACTACACTTCTTTAAGGGACACAACTTGAGACATCCTGCATTAAGAGCTGCAAACCATCGGCACTCCTCCTACAGAGTCAGTCACCGGTCATTTCTGTTGCCAAAGTCATGCGCCAGGAGTTGCAGCAAGCCTTCTCCTCACCAGCCCCCTGTCCAGCAACACGTCCGCAGACCTATGCCGACATGGTCTGACGTCCTTCCCCTTCACCACCGGTAACACCATTTAAGCCACGGTGGAAACGGGAGTCTGTGAGACAACCTCCAGTTCACCGTACCAACTTGTGGCGGGCGGCCGACCGTCGACCACTGTGCTTCCATTGCAGCGAACCCATTACTGCCCCCATCCAGATGCTGGAGCCGGTGCCTTTTCACCTGCCGCTTCTCTACCCTTCGACGACCATCGCGCCCCGAACAGTGATCAGCTGTCAATCCGCCAAGCAGCTTCACCACGTCGTTGCTGGCAGTCCCCATCACTTGTGCGTTACACTTCCACAAACCACCAGACTCACCACTGACGTCGGCAGGGGTGTTCGCTCCCCTAGTCCGTGCCGGGGAAACTAATGGTAGCGACCTCCGAGGGGAAGGTTGCCTTGTGTCGAGATGCTAAAAATACCCCCCACGCTTCCTACGAAGATGATAGGATGACGACGAATGCTAATGCCGACAAAGACAACATGACAACAACGAATACTCATACCGACGAAGACAACATGACAACGACGAATACTCACACCGACAACGTTGCCCGTGCCGACCTTAGCATTCTATTGGATGGACATCACTTGTTGACACTGGTGCAGACTTCTCGGTTATGTGGCAAGAGCTGACCGACCGCATTAGGAAAGTGAAGACGCCATGGACAGAGCCTCACATAAAAGGTGCCGGGGGTCAGCTAATGACCGACGGGAACATCCGCCACCCGAATTCACATCAGTGATTTCGGCTTCGTTGCCACTTTCGTCATTCTCCCGACTGCTGCAAACACCTAACCTTGGGGATGGATATTGTGCGAGATCACGGCACAGTCATAAACATTCCGGAACGTGTGGTGACATTTTCTGCCAGCCCATATGACGACACGATGAATGACGGGAAACATGAGCATTTGCGAATCCCCGACGATGTGACCCTTCAGCCACAATCCTGCCACCTTGTCTCTGTACCATGCAAGAAGCCCTACCACGGAGAAGTGATCACAGAGCAAACTGTCACTATTGCTCATGCAAGGCGTTTCCATAGCTAGAGGCATACTCGACATGACTCATGGGCATGTGGAAGTCCTTTTCACGAACTTCAGCAACGAACGCCGTCACATCCAGAAGGGTACCGCGATCGCGTACTGCGACGACATCACCCAGGTGAAAGATTGTTTTGCTCTACAAGAAACGATCACACCACCCTCGCCACCATTGTCTGTCGACGTTAGCTCCACCCTGTCACCTTCGGAGCAGCAGCGCCTGATTGATTGTTGGGTTTTAATGGCACAAGGTCATCTTTGGCCAAAGAGCACCAAGTCTATGGATATATTCAACGATTTATAGTATAAACACAAGAATCACACCAGAATGGTAAGCATGCTGAAGTGTGCTACATAAAGGGGCCGATATTTCCTAGTTCAAAAGATATAAAATGCCTAGCTAAACAATGCTGTTAATGTTATATCAGAGATTTCATCTGTGTGTGGTTTAGAGATTTCGGTGACAATGAGCGATCACTTGTTATATGCTATACAGATTATTTGTAGTTTTCAGTAAATGTAAGCGATAAATTTTGCCTCGAAGCCATCAGCAAAGTACTTTTACTTTGCGAAAAGGTGCGAGACCTCGAGGCATTCAACTCCTCAGGCTCCTCACGTCTGTAATGGAGCATGGCAGTTTGGGTGGTAGTATACATTGTTTAAAAAATTGACATTGGCAAGGTATTTAAAAACTCTGCTGACACTAAGCATAGGGTCATGGGATAAAAATAATGCAAGGCAACATGGTATATTATGCATGGTATAAAGTGCTGTTATCTTGCATGGTGAAGTCTTGGACATTCAATTAAGATGTGCCGAAGTGCAAGTTGTTCTCCACATCCTGTGCATATAGGTGGTTGTGTGCCTGTTAATAGGTAAATGTGTGTTGCGTAGGTGGGTCCTATACATAGCCTGCACAGTGTGGTTTCTATTAGTCTTCCAACTTTCTGCTGGAAAAATTTGCCTAGTTGAGGTTTTATTGCGTGTAATGTGTTGTTCGTTTCTTTATCCCACGGATGCTGCCAGTGCTGGCACAGCCGGTTACGGACCATAGGTTTAATATCTTGACTAGGGACCTTAGTAACTTCAATGTCACCACGTAGACCAGCTTCTCTAGCATTCTGTTCTGCCACATCGTTTCCCCCTGCTATGTCGCAATGCCCCGGTGCCCAGCATACCATGAGGAAAAGTTCTCCGTTGTAAGCATCATAAATGGATTTCAGCAGCTCATTAAAAACAGGGTAATCCCCCAGCTTTACCCCAGCTAATGCAGTTGCAACACTTAGAGCATCTGTGTAGCGGTATTTACACGATTGTAAGTCGACCCCCCCATATTGCGTGTGACGGGGGGGGGGGGGAAGAAGGGCATACCCGCGGGCACATTTTATAATAAAATTTATTAGTAGCTGGCATGGTCACTGGACAACTCGTCTTCACATGTGCCATCGTCCTAACTAGTGCTGCCATCGTCATTGCTGCTACGGTCTCACAGCACGTCGTCGCCCAGCGAAATTCCGCATTTGCGTACATAAGTGCATTTTCATACATATATAAGTTCACCCCAAAAGCACCCAATCGCACACAACCATCAGGGAGGCTCTTTTGACATATCTGGTTGGCGTAACTTCGCAGTCTTCTGCCGCCAGCCACTCATACTCACGGCAGAGCAGGTCCTTAAAAGGCGAAGATCCAGGCTTGTCAACGACCGTGTCGTATGTCACTGGCAGGGACTGACCACGCATTTAAGTGATGTACACCGCAAGCTTGGCCTCCAGCTCCTGAAAGCGTCAATACTTCGGGTCCACAGAAACCTCTTCGCTTGCCATCACAGGTGAAAATTTTGCTTCACTGCAGTCGCCACTCTCGCACCACCCATTAAGAAACATCAAACTTGAGGCCCGCTGCGCAGTTATTTGTTTCTTCAGCGTAAAGGATGGCAGCCCTATTGAACACTGCTGTGAACGAGCGCCGAATGTTTAGTGGACTCAGAGCACTCATGACGACTGAGGAAGCATAGATGTTGCACATGGCCTGCAGTCAAATCGAAGGCATGGAACTAAAGAGCTACAGGAAAAGAGAAACACGTGATCAGTGTCTGCTCTTCCGTGAACTATCGATACTCCCCACAAGTGCCGCAATTCTGAGGGTGCCACTGCAAATGGAACAGCGGCACTTCCATGAACTATCGACAGGCTACCCCCCACCCCCTCCCCCCCCCATGAGTGCTGTGTGTGCTGTAAAATATTCAAAAATGTTGAAAAACCCTTCCAAAAAGCAAACAAACGCGCTGGATATCGGAAAGCTGTGGGTAGGGCCGTAGAGCAAACATAAAATTGCAACAACATTGTAGTTCCCTTGATATCTCGTTGGTCTCGCTTTTTTTGTGGTGCCATGTTTTGGTTTCGATTGTAAGTTGACCCCCCCCCCCCCCCCTTCAGATTTTCAAATTTAAAAAAAATAGGTAGACTTACAATCATGTATATACGGTAAATTTTTGTATGCTATGTTGTCGTGCAGGGTCCACAGCCAGTCGTATACTATATGCTTCGGCAGTGAATATGCTTCAGTTTCTACTGAGGGTTTTTGTAGTACAGTAGCAGTGACAATGTGCAGCCTTAGCCGTCTTTGAGGCATCCGTAAAAAAGGACGATGCGTTGTAATTGTCTTCCAGTGATAACAAGTGTTGCATAACAGCCTCGCGTGGCACATTTTTCTTGTCAAGCGCTTTCAAAGGCATGTCGCACAGAACTGCGCAGAGGCACCAAGGAGCAATGCGATCACTGGGTCCAGTTTCGCAGATATCTGAGAAACTAAGGTCCTATTTTTCGGCAACAGTTGTGACAGCCAAAGAAAATGGCTGAGCTAGTGATGGCCTATTCGCATACAGCTGTTCCGATGTTCGATATCCATTCGTGTTCTGCAAAAGTGTTCCCTCTGAGCTATTATGTTGAGGGCATATGTTATTCCTAAGTACATTCTCTGATACTCTGCATTCTCCGATACTCTGCATTGGACTCTGCATAGAGACTGTGAAAGGGGCTGGTCCGAAAAGCACTAGTGGCTAGCCGAATGTCTAAATGGTATACAGTCGCACACCGTTTATTCGGACCTCACGGCAACTGTGAAAATGTCTGAATAAACAGGTGTCCAAAAAAGCAGATTAAAGAAAAAAAAATGAAATCCTTCATTTCCACGCACTTATTCGGGCTTGGCAGTAGGCTTGAAGAAATTGTGAATGCGCCGTTGCAGGCTGTTCCGTTTACGCGCAATCAGATAAGCCTGAATCTCGGAGAGGGTCGTACGGTCACTATAGGCGGCTGAAAGCACAGACAGTCACAGCTTGCACAGGGTGGTCCTTTATGAAAGGGAACACGCGAGCGCGTGGCCCGCGCTCTGCAGAGGCTGCTTACAGCGCTAGCAAGTGGCAGCAAGGAGAAGCATGTCTGCTTATAACGTCATCTGTTGGTGGCTAGAATAACCAGCCATGGCCGATAGGCAAGTGCCTATAGGATGGATGGATGGTAGAAAGGATGGTACGAACTCTAATTAGCCTAGACCTGAGGAGGGAACGGAAGAAACTGGTACATAAGAATCCGATCAATGAGTTAGCGGTAAGAGGGAAAATAGAGGAATTCCAGATCAAGCTACAGAACAGGTATTCGGCTTTAACTCAGGAAGAGGACCTAAGAGTTGAAGCAATGAACGACAATCTTGTGGGCATCACTAAGGAGTGTGCAATAGAAGTCGGTGGTAATTTCGTTAGAAGGGATACCAGTAAGCTATCACAGGAGACGAAAGATCTGATCAAGAAACGCCAATGTATGAAAGCCTCTAACCCTAAAGCTAGAATAGAACTGGCAGAATTTTCGAAGTTAATCAACAAGCGTAAGACAGCTGACATAAGGAAGTATAATATGGATAGAATTGAACAGGCTTTCAGGAACGGAGGAAGCCTAAAAGTAGTGAAGAAGAAACTATCAATTGGCAAGAATCAGATGTATGCGTTAAGAGACAAAGGCGGCAATATCATTACTAATATGGATGAGATAGTTCAAGTGGCTGCAGAGTTCTATAGAGATTTATACAGTACCAGTGGCACCCACGACGATAATGGAAGAGAGAATAGTCTAGAGGAATTCGAAATCCCACAGGTAACGCCGGAAGAAGTAAAAAAAAGCCTTAGGAGCTATGCAAAGGGGGAAGGCCGCTGGGGAGGATCAGGTAATAGCAGATTTGTTGAAAGATGGTGGGCAGATTGTTCTAGAGAAACTGGCCACCCTGTATATGCAATGCCTCATGACCTCGAGCGTACCGGAATCTTGGAAGACCGCTAACATAATCCTAATCCATAAAAAAGGGGACGCCAAAGACTTGAAAAATTATAGACCGATCAGTTTACTGTCAGTTGCCTACAAACTATTTACTAAGGTAATCTCAAATAGAATCAGGAACACCTTAAACTTCTGTCAAACAAAGGACCAGGCAGGATTCCGTAAAGGCTACTCAACGATAGACCATATTCACACTATCAATCAGGTGATAGAGAAATGTGCCGAATATAACCAACCCTTATATATAGCTTTCATTGATTACGAGAAAGCGTTTGGTTCTGTCGAAACCTCAGCAGTCATGGAGGCATTACGGAATCAGGGCGTAGACGAGCCATATGTAAATATACTGAAAGATATCTATAGCGGCTCCACAGCTACCATAGTCCTCCATAAAGAAAGCAACAAAATCCCAATAAAGAAAGGCGTCAGGCAGGGAGATACGATCTCTCCAATGCTATTCACAGCGTGTTTACAGGAGGTATTCAGAGACCTGGATTGGGAAGAATTGGGGATCAATGTTAATGGAGAATACCTTAGTAACTTGCGATTCGCTGATGGAGGTGGCTTAGATGTACAGACAGCTGACTGATACAACCCTCTCCCCTCTTGTGAATATGAAAGGCATTGATTATCTCCCTGATTAGCTGATCCTTATGGTGCGATAAAACTGTGGTATCATTGTAAGGCGGCCAGCGCCCATGTTGTGAGCAATGCCTTGCTTAGTAAACTCAGGGGACCAATTGCAATGCATGCTCACTGACCTGGAGAGGCAAAGCAGAAGAGTAGGTGTAAAAATTATTCTGCAGGAAACTAAAGTAATGTTTAACAGTCTCGGAAGAGAACAGCAATTTACAATAGGTAGCGAGGCACTGGAAGTGGTAAGGGAATACATCTACTTAGGGCAGGTAGTGACGGCGGATCCGGATCACGAGACGGAAATAATCAGAAGAATAAGAATGGGCTGGGGTGCGCTTGGCAGGCATTCTCAGATCATGAACAGCAGGTTGCCATTATTGCTCAAGAGAAAAGTGTATAATAGCTGTGTCTTACCAGTACTCACCTACGGGGCAGAAACCTGGAGGCTTACGAAAAGGATTCTGCTTAAATTGAGGACGATGCAACGAGCTATGGAAAGAAGAATGATGGGTGTAACGTTAATGGAGAAGAAAAGAGCAGATTGGGTGAGGGAAGAAACGCGAGTCAATGACATCTTAGTTGAAATCAAGAAAAAGAAATGGGCATGGGCAGGACATGTAATGAGGAGGGAAGGTAACCGATGGTCATTAAAGGTTACGGACTGGATTCCAAGGGCAGGGAAGCGTAGCAGGGGGTGGCAGAAAGTTAGGTGGGCGGATGAGATTAAGAAGTTCGCAGGGACGACATGGCCACAATTAGTACATGACCGGGGTTGTTGGAGAAGTACGGGAGAGGCCTGTGCCCGGTGGTCCGGTGTAGTAGTTAACGACAAATCTAAAAAAAAAGTAGCTCCGGTACTTACCACAATGTTTTAGGTAGCATTGACAAAGCGATTGACGCAAACCTTAAAGGCCTTGCGGTTAAAGTGTTCTGTTTTGTGGACGATCTTTTGGTTATAGTCGAACATGGTGTTTTGGACATAAGAGTAAAGGAGGTTTTAACATGTTCAAGGACAACAGCCAAGGACTGCATTTCACTGTTGACTTACCAAAAAATGGCAAGCTACAGTTTTTAGATTTGTCCTTAACTACCACACCGGACTACGTTTGCTGGTAATACAATCCACGATCAGAAAAACCCTTGCTTAGCTATAATTCAGGACACTCAAAAGTCGTAAAAAGCGGCATAGCTTTCTCGTGCCTGTGGGCAGCCTTAACTAAGTCTTGCCTGGAAAAAATAAGAGACTTTCAGCCAACAAGTTATCAGACTAAAAAATGCAGGATATGAAAACCACCTACTGTATACATCAACCTATAAGTTGATTCGTTATGTGCACAATGGCTATCAGAAAGAGCGCAAAAGAAAGATTGACAGCAAAAAAATTGTGTCAATACCACGTGCACACAAAATTTCGCATAACTTAAAAAACGTAGGTGGCAGATATGGTCAACGAGTAGTTTTTTCAGCACCAAACAAACTCGGAAAAATATGTGCCGGACTGGATCGTAGAGTTTCAACAAAAATAAAAATAAATGGTCGTAATTGCACGGTCAAGCATAAAGAAAAACTTGTCGAGTGCAGGTCATCCATAGTCTACTGTTTGCCCATATCGTGTGGAAAAGCATACATCGGCCAAACAGGTCGGTGTGTAAACACAAGACTTTTGGAGCACAAAAGGTCATTGGGGGGAAAAATTCCTTCCCACATTAAGGGGCACTGCTCACAAGATTGGTGCTGGCCACTTTACAATGATACTACAGTTTTATCACACCATAAGGATCAGCTAACCAGGGAGATAATCGAAGCCTTTCATATTCACAAGAGGGGAGAGGGCTGTATCAGTCAGCCGTCTGTACATCTAAGCCATGGTGAGGTTGCCTTCTTGGAAGTATACTAAAAGAAGAAAAAAATATATAAAAGAATTGTGTAATAAAAATAGTTGTTAGGGTTGCAACAAATACGATAGGATTGCACACCATGATAGATGGGTGCCATATCTTTGTCGCCCGAGTATGCGCGGGCAAATGATTTTTAAAAAATGCCTTTAATCTTGCTTTGTTTTTCTTTGACGCCTGAGAGTGTGCAGGTATATAAATATGAAGTATGTGTTCTGAAATAAAATAGTTGCGAGTGCACCGAGTGTCATCTTTTCTTGTGTGTCTTCACTGTGTCCGTGTCAGTGCACTGCTTCACCAGCAAGGTATGATGTTCAGTTGGCCCACCTCCAAGGTTCAAGTTGGTCCATCCCTAAATTTAAATTGGCCCACCCTCACATTGCCACTTGACCTACTACCAGATTTTAAGTTGGCCCATCCTCAAATTTCAACTTGGCACACTACCAAAGTTCAAATTGGCCCACCCTCAAAGTTCAAATTGGTCCACCCCTAAATTTAAATTGACCCACTCCCAAAGTTATGTTGGCCTACACCTAAATTTCAATTTGGCCCACCCCTACTGTGGTTTTCCCCATGGATTTTCTGTGGACCCTATGTATCTATATTGTTATTCTCTCTAATCAATCTTCTTTTCAACTGTTCCTCATCGCTGATAAAGCTACCAATCGTCTACATTTACACCATTATAATGATTAAATGTCGTAAGTTCGCAAATTACGCATTTTCGTGCAGGTACAAGGCACTACACTTTTCGCGTGGCTGACAGGTCTTGCTGCGGTACTCGCAGAAGAATGCTTATGCATTAAAATATGTTGGGAGTGCCTATTAACTAGCGGGCATATGTTGGTCCTTCCACGTTTCCAATGTGCTAGCATACCTGTGTGGTTTGTTAGCAGCAGACACTGCGTTGCAGGCCCCACTAGAGTTACTGTATGTATATGCTACCTACGGTAGCATATACAGTAACTCTAGGCCCCACCTGTTGCGCATCCACCTGGCGTGGGAGGCAGTCCACAGCCGCTTAGCGCCAGTAGATGGCGCTACAAGCGGAAGTGCTTCTCTTTGCTGCCTGTTACTGGTGCTCTAAGCAGCCTCCACAGAGCACAGGCCACACGATTGCGTGTTCCCTTTCATGAAGGACCACCAGGGGCAGCACACTCTCAAGTTCAACAAATGGCCACAGAGGGCGAAAAAATCGACCGCGCGCCGCTGCTAACAAAGCCAGCGTAGTAGCATCACTTCGGGATGCTTACGTTAGTTTCAACAGTTCCCGCTAGAGGCGCCGTAATAAGCGCAATTTTATCTTACAAACTTTCTCTTACAATTACCGAAGCATTTTTGTTACATAAAAAACAGGGCAAAATTATCATTGCTAATTAGATATCGTACTCTTTGTTAGTAAGTTTATTGTTGCTTTGTCATTGTAATCGCAAATAGCGTTCAGCATCATCAATCTTTCACGTGACCTCTGGCTTGGATTTTAAATTTTTACCGGTATTTTCGAGTGCACGGCAGCACGGATTCATTTGTTCGTACATTCAGACTGGTTGCTTCTTTGTTTCTAAACCTAGTTTATCGCGCTTCGATGTCGCATTATTTAACTTGGGGTGACGTGTTTGCAAGCGGACATGCAAGCCAGAAAGTTGGGTTTCGGTCGAGAGCCATCCAGAACATGTCTGCATCGAAACGGGAGCTGAATTTTGCTGCGGCTGACAACGGCGATAACGCTGAGTCGTTTAACACCGCTGCTTGAATCGTTATATAATATCCATCTCATCAGGCACGTACCCAGGATTTTTTTTCGGGGGGGGCCCACCACCTCCATCATCATCATCATCATCATCATCATCATCCTGTTTTTATGTCCACTGGAGAACGAAGGCCTCTCCCTGCGATCTCCATTTACCCCTGTCCTGCGCCAACCGATTCCAACTAGTGCCCGCAAATCTCCTAATTTTATCGCTCCACTTAGTGTTTTGTCCTCCTCGATTGCGTTTTCCTTCTCTTGGTACCCATTCTGTAAGCCTAATGGTCCAACGGTTATCTAACCGGCGCATTACATGACCTGCCCAGCTACATTTTGTCCTCTTGATGTCAATTAGAATATCGTCTATACCCGTTCGCTCTCTGATCCAAACCACTCTCTTTCTCTCTCTTAACGTTATGCCTAGCAATCTTCGTTCGATCGCTCTTTGCGCGGTCCTTAACTCATTCTCAAGTCTCTGCCCCATATGTCAGCACTGGCAAAATGCACTGATCGCATCCCTTACTTTTCAATAATAATGGTAAGCTTCCAGTCAGGAGCTGGCAATGTCTGCCGTATGCAATCCAACCTATTTTTATTCTTCTGTGAATTTCCTTCTCATGATCAGGGTTCCCTGTGATTAATTGACCTAGGTAAACGTACTCCTTCACAGTCTCTAGTGGCCGACTGGCGATCCTGATCTCTTGTTCCTTTGCCCGGCTATTTATCATTATCGTCATCTTCTGCATATTAATATACAACCCCACTCTTACACTCTCTCTGTTAAGGTCTCCAATCATTTGTTGTAACTCGTCTGCATTGTTGTTGAATGGAACAATGTCATCGGCAAACCGAAGGTTGCTGAGATATTTGCCGTCGATCTTTACTCCTAAGCCTTCCCACTTTAATAGCTTGAAATCTTCTAAGCACGCACTGAATAGCTTTGGAGATATTGTGTCTCCCTGTCTGACCCATTTCCCTATAGGTATCTCCCTGCTTTTCTTGAGTAGAATTAAGGTAGCTGTAGAACCTCTGTATATATTCTTACGCGAAGGACGAGCCAGTAAGACGAGAAACTATTTACAGATTATATTTACAACAACGGTTGCAGCGCTGACCGGTCAGATTCACAGCGCGAGCCCAGTTCGTTCTTCCTCCTCTTTTCTGGAGTGATGGCGCCCACGCACTTCGTTCAAACAAACAAATACCACACGCATGTAGTAATATTTTTCAAGCTTTTCACGTAAGCGTTCTGTAGTCCTTGATTACGTAGTGCCTCTAGACTGCTGGTATCTCTACTGAATCAAATGCATTTTCGTAATCTATATAAGCCACATAGAAAGGCTTATTGTACTCTGCAGATTTCGCGATAACCTGATTGATGACATGGATGTGATCCATTGTAAAGTATCTCTTCCTGAAGCCAGCCTGTTCCCTTGGTTGACAAAATCCAGTGTTGCCCTTATTCTATTGGAGATTATTTTGGTAAACATCTTATATAGCACAAAGGAGCAAGGTAATGGTCCTATAATTTTTCAATTCTTTAACGTCTCTTTTTTTGTGGATTAGTATAATGTCTGCATTCTTCCGGTTTTCTGGGACCCTTGCAGTCGATATACACTTCGTATAAAGAGCCGCCAGTTTTCCAAGCATTATGTCTCCTCCATCTTTGGTTAAATGGACTGTTATTCCATCTTCTCCTCCCGCTCTTCATCGTTTCATGTCTTCTGACTTCATCGCTAGTTATAGGAGTTTCTGTATCCTGTTCATCACGGCATCGTGGCTCCTCTGGGTACTGTATACAGGTCAGCTTAGAATTTTTCCGCTGCTTTTACTGTATCTTCGAGATTGCTTGTGATATTATCCCTCTTATCTTTTAGAGCATACATCATGGTTTGTCCTATGCCAGGTTTCTTTTTTACTGATTTCAGGCTGCGTTCATTTTTTTTTACGGCTTCTTCAGTCTTTTTTTTCATGTTATAGTTTCGAATATCACTTATTTTCGCCTTGTGGATAAGTTTTGACAGTTCCGCGAATTGCGTAACGCTGTGCGGCCGCCAGTCCCATACAACCACGTAAAGCGCAGGACTCTGCGATTCTAGACGTACTGCGCTCACCGAGAAAGGTTAGAAAAACACCCACATAAGCACAGCAGAGAAGTGGCTACGTGAGGCGGTTCGACCGATAACTGTATAGAAGCGTCATTCAAAGCAAGTAATTATTCGCCACTTCCGGCGGCGTTTTCTCTACTTCCTTTTTAAATAAAAAGATGTTGATCCATAAATATTCTCATAAACAACGGTTAACATTTTTATTATTCACTTTTGCTTGCAGTTTGGTTGCTGCGTTGGCTCTCTCCCTTTGTAGATCGCTTAATTTCTCAACTCCTTGCGATTTTTGTTTCCGGTTTCCAATTTTGCACGAAAAGTGCTATACAATTAAGGAAAAACAGACGAGGTAACTGGCGACAGTCATCTTGCTTATGGGTTTAAGGGTTATTGCAGGGTTTCATGATGGACGCTCTTTCACATCATTTTATTTCCCACCTTATCTAACCCATATCACGTGTATATGGTTCCGGGCATCTGCCAGCGTCGCGGCGAGCCGTAACTCAAGGAAAAAATGAAGCAAAGGGAAAAGTTAAACGCAATTGGTGTTTTCTCCGGCCGCAACTCGTTCCATGAGAGTACAGACCAGCTGAGTAACAGCCGCATCCCTCTCCTGGTCCCAGGATCAGCCTAAACAAAGAAGGTTGAACTAACAAAAGCAACAGCTATGCGCGTGACGGTTGAATAGATGGTGACAACTGGGCGCATCTCGAGTTAATCGCGCGGGTGCGCAATCTATGAGAAAACTGTCCTTCACATTAGAAGAGATGCCGATAACTACCGCCATCTAAAAGGAGTGAAAAAGGCAGCATAAGGCTGACCGATGAACAGCTGCCAAGTCTCAACATTAATCTGGCGGCGCTTTAGGAATGTGTGAAGAGTGGTGGCGTGGGTGTGGAGGGGGGGGGAGGTATGCCACTTGATTTCGGGGGGGGGGGGGGGCCGGGCCCCCCCGGGCCCCTTCCCTGGGTACGTGCCTGCATCTCATTAACATACAGGCGGGGACAAGTTAACAAACTAGATCCTGCATTACATATGGGCAGTCAGGATCTAAGTTGCTGTTTCCTAAATAAACCTTTACTTGCGAGGCTGTCGTTGTACACACACAATCAGGAGGAAAGAAAGCGATATCGGAACGCGTGTCTCAGTTTTCACCTTATTGTAGCTGTGGTCGTAGGTGACTGAGTAGCCTTATCAATATACATATTAAACTTTTTTTTTTCGAGTCCGCCGGCAACGTCTTTCGTCCACAAAACCAAATAATCCTTTGGTAAAATGAAGTGAAAGTACAGAATTTAATGTATTAAACAGTTGCAAGCATGATAATTGGGCATGGCGGCACCGCAGTGAACATGTCGAGTAGCCCTTTCGTCTTCCTGATACAGGCGCTCGGCCTCCTGCTTTCCTGCGACTGCTTTGGGAGCGGCATCCGGACACACAACCGCACCGCATCAGCACTGACTGCTCCGCCAAATGCCGAGTGCTGCGAAGCGCCACTTGCCGAGCTGGGTCGCGACGCCTTTCTTGGACAGCTGGACCGACTGGCCTACGCCCCCTTTAGAAGCGTATCGGCCACCCCAACGCTATCGACACCATTCACCTATAAACAGTGTGACGCGCCTGACAACGGCATTGGGCATGGCGGCACCGCAGTGAACATGTCGAGTAACCCTTTCGTCTTCCTGATACAGGTGAGAAAACATTTTGGCAAATGTCACAAAAGTAACGACATCTTTCTTGTGGTGCTGCCGTGCCCAGGCAAAGTGTGTGAAACTGTGTGTAATTGTATCACGTCCTTGAGGTACTTACTGATGCTTGCTGGGGATGTAGAAAGTAACCCCGGCCCTACCAATCAAGAAGTCTTGACCGAAATTCGCAGGGTGGCTGCTGACATGACTGATCTGAAGAATGACAACAAAGCTCTAACTGAATCTCTGGATGCCATCCATGTGAAATTAGATACTTTGTCAAACCTCGAGGGCAGAATAGCAGGCGTTGAGGATAAAATAGCGACACTTGAAAATGCCATTAGTAGTCCTGCACTCCAGGTTGATGATCTCGAAAATAGAAGCAGAAGATCAAACTTAATCTTTTATGGCATTCCGGAAGTAGAAAATGAGAAACCTGACGACCTCAAAAGAACAATCTCTGATAAGATCATCAAGGGTACCATCGGTGTCACGGTTTCGGGAATCGAGAAAATGCACCGCCTAGGTACTAAAGCAGAAAATAAAACGCGACCTGTTATCCTCAAGGTGCAATGTTTCGAGGACAAGGCGAACATATTAAAGAATTGTTCGAAGCTAAAGAATTCCAACATATCTGTGGGTGAAGATTTTTCTATCCGTGTGCGTAACATCCGAAAAGAACTTTGGAACAGCAGCAAGAGCAACCGAGATAGGGGCGAAAAAGTTACACTTGTGTACGACAAGATTAAAATCAATGGCCAGGTTTACGTCTGGGACGAACATAAAGGAGCCCGAGTGCCCGTGGGAAAGAAACCTGCCGTCCCAAAGAAAAAAAACTGACTAAACATGAAACGCCCTCCAGCCTAGTGATAGTGAACATAAATGCCCGAAGTGTTATGAACAAAAGCACGGAACTTGAGGCATTTATTATAGAACATAGACCAGATATTTTAACAATAACCGAAACATGGCTTTCTCCTGATGTTTCAAGCAGCGATATCTTCCCTCCGGGTTATACTGTCATGCGCAAAGATAGGTCCTCTCGCGGTGGTGGCTTAGCAATTTTGATAAGGGAAAATATTTACGTCACACCTATGCCTGAAATGGTTGATGCTGAAGCACTTTGGTGCAAAATCATGACAGATCGATCCTCCCTTTTTATAGGCACCATGTACCGGCCCCCTAATACTTCCTATGATATGCTACACGTGCTAGCAAATTATATGGAAAATCATTTTACACTTACTACAAAGCTAATCCTTACGGGGGATTTCAACCTTGCCAGTATTGCATGGGACTCCCTTGATAACATAGCTGATAGAACTCACGCAGAGGTACTGCTTGATCTTTGTTTTAATCTTGGCCTTAGACAAATCATACGAGAGCCAACACGTGTTACTGCAAAAAGCAGGAATGTACTTGATTTGACGTTTGTGAGTGATGCTATCGCAGAAGACCGTGTTTCATGGGAAGTTGTCGACGGCATATCGGACCACAAAGCTTGCTTACTGTTAGGCACACCTCCGCCTACCCAAAAAGGGAGTACACGAATTTTCGACTGGGCGAATGCCGACGACGTCAGCGTTCTTGATTATCTAGATCACTCTTACTCCACTTTTACAACGTTGTCGAATGATAATACAGTTTCAGTGAATGGATTATGGTCAACATTAGAAAGCATCATTCAGCACTGTTTATCAAAATATATTCCCACAAAGATCAAACCAGTACGTAGGACAAACCCTTGGATAACAAGAAACATATTACAACTAAAGCGAAAAATTGCCAGATTAAGGAAACTGAGAAATAAACTACCGCTACCAGGCTACACTAATAAAATACGCGAAAACTCCCTGGCACTAAAGTCAGCCGTAAAAAAGGCAAAAGATGAATACATGAATGTCACCTTAAGTAATTTTATCAAAACATCTCCGTCTAAATTTTGGCGGTACCTTAATCCAAAGTCACGTCAGACCAGTAATCCATCACCAAGTGAAGCTATGGCAAAGGCTACAGAGTTCAATGAATACTTTATTTCAGTATTTACGCAATACAACAGCAGACAACCCAACCTTCAATCCCTTCCTAGCTACTCAGCAGAACTAGACGACTTAATCTTAACCGAGTCGGGAATTTTTTCCCTCTTACTTGAAATAGACCCAAAAAAAATCCTGTGGCCCTGACAACATACCAAATGCATTTTTGAAGCGCTACGCGGAATGGATGTCCAAGTTCTTACTGATTATTTTTTTTAAATCATTGCAAATGGGCGAGGTTCCGGTGAAATGGAAAACTGCTAGGGTTATCCCTATATATAAATCTGGTGACCCAACCTGCACAGCAAATTACCGACCAATCTCGCTTACTTGTACGGCCGGCAAAATCCTTGAACATATAATCCTAAAGCACATAATGTCATTCATAGAAAAAAATAATTTTTTTGTCCCTAATCAGCATGGTTTTAGAAAAGGATTGTGTACGACTACTCAATTGATTGAGACAATCCACGACTTAGCGATTACATTGGACAAATGCAGTCAAACCGACATGATATTCCTAGATCTATCTAAAGCATTCGATCGAGTTTCCCATCCAAAGTTGCTTCAAAAACTTATCCACTACCTCGGTGACAACAACATCACCAAGTGGATAAAAAGTTATCTTACAGGTCGACGTCAATATGTATGTTTCAAAAATTACTCTTCGGATTTCGGCGATGTGCTATCTGGCGTCCCACAAGGAGCCGTTTTAGCTCCTACCCTCTTTCTTCTTTTTATCAATGATTTACACATTAATACTAACGCCACAGTAAGAATGTTTGCAGATGACTGTGTTATCTACAAGGAAATAACCTGTCGTGATGATCAGATAACCTTAAACAGTGCACTTGAAAATATAACACAATGGTGCCAAACGTGGCAGATGGTGATTAACACTGAGAAAACAGTTTGTATGACTGTAACGAATAAAAGAGCGCCCATGAACTACCCGTATTATTTACAAGGACAGATGTTAAAGAAAGTAGAAGAGTATAAATATTTAGGTGTTATAATTTCATCAGATCTTAAATGGGACAAGCAGGTAACATATATTGTTAATAAATCACTGGCAGTTCTATACTCGTTAAAACTCTCGCTCAGATCCGCATCAATAGATACTAAACGCTTAGCATACCTGTCACTAGTTCACTCTATACTGGAATATGGAATAGTCTGTTGGTTTCCCTTCCGTAAGCAGTGCATAGCAAAATTGGAGAGCGTACAAAGGAAAGCGATTAGATTTATTTTTAATAAGTATCGCCGTCTTGACTCCCGCACAGAACTATTAAGGCGAGCTGAACTTCCCACTATACAAAATCGAGCTCGACTACTTCGTCTTAAGTTTCTTTTCCTTCTCCTTAATGGTAGTACGAAAATCAATACGAGTGACTACTTGCTACAGACAGATACACGTAGTTCTCGAACAAAACACACCAAGCACTTAACAGAATACAGATTCTACAATGACATATTTAGGTACTCATTTTTCCCACATGCAATCTGTGAATGGAACATGTTGCCCGATGACGTTGTCACCAGTACATCGCTCGAAACTTTTATCGCCAAGTTATCAAACTATGCTCTGTAGCTACCACCTGCACATAGGTGCGCTGCGTCGTAAAATGGCATTCTAATTCACTTAGCAGTGTCTTGTATTCTGACGTGACATAAACACCTGCTGAATCTTGTCTTTTGCGCACTGCACATTAAAAAAAAACAATAAAAAATTTATTTTCTTTCCTTGTTCTTCTGTGTGCTAAACCTTCCAGCATGTTGTTTACTACCATTTTTCCCCGCTCCTGTTATAGAAATTGTGTAATGATTATAGAGTGCATATATGTACTGCCTTGTACACCCAAACTTATCTATGTCCGCGCCTATACTTGAACTGTGTTCTCTTGAAGATGTATCTTACCCCTTTCCTGCAACAGCCTCATATGTGAGGCTAGCAGTATGTTCAAATAAAATAATAAATAAATAAAAAATTCACCCATATTTCGTACTTGTTGGTTCCAAACGTTCTTGCTGTTCAGCTTGGTTTACAGTAGGGCATTTATTTTTGCAGTAGTGAAGCGGTGCATTATTTTCGTGCAGAAAAATAATCCATCAGTTCTAATAGCTTCATGACTTTCATGCATTTGCTTGTGGAACCAGCAGTGTGATCTCTTCTAGTGTATAAATGAACGCACAAATAAATGTTCTCATTTGTGATCGTAATAATATTTAGGCTGTTGACATGCATTGTAGATAGGCACACATCAATTTTATGGACAATAGCAATATTTATTTAACATGCTGCTTAAGCACCCTAGAACAGACAGTGCACATTTGCATGTGTTATGTCACACCTTTATGTCACACCTTTATGCATTTCATATTGCAAAACGTTGCTTTTTCAATTTCTAATTCAGTCAAAATTTCTGTTCCAGACATGCAGCAATGAGGACGGCACCAGTATAAAGCAACACACTCCACGCACTATACAGAAGCTGCTGCCTGCTACAACAAGGTCATTGTGTGGACGTTGGCTACTACTACAAGGTAAACAACGCATGGTTCAGAAATAAATATGTTTGATATATGCTGTATTGGCTTGCTGTTTGCAGCAGATATGAATGTTTGTTCATATTTATGGTTCAGTATAATTGGTTCGAACATAAAAGAAAACACACATAAGTTTGGCTAATCTGTGCTGTATCTCATGTGTCACCGTTTTGCCCCAACAGAGTCTATGCCAAGCACATCATGGTCATCACAGGAGCTCCTATCTACACCAACAGGAAGGGGCTGGAGCCGAAGTTGCAAGGCTTTTACACCACGAACAAAAAAGCGCATGCAGACGATTTTGGATGAGATATCAAGTCTGCAGAGGACTGTGTCAAGACTGAAAAGAGCTTCAGCCACCATTAACCAGCATGGACATTTGGCACAGTCATCCAGGTAACTCAAAAAGGACTTTCTAGAAATTCTTCTTCTTCAGATGCACCTGCAACTTCTGACCACGCACGGACGACGCTGGCCAAAAGAGTTCCGTCAGTTTGCCCTTAATCAGCTTCCTGGCCATGTCAATCCCATTTGTGCCAAGTGTAATTATTCTTCTATAAATGCAAGCTTTTTCATTGCCTATTCTCGTTAGAAATCATCCTCATCCAAACATAAAGGTCAACCGATTCATTGCTGATACTTAATACCAGTCACTGTCTAGTAGCTTAACATATCTGTAGCAGTATCTTCTAGTGTATGTTGTCATGCACAATTCCTCCCCTGAAATGGCTGATGCAGCATCGGCATGCGTCTTGCATTAACCTACGCACCATGTGCTATGCACCATTTTACATTTCTTGATGTTTTTAGCCTTCAATGCTTGCAGAGCAGAGTGGCTTCTTTCTTGAATGCAAGCTTTCTCATTTTCCATATTTCTAGTCTTGTTGATGATTGCTCTTCTTCCTCGATAGCCTGGGTCTTTGCGCAAGCTACACTGAAGTGATTGATTGCAGAATCTGGTTTTGCTGCCCCACTTGGTTGTGGTAACCGTGTTACGTTTCTCGGATGTGGGGGCCTGGTCAGTTGCATTGGTAAGCAGTCTCTCGAGGTAAGCATTTGCTCCTGCAGTCCTCACAGCAGCATAGACTCCCAGTATACACACACCGTAACTGGTGCCCCCCATCCGTTCTTTCCTGCTGCAGCCATGGGCAAATTGTGCTTGTGGCCTACCTCGGCCATGATTTGCTCAAAACGGAGACTAGCATATGTGCTTATAGGATTCGAAGTGTATGAAGTTGATAGCCATATGGGTGGAAGGGCTCGCAAAAATGGCTGCCAAAGGTGACGCCCACGAAAGCGACTTGTCCACATTGAGAGATAGTGGGACACCAAGTGTGAACCACACATTAGCGGCCCTCGAAAGAAAATAAATGTGCAGGTTGGAAAGGAGTCAATGCTAAAATGATGGGTAGTCCATGTCGCTGTGTAGGCTGCGGCAGCAGATGCCTGTGCCACCTGATTGCTTCACAATGGAAGTTGCTCATCTTTAACAGTGACTGTCGCTGCAAACAGATGCGACGCTCTGTCCAATTTGTTTGTACTGCTGGTTGTCGCTCGTTACCAGACCACCACATGCAACAAAGGCAAGCATTATGCCTGTAAGTAGGCGGCTGAATGTATCCTATGTGAATGCTCACTGTTGCCATATGGTTCGTAGCCAATGTATAATGTATTGTCTGAACCTCATGCGGTGATTGATTGCTGTTATCTCACTTGGTTAGTGTCGCCGTGTTATGTTTTTCGAATATTGCGGCCTGGTCAGTTGCATTGGGAAGCAGTCTCTCAAAGTAAGCATTTGCTTCTGCAGTCTGCACAGCGACATAGACTCCCAATTTACGCACACCGTGATTCGTGCTCCCCATTCACCCTTTCCTGCTGCAGCCATGGGAAAATTGCGCCTGTGGCCTTTCTCGGCTACGATTAAGCCCGAACAGAAACCAGCATACGTGCTTACTTAGTCTGACGTGTATGAAGTTGGGTGGAAAAGCCCGCAAAATTGGCTGATGAAGGTGATGCCCACAAAAGCGACTTGTCCATATTGTCATGTGGTAGTGACGTTAAAGAACACAGTAGCAATACTGTAAAAGACAAAACTAGCTCTTATTGGGCGAACCTGTGCCCACAAAACAGGCTACACTTAAAGCACAACAACAGCGGCGAACACAGTCAGCGATCGAAAATCTGATCAGCGGGTCAAGCGCGTCGGCTTTATACAGCAGTCGTCGAATGTTCCAGGCTAATCACTGGGACCCGCATGTCTACCACGAAGTTCTACACCATTCGCGTCACACAATGAAATCAGATACCACAAGGTTCGGCGACAACAGATAACAACAACAGATAGAAGCATCGATAACATTCCAGAAACTTCCTATACATGTAGGCGAGTCCTGCGCTGTGCGATAACATTTTTTAAGCAGTGAAACATGGTCACCCGAGAAAGATCAACATGCACACGTGTCAATATTGAGACAATGTGGGACACCAAGTGTGAGCCACACATTAGCGGCCCCCCAGAGAAAAGAAACATGCAGGTTGAAAGGAGTTGACGCTAAAATGCCGGGTAGTCCATGTCGCTGCGTTGGTTGTGGCAGCAGATGCCTGCATCACCCGATAGCATCGCAATGCAAGTTGCTCATCTTTCACGGCAACTGCCGCTGCAAACAGGTGGCACACACTGTCCAATCTGCTTGCGCCGCTGGTTGTCGATCGTTACCAGACCACTATGCGCGACGACGACGGTGAGTCGTTCACGAGCTCACGTCAATGATTCCAGCGCATCTCGACATGCAAATTTTATTTCTGCTATTGCACGTGAATGTACACTGCTTGTCTTCTGCCAATAAAGTCACACGTTCCGTTCACTTACTTGTGGCTTATTTATTTTATTTACTCTCATACCCACAGCGCCATTTAGGCATTACAGTGGGGGGGTTGCATACATCAATGTAAACAGCTTATGGCATCGAATTAACAGCATTATACTACACAATACAATGAAAGAGAAAAAGAGAAAAAAAAACGCAAAAATGACATGACAAAAATGGTACATCAGGATATCAATGTACAGCACGCAGGAAACGGCATCATACAATTAAGTAATAAAGCACTATATAATGATAGCAAACTCTGCAATTACTGTATACTGTAAAATAAAGAAGAAAATTTCAAAGAGCATTTGCAAAATGTTCATTATTAAGTATACTAACTACGGCAGCAGGCAGTCGATTCCATTCTAAAATGGTTTTGGGGAAAAAGGTGCTTTTGAATAGTTTAGTTCTACAAGTGTATTCCCTAACCTTGAGCTCGTGATCTGTTCGTCTGGATATATAATGTGGCTGAAGAATATACTTATTACGGTCTATTCCGATTTGGCCATAAAATATATTGTGAAAAAGTTTCAAGCGTAATGCCTGCCTTCTCTTTTCTAAGGTGTCCCATTTTAATGTTTGTTTTGCGCTAGTAATGCTAAGGTTTCTGTCATAGTTGCCGATTACGTACCGTGCTGCTATATTCTGAACTCTCTCAAGTTTATCTCGGTAAGTACACGTAGGAGGGTCCCATACGGTACATCCATATTCTAAAATGGGTCTAACATAGCTTTTGTACAGAAGATCGCGAGCCTGCTGGGGAAAGAGTTTTGTATTGCGCCGTACAAATCCTAACACTTTGCATGCCTTTGCTGTAATGAAATCAACATGCCTGTGCCAACATATGGACGGTGTGAGGAATCCACCCAAGTACTTGTACTCGTGAACAATCTGCAATGGGGAACCGGATAGATAATATACGGCTTCTGGCATACACTTTTTTAGTAAGGCGCATGTGGACAGTTTTCTGTGTGTTTATTTGCATATATGACTCTCTGCACCAGTTTTGTAGTTTAACTAAATCATTTTGCAAAATAACAGTATCAGCAATGCTTGTAATTTCCCTATATATTATCAGATCATCAGCAAACAATCTTACGGAAGAAAAAATAGTGTTGGGAAGGTCATTTATAAATATTAAGAAAAGCAATGGGCCCAATACCGAGCCCTGGGGGACGCCAGACGTTACGCGGGCCGCACTAGATTCTGCGCCATTTACCTTGTTTGTATTGGCGTCAGTAGAGGTGCTTTGGTCTCCTGGCAATTAGAACGCACCAGCTACGCAGCAGCCAAGGCATTGGGGCACGCCGCATAGCCGACAGGGCAAGCACGGCGCATACCAGCGTACGCTACCGGTAAAAAGTGGCCATACTGAATTTTGCTCTGAAAAAAAAAACTGGCTGTGGCTTAGCTAAGGTTAAGCCCAGGATGCGAAGCATACTAGCCTTTATTTTAACGCGACAGCGTTAAGGAGCTCGTGTCGCAGAAAAGCCGGTGTCGTCAGCGTCGGCTCAGGCGTGCGGCGCTTGCTCAGGCGCACATTTCGTTGTCGCGCCAAACGCTGCGTTGCTCGACGCTCACCGCGTCCGATGCGGGGCGCGTAGTCGCTGCACCGTAGCAAAGCCACCTAGAAACAGTCTCTGTAGCACGCCGCATCCTTCGCTTCTCATTCCAACGAGCAGCTCTGTCTCCAGGAGGCATCTCACCTCGTGAGTGTCTAGCAGAGGCAAGCGCAGCTGCTTATATACCGCCGCGACGGCGCGAGTTGGAGCCCCGTTTCTCCTCTGTCGTGACGTCACGGTGTCACGTGGTCAGCCTTGAAGGCGACGCCGCGAGCGACGGCGCGAGTTGGAGCCCCGTTTCTCCTCTGTCGTGACGTCACGGTGTCACGTGGTATTGAAGGCGACACCGCCGCGCCTGAGGAGCTGGGTTGAGCTCCAGTAATATGCTTCGCATAAAAACTGACTTCCGCTTCCGGGGGGGAAGAAGAAGAAGTGCAACGTCCATAGCTGGTGTTCACATCGGCTCTATCTTCTTGAAATGTTTTGGCCGAGATTTTCTGTGGATACCAGCCCTAATTATGTACCATTCGAACCGTGAGACCACCAGGACTCTAGATACCAAGTTATCAGGTGCGACATTTTTTTCCGGGACTGCGACCACTTTTGCGTCACGAGCACGCCGTCGCCGCGCTAAGGCTAAGCGCGTGCGCCAGGTGCTCGGCCTACCAGGCTACCTGGCGCATTCCCACGCGTGTCCATGCGAGCTCTGCTACGACGCACAAGCCCCTGGCCAAATCTGCGAAGCATGGAAGTCCAAGTATGTGGCAAAGATATTTCCCCAGAAGAGTTAGCCCCTGAGATGGGCTGGTGTACCGCCCGTTCCCGTCGGTGTACCGCCCGTCGCCCAGACGAGCAACGGGGCCAAAAACTATCCCAAGAACAATAACCTAGGACGCAAGAGTCTCGCTATAGACCCAGGCAGCAAGTTAGAACTCAAGTTCTCAAGGTCGGGCGCATGCTCCCACTACCAGCAAATGAGATCAAGATCATCGTCAGACCCAAAGGAGCCCTCAATATTTCCAAGGTCGGCAGCCCTACGGTGACTGCAGCTATTCAAGCAACGCAACTTAGCTCAGAAAACAGTCAAAACAACACAATCTGCTCGAACAACCAGCAAAACATCATGGTGATCAGCACGCCCAGCCCACAAAATGCGGACCGGTACGTAAGAATCAAGTCCATCCAAGTCAACGGGGTAACCCACGAGGTCAGCGCGTACGAAGCCGCCCCAGATAATACTACCAAAGGAGTCATCAGAGGCATCCCTCTCACCGATAACGCCAGACAAGTCGACGCTAACATCATAAATGATCGTAATCCTCTAGCCCTGGCCACAAAGTGAATCGGTTCCACCACGACCATCGTCATTGCCTTCGACAGACCTGACGTACCATACATGGTTCGGTATAGCGCAACACTAATCTCATGCTCCCTGTACCGCAAGCAGATCGATATCTGTTACCACTGCGGCCGTCTCGGGCACCGCATGGACGTTTGCCCATTCCCAAATAACAAGATCTGCCGGGGCTGCGGAGCTCGCAACCCAGATCAAGATCATCAGTGTACACCCAAGTGCGCGTTGCGTGGTGGACCCCACCCCACAGCAGACAAAGCTTGTACTGCCAGATACAAAACGCCGTATGTTATACGAAGACGCCTCAGAGAACGCCGAGTAGCACAGCCTTCAGACCTCCAATCAGAAGATTTCCCATCCATGGAGACCAAGCACCGGTCCCGGTCCCACTCCCTCTCCAGACCGAGGTCGTTCCAGATCAAGATCCACGTCGACTCCAGGAGCCAGATATACTTCAGAAAAGGTGAGCGTCACAGAGGCCCTGACGGGCGTCTCGCAAGAGGGTCACGTAAAATTCCCCCCACTGCCTAAACCCAACACAGACCAAACAGATATTGAACACCTTAAGAAAGAAAACGCAATTATACGTGATTTAATCCAAAAGCTTGCCCAGGAGGTTCACAGCCTCAAACAACCCAAAATCCAACCCACACCCAACACCCCAGAACCCGCTACCAACAGCCAACCCGAAGAACTCTTAAGACCAGCCCCAAAAAAGCGAGCCCTCCAAGAAGGAGCTCAGGGCCAAGTACGCTCCGAAGTCAAGGATGTGCATGTAACACTCCAAAGCACGGTGGAAACTTTACAGAATTCTCTAATCGCCCTTATGCACACAGTCACCGCCATGGAAGCTAATATTCAAACCCTTTTCACACAAACCGTTTCCACCGCTCAAGCCGTAGCCATGGACACCAAAGGAACCGTCGCCGCCACCCTGCCACCTGTGGCATCCCCTATCCTTCATCATGGCCCACACTAACACTGACACAACATTGTGGCAGTGGATCTGCCAAGGCTACCTCCATAAACAACCCGTTCTCCGTCAACACCTCCGTACTACTTCATGTCAACCCGACGTAATCTTACTCCAGGAAACGCATGATACTCCGGTCAACCTTCCAGGATATCAACCTTTCACTGCGAACAACGCTCCACACGGAGTCTCCACACTCGTTCGAAAAAGAATTACCGTAATCGAACACGATTTCAGCAATCGGCGCATCGAACACCTCTTCATTGATCTCATCCCGCACAGAAAATGAAAGGAAGGAATATTTATCCTCAATATCTACAATACTCCATCTAAACGCCATAGCCGATTTCTAACCCTCTTCAAAAAGGCCCTTAACATTGCAGGCAGCAGCCCCCTTATGATTGGAGGTGACTTCAACCTACCGCACACAAGATGAGGTTACAGACACAGCTCTGCTGCAGGTCGTAACTAATGGCAAGACTCCCATGATCTCGGGCTTACACTCATTACTGACCCAGCTTTCCCCACTCGCCTCGGCACTCCTACTGAACGAGACACGACACCAGACCTCACTTTCACCAAAAACGCAGACAATGCCCATTGGCGCAACACCCAACACGACCTTGGGAGTGATCACTCTATCATCGAAATTACTCTCCCACACATAACAGCCGTTATGAGAAGAACAAGGGACTTTACTTGGATGGACTGGGATGCGTTCCGTAAACGCCGTGTAACAGCAACGACGAAAACTCCCATTACCGACACAGACTCATGCTCATGCGATCTACTGTCTGATACTAAATCGGCCATCCACATTATCACAACAGATGCCCCGAGTGAGCGCATGGACAGTAGACTCGCCCACCTTATCGAGGCCAAATCATCCATCCTCTAGATGGAAGGGACAACAGCTCAATAGAAGACTCAGATGGAAGGTCGCACTTCTCAACAAGGAAATTGAAGCACACTGCTGCGTTCTAAGTTAACAGCGATGGACACAGCTCTGTCACTTTCTAGACGGGCAACTCCACCACCCCCGATCATGGAAGATCCTCAAACATTTGATTGATAGCACCACCACCCGCTCATATTAACAAGATCGCCTCCCCAAGCTTTTATTCACAGAAAGCAAGACGCACGGCCAGGACCACGTTAAGAATTGCTTATGTCAAAAGTACATCCCATCTGGGCACACTCATCCTCACAGGCCATACACAGGGACATCCAACCCTGCTCTTGATGAAGATTTCAGCGTGACAGAGATTCATGCTGCCCTGCACAAGCTGAACAGCCGTTCGGCACCAGGCCCAGATGGTGTTATGAATAAAACACTAAGAAATCTAGATGACCCCTCGGTGCAACAACTCACCGAATACATCAACAATTGCTGGCGCCAGGGATCCATTCCTCCGACATGGAAAACGGCCGACGTAATTCTCATCCCCAAACCCGGCAACCATCTAGCCTTGCCAATCTCCGGCCCATATCGCTAACTTCATGTGTAGGCAAGGTCATGGAGCACGCACTCCTAACTCGTGTAAACACTCACCTCGAAGACACATGTGCTTACCCCCCTTCGATAATTGGCTTTAGACAGCATCTTTCTACCCAAAACGCTATGCTCCAACTTCAGCATCAAATCCGAGATGGCTAATCCCGTCACACAAAGGCTATCTTGGGCCTCGACCTTGAGCGCGCCTTCGATAACATAAGGCACTCCACCATCCTCGAACGCATCTCCTTGCTCAACCTTGGAGAACGCACTTACAACTATGTAAGAGACTTTCTATCCAATCGGAAGGCCTTTCTATCGGTCGGAGACATTCGATCGGAGGAACTCTCCCTCGGCAGCACGGGCACACCGCAAGACTCTGTCATTTCCCCAATACTGTTTAATCTGGTTATGCTCGGATTAGCACAAGAACTACAAAAACTCGACGGCATTGAACACACCTTATACGCCGACGACATTACAATCTCGGCAACAAAGGGCAGTTATGGCCAAATCGAAACTGCCCTACAAGACGCCATTGACGTCGTAGAAAATTATCTTGAAGGCACAGGACTCCGCTGTTCCCCTAAAAAGTCGGAGCTTCTCCTATACCGCCCCACACTCCGTGGACGCCCCCCACGAGGCTCCACGAATAAACGCCACTACGAGGAAATAGAGCTCAAGCTGAGGGATGGCAGACCCATACCCGTGGTCCCTAGCATCTGCGTTCTTGGTATGACCATAGGAGCCAACAGAGCTAACTCTACGGCTATCGCCAAGATCCTTCGACAGACCACTAATACATCCAGACTGCTGAAACGAGTGACCAACCGACCAGGGGGTATGAAGGAAAAAAGCCTCATCCGCCTTGTCCAATCTTTTATCATCTGTCACATTACTTACGTTGCGCACCCTTTCTCAACTGGTACAAAGCTGAAAAGACTAAACTGGACATCATCAGCGGAGCTTATAAGCAGGCCTTAGGACAACCCAACCACACAAGAACCATTTTCGAACCAGTGTATCCCGCAAGAAGAACCTTCCCCACCCCTCACCACAAGTTAAACAGAGCACAGGCAACCATCCTTCGCCTGTTACAGATGAATACATACCCCTCCCTCACACGCTATCACACATTGTACCCCAACATCTTCCCGAGCCAGACGTGCAAGGTCTGCAAAACTGAATCAGCAACACTCCCCCCATGTGCTATGGGAGTGCAAACATCAATACCCAGACCTTAATCGCCTGACCCTCTCGTCTAGATGGCATGCCGCCCTGCGCAGCTCCCATCTCGACGACCAACTCTGGGCGACCCAGCAGGCCTACAAAGCGGCGAAGAGGCAAGACCTTGACGTCCCATCGTGGGAGGCCTAGGCCCAGCCGACTGAACTGCTGGTGCTCATTAAAGTTCACTCGCTCTCTCTCTCTCTCCACTTCCGGGTTGAGCAGCACCATCTGGCATCCCCCTGAGTAAGTTCCATGCGCTGCCGCTGCTTATTTTTGAACCACGGTGGAAGGTACAGTTTCCCTTCTCTAAGTTGGTTCTTTATTCTATGGGACCACCCTGTACACGCTCCGCATGCGACGGCAGCGTAGCACATGGTGCATCATCTTCCGACTCGGTCATCGTCCAGCAGTGCAGCAGAAACCTGACGAATGATCTCGCCGTCATCGAGTTCTGCGCACGTCAGTACAGCAGTGTCAGCACCTGTGAAACTGTCAACTGAGATGGTGTCCGCAATCACAATGCAACCACTGCGCAAGTCTCGGCAGAACATTTTCCACGTCGGTAAAGAGCACATCGAAAGGCGACAAATCTTAGGCCTCCTGGCACCCGCTTGCCGGCATTCCCCAGCGCAGTCTGTGCGGGCACTGTCGGCGCCATTAGACAGTTGACGCAATGTTTCCGTATGCCGCGTTGGATCACCCGAACCTCGACACAGCACACAAAGCAAACACCACCATGCCGACACCCGTCGCACAAATGAAAAACGTGGCCTACTCGCAGCGTTGTGCGCGAAGAAACAAATCAGCTGCTGGATTGTCTTGACATAGCTCACTAAGCTAAAACAGGAACTGCTGTAAAACCACTCTATCGAATCAGGCAGAAACAATAATGATGAGTGGGGATTTGCAGTAACGCCACTTCGTGGGGCAGCAAGGAGGCTCCGTTCAAAACAAAAATGGCGTTCAGCAACAGAACTGATAATTGGGCGAGTTGGTACGAATTCATAGTAAAATATTTAGCGCGCACAATTGACAAGGACACAGTGAAGGGGAACACACGAGCGCTTACTCACAACTATTTTATTTTCGGAAAGATACAGAACATATATACACCCCAGCTATCAGCACTGAGCACGTGCAACAAGAGTGGTCAGTAAAACAGAAACAGATTAAGAAGGTTCATCCAGTATTTAAAAAAGCAAATTCATTTTCACTGATTGCAACCGATGGTTGGCTTATGCATTTTTCAGCGCACTTTTTGATATGAAATGCTTCCGTGATTTCACGTGTTAGTTTGTTTTTAACTGAAAACAAAATGTTAGTGTTAAAAAATACCGGATCACAATGACTTAGATTACAGTGGTTCGACAAGTGCGAATGGTTTTCTTTACCGAGAGAATGTTCCTTTTCTTTTAGACGGGTGTTTATGCACCGACCGATTTGTCTTATGTACATGTTGCCACAGGTCAACGGAAGCCGGTACACAACACCTATACTGCATTTTTTTTACCCTATTGTCGACATTATTAGAAATAGCTTGGCACAATTTTTGCACCTTGTTAGGAGCGCTGAAAACCACTTCAACGCCATACTGGCTAGCAACATTCTTTAGCCCATGGGAAAAATAATGGACATAAGGTACAACTGCAAGGCACTTTTTTTTTGTAAGCCTGTTCCTTGAATCTGTGGGTTGTACACCCTTTACTGTTTTTATTACCTTTTCGGCCGCTCTGACTATAATGTGTTCCGGGTACCCCACCGAAGCAAGTCTTGTTACCTGATTGGCAAAGCTTTCTCTTATTCGGTGGCAACAAGATTTTGCTAAAGCAGCTTGAAGGCAAGACACTGCAATTCAGCTTTTTATAATCTTCGAATGTCCTGATATGTACTTTAATATGGGCTTTTTTGATCTAGGGCTGTACATCCAGCATGTGTGATCGGGTAGCAATCGCAGAGAAAGATCTAGAAACTGTAGTTCGTGTTTTTTAGCAATCTCATGGGTAAACTTAAGACCTAGGCCACATTCATGGAACACTTTCAGTACATTAACCACATTCCAGCCATGTTCATTCCCATCAAAAATAACCAAAAAATAATCAACAAATCGGAAAATTTTTGCCAAGCTTCCTAAAGCACTGTGAATACTTTTGTCTACACGAGCTAGAAAAATGTCGCTTAGTATTGGCGCTACCTTGGAGCCTATACATATACCTGATTTTTGCACATACATTGCTTCATTCCAACCGACAAAAGTAGAACTAAGATAAAAGAATAGTATTTCCATAAAGCTTTCCATGGGTGCTTTGTTGTCATTTCTAAATTTTACTTCTTCATTATCTTCGCAAATACACATTTTAACATTTTTTAACAGCTCTGTGTGGGGAATCGAGTGAAATAAATCTTGTACATCAACACTGACGGAGCTCCATCCCTTTGTTTTGTTTTCCCTCAAATATTGTACAACAGACTCAGAATTAGATTGCTAACGGATCGGGGATTTTTAACGAGGAAAGCTGTTTCTGGATAAACGATGCTACCTGCTGCTGCCAAGTGCTTCTTTCAGTAACAATGGCTCTGAACGCTACACGCAAGCAGTGCAAGACACGGTGCGCTAATACCAGCAGACGACTCTTCCTGGACTGGTGCAAAACAGTGGATAGGACAATGGAGTTCCTCTGGAACATGGTGAGACCGCTCTTGCCCACTGCCAAGAAGGCACCTTCTACAGAAGGAAGAGTGGTACGGCTCGGGGAATATTTGATTCCAGAAAAGGACAACAAGCTTCTGCAGCTTCGGCCAAAGTTCGCGCTGGAACCGGCACTGTGTCCACCTGCGAAGCTGGCAGCATCGCAAGCCGTCTCCCAACTGGTTCCTGAAGAACAACGTGCAAGGTGTGTTTCTGAATGTGTAGACGCTATCGCGAAGGCAAAAACTGCATGTGCGAGTCCCAGCCGGCTCAACCTAGCGGCAGGAGACTTGGCTTCTAGAGGGTTAATTACGTGTTCTTACCGCCGATAAAGAAGGATGTTTTGTTGTCCTACCTGATGGCACGTTTCGTCAAAAAGCTTGTGAAGCTATGGATAAAAATTTCATGAGAATTGATGTTAAGCCTGTCAAACAAAAACAGCGTGCTATTGAATTACTGCATTCCCTCAAGTTAGAAAGCCTATGTGCCTCAGTCAAAAAAGCAAAGGGCCTGCACCTTGAAGTGCTTTTGTCATGTAAAATGCACAAACCTGGAGAGCCTTTCAGAGCCATTGTTACTGAAAGAAGCACTTGGCAGCAGCAGGTAGCATCGTTTATCCAGAAACAGCTTTCCTTGTTAAAAATCCCCGATCCGTTAGCAATCTGTAATTCTGAGCCTGTTGTACAATATTTGAGGGAAAACAAAACAAAGGGATGCAGCTCCGTCAGTGTTGATGTACAAGATTTATTTCACTCGATTCCCCACACAGAGCTGTTAAAAAATGTTAAAATGTGTATTTGCGAAGATAATGAAGAAGTAAAATTTAGAAATGACAGCAAAGCACCCATGGAAAGCTTTATGGAAATACTATTCTTTTATCTTAGTTCTACTTTTGTCGGTTGGAATGAAGCAATGTATGTGCAAAAATCAGGTATATGTATAGGCTCCAAGGTAGCGCCAATACTAAGCGACATTTTTCTAGCTCGTGTAGACAAAAGTATTCACAGTGCTTTAGGAAGCTTGGCAAAAATTTTCCGATTTGTTGATTATTTTTTGGTTATTTTTGATGGGAATGAACATGGCTGGAATGTGGTTAATGTACTGAAAGTGTTCCATGAATGTGGCCAAGGCCTTAAGTTTACCCATGAGTTTGCTAAAAAACACGAACTACAGTTTCTAGATCTTTCTCTGCGATTGCTACCCGATCACACATGCTGGATGTACAGCCCTAGATCAAAAAAGCCCATATTAAAGTACAAATCAGGACATTCGAAGATTATAAAAAGCTGAATTGCAGTGTCTTGCCTTCAAGCTGCTTTAGCAAAATCTTGTTGCCACCGAATAAAAGAAAGCTTTGCCAATCAGGTAACAAGACTTGCTTTGGTGGGGTACCCAGAACACATTATAGTCAGAGCGGCCGAAAAGGTAATAAAAACAGTAAAGGGTGTACAACCCACAGATTCAAGGAACAGGCTTACAAAAAAAAAGTGCCTTGCAGTTGTACCTTATGTCCATTATTTTTCCCATGGGCTAAAGAATGTTGCTAGCCAGTATGGCGTTGAAGTGGTTTTCAGCGCTCCTAACAAGGTGCAAAAACTGTGCCAAGCTATTTCTAATAATTTCGACAATAGGGTAAAAAAAATGCAGCTGCGGCCTAAAAGACGATCAAAAATTCACAAAATGCAGTATAGGTGTTGTGTACCGGCTTCCGTTGACCTGTGGCAACATGTACAGTGCTCACGGAATGAAATAGGACATGGAGCGTTTAGTAGAACCTTACATATGTGCAAAGTACGCGAGAGCACCATGTCATGTCGCTAGGAATTTGGTCACCAAAGGTGAAGAGGACTCCGATGTAAGTGTACGCGCCACAATTACGTCGATGTGACACGAAGTGCAGCCGGTTGAAACGAAAGTATGCGCATTACTTAGCCCTAAATTGACGCATTTCATTCCGTGAGCACTGTACATAAGACAAATCGGTCGGTGCATAAACACCCGTCTAAAAGAAAAGGAACATTCTCTCGGTAAAGAAAACCATTCGCACTTGTCGAACCACTGTAATCTAAGTCATTGTGATCCGGTATTTTTTAACACTAACATTTTGTTTTCAGTTAAAAACAAACTAACACGTGAAATCACGGAAGCATTTCATATAGAAAAGTGCGCTGAAAAATGCATAAGCCAACCATCGGTTGCAATCAGTGAAAATGAATTTGCTTTTTTAAATACTACTAGATGAACCTTCTTAATCTGTTTCTGTTTTACTGACCACTCTTGTTGCACATGCTCAGCGCTGATAGCTGGGGTGTATATACGGTATGTTCTGTATCTTTACAAAAATAAAACTATCGCGAGCAAGCGCTTGTGTGTTCCCCCTTCACTGTGTCCTTGTCAGGAAGGCGTTCAGCAAGTTGAATCATGCACCGGTCAGAGTCGGTGCATGGTGCTCTTGATCGAGTTGGCTCAAGGAGTGTCCGAAAAATCAGATGAGAGGTTGCAAGGTGTCCGAACTTTCGGCAGTTGTTATACAATTATGGTCTATGAGGAGAATGGCGGTGCTGCAAAGCAGACTGAATAATCGAGCATGTCCGAATTTGAGGAGTCCGGAAAATCAGTCGGCAACTGTATGGGATCAAGCATATTTAACATTGTTTTAGGCGCTGACTGAAATACTATGCTGTCATAGTCCATTTGGAACCTCAAAAAACTACTGAAGAGTGATAGCAGACATTGCGTGTCCATTCCCCAGGAATAATGAGCAAGGATCTTTATGACGTTTATCAATTTCAGGTATTTTAGTTTTAAATTCTTGATGTGTGCAATAAATGTAAGTTTGCTATCGAAAATGACGCCAAGAAATTTATGTTCGCTTTTGACCATCACACTTTGTGTCCATTTAGTTCAATGGACGGATCAGAGTGTAGGCCTTTTTTTCTTGTAAATAGGACGCATGTTGTTTTTTTCTGTAATTGGCGGCGAGGAGTTACGGAGTCGCCATCTATCGGAAGGCATAGTATGAGGGATCACGTGGCGCGCTCCTCATAGGTTTTGCTGTCAGCGCTCACTGAAAACACCACGTGCGAGCTCTCCCAGACATTTCTGTAAGTACTTTCGAAATGAGAGAAGTTTCTTACTGTCTAAATAATATTCTTGGGCAAACTGAAAGCACACAATCGTTTACAGACGCTATCTCTTTACCGAATACATATATACAGTGAGCGCCACTGCGCGCGATCGCCGCGATGGAGTTTCCCCAACCCGCTTCTTCCGTGAAAGGTAGATAAACGCTGGGAGCAAACTAAGTGAAATATGTTCTTATAGTGTTTGTATAACTAAATGGAGTGTAATAGAACGAAGCCTCAATGCAGCGATCGCGCAGATTCGCAGCGACCGACTGCGCGTCTGCATGCTTGTCCGTGCCATGAGCTTCAGGCCGCAGAATATGATCATTTGACAGTATACAAGCAATCATTGTTGCGTGGGTGCTATCAGAGCTGTTCAAAAATAATTTCATTGTAGAGACTTCGACGCCTACAGGGACTGTGATGTGACGTCGCGACGATTCAATCTTTTTTTTTTCTTCTAAATTATTTGACCTGTCAATAATATTTCTCGAGTTGCGTCGCACTGTATGTTTATCGGTGTTCTCAGCGTGCCATTTCCCGCTGCTCCTTTTTTGTAATCCAGTGCATTAATTCATAACACAAACATGACCATATGCCATGCTTTTTTTAAATGTGCTTCTTACCGCTGCCTTTCCACTCCACTGAACTTGCCAGTATCTATAGCATCGACAAGTTCATAGACCAAACCGTCATGACATTAATCGGGCAGCGGACTCGGGCGAGCGTCTCAGTGCGCGTTTTCAGAACATCGCAGACCGGGCGCCGTAGCAGAAATCTTCCTCGCGTCTGAGCTTGCTGCATACCCGAGTTGTAGCCGATGACTGTTTGCCGGTTTTATGTTTCGTGAGCCAAGCTTCACACAGCTTCTTGTCCTGCGGCTACGTGTGAATAACGCTGACACTGGCCTCCGTTACGTGCGTCCGACCCTGCGGCACCGAGCAGTAGCCTACCATGTTGCGCGCCTTCAAAGGCAGCCACTACATATTTTAGTGCTTGCAAGCGTTGTAAAGGAGACACTCGAAGCGGGAAAATTTCGCCACTAAATGAGGACCGCAGCGTACGAGGGAATTCAAACTCGTTTTAAGCTCGCTTCGGCGCGCCCGAAGCAGCCGACGCGGCCGCTATGTCCACGTGATCCCTCCTAGCACGTCACGCCGACGGTGGCGCCAGCTTTTCCAGTGGTGGAGCTCGAGGCCAATAAAGCGGAAACCATTCTCATTTGCCCATCTCGATAGACTATTTACACAAAGCTGAACCTGACACTCACATATGGATAAATTGCAATATTTAAAGCTCACTTGCAGATCGTCTAAGTAGACCAAGTAGGCAATTGTTGGTGGTACAAAAGTTCAAAGCAAATTCATTTTTACAATGCACAGCGTACAACTAAGTACACCTCCCTGGGGAGCACCATTTTCCTGCACAAAAGTGTGGGATAGTCTGTTACCTATCCTCACCCTAAGCTTTCAATCAGAGAGGTAGCTCTGTATGACCTGGAGCATGTTTACGTTTATCGCATGTGGGGTCGGCACGATGTGGGCATCACGTTTCGCTTCGGTGGCATCTGGCGTTCAAGTCTTGCACTATGCCATACCGCCATGCTGTGTCATATGCCTTTTCGGGATTAGGAATACAGAAGGACAGTACTAATTATGGACAAAGGCATCTTGTATGTAGGATTCGAGAAGGACTGTGTTGTCGGTTGTTAATCTACCTGCTCGAAAACCGGCTTGTAGCGGATCTAGTACACTATTGCATTCCAAAAATGTATAATGTGACGATTCATCATTTTTTCAAACACTCTGCATAAACAACTAGTTAAAGCTATCAGCCGATAATTTCCAACCATGGAGGGATCTTTGCCTTCTTTGAGGATCGGTATAACGATTGCCTCTTTCCAGCTGCTGGGCAAACAACCAGCATCAAAAATTTTATTAAAGAGGCCCAGCAAGCATTCAAGCGTTTGCAGTGGCAGTTTCTTCAGCATGTGGAACTGATCTGGTCCTTACCCGGAGCTGAACTTCGGCAGCTGTTTAGAGCTATGTTTAATTCACGTATTGTGATAGCGCTGTTGTAGCCCTCTTGACTTCATTTATGGGAAGAAGTGGTTTGCGTTCAGCCTGTTTTTTTCTGCACTAAAACTGTTTTGTATGTGATTACAACGAAGGCGCCAAATAAAACAATGGACGAAGGAAGGAAACGCGAGACAACCACATAGGCGCACCAACAACTGAGCGTTTCATTTCCTGACGCAGGAATAAATAGCTGCTGTCAAGGATCAAAACAACAAGAAGAAACAGGGCCGTCATCTGCATTGCACGACAAAACCACGATACAGAACAACTTCTAAGTGCTGCTCCCAAGATAGGCCAGTTCCTTAGTCGATAGAGAAACTGAGGCTTCACTGATACAATCATCACCACACTTCTTGATCTCAAGTGCTCCCAATATCTATCTCCCTTGCCAGTTGATCATCAGCTCTGTTCAAAACACAGGTTCTATCAAAATCTGAAATGCACTTGTGAGCCTTACAATGTGCACTTATGTGGCCGGAGAGCTGGTTTTCCATCTTATATTGGTGCTCATGCAATCTGTCATTCAGACATCTGCCCGTTTGGCCTACATATGATGAACCACATGACAAGGGAACCGAATAAACTACTGCCTTACACATCCGACATGCTTCTGCCCATGTTTTTTTGCAGACACCTGTTTATTTTCCCGATGCCCTGCGTTCACCTTGGCACACATCAAATCAAGACATTTCAGAGTGGAAAATAAAACCCGAATGCCAGCTCGTTTGCCTACTTTTTTCAGATTGTGAAATATGCCGTGAACATATGGAATGATGGCACACCTGGTTTCAGAAGGGCCTGCTCGACCCTGGTTTACAACGTTAGCTTCTTTGAGCTGCCTGAGCATTTTTTCTGCAACAGATATGATCACATGGTGAGGATAACTTGGCTCTTTGAGGCGGCTGGCCTGACAATGAAAACTGCTTTGCAGCCAATGCACACAACTCGTTAAGTGCGTTGGTTAGACATGATTGAATGATGCCTCTTTTTATTACTTCTGAGTGAGCTTATTGGTAGGAGAGGATGGGTTTGCTGGCCCTTGGCTTGAACTGCCAGCACACAAAACATGGAGAAAGTGAAAGAATACATCACGGCTCAACTTTTTCTCCGATTCTCTTGCAGTCATCAGTTTCGTTAAATTCAGGTTCCTACACAGCTTTTTGGCGTTGCTTTTTACTTTTGCAAGAGGCACTATTTCGCACTTCTTAAAAACCCCTGAGAGAGCTTCTGAGGCTTTTGATTCAAACAAGCGTTTCGGCATTACAACAAAGCCACCTTCCTTATCAGAGATTAAAATAGACAGGGATTGTCCTTTCAAATAACTAACTGTTTTGGCTACAGGAATCTTTCGAACAGTCTTACAACGTGCAAGCAAATCCATGCCTTCCAAAGTGCACCTTTGCTGTTTTTCTGTTTTGGCTCGCCTGGAAACCTACTTGACCATTGCAAGTAGCTCCGCAGGAACCTTCTCCAGTTGTACGGCGACCTCGGGCCCGTAGCTAAGCACGCGGCGTATGGAATCTGGGATGGCAGCATCTCCAACGATGACCACAGGACTTTCTGCAGTGGTGATTTCTTCGGTACCTGTGCTCGAAGTCTTGGAAGCATCAGCTGCCACGTGTACTCCGTGGTGGCGTTGATGATCTAGTTCCTTTTCCACCACAGTCGTCGATCACTGTGGGGATTCGCGGCAAGCAGAAGAGTTGCCTGAAGGCACTCCCTGTGCAACCGTGCTTGTCTTTGCCACTCGGAGTGAAGAATCTTACACACTCGATTCGCATGCCCAAACGATGGTAGAACAAAGCCAAACATCGCCACAACGTCCTTTGGGAGAACCTTGTGTGATACAGAAGCCCAGCATTCATCCTTGGCAAGAAGCAGCAACAATGAGAGCAGTGACGAACGAAGGTTCGCGAGTGAAACAAGGAAAAGAGGCAACTGAACTAGAGATGAAGTAACTGAGCACGTGCTGGTGGTCGAGTTGGTTATACATGATTACAACAAAGACGCCAAATAAAGCAACTGATGAAGGAAGGAGACCTGAGACAACCACGTAGGCGCACTAACGCACCCTCGGGCAAAAGCATGTCGGATGTGTAAAGAAAGTAGTATATTCGGTTCCCTTGCCGTGTGGTTCACCATATGTAGGCCAAACAGGCAGGTGTCTGAATGACAGATTGCATGAACATCAATATAAGATGGAAAACCAGCTCTCCGGTCACATAAGTGCGCATTGTAAGGCTCACAAGTGCATTCCAAATTTTGATAGAACCTGTGTTTTGAACAGAGCTGATGATCAACTGACAAGGGAGATACTGGAAGCGCTTGAGATCAAGAAGCGTGGTGATAATTGTATCAGTGAAGCCTCAGTTTCTCTATTGACAAAGGAACTGGCGTATCTTGGGAGCGGGACTTAGAAGGTGTTCTGTATCGTAGTTTCTTTGTGTGATGCAGATGACGGCCCTGTTTCTTCTTGTTGTTTTGAGCATTAAAAGCAGCTATTTATTCCTGTGTCAAGAAATAAAATATTCAGTTGTTAGTGAGCCTATGTGGTTGTCTTGTGTCTCCTTCCTTCGTCCGTTGTTTTATTTGGCGCCTTCGTTGTAATCATGTACAACCAATTCGTCCACCAGCACATGCTCAGATGTATAGTGAAGTGAACCAGAAATGTTTTCAAAGTGATCACCTAGTGTGTCAGCTTGTTGTCCCAGTGTGTTGTCCAGATTATTTACCAATGGAAGTGGGCTAGGAGCTTGGCCCTTAAGCTTTTGCACCTTCGCATAGACCTTCTTTATATCTTCATATGAGGTTACGTGCGATAGAGAGCTTTTCCAGCTCTCTCTCTTGGCTTCACGCCAGATGTGCCTTCCACTATCCTTTGCTCGCTTGAAAGCGATTAGATTTTCTCCATTAGGGTAATGCGAAAGCTTACTGCACGCCTTATTTTGCCTGTTTTTAGCTAATTCACACTCGCGGTTCCACCACGGCTTGATATTAATTCGAGTGCATCCTGTTTGCGGGATGGACTCTAATGGCACGTTCACACTGAGGAATCCGGCGTCTACAGCGAATGGAATTCTCCTGCCGCCGAAAATCGCGTCGTTCACACCGCTTGCGCACCGCGCCGCCGGAACGACATACAGCGCCATCTACCCCATAAAATGTTAACCTAGAAGCAAGCGCGGGATATCCCGGATGTTCGCGCGGCTCGAAATTGCGCTGCTGTCTCCGCCCGCGTCGAGTTCGTGTGTTAATTTCGCGCGGCTCCACCATTGCTTCGAAAGGCAATGATGAACCCCGAGCAAGAAGCGGCAGTACTGCTAGGCCTGTTGGCGAGCACCTTTCTGGCGAAGCGTGATGTGCAGAAGCATTCGCCGAAGAGACGACGCCACCGGCGTTGGTGGGTTCGTCCTGCTTTGCAAGGGCGCGCGTAGCTTGGTCACGCCACCTTGTCAGGTCGCTTATACCTTGTGCTTGGCGTGGTACTTGTCGAAAAGGACGGGGCGGTTACGCACCGATTCGATGAGCATTTCCGATGTCGCGACGCGTTCGAAGACTGCGATATGACGAGAGCGTTGGGCTTGGCCGCCATCTTTCGAATTGCTGAGACGCGCTCCGATTGGTTCGCGGCGAGGCAATCCGGCGGCAGCTGCCGCAAAAATCGGTCCGGGAGCGATCGGCGCGGAAGGGGCTGTTTCGGCGGATCTCGCCGCCGCTGAACTGGGTTCCGCCGAATTGGGAGCCGCTCCAGACGACGAATGCCTCAGTGTGAACGCGCTATAAGGCCGCATTTTATTTACTTATTTATTTAACAATACTGTCAACCCTCTTGCGAGGGTCCTTACAGACAGGGTTATGAAGCAATATAAAAGAAAAGAAAGAACATGCGGAATAATCACAAACACAGAATACATCGGAATAAAGCGGCGGACTCGCACAGCTAATGATCCAGAGTTTGTTGTTTATTGCGATAGATCAGTATGTTCCACATTTCAATTACATTGGGGAAGAAGGAGTGCCTGAACCTATCAGCGTGAGCAGGATAAGCTTGCATAGATCGATTATGGTTAGTTCTGGCGCTCCGTTTGCCAGGTGCCAGTATGTATGTTTCCGTCGTAATATTTATTTGGCCTGGGAGATGCAGCGGTGGTGTAGAGGTAGAACACCTGCCTCGCGTGCAAGACGTCCGTGGTTCGAATCCCGGTGCCGGCAATTTTCCACTGGATTAAAAAAAAACAATCTGCGTATGATAAAATTGCATAAACAGGCCTGGACTGTGGCATGATCCCGGTGACCAGAACCGGTAACGCACTCCCTCACCAGAGCAGGATTGGCCACCCTGGTGCAGTACTTGGCCACAACCTCCTATATGAACAACACAATCAAATCTATTGTGAATCAAATCACAATCTAGCGAGGCGAGTCTAGCAGTGCTATTGGAGGAATTAGAGGGCAGTAAATGCGATATAATAGGGCTCAGTGAAGTTAGGAGGCCAAAAGAAGCATATACAGTGCTAAGAAGCAGGCACGTCCCGTGCTACCGGGGCTTAGCGGAGAGAAGAGAACTAGGCGTCGGATTCCTGATTAATAAGAATATAGCTGGTAACATACAGGAATTCTACAGCATTAACGAGAGGGTGGCAGGTCTTGTTGTGAAACTTAATAAGAGGTACAAATTGAAGGTGGTACAAGTCTATGCCCCTACATGCAGTCACGATGACCAGGAAGTCGAAAGCTTTTATGAAGACATGGATCGGCGATGGGTAGAGTGAAAACTAAATACACTATACTAATGGGCGACTTTAATGCCAAGGTAGGCAAGAAGCAGGCTGGAGACAAGGCAGTGGGGGAATATGGCACAGGCACTAGGAATATCAGGGGAGAGTTATTAGTAGAGTTTGTGGAACACACTAATATGAGGATAATGAATACCTTCTTCCGCAAGCGGGATAGCCGAAAGTGGACGTGGAGGAGCCCGAACGGCGAGACTAGAAATGAAATAGACTTCATACTCTGCGCTAACCCTGGCATCATACAAGATGTGGACGTGCTCGGCAAGGTGTGCTGCAGTGACCACAGGATGGCAAGAACTCGAATTAGCCTAGACCTGAGAAGGGAATGGAAGAAACTGGTACAAAGGAAGCCGATCAATGAGTTAGCGGTAAGAGGGAAAATAGAGGAATTCCAGATCAAGCTACAGAACAGGTATTCGGCTTTAACTCAGGAAGAGGACCTTAGTGTTGAAGCAATGAACGACAATCTTGTGGGCATCATTAAGGAGTGTGCAATGGAAGTCGGTGGTAACTCCGTTAGGCAGGATACCAGTAAACTATCGTAGGAGACGAAAGATCTGATCAAGAAACGTCAATGTATGAAAGCCTCTAACCCTACAGCTAGAATAGAACTGGCAGAACTTTCGAAGTTAATCAACAAGCGTAAGACAGCTGACATAAGGAAGTATAATATGGATAGAATTGAACATGCTCTCAGGAACGGAGGAAGCCTAAAAACAGTGAAGAAGAAACTAGGAATTGGCAAGAATCAGATGTATGCGTTAAGAGACAAGGCCGGCAATATCATTACTAATATGGATGAGATAGTTCAAGTGGCTGAGGAGTTCTATAGAGATTTATACAGTACCAGTGGCACCCACGACGACAATGGAAGAGAAAATAGTCTAGAGGAATTCGAAATCCCACAGGTAACGCCGGAAGAAGTAAAGAAAGCCTTGGGAGATATGCAAAGTGGGAAGGCAGCTGGGGAGGATCAGGTAACAGCAGATTTGTTGAAGGATGGTGGGCAAATTGTTCTAGAGAAACTGGCCACACTGCATACGCAATGCCTCATAACATTGAGCGTACCGGAATCTTGGAAAAACGCCAACATAATCCTAATCCATAAGAAAGGGGACGCCAAAGACTTGAAAAATTATAGACCGATCAGCTTACAGTCCGTTGCCTACAAACTATTTACTAAGGTAATCGCAAATAGAATCAGGAACACCTTAGACTTCTGTCAAGCAAAGGACCAGGCAGGATTCCATAAAGGCTACTCAACAATAGATCATATTCACACTATCAATCAGGTGATAGAGAAATGTGCGGAATATAACCAACCCTTATATATAGCTTTCATTGATTACGAGAAAGCATTTGATTCTGTCGAAACCTCAGCAGTCATGGAGGCATTACGGAATCAGGGTGTAGACGAGCCGTATGTAAAAATACTGAAAGATATCTATAGCGGCTCCACAGCCACCGTAGTCCTCCATAAAGAAAGCAACAAAATCCCAATAAAGAAAGGCGTCAGGCAGGGAGATACGATCTCTCCAATGCTATTCACAGCGTGTTTACACGAGGTATTCAGAGACCTGGATTGGGAAGAAATGGGGATAAAAGTTAATGGAGAATACCTTAGTAACTTGCGATTCACTGATGATATTGCCTTGCTTAGTAACTCAGGGGACCAACTGCAATGCATGCTCACTGACCTGGAGAGGCAAAGCAGAAGAGTGGGTCTAAAAATTAATCTACAGAAAACTAATGTTAAACAGTCTCGGAAGAGAACAGCAATTTACAATAGGCAGCGAGGCACTGGAAGTCGTAAGGGAATACATCTACTTAGGGCAGGTAGTCACTGCGGATCCGGATCATGAGACGGAAATAATCAGAAGAATAAGAATGGGCTGGGGTGCGTTTTGCCGGCATTCTCAGATCATGAACAGCAGGTTGCCATTATCCCTCAAGAGAAAAGTGTATAATAGCTGTGTCTTACCAGTACTCACCTACGGGGCAGAAACCTGGAGGCTTACGAAAAGGGTTCTACTCAAATTGAGGACGACGCAACGAGCTATGGAAAGAAGAATGATAGGTGTAACGTTAAGGGATAAGAAAAGAGCAGATTGGGTGAGGGAACAAACGCGAGTTAATGACATCTTAGTTGAAATCAACTAAGATTTCATTACCGTTTGAAATGGGACATGTAATGAGGAGGGAAGATAACCGATGGTCATTAAGGGTTACGGACTGGATTCCAAGGGAAGGGAAGCGTAGCAGGGGGCGGCAGAAAGTTAGGTGGGCGGATGAGATTAAGAAGTTTGCAGGAACGGCATGGCCACAATTAGTACATGACCGGGGTTGTTGGAGAAATATGGGAGAGGCCTTTGCCCTGCAGTGGGCATAACCAGGCTGATGATGATGATGATGATGATGGAGTATTTGAAATAATAATTTCAATTGATTTTTTTGTCGACGCATTTCTAGCAGGTTCAGTTTAGCAAAACGGAGCATTTCTGCGACTGAATCAGTCCTTCGATACCGGGAGCATATGAAACGCACCGCATTCCTCTGCATTTTCTCTAATTGTTTCTTCAAATAACTTTGGTGAGGGCTCCATACCTCTGAGGCGTACTCAAGAAGCGGCCTTACAAAAGTTTTGTAAGCGGTTAGTCTTACATCGTATGTAGCACCCTCCAATTTTTTTCACAGGAAAAATAACTTCTTATATGCCTTTGAACAAATATTATCTATATGTATGCTCCCCAATAAGTTTTCTGTTATCGTTATTCCCAAGTATTTGAAGTGACTAGTACTTATCAAACATTTGTCATCAATAGTATATGCAAACAAAAGACGGCCCCTTCTTTTTTTGTAGTAATATGTGTACATGCTGATTTAGAATAACTTATTTCCATACTCCATTTCTTGCACATCTGCTTAACACCTTTAGACAGTTATTAAGTTTAAGTTGGTCTGCCGTGTTTCGTATGGTAGAATAAAATAGTCATCCGCAAACAGTTTGAGATGCGCATCTGGTTCCATCACAGCAGAAGTGTCATTAATGTGCACCAAAAATAAAAGCGGTACCAAGACAGATCCCTGCGGGACAACTGAGAGCACTGCCAGCGAGCCGGAGACATGACTATCCACTCTGACCACCTGGTTGCGATTCGTTAAGGAGGTATGGTAGGGTAAACGGTACATGTTACATTTAACGTATTATTTTAGAAACAAGTGCAGATATTTACATCAAATTTCGTACGCTCACAACAGATGCCCCTGTTAGGCAGTGTTGTTCTACATACCCATAGGTTATATCTGAACTAAAGACATGCCACATTCTTTTAGGAATTTGTTCCCTAAAAAAATAATACCACTGCATGCACAGAGGCACAAGGGTGTCTTGAAGTCTTGAAGTGTAATCTTTTTCCAGTGTTATCATTCATATCATCTGCAATTTCTTTAGTTCCGAATATTTAGGACTGGCTAATGTACATGTGGGCAAAGTATCACTGAAATCCGAAGAATACTTTCTGAGAAAAGGTACATTGAACTTGAGGAAATGCAAAAAACACAATTTGATAAAAATGAAGCTTTATGTTTGCATACTTCTCATGCATGCTCAAAATGGCCCAGGAGAATACATTTCACAGCTGACATTCTTGCAGGTGTCTCCAAAACCCTTCTTAGAGTTCCTTTTTACCCGTCGTGTTTCCTTGCTCTCGGCAGAGTCATACAATTCTGCCCTGTCAACGCGCTCTTTGTCCATTCTGTCGAGGGCAACATCACAAAACACACCTGGAACAATTCCAAGAGCCTCTAGAACAGCTTTTCTTGCAGAGTTACCATCATTGTAGTAGGCTACAGCATCGTTATCTGCTGTCCTCAAGGTGTCAGCACTGACAAATGTTGTCTTAGCACGACACCAGATGAGTTGGTTCAGCGACTCATTGGTGTTCTGTGTTCGTCCGTGAAGACATTTGCTCAGAAGACCTGGATCTGACAACGCCTTGAACACTGGCTTGATGACGTCCATCACGGCCTCAGGAAGGTAGCTTTTGTGGGAGTAGGTCTCAAGGCTTCCCTCAACAAGGCTGCGGTTATACCCACACCATGAAGAGGGTCCCTTTGGCCAGAGTCCATGGTGGGGCTTGGTATCTGTGGATAACTTATGAAAGTATATTGCCCACACCGCTCGTCTCATATTATCCAGACTGTCTGTATTTCCCCGAACAGCTTTGCCATAGTAAACCTGAAGGGAGTCAATGTCCTTTTCTGTGAGGCGCCCTTTCTCGGAAAGTGGTAGACCATCGGCAAGCTTTTCCCCCTTCTCATTCTTCTTGATGTTCCTGAGCCTTGTGCCCATTCGCTTCTGGACATGTCCTACACATTCATGTTTTTCTATGGCCTTCTTGTATGGCTGCGAGTCTCTTACCGAAATGTACGCCTTACTGTCTCCATCACCAATGTAACTTGTGTACATTAGTTGGTGCTTTTCAACAGAGCGCCTAAAGATTTTTACTGCTCCAGCAGATTCAATTCCACCAGATGGCCCATCGTAGGTAACTTTACATTCATTCAAGTTGTCATCTGTGTGAAGATTGCGGGCACACATGTGGCAAAACTTGGACTCTACTTCAAAGTCGAGCACTTTTCCAGTGTCGGCCGATATCGCTGCTACGACGCCATGTAGTGAAGAATAACCCCGCTTCATCCACGTCCCATCCACTGTGACCGCAGTTTCCAGCTCTCCATCAGAGGCGAAGGCCTCTTTCTTCAGTTCTTCGGCAGCTTTTGCCATACTATTACAGCGGTCGTAGATGCACAAAGAAGCCTCGCGTTGTACGATGCAAACTTTGGTGGCGGTGGCAGCAGTGGCGTAGCAACAGGGGGGGCCGGGGGGGCCGTGGGCCCCGGGTGCAACGGGCCAGTGGGGGGGTGGGGGGAAGGGTGTTATATACGTCTGAAGACACCGCTCTTTCCGCTGGCTACACCCGGGGGGGGGGGGGGGGGGTGACAGAAGGTCGTCTGGCTCCGGGTGCCAGACGACCTAGCTACGCCACTGGGGGGCGGTAGATTGAGCACAGCACACATGATGCGACCAGATGCCAAACCTTTGCCGCAGGCGCGAAGGGCATAAACGAACCTTTGATTTACTTCAAAGGTGTTGCCAGCAATGCGCCTTGATGTCTCAAGCACACTGAGAGCATCGCACTCGCTGCAGGTGAAATTTATGGAGGATGCCAAACCGCTTCGCCTGTTAATAGCTTCTTCCAGTATTATTGCACCCTTGTTGCACTTTTTACACACAGCAACATCGTGCAAGAAACTGCGGAGAAGAGCGAAGTCGATTAGACGGTAGCCAGTCATACTTGCCCCGTCTACATCAAAGGAATCGCAACTGATCCTCTCACCAAGTTTTGTGAAGCTTGCGCTTCGTCGTGCCGGTTTCTCACTGCCCTTCTTGCTAGTGAACCGATTACCTTTGAAAGTTCTCTTTCTGCTCCATTTGCTGAACGATCGTGCCATCTTCTGGGCAAGCAATACGTTTGAAACACGAAACAGACACGACCGCAACCGTAATGATGCCAACAATAACAAACACAAAACACGCTACAAGAGCACCACTAGCGGAACATCTGCTATCAAAGTAAATATTTTTAATACAATATGATCTTTTTTTGCACAACATTTATTTGCCACACATACCCAAGCAAAAAAAACTGCGCCATAATGAAGGAAATTGCGAAAGACAACGATAAACAAACCGGCCTCCGAACTCCGTTCGCCATTTTTAAACACCAGAGCGTGCGGCACATTTTGGCGCGGCATTTAAAACCGTTTTGAGCGGGCGCTCGAGGCCGCGCTTCCGCAGGTTTATTCTTCATAGTGCACTCGATTTTTCTGGGCCAAAATTGCAAATTCGATATTTTGGAGGTTTACCCTACTTTACCTCCTTAAGTATGCTTTATCCATTTTATTATAGTGGCATTAAGGCCGGTTGTTTGTTTCCAGTTTGTAAATCAGCTTTTTGTGTGACACCTTTTCGAAAGTCTTGTCAAAATCTATAGCGATTACGTCAATCTGCTCCCTGGCCTCAATCGCCATTGCGAAATCATGAATTGTCTCTACGAGTTGTGTGGTAGTGGAAAGGCCTGTTATGAATCCATGCTGGCACGGGTAAAGTAAAGAATTATTTTCTAAATGGCGAATGATATGCTTAGCTATTATGTGTTCCAAAAGTTTACAAGAAATTGATGTAAGAGATATAGTCCGGCAATTATTCACTATTGTTAGATCGCTGCCTTTAAACACCGGAATAACTACTGCATTGCACCAATCTTGGGGTAAGAATGAGTTTGCAATGATTTTTGAAAAGATAAGTGTCAAGTATTGCGACGCCCATTCAGCATATCTTTGAAGAAATTGGGTCGTATATCATCTGGCCTGTACGCTTTTTTTGCATCTAAATTCATAGCTGCTGATATATGTATGCTATAGATGATATACGTATGCTGATGTGTAATTATGATGTCATTGGGCCACTGCGCTTTCCGAACTAACATCGACGTCGTCATTGGTCAAAATGAATATGGACTGAAAGAAGTGATTAAAGTGTTCTACAATATCTTTTTTGTTTATCAGAAGCTGATCTTTCTTGATTTCCTGTACCTCTTCCTTCCTATCACTGAAGTATTGGCAAAACTTTTGCGGTGATGTTCTGAGGAAGTGGCTAAGCGTGTCATTGAAGTTTTTTCTTCTTTTTTTTTTAAGAATCCTGCAGGGCTTGCTTCAACTCAGCTCGAAGTTGCGAAACCTGAGTAGATTTATTGTTGCTTTTACGCAACCTTTTTATTTTTATTTTCATGTGAATTATGTTCCTGGTTATCCAGGGGCTTTGGAGCTTTGTCTTCTTTATGCGTTTAGGGATATAGCTGTCCTCGCAATGTTGTACAATTATCTTAAAGATCTTCCACAACTCTTCTACTGTTTTAGTATGGAAATCAATTTCAGTCACCAAACGCAGAGTCCAGGTAGTCAAGGATGGAAACATCATCTGCGTGTCCATAATCCTTAATGCGTACAGGGATGTAGGGCCTGAAACAAAGACTTTTTTCCACTGTAATTGTAACAAGAATCATCTTGTGGTCAGAGATACCATTCTCAACGTTAACAGTATAAGCACCTATTTTATTTGACACCAGATCCAACAATGACCGCGATGTGGCCGTTACTCGTGTGTCTTCTTGTACAGTTTGGTTTAGATTATATATGAAACTAATTTCCAATAGCTTCTCAACTCTAGATGAATCGGAGCCAACAGTACATGGGTTTTGCCAATCTAAGTGATGAAGATTAAAAACGCCAGTCATTATTAATCTCACGTCTGCTTTGACATTTGCACATAGGAAAGTGTTTAGGTCTTTCAGCAACCCAGGCGAAGCAGAGGGTGCACAATACACTGCTCCAATGATGTTGGCAATACCATGAAATGCAATCTTGCACCAAACCGTTTCAGCAACTTTGCAGTCAATCAATACAGCAGATACAGTTTTTCACTATGATACAAACGCCCCCACCACGTGTGTCCCTCTCTTTCATGAACATTCTATAGCCAGGAGGAACAATACAGTAATCAGATATATTTTTATGCAACCACGTTTCTGTTACTACCAGAATGATGATGATGATGTGTGGTTTTTTGTGGCGCAAGGGCCAGGTTTGGCCAAAGAGCGCCATGACAAGTGGTAATGTTGATGATGTATTATGGAAGATGAAACTTGGCTGTAAAGTGGCCTAAAAATATTCGCTGTAAAGTGCGTAAAATTAACTTGTCATAAAATTATGGCGATGACAAAAGGCGTATACTATGAACATTAAAATCCATCGTAGAAGAATGATGTAAAGTAGAATAATATAGGATGTTAAAATTACTTGGAGCACTGCTGCCTCGCCAGAGCCCTTGAAACACAAGGGCCTAGAGGCATGTGCGATACGAAAAAGCTATCGCAGCGGCATCCTCTGAAGAGATGACCCGCTACGAACATGTGGGGCTAAAAACATGCAAGACATCTTTCAGAAAACTTAGAACTGCGTTGGTGTCAAATAAAGGTTCTGGGCCGAGTAACATAACAGGATGAAGGGGAATGCGCTGTCGGTATGCTAATGGGAAATGTTTCTTTCTGTCAGATTCGGCTTTCCGACACTCCAGGAGGACATGGAGGACGGTCAGCCTCTCCCCGCATCTCCCACAGGTTGGGGGCTCATTTCCAGTAAGTAAAAAGTTATGCGTGCCAAAAGTGTGTCCTATTCTTAGACGACAGAATAGGACATCTGTCCGGCGTGATTTTGTTACAGAAGGCCAGAAACCTAATTGTGGCTTTATTACATGCAGTTTATTATTTGTTTCCAGGTCCCACAAGCGCTGCCAGTAGTTTCGCAGTTTCCTTCTTAAGAAAGGCTTCAGGTCTGCGACAGGGACTGTAGCGGTAGAATTAACAGTGTGTAATGCAATTGATGTGGCCATTTGGTCCACTAACACGTTACCCTGAATGCCCCTATGTCCAGGCACCCAGCATATTATCACATGCTGGTTAGATACATATGCTTTACTTAGGACGGAATAGAGTTCAATGATTATAGGATTTTTGTGCTTACAGAAAGATATCAAAGACTTCACAACACTTAGGGAGTCCGTATATATAATTGATTTTTTGAGTTTTGATTTCCTTATATACTTCACGGTCGACAGTAAAGTTAAACCTGGATGTAACGAACCTATATGTAACGAATTCCTGGATTTAACGAAGTTTTTGAATTCCCCAACGCTGCCCCCATTGATGCCCATGTATTTTCGACCTTGATGTAACGAACGCGTTGCGGCGGTTAGCCTTGATGTAACGAACTCCCAAAGCTGATCAGTCATTACGTTTTGCACTTTTAAGGAAAATTCGGCCAAAGAAATGCTCTAGATTATTGAATATTAATATTGTAAGGAGCCAGCAGCTACGCGAACGCCAGGGATTGCCGCGACCGAGCAAAGTTAGCGATGATGATGATGATGGCGGCAACTAGCGCCGCTCCGTGCCTAACGTAGCAGTCTTTTCAGGCTTTGCTTGTCTAGCGTGAGGCCAGGTGGCATTGGTATCGGCAGCTGATCTCTCTTTCAGGTTTATTTTGTTTCGTATGGATTTGAGGACAAGCATTCTTATTTAGTGATTTTTATTTGTTTCAACGGCTTAGACGCACTTATGTGTAAGAATTCACTTCAAAAGCAACGCTGATAGCCGGTTCTTTCATTGCCAGGGCGCGGGAAGGGAGAGGGATGATGACGAACGACACTCCATGACGAACGACATGCGTCACTTTTTTTTCTTTCTCTGTGGATGCGTTGCATTCGCCATTTTGAGTGTTGTCCTGCGTTCTGCACGTGTGCATGTGTCAACTGTGCCCTGGTACTGGTTTGTCCGACTTGTTTTGGAGGTGCTAGGCCTGCCTGTCGGCGTGTAGTCGTGCGTCTCCGCTTCTAACTACGTCGTCGGTTGGTCGTGATGAGTTCTGCTGCCAGAAAACGAAAAGTTCTGTCTTTTGAAGACAAACTCGCAATTTTAAATGCTGTCTCCGCGGGCGAGAAGAAGAAGGACGTTGCCGCCCGTTTCACCATTCCAGCGAGCACACTATCAACGATTTTGAGTGCGGAACACAGTATCAGAAACGCAGTGGAGTCGGGAACAAGCTCGAAGAAAAAAAGACTGAAGCTGTCCACATACACTGATGTGGACAAGGCAGTGTTCACGTGGTTTTTGGACACGAGAGCCAGAAATGTACCCATAAGTGGTGCGATCTTGCAACAGAAGGCAAAGGATTTTGCATGTATCTTGGGCCATGATGATTTCAAGGCAAGCAACAGGTGGCTGCAGGGATTTAAGAGCCGGCATGGTGTCGTCAGAAGAGTAATCAGCGGCGAATCTGCCTCCGCAGACAGCGATGCTGCTGCTTCGTGGGTGGCTGACGAGCTGCCTGGAATCCTGAGTCGCTTCGAGGCGGCTGATGTCTACAATGCCGACGAGACGGCTCTATTTTATCAGATGCTTCCGGGCCGCAGGCTAGCGTTAAAAGGCGATGACTGCCGCGGTGGAAAGCAGAGCAAGCTCCGCATAACAATTCTGCTGTGTGCCAACCTCGACGGCACAGACAAGCGAGTCCCGCTAGTTGTCGGCAAAAGTGCCCGTCCCAGGTGTTTTAAGGGGACGAAGCGTATGCCCGTGAAGTATGTGGCGAATTCCAAAGCTTGGATGACTCGGCCAATATTTTCTGAGTGGTTGAAGGAATTTAACCAGGACGTCAAGCGGCAAGGCCGTCAAGTTTGCCTACTGCTGGACAATTGCTCGGCGCACCACGTCGAGGGCCTGCAGCTGTCGAACATCGAACTGCATTACTTCCCGGCCAACTGCACGTCTCTAATACAGCCCCTGGACAAAGGGGTCATTAACAGTTTTAAATGCTGTTACCGGCACCGACTAATCCAGAAGATACTTCTCGACATCCGTCTGGAACGGGAGATGAAGATCGACATTTATCAAGCAGTCGAGATGCTTGCTGCCTCCTGGCAAGAGGTCAGGGCAGAAGTTATCGCGAATTGCTTTTTAAAGGCCGGAATAGCCAAAAACGCACGGGCTGGTGCCGACGAGGAGGAGGAGGAAGACCTTTCTACTCCGTCCGATGTGGCCGAAGCGTGGAACGAGCTATGCACTAATGGTGGTGTACCCGACGACGTTGAACTGACCGACTTTTTGTTTGCCGACAACGCCGCCGTGGCTACAGAAGAAATGTCTGATGCAGCAGTAGCTGAAAGCGTGCAAAATCCCGATGGCGGTGATGATGGTGCCTGTGAGGCAGATCCGTGTGACGTGCCTTCTGCAAAGGAGGTGATGAACGCAATGGACGTTATGCGCCGTTTCGTCGGCTCGCTCGACGATGAAGGAGCTCTACACGATTTAGCTTCTTTGGAGCAGCGTGTTGTGCCGTCACTTGTGCCGAAGAAGCAAACGAAAATTACGCAGTTTTTTGGTGTAAAATAAATGCTTGAAGGGTGAGTTCACCTTCGCGGATATATTGAGCTATTTGGTTTCGTTTCTGCATCATTCGTACGATCCTTCACGCGAAACCTGCATGTAACGAAAACCTGTATGTAACGAAAAATTGCGAGCTTTTGTCAACTTCGTTATATCCAGGTTTAACTGTATTGCGTAGGCCTCAGCCGTGAAGATACTAGTTTCCGGATGCAGTAAATCGGATTCCGAGAAGGATGGACCGACGGCTGCATAGGATACCCCGTCGCGTGACTTCGATGCATCTGTGTAGAACTCAGTGCAGGAGTATTTGTACTGGAGTTCCCGTAAATGCATTTGGATTTCAATCTCTGGAGCATGCTTTGTGACTTCCACGAAAGATATATAACAATGTATGAGCTGCCACTCCCAAGGAGGTAGCAGCTTGGCTGGATGCATTAGGGGAAGCTCGAGGAGTGGAACGTTCATTTCTTCACTAAGCTCCCTCACACGCAGCGAGAAAGGCTGTCTTACGGAGGGACGATTGCGAAAGAGTGTAGCATATGTCATGTCATTAATGGTATTGAAACAGGGATGTTGTGGATTTGAGTGGACATTCAGAAAATATGTTTGGCTGATGTATGTTCTCTGCAGATGAAGTGACCACTCATTTGATTCTACATATAAACTTTGTATGGGACTCGTTCTGAAAGCGCCAGTGGCCAGTCGGATTCCTAGATGGTGGACCAGATCTAACATCTTTAGCACGCTCGGGGCTGCAGAATGATAGATCACGGCACCATAGTCTAGTCGTGATCGAATGAGGCTGTTATAGATAATCATTAAACACTTTCTGTCACTACCCCATGTAGTCTGGGATAGAAGTTTGATTATGTTCATTGTTTTCAGACATTTTTCTTTAAGATATTTAATGTGGGGGACGAAAGTGAGTCTGTAGTCAAGTATGACACCTAGGAATTTGTGCTCTTCGCTGATAGGTATTCGTTGTCCACACAGTTCTAAGGAAGGATCCGGAACCAGGCCTCTCTTTCTTGTAAAAAAGAACGCAAGAGCTTTTGTTAGGATTGATCTTAAATCCATTCTTGTCTGCCCACACTGAGACTTTGTTCAGGCCATGCTGTACCTGTCTCTCGCAGACTGCGAGGTTACAAGATTTGAAAGCTATTTGAATGTCGTCCACGTAGACAGAGTAAAAGATGGCGGGTGGTAATGAAGCACGAAGCATGTTCATCTTCACGATAAAGAGCGTGCAGCTCAGCACGCCTCCTTGGGGTACACCCGTTTCTTGCGTAAAAGGGCGTGAGAGTGCATTGCCGACTTTCACCCGGAAGGTACGATTTGACAGATAGCTTTCTATTATATTATGCATATTACTGTGGATGCCCATTTCTGACAAGACTCTTAAGATTCCGTAACGCCACGTCATATCGTACGCCTTCTCCATATCGAGGAATATGGATAAGAAGAATTGTTTGTGTACAAATGCGTCCCGGATATTTGCTTCTACACGTACAAGATGGTCAGTTGTGGAGCGCCCTTCTCGGAAGCCGCACTGATAGGGATCAAGGATTTTGCTCAGTTCAAGGAAATGAATGAGTCGCCGATTAATCATTTTTTCAAACACCTTACAAATGCAACTTGTGAGGGCTATCGGGCGGTAACTTGCCACTGAGGAAGGGTCCTTGCCTTGTTTCAAAACAGGGACCACAATGGCTTCCTTCCATGCAGTTGGAAGGTACCCTGCATCCCAAATGGTGTTGAAAAGTGCGAGTAGTGTATCCTGCGTGTCATTGTGTAAGTTTTTGAGCATTTCATACATGATTCTATCAGATCCTGGTGCGGAGCTGTTGCATGCGCTCAAGGCAGCTCTCAATTCGGCAATACAAAAAGGACGGTTGTAAGGCTCATTCTCTCGACCTTTTCTTGTTAATGGCTTGCGTTCTTCTGTTTGTTTGTATTTGAGAAAGGATTGTGTATAATTTGTTTGACTTGACACGCTCTCAAAATATTCCCCAAGTGAGTCTGCCTGGTCTTGCAGTGTATCGCCCTGTGTATTTACCAGGGGGAGTGAATGTGTTTCCCGCCCTCTAATCCTATTAACTCTGTTCCAGGCTTTGGCCTCATCCCTAAACGAGTTAATACTCGATAAAAACTTGTGCCAGCTTTCTCTTCTGGCCTGTCGGCGGGTTCGCCTGCCTTGGGATTTTACTTGCTTAAAGTTGACTAGATTCTCTGCATTGGGAGAAGCGCGTAGCAACCCCCACGCTTTGTTTTGTTTCTTACGAGCGATCCTGCAGTCTTCGTTCCACCACGGGACCCGCCGTTTACCTGCCAAGCCACTTACTTCTGATATGCATTTAGATGCAATATCTATAATGAAGGCTGTGAGATACTGCACAGCAGCATCAAGTCCTAAACAAGACATGTCATTCCATGAGATATTAGTTAAATTTCGGAACTTCTCCCAGTCGGCTGTATCGATCTTCCACCTAGGAGCCTGTGGTAGACATTCTTTTTCTTTATGTGTTTTTAGCAGTATGGGGAAGTGGTCGCTTCCGTAAGGATTCTTGGTGACTTCCCATTCGAGTTCAGACAGTATACAAGGGGAAACTAGGCGGAGGTCAATTGAAGAAAATGTTCTGTTTGCGAGAGAATAATATGTGGGTGTCTTCTTATTCAGCAGACACGCACCGGACAAGAAAAGGAACTGTTCAACGAGGCGACCTCGCGCATCGATACGAGAGTCTCCCCACAGGCTGCTGTGCGCATTGAGATCGCGAAGAACAACATAGGGTTCTGGCAATTGATCTATCAAGGACTGAAATTCATGTTTGTTTAGTTGGTAATGCGGGGGTATGTAAAGCGAGCAAATGGTGATGAGTTTGTTTAGTAGGACAGCTCGAACCGCCACTGCTTCAAGGGGCGTTTGTAGCTGTAAAGGTTGGCACGCTATATTTCTATGAGTGACTATGGCAACACCGCCCGATGATGCGACGGCATCATCGCGATCTTTGCGAAAAGTTAGATACTGTCGAAGAAAGTTTGTGTTTGTTTTTTAAATGTGTTTCCTGTAAACACAGCACTTTTGGATTGTGTTTTTGTATAAGTTCCTGCACATCATCAAGGTTTCTTAGAAGACCTCTGACGTTCCATTGAATTATTTGTGTATCCATATTGGGAGTTAATATGTGCTGTGTGTACAGAAACAGGAGTAGTGATTATGGAAATTACAGTGATTAAATTACAGAGCCCTTTCGAGGCCCTGTAACAGGAGTTTTGCTCTTTCTGGAGCGTTCGAGGGAGCCTCACCGCTCCTTAGGCACTTGGCGCGCCGTGGGGATAGGTGTTGTGTCCATTGCCTCTTGTGAGGCGCCGGACACGTGCTCTTGCGAGCGAGAAGTTATCAGGGAGAGTCCCACCTTGGAGGGCAAGACCGCTGCACCCACCAGCCCGGAGGTCGATGGGGCTCCCTGGGGGATTTGGCTGCGCCGGCCGTTGCCAGCGCTGGAAGGGACCTGGGAGGTTGAGGCAGCCTCGGCTGCGCCCACCTTCAGGATCGATGGTCCCTTCTCCACGGTTGACGGAGCAGCGCTAGCTGCAACCGCCGCAGGGGCAGACGGCGTAACTGCCGACTCACTGCGTGTGGGTCAGACAGCCGCCGGAGGCCATTGTGACGCTGCCCCCTGACGCGCCACTTCGGCAAAGCTTTTCTTAGGCAGGTATGAAACCCGCCTGCGTGCCTGTTTGAAAGTGATATTTTCCTTGACTTTAATTGTAACAATTTCCTTTTCTTTCTTCCAGGATGGGCACGACCGCGAGTACGCGGCGTGCTCCCCATCGCAGTTTACACAGCGGAGAGCGTTCTCACAGGTTTCAGTGGAGTGTTCTTTGGCACTGCATTTAGCACAAGTTTGGCGGCCTTGGCAGCTCTGCGAGCTGTGGCCGAAGCGCTGGCATTTGAAACATCGGAGTGGATTAGGCACGTAAGGCCTGACACGGAGCTTTATGTACCCGGCCTCGATTGATTCGGGCAGGACACTTGAATTGAAGGTGAGAATTAGGTGTTTGGTTGCAATTTCTTTACCATCGCGCCTCATCTTTATTCTTTTCACATTAACAGCATTTTGCTCATTGAAGCCCTCTAGGAGCTCTGCCTCTGTCAGCTGAAGCAGGTCATCATCTGAGACAACGCCGCGTGAAGTGTTCATAGTGCGGTGCGGAGTCACTGTCACTTGAACGTCCCCAAATGACACGAGACTGGATAACTTTTCAAATTGTTTCAGATCCTGGAGCTCCAAGAGGAGATCTCCACTTGCCATCCTTGTCGCCTTGTAACCTGGACCAAGCACGTCAGTTAAAGACTTTGATACTAGAAATGGGGAGATTGCACGCACTTGTGTGTCTGACTTTTCGGAGTGAATCACATGAAATCGTGGGAAGTTGGGTCTTTCACGACCAAAGAACTTGAATACATCATCGGTGCGCCCTCTTTTGTGAGGGCGATCAAGGAGGGGAGGGAAGGAACTAGCCATAGAATAATGTAATTTTTGGCAATAACGCCAACCACCCACCGTGGAGCCCTACAAGGGGACGTTACAGGCACTGTAGAAACAGGTCCTGCAAACGCCAGCTGTAGGTTATCACTATAACCAAATATGAGATAACCTAGGTTGGTTATTCACACAAGGTTAACCCTTGCTGCCTGGAAAAATTTTGAAGTAAACGGAAGCTAGGAGAAGACAGGAAAGGCGGAAAGTGAGAGAAAGACGAAGGCTGGAGGGAGAGAGAGATAGGAAAAGGCAACTACCGATTTCCCCCTGGTGGGTCAGTCCGGGGGTGCCGTCTACGTGAAGCAGAGGCCAAGGAGGTGTGTTGCCTCTGCCGGGGGGCCTTAACGGTTCGAGCACCCGGCATCGGCTCAACCTCCAGGTTCCCCCTTTCCCCGGACACGGCTAAGCCGCGCACGGCTACACGCGGGAGGGTCCAACCCTCATGTGCTCGGGTCCGTGGTGTCGCAACGCACCAAACGCCTGCTGACGCAGACGCCCCTGCGGGGTCTGTTCCTACCACAACATGCGGGCTTTGTTAAAGGAGCAGATATTCTAACCGTGTAGTCTTATTTACAAAACTTCGCGCGTTCAAATTTAAAAGGCATAGCTATATCTGTGACAATGAGCCCGAATGTTGCCTATGGTATCAGGATCATCAGTGCTGCTTGAACGATCTAACCTGTGCTGTTTTCAGTTATCAGCCCTATGCTCTACACTTTTAGACAGCAGGCAGCGTTAATTGCGGTTGTCATCCCAAAAATATGTATCATTGTTCATGCGAAGTTTATCATAAACGAGCAGGACCTTTGCTTTCTTGGCCCTGTCTGCGGCTGCGTTTTCCCATAGTTTCCTGCGTATATCTGTTTCTTTGGCATAGTCAGAGCTAATATGCCAAACAGTACCCTTTAGTTTTGCATCTTTTTTCAGCAACCTTTCCTTTTCTCTGATGTAAAAAGAATTAAAAATAACTGGTCTACATTTTGTTGGTTGGGGGTTTACCAAGGAGATGAATTCGCTCAACTGTATCAACCTGCACACCCTTAAGTTTTTTAAATATATTCTCCAGAACAAGTTCTTTTAGTTTTGACTTTGTTTCTACACCAGAGTCAGTTCCCGTTTCAGTGATGCCAAAGACTAACAAATTATTACGCCGGCTACTGTGCTCGTAATCGACTAGCTTTGCAGCCTGTTGTTGAACTATACTTTCTAATTTCCCAATCCTGCTGTTCATGGTACAGTAAAACCTTGTTAAACCGTACCTGCTTAAACAGCAGTTTCATTTTAAAAGTAGTAAAGTCAAATCCCCGACTCAGTGGCCGTTGAACATAATGTGTTTTGTATCTGCATAAACCATACGAGCTTATTGCATACGCATCGGTTAAAACATAGTGTTTCCACTTTTCATCGGGCAAACACGGCGGTGCGTCGTCTCTATCGGGCAGCCTGGCAGAACAGCAAGCCTCACAGATCGGAACAACAGCCTCCAAGTGCCCTGTGCGTTTGCGCATGAAGCCACGTCAACATCATTTCGACGCCATGCCAGAGAGCGTTGTGGCACCGTGCAAGCGGGGACTTGCGTCATGCCGAAGCTCGGATAAAAAAGACGCCGGGTGCTCAGCATAGAAGAAAAATTAGACATCGTCCGTCCTATCAAAGGTGACACGAAGAAGTCGGTGCTGGCACGCGACAGGGATCTGCTATTGACTACAGTGTGTGGCATTTGGAATGCGAAGGAGTTGCTCAGTAGCGCTGCTGCGAACGCGAAGAGATGTCGGCTACAAGGTGTTAGGATCGGCCTGCAGGGGTAGTGCTCTCCAAAACTATCTCAGCCCGGGGCCGGCGCTTCAATCGACCCGCGGTGGTGGCGCCCTTCAGAGAACCAGCAAGGACGACAGCACTAACCGACCATGAACTTCCTTCGGAGAACTGGAGACTACGGCAGCATTAATCCACCATGCGCCTCGTTTGGAGGATCGGCGACGGCAGCAGGGCTGGCCATGTTTGGCGCCCCGTGTATTGTTGGTTGATTTGCCGGGTCTTCATCGTCTCTCTGCAGCAAGAAGAGCTTCCCTAAAAAAGGGTGCTTTGCAGTACGTGGGCCCCAGGATTCACCGCAGTCTGCTGACACTCGTGGCGACTACAGGAGAAAGCCAGCTCTGGAATTTAGAGGCGCCGGCTGTGGTCAGGCATGACCATCTAGGAAAACTAAGAAGAATTTCGCAGGAAGAAGGCCTAACAGAAGCAACAAGGCAGTACGTTGCTGCATTGAGCAAAGAGATTCAAGGTTTGGCACAGGCAATCGAACTAAGTCAACAGCGGCTTGAGAAATCTGTAGGCTGGACACAGCGAAAGTGGGAGTAAGTCGATAGCAGATTTCAGCCGAAAGCCGAGTGAAGTAGTAGTACCTGTGAGATTAGCAGCACGTTCATAGGTGAACTCAGTGCAAGCGGCTAACGAGGTCTTAGGGGCAACAAAAGCCGTTAAAGGCCATAGGGAGAGCGACGAGGTGATGTGCCAGCAGTGCACTGTAGAGACAGCTAGGCCAGCTGTGAATGAATTGGCACAGTCACCGCATGTGTGCGCCGCATCTAATGTTAACGAGGTTGTTAGCGAGGTACAGGATACTGCAGACCCGACAGACGCGAGCACCCATGTCGAGTCAGATCTGCGTGCCGAAGGGAAGTGCCAGCTGGACGATGCAGTTGAGGGCAGTACGCAGGATTGCGAGCTGCGCAGCTCGAGGGAAGACAACTGCATTTTTCAGGGATCGGTGCAGCTCTCCGCCAGTGTAGGTAGCGAAGAGAGGGATGATTTAGTTAGGAATCATTCGGACTGTGTGGGTGAGACAGCGATAGAGACCGACGGGCTGTGTGCCAATGCACAGCATGAGCCGGGTAATGCAGTAGAGGGCAGTTCACAAGAGTGCGAGTTGCATAGCTCGAGTAAAGACTGCTGCATTGTTCCAGTCGGTTGGGCTGTCCGCCAGTCGTGGCAAAGTGAGAGCCGATTTAAATGAAAATCACTCAGACTGTGCGGGTAGGAGAGCGATCTGGGCCGACGAGATGTGTACCCGCCAGCACGAGGCGCGAGAAGGTGGCATGAAAGGGACTTCAAAGAGAAAGCGCCATAAAAAGAAGCGTGGTAAAGACCGAAAGACGGTGACTAATGTAGCGCAGCCAAAGACGGCTACAGACGCAGAAAGGCTGAGCGCGAATAAAAGAAAGATGCGGTCATCATTGACAATGTAAGCGCATCAAACACGTTTGAGCCACCAGTCAAAAAGAGACCGAGAAGCATGTTCTGCACGGACACAGACAAAGGGCATGGGGCAGTTACGTTCCTCGTCGTTTCGTCGTTCTTTTCGGAGTGCAACATGTAGTGCGAAGGAGCGCAAGGTGGCAAAATGAGACGAGATTTGAAAGATGCGTTTTAGGTCAAACTTGAGTTTCGCAAGGTGTTAATGAGTAGATAGGCTTTCTTTTTTTTGTGTGTGTGTGAGTAACCTGAGTGTCCAGGTTATCAGTGAGAGGCCTATGGTAACGCGTGTGTGTATTGGTTAACCTTCTTTTTTTTATAAATGTTTTTGAATTTTCTAAGTTTAAGCGCGTAGAGGTGGGCTCGGCGGCTGTGCCTCTAGCATGTCCACTAACCCACTGCTCTTTGCCATGCAGGTGTTTACCGAGGCAATCATCCTGATGCTTCTTCGTGTTCCGGCAGTCACCGTTCCCTCGTGCATGCCAGTTGCGTGCGCATCATGGCCCCACGCAAACAATAACCCGGTGGCGATTACGAAGCATCTTTGTGCATCTTCGTGCACTATCAACGCAACTATACATCGGTATCACCCTCGCTGTTCCTGAACCTCAACCAAGACCATCAAGCACCATCGTCATCGACAGCCGCCTTCAAGGCAGCTATAAATCCTCTGCATCTGTGCGACTCGTTTTGTGGGCTCGGCGGCTGTGACTCTAGCATGTCCACTAACCCGCTGCTCTTCACCATGCAGGTTGTTTCACCACACAGTTTATTTGCTAAAAGGACGAGCAATTACCTCTTTGTACAGCTGCCGAGCCCCCGGTGTTTGTTTTCTATGGCATGTGAGTGCTTTGCTGTTGCACGTTTTCTGTTGCTGCAATCAGGTGATATTGAGCTGAATCCTGGACCCCATACAGCGGCAGTTTTAGAGGAGCTAAAAAAATTATCTTCGGGGCAGTCTAAACTTCTCTCTGAAGTCCAGGATCTTAAGCATCAGGTCCTGGCCACTAATGACGCCCTGATCGAACTCGGTAGACGTTTAACAAGCGTTGAAGCAAACTGCCAGCAAATTGAGCCCTTGAGGCCGCAGCTCGGAACCATGCAAACCGACACCGCTGAGACAGTTCATCAGGTTTGTAACCTTGAAGCTCACCTTGATGATGCTGATAATCGCTCGGCGCAATAACCTGATCGTTTATGGCATTACTGACACTAACAAATCTGAATAATTTGCTCAGTCAGAAGAACTGCTCATTCGGCTGTGTTCTGAACAGTTAAATGTTGCCCTAAAGCCAAGGGAAATCGAACGAGCGCATCACCTTGGTCGATACATCCCTGGTCGTAACCGGCCCCATCATTGTCAAACTTTCCTTCTTTAAGAGAACAGGGTAGGCAAATTTTCTGAAAAAAATCGATTTTTTGTTTTTGTGTAAATTAATATCTCTATTCTTTCCTTAACATGACCCAGTGTTTCATTTGCGCGCACGCGAAATATTTACCTCAAAATCAACATTTTTCGAAACCTAGGCAGCATCCAGCCACGCCCCCTTTGACACATGCTCGGTAACTTTGCCTCTCCTAGACTGAAAAAAAATTTTTTCACCGCCTTTTTTTTGTCACGTTTAGCGGAATGGCTGTCACTTATCTGGCAACAGTAAAAACCTAGCTACCATATTTCACTTAGCCAAACAAATCCTAAGACGCAGCTGGATTACTCGCAACGCCAATGCGCGGCGTTTTGCTCGTGCTTTGGCGTGTTTTCGCGGACAATCGAATTTATTTATACCTTGGTGCTGGTTATTAAGCGGTAATGCAATGACGAAGCCAAAGAAGTGCTTCGAAAAACGTATCTTCCACGGAAACCGGCATAAGTCGAGCTCTAATGACGCCAATTCTCCGCAACACAATCCAGGAGTGGGCGCCGTGGCCACCACGTGAGCGTCTGCATCGAAGCTTTCGCGCTCGGCGGAACGCTCGAAGCGGAACGCCGGTGTTTTAGCAGCTCTCAAAGCCTGAGCTTCTCCGGAAATGTCTCCATGGAAAAACTCGGAATGCGAATGAGGCGTTCAACAACGTTGTATGGTAGCGCGCTGCGAAGAATGTCTTTCTTGGCCTCAGGACGCTGAAAATAGCGACAATGGATGCTGTGCTAACTTTTATTGACCGCAGCATTGCTAGATCCATCATTTTGAAATCATTTGGAGTTTATCCAGGATGGTTCACAGTCCAGTGGTTGCGCGAAGTTGACCGGCGTCGACTGTACTTTGCAGAGAGGGCTACACGACTGGTAACTAAGGAGGCCCGGAAAAAAAGGCAGCTAGCACAGAAAAGAAATGTTGACGATGGAGCGGACTACCAGGCTGGTGGCTATTGAAAAAATGTGCCAGAATTTGTTTCTATAGTCCTATATTGCAATAAAGCTCTTTCTTCCACTTCAAAGCCAATTATCTCAAAACACCAAATTTTGCTGCATTTGACCCTTTTTTTCAGAAACTACAAGAGCTAGGGAGAAAATATCTTCCAGATATTGAGTAAACATTACAAAAAGTCTACTGAACCAGGATTATAAATATCCTTGTAGGGGATTTTTGTTTACAGGCTATTTACTGCAGATTTTGGCTCTAAAATTTGGTGGGTCCAGTAAAAACATGAAAACAAAAAAACGAATCTTTAAAAAGAAATTATCCTGGTTCAGTAACACTGCCTAACATTGCTGATTACAATGCCACCAAGTTTAATGTTCTAACCTCAGCAGATCACGAGAAAAAGGGTCACGAACATAGCCTAAAATGCATGGCAAGAATAGGACCTACCCTGTCCCCTTAAAACAAAAGAAGCCATCTTGTCAAATGGCCGCAAGCTTAAAAACACTTCGTACAGCATGGGTGAGGATTTTTCTAAGCCGGTACAGAACGCACGAAAACATCTGGTCACTCTTGCACGAAGCTAATCAGTTCCTTTTTCTCTTCACTTTAAAACATTATTCATAGGTTCAAAACGCTACATTTTTGAGCCAGCATCCCAATCCGTGAAAGAACTATAGCTACCGCATTGTCACCAGCATTCGTCCCGACGTGCTCTGCCTGCCCCCCGAGAATCTTTTTCAATCTCTGTTATTTCTACTAACATAAGAAGCTTTCTTCCGAAAAGAGAACAAGTATCAGATCTAGTATCGTTGTCTGGCAGTAACCTACTTATACTAACTGAAACATGGCTCACTAATGATGTCACTGACGGTGAAGTTCTGAGTGAACTACCGAATTTCGATGTTTTTGTCGTAAGATAGGCAGGGTACTAAGGGTGGTGGCGTTCTTATCGCAGTAAAAAAACATCTAATGTGCTGTGCAGTCAATGTGGCCACTGACCTAGAAGTTATATGGCTTATCATTCGCGCTAATCTGCAGCTACTACTTCGCATCTGTTATCGTCCCCCCAACACTAATCCTGACTTCCCCCGCTATCTCAATAACACCTTGAACCCTTTAACAAAAGAATTCCCGAACGCCTGCATCTTGATGTTTGGGGATTTCAATTACCTACATATCAATTGGTTAAATTATTCTAGTCCAGTTACTAGCATCACAGGAGCTAGAGAATTCTTAGATATTTGCCTTAATTTTAACCTCTCCAAGATGACAACAGAGCCAACGCATGCAACTCATGGCTCGGCTAACATACTAGACCTCATACTAACCACTCATCCTCAAAACATGTCCTCCATTAGCTACCTACGCAAAATAAGTGATCACAAAGTAATCCACGCTGTTTTCTCATTTTCACCTATAGTACGTCATTCAGATCAGAAAACAATTCGCCTGTACAAAAAAGGGAATTATACTACCATAAACAACGAACTAGTCGCATTCTATTAATCATTTGAATTAGGTTTTGAAAATTGTTTAATAAAAGAAAACTGGTTACTCTTCCAAATAAGATGGCTAACCTCGTTGCGTAGTTTATACCAACTATTTTACTTCGCTCTAATCGCAATAAACCATGGTTCACGAATGCACTAAAAAAATTGGAAAACAAAAAGAAACGTCCGTTTCACTCCGCTAAACTTTTCCCAGCTCCTGGGAAAAATACCACGTATCTGAAAGCACCTACCTGATAGCTATCCGGCAACAGAAGCACTCATTTTTTTCATTCAGACCTACCCCGCATGCTCAGCAGTAACCCCAAAAAATTTTGGCAGGTTATCAATCCCCAGTCATCTCCTGGTGTCAGAATTTCGATAGATGGTGAAATTTTACCTGATATTGACTGTACCAAACTGTTTAACAATAAATTTTCATCTGTTTTCACTACAGAACCACATGTACCTCCTCCTGTTTTCTCTGTTGCTGTCATGGCTCCAATGCCGGATATTATTTTTTCACCAGATGGAATATCCACACTCATTGATAATCATAAATTATCTTCATCAGCTGGTGTTGACGATATCACGTCAAAGCCTTTAAAAAACACGAAGCACACCTCTGCCATGTATTTCACCCTGTTGTATTCCCAATCACTATCATCAGGCACGTTACCTGAGTGGAAAAAGAGCAAGGTAGTTCCAGTCTACAAATCATCATCAGCAGCAGCAGCAGCCTGGTTATGCCCACTGCAGGGCAAAGGCCTCTCCCATACTTCTCCAACTTCTCCAACAACCCCGGTCATGTACTAATTGTGGCCATGTCGTCCCTGCAAACTTCTTAATCTCAGCCGCCCACCTAACTTTCTGTCGCCCCCTGCTACGCTTCCCTTTCCTTGGAATCCAGTCTGTAACCCTTAATGACCATCGGTTACCTTCCCTCCTCATTACATGTCCTGCCCATGGCCTTTTCTTTTTCTTGATTTCAACTAAGATGTCATTAACTCGCGTTTGTTCCCTGACCCAATCTGCTCTTTTCTCATCCCTTAACGTTACACCCATCATTCTTCTTTCCATAGCTTGTTGCGTCGTCCTCAATTTAAGTAGAACCCTTTTCGCAAGCCTCCAGGTTTCTGCCCCGTAGGTGAGTACTGGTAAGACACAGCTATTATACACTTTCTACAAATCAGGTAACCATAATTCACCCTTAAATTATCGTCCAATATCCATAACTAGTATCCCTTGCAAAATAATGGAACACGTCATATACTCACATGTAATGAATTTCCTAGACAGTAATACCTTTTTCCATCCGTTGCAACATGGCTTCCATAAAGCCTGTCATGTGACACTCAATTAGCTACATTTCTTCATGACCTACACTCAAATCTGGATACTAACACTGTGACCGATATCATATTTCTTGACTTTGCAAAGGCATTTGATAAAGTAGCTCATCAACGCTTATTATTAAAACTTTCTCGCTTGAACTTCCCCCCCAACGTCCTAACATGGATAAAAGAATTTCTTAGTAACAGATCACAGTCCGTCAGTATTAACAATACTATTTCAGAATTTCTTCCCGTAACATCAGGTGTACCCCAAGGTTCAGTCTTAGGTCCCCTCCTATTCCTAATATACATTAACGATCTTCCATTGCATGTTTCCTCTCAGATTCGTATGTTTGCTGATGATTGCGTTGTCTATCGAACTATCACTAATAGCAATGACTGCATTTATCTCCAAAATGACCTGAACAACATTACAGCCTGGTGTGATCACTGGTTAATGGTCCTAAACAATAATAAAAGTAAATCTGTCAATTTCCCGCCGCCGTAATCGGCATGACTTTCTCTACACAATTAACGACATTCCAATCGACACTGTAAACTCTATTAAGTACCTAGGTATTACGATCACGCATTACTTAAGCTGGTGCTTGCATATACCTAACATCACATCATCTGGTAACAAAACCTTGGGATTTCTGAAATGCAAGCTCCGCAATGCTCCTCAACAGGTAAAACTACTAGCATATAAAACACTGGTTAGGCCAAAACTCGAATACGCACCACCCATATGGCATCCTCACCAGATTTACCTCAGCAACGCATTAGAATCCATACAGAACCGCGCCGTAAGATACATTCACTAGACATACTCATATGATATCAGCGTATGACCATTAAAAGTAGAGTCTGGTTTGGACATGCTAGCGCACCGTCGCTGTATCGCGAGGTTATCATTATTCCATAAATTCTACACCAGCTCGCTTCGCCACGCACCTTACATTTTACCACCTTCACGCATATCGCTGCGCACAGGCCACCCACTAAATGTTGCTCGCCCTAGCGGGTGCACTGTCACCTGCTCGTCATCATTTTTTAATCGTACAGCTAAAGACTGGAACAGCCTTCCCCACCACGTTGCTACCATCACCGCCTCATCCACCTTCGTGGAAGAAGAAACGAGTGTTCTGTCGATAAAATAACGTAGTGGGCAACCTCTTGTATTTTTTCTACCACTTACCCCTTATGTAAAACTGCCAAGGGGTCTTTAAGGTAATAAAATTAAATGAAAAAATGAAATTTTCAGTTAGTGCATGGTTTACAATGAGAAGCGTTCTTAGTTCCTTTAGCACATGTCCTGTGCGGAGAGAAGAAAGCAGAATGTTTATGACTGGGTTGCTCGTGTGTGTTGAGGGCAGCCGTATTCCAACTTCTCTAGTACGCGTGCGTAGAACTAGGTGTTAGAAGACGCATTTTTTTAAAGGGTTCTGCGGTGTTTGTGAGTTACGCAAGTTTAGTTGCTCGGTTCAGCTACGTGTGCTGTATGGACCAGAGAAAGAAACGAAAGTTAACGTGATGAAACGTTTGCGTACGCCGCAAGTACGTGTTCTCAATAATGACCACAAAGCTAGAGCGATTGTAATTACGTACCTGTGGAGTTGACCAGACTGTTCAGTGGCAACAGTACGTGAGATAAGTACGCCACTACGATAGGGTAAGAACAGGCTGTTCGTGAAGTTAGGCTGCTTAAGTTATGTTCGGGTATTGGTGGTTGAGAGCCTTCAGTTTAGTTCTGCGCAAACCTTTACTCTTGTGCAGCGCAACGGTCAGGTTTCGTCGAACTCAAGGGGAACGTGAACGCTCGCTTTGGCGGCACGAAATTTGGGGGCAAAATTCGGGGTTCCCAGTGGAGTGGCTTGCATTGAAGTTTTGATAGGAAGCGTGGTAGGTTGACAGCTGATTCCGGGCGTTTGCACGCTGAGTGGCGGTGTGTTGCCGGGATCGACTCTTCTGTGCCGGTTGTTGCGAGATGGTTTAAGGCATTCCAAGTGTGCAGGGATTGCAGAGAGCAAAGCCATTTTCTTGCTCACCAGCCATTCTCCTCCTGCCCAGCGTTGTCAGCACTGGCCAGGCGAGATTATCCGGGCCATGGAGGAGCTGTTAGGATCGGCGTGCAGGGGTAGTGCTCTGCAAAACCATCTCAGCCCGTTGCAGGAGCTTCGATTTACCCGCGGTGGTGGCGCCCTTCAGAGAACCAGCGAGGATGACAGCGCTAATCGACCATGAACTTCCTTCGAAGAACTGGCGACTACGGCAGCGTTAAACCACCAACGCTTCGTTCGGAGAATCGGCGACGGCAGCAGGGCTGGCCACGTTTGGCGCCCCGTGTAATGTTGGTTGATTTGCCGGGTCTTCATGGTCTCTCTGCAGCAAGAAGAGCTTCCCTAAAAAAAGGGTGCTTTGTGGTACGTGGGCCCCAGGATTCACCGCAGTCTGCTGACACTCGTGGCGACTACAGGAGAAAGCCAGCTCTGGAATTTAGAGGCGCCGGCTGTGGTCAGGCATGACCATCTAGCTACGAGGATGCGCTCATCTCGGGTTCTGGGAAACCAGTGCGTAGGTGTGTGTGTAAGCCCTCCTGCTAAAAGGTGGCTCGGCTTCAATGACTGGTCGAACGGTTCTCACACCTAGGGATCTAGGGAGCACGGAGTGTTTATAGGCGGCTGTTTGTCGGCTGCTAGGGTGTGCTCGTCATCGTGCTCGAGAGCAGTGTGCTCGTGCTCTGTGCTGCATGTTTGGAGCTTCGTGCTCATATGCTTTATGCTTCGTCTTCCGTGCTCCATTTGAGAGTCAAGCTAGACAGTCGAATGTATCTTCTTCTAATGTAAATATATGTAAATACTGCTCGCCTAGTCCAGTTCCTCCCAAGTTCCTCCCTACGAACTACAACCCTTTCAACTGGTGCACGCGGCGAGATCGTTTGTCAAACCTTACAGAGGTTCAACTTTTCACCATCGTTGACTCTGTTGTTGCCAACGTGTTGACTAGCGACAGTGATGAGGCTGACACGGAAAGGGACAGCATAGGCTATCCAGGCCCGACAGTGGCAGAAGCTGCTCGTTACGCCAGCCTCATGAATGCAATCGTCGCGACGAGAACAGGGTGCAATAACATAACTATTCCAAACAAAAAGTATTCCGAACGCCAGCCCCCAGCAATGAAAAAGGCGCCCTGGGACTCCTGCAGCACTACTGCACGCTTGCACAGAGAATACGTAACGTCAACGAGGAATCTTCCATGCGAATGTTTGCCGAGAAGAGGGGGCTGGCTGAAAAGCCGGCACGCAGCTACAGTAAGTTTGAGGCCACTGCCGTCATGCTAGGCCACCGCAGCACAAAACGAAAATAATAATTTTGTCATGCGAAGTGAATAAATACTGCATGTTTTTTTTTCCCTTTCATTGCACTCTCTTCGAGTTCCATTTTCGATAGGTAAGTGGGTGATCTCACACTATTTCGGTTAAACAGTACGACCGTTTCTTACGTACTTTTTCCGAGCTCCGGCTAACTACGGTTTAACGAGGTTTCACTGTATCAACTGCATCAAAGAGGTTCTGCATCCTGTCTGTCTTTGTGCTAAGTGTGACAATTTCACTCTTAATGTCATCCATCTTACGAGCGAAGGCAGTCTGATTCCGAAAAATTTCTTCTAGCATTTTGTTTACCTTTGCTTTGGGATTCTCCTCAACATCTGCCGCCATAGGCAACAAGAGCACTTGAACACTGACCAGCAGTCATACAAAATATCGCAACGCTTGCGAGGGCACGGCAAGACTATCAAAAAGCGGTGGTCGCTAAGATAAACAGCTATATTGTCCATAGCACTTGCCTGCAAAAGCAGTAGCAGTGGCTTAGGCATCTTGGTCGTCAGTCAGGTGCCGTGCCCTCTGAAGCGGATGTCACATCGAGGCTCCTTAAGTACGGTGTCAAGTGATGATGTCACACTTGCGGACCGATGATCGAAGATAGTGCAGTCCACGGTATCATTGCCATGAGGCACTCGGAAGAGGTCAGTAGCCCGTTTGTTGTTTGTGGCGGTGAAAATCCACGGCAATACGTGAAAAAGCAGTAGCAGTGGCTTAGGCATCTTGTTCGTCAGCCAGGTGCCATGCCCTCCGAAGCGCATGTCGCATTGACGCTCTTCAAGTACGCTGTCGAGTGATGACGTCACACTTGTGGAGTGATGATCGAAGAGAGTGCAGTCCACGGTATCATTGCTACGAGGCACTCGGAAGAAAGTCAGTATTCCGTTGTTCATTGTTCTGGCGGTGAAAATCCACGGCAATACCTGCAAAAGCTGTAGAAGTGGCTTAGGCATCTTGTTCGTCAGCCAGGTGCCGTGCCCATTGCATTTCTCACAGTATATGTTCTTTGAGAAATGCATTCATCTCCTCAATTGCTAGGTGTCTGATTGTGTCATGTGAAAGAAGGGAGAGTTCTCTAAATTTCTCCCAATGGCTGTATTAAATTTCCATTTCTTTGGGCAGGCCAGGGAATCAAGCGTATCAGTAGTGGTTAGAAACAGCAGAAAATGGTCACTTCCATAAGGATTTTTTACGATGTTGCATTCTCAATATGGCAGTAGTGATGAGGAACCTATGGCAAGGTCAACTGAAGAAAATTTATGGTGTGCTGAACTATAGAATGTAGGTTCTTTCTTGTTAAAATGATACGCCCCACTTGAAATGAGAAAATTTTTTATGAGATGCCCTCTCAAGTCGCAGCGTGGGTCACCCCAAAGCGGATTGTGGGCGTTCAGCTGTCCGAGTACTATGTAGGGCTCCTTATTAAGCTGGTCTATCAGGTTCTCAAACTCAACCATTGTTAGATTATGATTAGGAGGAATGTACAAAGAGCAAACCATTACCAACTTGTTAAGCAATATGGCACGGATTGCTACGGCTTCAAGAGATGTCTGAATATTTAGATGTTAACAAGCAACTGATTTGTCTGTAATTATAGCCACTCCACCTGAGGGGGCAAGACTGTTATCGCGGTCTTTTCGAAATACTACGAACTGTTTTAGAAAATTTGTGTGGCAAGGTCTTAAGCGTGTTTCTTGAACACAGAACACTTTTGGTTGGAATTCATATAAGAGTTCTTTTACATCATCTAAATTATGAATAAGTCCTCTGACATTCCACTGTAACATTTGTACAGCCATTGTAGCTGGAACAAGTGGTTCTGTGTTCAAGATTGCACAGCTATGTTACTGGGCCTTTCAGGGGAGACGCTCCTCAGAAACCTTTCCTTTTAAATATTATTGCTAGGCAAATGAAAATCGCACCACTTATATAGCTTGATATCCTCATTACAAATCTGCTTTTAGTTTTAGGATAGCTCGATGCTTTCATGTCCCAAGTGCCATGCATAAGTGAGAAACAGTGCATGTTTGTGCAGCTACTGGACCAAGCAGTTGGCATGATATAGCAGTGCAAGATGGCGTTTCTTGTCCCCAACACTCCAGTGAGTGCTAATAACCAAGATAATGCAATTCCCTTGACAGGCAACATTTTCAGAGAATATCATATCAGATGCTTCGTTTTCAGTGACTGGTACCCAAGGGTACTGAACATTTCCATTCTTAAAAATAAACTGGTTGCACTAAAACCTAAATCAGTGCATTCTACACACCTTAAAGAGGATGCACACCGAATTTGGTCTTGATTGGACCACAATAAGTACATCAAATGTCGTGCACAAAGGCCATGTTTGGCCAAAAATATGAAGCTGAGAAAAACACGATTGAAAGTTGTAAAAGTTCTTTATTTGTGCTGTAGCGCTGAAATCTATATAAAAATTGCACATAATGCAGGCCAGCGTATCTAGATCCAGTGCACTACTTTAGAATTCACCTGCGCCATATGTTGTTCTCTCATAGAGTCTTCGTGAGCACCATGCTGACCCACTTCCTGTGCTGTTACTTTCCGAGCTAACTCCAAGTTCAGCCACTGCTTTTGTAGCAGCGAGGTGCACTTTCTTTGTTATGATGGTGAACGATTTATGGTGCATCGGTTTTGGTAAACCAAGAACTCCACAAAATCGGATGAGTTGATTGTGCCCAGCTCTAAATGCGCGCGCCGCAACCACTGCCTTGATATTCACGGCGAAACTCTCTCTTGGGCTGGCCGAAGGGCGCGCTCCACCGTTAGCGTAGTCTACCGGAGATGCAAGCCGCGACGAATACGTTGACGAGATAACGGACGTGGTACACGCTGCATTGTTGCAACACAACCCCAAAAACGACGCGAGTCGTTTCCGTTTTTTTGGCCAACTCACGGATGAAAAAGTCGCGCCGTCCGCACGCCGGACATGCCGCGGCGCTCACGTTCCCGACGCCGATCTCGTAAATAAAGGTGCTTGCCGTCTCCTCGCCGCTCCTATCTTCATTGTCGAAGATTATCTACTTTTTCTACGATGCGCTGACGAATTCGTCTGCGCTGTCAACGAAACTTGAGCGGTGTAGTATCTCAGTTTCAGTTTCTGTTTGCCCTTACACGCCGCCAGTGGCGCCAGTGTTGCCACCTGTATATATACATGCCTCTGAATAAAGAGTGCTAGTTCCATTGCGGCCGTGACTGTATTTGTGGTTCATCTGCGGCTACCGCCGAAATACAACAATGGCGACGAAGATGGGATCTTTTCGAGGGGCGTAACCGCGCCTGCAACTTTACTACGCCATGAGCTGTATAGGGCTCGCTCCGCCGCCCTCCTGTTCCCTGGCCGCAATGGTACCGGATGTTCGAGAACTTTCTGCTGGCATCAGGAGCATCCGACTTCAAGCCCGAACGTCGCAAGGCCCTGCTGATACACAGCCTCGGCATTGAGGGTCAACGTATCTTCTCCAGCCTACTGCTTACGTCGGATGCCGCCCAGAGCGGCGAGTCAGCTGCCGGCGGTAAACGTGGTGAGGAGAGCGGGGACGCCGCTCAGCCTTCCGTTTATGACGAAGCTATCGAAACCTTAAAGCAACATTTCACAAGCACAAGCAATGTCATCGCGGAAAGGCACCGGTTTCGCCGTCGTATGCAACAACCGGGGGAGTCTGTACAGGAGTACGTTGCTGCACTACGTGCTCTCGCGGTAGCATGTTCTTATGTGTCTCTGGAAGACTCGCTTCGTGACTACTTCGTGGAAGGGGTCGTGTCCCAGCATCTTCGCGAACGCCTTCTTCTTGAGGACTCGACCCTCTCGTTCCCCTGAGCAGTGGCATTAGCTTCACAAGTCGAACAGGCCAATGAGGACATTCGAGAATTTGCTTCCGGCAATGTACAGCGCATATCAGGGCACTCTCGCTTGGCGCTATACGACCATAGAAGCACTGGGACGCGCCACCCTCCGCGTAACGGCGCGCCCCTGCGTGAACCTCGTACCGAGGCGAGCCTGCAGCACGACAGCCGCCAACCTGCCTCGTATCTGCGCACATACAACTCGTCCTCTCACTGCTATCGTTGTGGTTCGCGCCAGCACCGTGCCGCATCACCCCGCTGCCCAGCGCAAGGTCAACGTTGCGACCATTGTCGCAGCGCGGTATGCAACAAGAAGCGATGGGGCGTTGCGGTTTGTGAGCTTAGCGAACAGACATTGCCCGACAATGAAACCTTGCCCGACAGTGAAACTGATAATGAAGCTGTGAGCATTCTATGTGTGACCGCGTCCGGCCGCACCGGAATTCTAGTCGAGGTAGCAGTTGGTCACACGACTTCAACATTCCTTATAGACTCAGGATCTTCAGTCTCCATTCTAGCGGGGGATCTTTTTGATAAACATTTTGCCGAACAGGTGCTGCTGTCCGCGCCCCGTGTGCGGATGTTAGATTATTCAAAAAAGCCTATTCCAGTTCGAGGATGCTTTCTTTCGAAAGTCGCATACAAGGAACGCGAGGCGTCCATTCTGTTCTACGTTGTCTAGCAAGGTACATCGCTTCTGGGTATTGACGCCATTATGGCTCTTGACTTCCAGATTGATGGCTCGTCCCTCCGCTGCCTTGAGACTACTAGTACGTCAAGTAGCAGTGCTACCAATGTACAAGTTCCAGTTCAGGAACCAGTTTCATCTGCACGTCTTCCAGCACAGTTGCGCAATGAATTTGCATGTCTTTTCGACTCCGCCCTCGGCCTAGCAAATGGGTTTGTACATCGTGTCAAAGTACGGCTCTCGATTTTGCCCGTTGTAGCAAAACTTTGCCGCCTTCCTCTTTCACTCCGAGCTCGGGTATCTGAGGAACTTCGTCGGCTAGAGCAGTTGGGCGTGATAGAGCGCATTAACGCTTCAGAATGGGTGTCTCCGATTGTTGTTGTTCAAAAAAAGGATGGAGGCATTCGTGTTTGTGTGGACCTACGGGAGCCTAATAAAGCTGTCGTGACGGATAGCTTCCCTCTTCCACACACCCAAGAACTCCTCCACAGTCTTTATGGGGCAACGCATTTTTCGAACCAAGATCTCGCGTCTGCCTATTACCAGGTTTTGCTCGATCCTGAAAGCCGTGACTCGACCGCTTTCATAACTCACGATGGCCTCTTCCACTTCAAGCGCGTTTGCTTTGGGTTGGCATCCGCCCCTGCTGCATTTCAACAAATGATGTCCAAAATCCTTCAAGGATGTTCTGGTGTTTTGTTCTATATCGATGACATCATTGTTTTCAGGAAGAGCGAACAGGAACACATGGCCAACCTGATCGCTGTACTGCGGGGCATTAAGGAAGCAGGGCTCAAGTTGAATGACAAGTGCATATTTGGCGTACAGGAACTTTCCTTCTTGGGACACAGGATCACACCGCAAGGCATCTCTCCTTTGCCAGAGAAAATTGTTTCCATTATGAATACTCCGGCGCCCACTGATAGTACTAGTCTGCGCTCTTTCCTCGGACTGATCAAGTATTATGCCAAGTTCGTTCCCAGGCTTGCTGATGTGGTAGAACCAATGAGAGCTCTTCTCCGGAAGAACCAGCCATTCATATGGAATGATGCTGTAGACGCCAGTTTCGCACAGGTGAAGTTTCTGCTCTCTTCCAGCAAAGTCCTGCACATGTTTGATGCGTCCCTTCCGGTTGTAGTGTCCACTGACGCGTCCGACTGCGGACTGGGTGCTGTTCTCCAGCAGGTTGATGGCCACATGCTGCGAACTGTTGCCTTTGCTTCACGCACACTTTCACCTGCAGAGAAGAAATACGGAGTTGGAGAGCGTGAAGCGCTGGCGTGTGTTTGGGCCTGTGAGCATTGGCATACGTACTTGTGGGGACGGCATTTCACGTTGCGCACGGACCACCAAGCTTTGGTCTCGCTGCTCTCTTCTCAAGGCACTGGGCGCCGCCCCCTTCGCATTGCACGCTGGTCCGAACGGCTGCTTCGCTACAATTATACAGTACAGTATCGGAAGGGGTCTCAAAATCAGGTGGCGGATGCCGTTTCCCGCCTTCCAGTTCCGTCTCCGCAGGAAAATGTCTCATTTAATGAGGTTGTGTCCTTTGTTGAGTTACCGTGCCTCACTAAAGAGCAGTTTCAACAGGCCCTTCGTGATGACTGCATGTTAGAACAAGTCAAGACCTTTGTCGCCACATCTTGGCCTGCACATAAGACGCTCTTGGGCGAACTTCAGCCTTTCTTCTTGGTACGTGAAGAATTGTCCGTCGTTGACAACCTGCTCCTGCGCAGCGAACGAATCGTCGTTCCCTTGTCTCTCACACTGCAGGTAATCGCTGCTGCCCATGAAGCTCACCCTGGTATAGTTCACCACGGTACTGGTGGCCAGGCATGGACAGGCAAGTGGAGCTTTCCATCCAGAACTGCAGCATATGTCAGATGGCTGACAAAAGTACGAAGACTGCTGCCACCCCTTTGCAGCCAGTACCCCTGCCAGAGCGTCCATGGCAGAAGCTTGCTGTTGACATCGTCGGCCCTATAGAGAGAGCCCCACATGACTGCAGATACGCCATTACGCTCATCGACTATTTTTCCAAGTGGCCAGATGTTCAATTCTGCAGTGAAGTATCCTCCCGCACAGTCATCAACTTCTTGCTTCCCGTGTTCGCCCGTGAAGGCTATCCGGACGTGGTGGTCTGCGACAACGGGCCCAGTTCTCATCTAGGGAGTTCATTGAGTTCCTCAAAGATCGCGCCATCCGCCTTGTGCACTCTTCCATTTACTACCCCCAAGCGAACAGACTTGTCGAGCGGTTTAACCAGGTCTTCAAGAATTTTGTGCAGGTCGCTATGCTGGAACAACGTCCGCTTCGCCAAGCGGTAACAGAGTAGTTGGGCATATATCGCTGCACGCCACATGCCACTACGGGAGTTCCACCGTCTGTTCTCCTACACGGACGGCGACCGAGAACATGCCTTGACATCGTGGGTCACCCGTCACCAGCTTTCTTCAGCGATCCTGTTTCCGAACTTCATCGTCTGCGCCAATGAGTTAAGAGCAAGCAAGACTACAGCAAAGAGTACACAGACCATCGCAGGGCCGCGAAGAAGACAACAGTGTCTGTTGGTGATTACGTTAGAATAAGAAAACCTGGAATATCAGTTAAGGGAGACCTCGCGTTTAGCCACCCGAGAAAGGTAATCAGTCAACAAGGTCCATCAATGTTTCAGCTTGATGATGGACGAACCTGGAACGCGTCGAAGCTATCCAGGGTACCTGTAGCTTCAGCCACATGGAATCAGCAGCATAATGCTGTTTCCGAACCCGTGACTCCATCGTCGGCATCTCGGCAACCCAACGATTACGCCTCAACAGCTCGTCCCGAAGCCTCACCAGCTACGCCCACGCTACGAGCTCCAGCGTCAGCTGTGCCGGATGACCGTGTGCTTCAACGTCGGGTCCAACCACCGAGGAACAGAAGGCCTCCAGATCGATACCAAGACCACATGTAGCTTGTTTGCTAGGTGCAGACGGGTGCAGTGTCAGAACTTGAGTGCTGCATGAACTATGTGCACATGCCTGTGTCTCTGCGAGCAATTTGTCGTTTTTGCTTTGTCGTTTTGGCGTTGCTTGTCCTAGGCCATGCTGTATAATTATTCCATACAGTATTATTAATGATGAGCACATGACATGTATTGTGAAGATAATTGTAATTAATTGCAAATACTGTATATATGTATAACAACACTAATCTATTATTAGTTACCTTGTTCTTGTAAGGAGGGGAATATGTAGTATCTCAGTTTCTGTTTGCCCTTACACGCCGCCAGTGGCGCCAGTGTTGCCACCTGTATATATACATGCCTCTGAATAAAGAGTGCTAGTTCCGTTGCGGCTGTGACTGTATTCTTGGTTCATCTGCGGCTAGCGCTGAAATACAACAAGCGGCCGACCAGCTCTGAACCGTCGAAAGCGTCGCCGTCACCTAGGTTAGGCTTAGCTGCCGCGGACGTCTCCATTGCACGCCGCTTGGCTTTGCGGCGAGTCCCCTTGAACTTTTGCTTCGACCGATACTTTCGAGATCGAAAATCGCATTTCTTCATGGGATCCATCGAAACAAGGAGCAGAAAAATGCCTGAAAGCCCGGGAACACGTCGAGAGAGCGGCGCGTCGCAGAAAGAGCAGACACCCTGCGGCCGCGTCGCGCGCTAGCAGCCAATGGCGTGGCTGGAATCGCACTACGCGAGTTAGAAATCCAGCGAAAGCACTTGGTTTCGGCGGAGAAATGTTTTTATATTACTTCCCGGGGAGATTGTAACGCGGCAAAGCCGACCTCGGAGAGAAAAAGCATAGGCCTACTGCCTTGCACAAGCCCAATGGCTTGTGACGCCGCGATTTGACACATCACGCGCTGGAAAATGGGCCAGATTTGCACCTTTTCTTGCCACCTCGAGTGCTTTCACCGAGTTTATTTATAATTTACCGATCATTTACGGCTCTGATTTCTTTATATACGAAAGAGTAGGGATCAATCTTGTTGAAACAGTCGAAAACATAAAACTGACTTTTTTAATGAAAATCGCTGTTTTTCGACCCGCGTCTCCCCTTTACAGGCGCAGTAACTCTAGTGAGTTATCATGTCCTGGTGCGCTCTAACGAAGAACGCCAATCCTTCGGCGCTGCTGACGCCGAAGGGGCTGGAGCTACCTCCATCACCTCCTGTGAGGTGCTACGCGCCCGCGCTGGCATCAGTTTGCCATTTGCCACGGGCCTCGACTCTCGCGGGGTTTTGGGAGTTACTGACTCAGCGGTCAGCTTCCATTTTTTCGGGTTAGGTGAGGTAGCGCTAGCTGCACTCACCAAGGGGGCGGGTGGCGTAACTGCAAGCTCACAGCTAGTAATCTTAGCAGCTGCCTTTGGCCGTGGTGGTGCCACCCCCTGAGACGCCACATCGGCATAAGTTGGGCGCTCAACAAAGGAAAAACACTTACACACTTCTTTGAAAGAGATATTTCCTTTTACCTTAAGCGGTGGAATTTCTTTTTCTTGTTTCCATTTGGGACATGACCACGAGTATGCGGCATGCCCTCCATCACAGTTAGCACAGTGAAGTTCGGCTTGACAGTCATCTGCAGGGTGGTCATTCACTCCACATTCAGCACACGTCAACCGACCGCAGCAGCTCTGTGAGCCATGGCCAAACCTCTGGCATTTAAAACATCGGCAGGGATTCTGTATGTACGGTCTCACACAGATTTTAATATAGCCCGTCTCAATAGACTCTGGTAGGTTACTCATGGCAAAAGTCAGAATTAGGTGCTTTGTTGGTATTTCTTTGTTATCCCGTCTCAATTTAATTCTCTGGACATTGATTACATCTTGCTCCTTCCATCCGTCAAGCAGTTCTGTTTCAGTTAGGTCCAAAAGGTCTTGTTCAGATATTGCTCCACAGAGTGTGTTAAGTGAACGGTGAGGAGAAATGGAGACAGGGTTGTCCCCAATCGCCACGAGGTCAGACAGCTTGCTGTGCTGTGTTTTATCACTCAGCCCAAGCAGCAAGTGTCCACTAGCCATCTTCGTTGCTATCCTACCTGACCCTATTGTTTCAGTGAGAGATTTTGACACGAGAAATGGTGAGATTGTTCGAACAGTCTTGTCTGGATTTTCAAAATGGACAACGTGGAACTTCGGGAATGTCACTTTAGGTTGGGCGAAAAAGTTTAGTGTTGCATCAGTGCGTCCCGTTTTCTGAGGGGGACGATCAGGAAGTGGAGGATAGCTTGATCCCATTGTATGTAGTATTATGTTCAGCAGTGATGCCTGCCATCCAACACCGAGCCCAACAAGGGGATGTGACGACATAAGTGCAAGTTGTGTACACGTCAGCAGTACATCACTGCTATAACCAAATATGCAGTAATCTAGCTCGATTACCCAAACAAGGTTAACCCTCGCCGCCCAGAAATTCGGAAATGAGATGAAGTGACTAGAAGACAGGAAAGAAAGTGAGAGAGAAAAAAAAAGATTGGAGAGGGGGACAGGAAATGCGACTGCCGATTTCCTCCAGGTGGGTCAGCCTGAGGTGCCGTCTATGTGAAGCAGGCGCCAAAGAGGTGTGTTGCCTCCGCCAGGGGGCCTTAAAGGTCCAAACACCCGGTGTCGGCTCAACCCTCAGGATCCCCTTTCCCCAGACACGGCTAGGCCGCACACGGCTACACGCGGGAGAGTCCCAACCCTCGTCTGCCCGGGTACATAGTGTCGCAACACACCGAACGCCTGCTTACGCAGACGCCCAAGCGGGGGGTGCGGCAGCGCCTATTGGAGCTGACACACCGATTCAAAGATTGCTTTTCGACTCTGTCAAAGGTCAAACACTGACCAAGCACCGTATCATCACGATACTATGCGGCCGATTCAACAAAATCCCTACTGTGTTGCTCCAAAGGAATGTGAAGAGATTCAAAAACAAGTGAAGAAGATGCTCGAGGATGGTGTGATAAAGCCTTTGAAAAGTCTCTGGGCATCACCTGTGGCATTAGTCCAAAAGAAATATGGCAGTTTGCAATTCTGCATCGATTACTGTAAATTAAACCAGGTCACAAAGAAAGATGTCTACCCGCTGCCACGCATCGACGATTTGCTGGACAGGCTGCGGCATGCACATTATTTATCATCACTGGACCTACGAAGCGGGTATTGGCAGATCGAGCTCGATGAGAGAAATCGTGAGAAAACTGCCTTCGTGACACCCTGATGGTTTTTACAAACTTTAGGTTCTTACTTTCCGTTTGTGCTCAGCGTCTAATGGACACCGTACTGTCAGGTCTGAAGTGGCAAACATGCTTGGTCTATCTAGACAACGTCATAGTGTTCTCAGCTACATCTGAGGAGCACCTAAGCCGGTTACTCACTGTTCTCCAAGCCATGCGTTCAGCTGGCTTGACTTTAAAGCCTGAGAAATGTCATTTTGGTTTCAGTGAACTCTGCTTCCTCAGCCATGTCGTCAGTCACGAGGGTGTACGACTTGATCCAGCCAAAATAGACGCTGTGGCAAAGTTCCCCACACCGTCCGACAAGAAGACAGTGAGGCACTTCTTGGGGCTGTGCGCATATTACCAATGCTTTATTGCAAACTTTTCGTATATTGCTGCACCATTAAAATGCCTGACATGCGACGATGTTCCCTTCCTGTGGGAGGAAAATGAGCAAGTATCATTTAGCGAACTACAGCAATGCCTGCAAATGCCTCTTGTTCTTGCCCACTTTGATCAGCAGGCTCTTACAGCACTTCACACTGATGCGGGCAATGTTGGTCTGGGTGCCGTACTGGTGCAGTGGCAAGACAGCTCCAAGAAAGAAATACTAATTGCATGCCACGATGAAACCGCCGCAGGTCAACTAGGTTACACGAGAACATTGTCCTGACTCCGAAACATGTACTACTGGCCAAAGCTACCTGCTGCTGTAAAGCATCACATGCAAACATGTGCGTACCATCAAAAATGCAAAGCACCTCCCGATAAGCCTGCAGGTCTCTTACATCCGGTCGAGGTACCCGGCCAGCCATTCACCCAAGTTGGAATGGATTTCTTGGGCCAATTTCCAACTTCTACAGCTGACAACAGATGGATCATTATTGTCGCCAATTATCTGACGCGTTACATGGAGACAAAAACTACCCAGCGGGGCACAGCAGCCAAAGCAGCTCATTTTTATCATTGGACACATCGTTTTAAGGCACGGCGCCCCAAAAGTCCGTCATCACAGATGAGGGAACTGCCTTCACTGCCGAACTCCTTGACTCGGTTCTCAGACTCGGTGGTACAAGCCACCGGAAAACGACCGCGTATCATCCCCAGATGAACGGACTAACTGAGCGTCTTAATAAGACCCTCGCAGACATGCTTGGCATGTATGTCTCTGTAGAACGTAAGAACTGGGACCAGATTTTGCCTTATGTTACCTTCGCCTACAATACTGCTCGACAAGAAACTACTGGAATGTCACTGTTCAGCTTGGTCCACGGTCGCGTAGCCACGACAATGCTGGATGCCATGCTGCCGCATGAGTTTGAAGACATACCTATCAATGTTGGCGAATTTACCCAGCATGCCTAAGAAGCCAGACAGCTTGCCCGCATACGTATCTGCATTCAGCAAGACCAAGATGCGAAACGATATGATCTTCGACACAGGTCCGTTTTCTACACTCCCGCCAACAAAGTATGGGTCTGGATACCCATACGCCATTGTGGACTTTCCGAAAAGCTCCTACAATGGTACTTTGTGCCATACAGAGTGATCCGCCGCCTGAGTGACGTGAATTACGAGGTCATTCCTGGCAGTGACAATAGTTCCAGTCACCGCAAGCACTTATCTGAAGTGATGCATGTGGTACAGATGAAGCCATACCTGCCTAACTTTTGATTCTTGTTTTTCTTTTTTTTTCGCATGTTTAATTCTGTGCCATTATACACCGCCCTCAGGCGCTTAAATTGTGCATGGGATGATGCTTTCTTCGAGGGATGCAAATGCCGTGCCTGTACACAGTTGAAGATTAGGACAATGTGATTGTGCATGAGCGTATTTGTGAAGGCGCAGAGGAGAAGAAGAATTCATGGTTGCGCTCATATAATAAAAACGGCGACCTGCTGCTGTGCCTCCTGCTCTACGACCCCTGCTTTGACATTGCGACAATATGAGCATTTGATAGTATACAAGCAACCATTGTTGTGTGGACACTATCAGAGCTGTTAAAAAATCATTTCGTTATAGAGACTTCGACGCTTACGGCAACTGTGACATGCCGTCGCGGCGATTCAATCTTTTTGTTTTTCTAAATCCCTTGGATGTTTCAATATTTCTCAAGTTGTGTCGCACTGTATGTTTATCGGTCTTCTCAGCGGGCGATTTCCCACTGCTTCTTTTTCGTAATCCGGTAATTAACAGTCAAACCTCGATATATCGAACACAGATATATCGAATTATTGCGTATATCGAACAATTTCTATATCACATGGAAAATCGCATGCATTTTTAATTCTTTATTTCGAACGGGGCCGGATGTAAAATGGATATATCGAACTCCGCCGCCCCAGACCAAGTGCGCTCTGTTGACAGGAGGCGAGCTTTCCCGCAACACTCGAAGATGGCGGCGCGATCGGCGTTCCAGACTGCTGCGTATGACAGCTGCCCACATCAGTTGCGCCGAGGGTGTTATTTGAACGTAGCGGCGTACACACGCGGCGGCTTGGAGCCAGCACGGCCGCCTCGATCACGCGCGCAAGGCGAGGCTTGCCCCCGCCGTGCACGCGTGATCGAGGCGGCCGTGGAGCCAGTTGGAGCGCTTTGTCGGTGCTGAGCCACACATCATGTGCATTGCGGACTTCGTTGGCGGTGACGACAGCACCGGAACAGTGGCGGAGTTAACAGACGTGGAGATCGCGGCAGAAGTGACTGCTGAGCGGCCAAACGAAGACGCTGCCGAGGCTGATCCAGCAAGCACTGATGTTGCCCCGCTCCCGACTGCAACTGAGGCTGTAGCTGCTTTGGCCGTTGTACGCCGCTGCTGCGGCGTAATAGAAGGCATTGGACTGTCTCTTGTGGACCGTTTGGACTATGTTGAGGACGCTGTGGTCAAGCACGCGGTTGCCAATATGAAGCAGGCTACGCTGCTTCAGTACTTTCAGCGAACTAAATAAATACTTTGTTTGAAGCTTCATGTGAGTATCTATTGCACCACGATTGGTTCATTGATTGATTTGCACTAGTTTTTGACGCGTTTTCTACGTGATTTTATATATTGAATTCTGGCTATATCGAACTATTGTGCGATCACCGCGCTGTTCGATATTGGCCTCGAGCTTCACCACTGGAAAAGCTGGCGCCACCGTCGGCGTGACGTGCTAGGAGGGATCACGTGGACATAGCGACCGCGTCGGCTGCTTCGGGCGCGCCGAAGCGAGCTGAAAACGATAGTTTAAATTCCCTCGTACGCTGCGGTCCTCATTTAGTGGCGAGATTTTCCCGCTTCTAGTGTCTCCTTTACAACCCTTGAAATGACTACAATAGGTAGTGGCTGCCTTTGAAGGCGCACAACATGGTAGGCTACTGCTCGGTGCCGCAATGCCGGACGCACGCAACGGAGCACGGTGTCAGCCTTATTCACACGTAGCCGCAGGACAAGAAGCTGTGTGAAGCTTGGCTCGCGAAACATAAAACGGGCAAACAGTCATCGGCTACAACTCGGGTATATGCAGCAAGCACAGACGCGAGGAAGATTTCTGCTACGGCGCCCGGTCTACGATGTTCTGAAAACGCGCACTGAGACGCTCGCCCGAGTCCGCTGCCCGACTAATGTCATGACGGTTTGGTCTATGAACTTGTCGATGCTATAGATACTGGCAAGTTCAGTGGAGTGAAAAGGCAGCGGTAAGAAGCACATTTTTAAAGATCATGGCATATGGTCATGTTTGTGTTATGAATTAATGCACCGGATTACAAAAAAGGAGCAGAGGGAAATTGCACGCTGAGAACACCGATAAACATACAGTGCGACGCAAATCGAGAAATAATATTGAAAGGTCAAAGAATTTAGAAGAAAAAAAAAGATTGAATCGTCGCGACGGCACATCACAGTCCCCGTAGGCGTCGAAGTCTCTACAATGAAATTATTTTTGAACAGCTCTGATAGCGCCCACGCAACAATGGTTGCTTGTATACTGTCAAATGCTCATATTCTGCGGCCTAAAGCTCATGGCACGGTGCGAAAACGCGCGCGCGGGGAAAGCGAAACAGTGCGCGGACAAGCATGCAGACGCGCAGTCGGTCGCTGCGAATCTGCGCGATCGCTGCATTGAGGCTTCATTCTATTACGCTCCATTTAGTTATACAAACACTATAAGAACATATTTCAGATAGTTTGCTCTCAGCGTTTACCTACCTTTCACGCAAGAAGCCGGTTCGGGAGACTCCAACGCGGCGACCGCGCGCAGTGGCGTTCACTGTACGTATTCGGTGAAGAGATAGCGTCTGTAAACGATTGTGTGCTTTCAGTTTGCCCAAGATTATTATTTAGACAGTAAGAAACTTCTCTCGTCTATAAAGTACTTACAGAAATGTCCGGGAGAGCTCGCGCGTGGTGTTTTCAGTGAGCGCTGACAACAAAACCTATGAGGAGCGCGCCACGTGATCCCTCATACTACGCCAGCGAGGCGCTTCCGATAGATGGCGACTCCGTAACTCCTCGCCGCCAATATCGAGGTTCGACTGTAATTCATAACACAAACATGACCATGTGCCATGCCTTTTTTAATGTGCATCTTAGTGCTCCCTTTAGATTCCAGTGAACTTGCCAGAATCTAGCATCAAGTTCACAGACCAAATAAAGCATCATGACATTAGCTGGGCAGCGGGCGTGGGCGAGCGTCTCAATGTGCGTTTTCAGCTGCTCACCGAACATTGCAGTCCCAACGCCGGAGCAGAAATCTTCCTTGCATCTGTGCTTGCTGCATACCCGAGTTGTAGCTGATGGCTGTTTGCCGGTTCTATGTTTTTCGAGCCAAGCTTCACGCAGCTTCTTGTCCTGAGGCTACATGTGAATAAGGCTGACAGCAGGCTCCGTTGCGTACGTCCGGCACTACGGCACCAAGCAGTAGCCTACCATGCTGCATGCCTCCAAAAGCAGCCACTACCTATTACAGTCGAACCCTGCTACAACAAACGCCGCTTCTACAAAATTCTCGCTTCAACAAAATATTCCTAATTCCCATCAGCTAGCCATAGAAGTGAATGCAAAAAAGTTCTCGTCACAACGAACATAAGCAGACCCACTCGACACCAGAACCCTCATTCTCTAACACCTATTTTCGCAAGGACTGACATGTTTCAGTGCTCTTTTTTTCCACAAACAATAGATGACTGGAATAAACTAACTGAAGCATATACCCAGCGCCCGTGAGCTGTATATCATTTATGTAAATAATCTTGCTATTTTGTGTATTAATTATAGTTGTATTGAAATCAAGTTAAAATTTTTAATCGACTACCTTACAACCAAACAATTTGTGTGAAAAACGTGTCACACACGTTTTTCACACACGTTTTTCTCTGCTTGGACTTCTTGTCCGCCAGTGTTGTATAAATAAAATAAATAAAAACAATTTTTCGGGCTTGTTTTCACTTCAACAATTTTCCCTTGGTAGAGCTGGGCTTTAAAATTTGTTTTGCGATAAAATAAACATAACCCCAATCGTCTGCAATTTTCTGCACACCCGCCGCTTAGGTTCACCAAAAATGTGCACCCACTGCACTGTCGCCGATAAACAAACTCATGGAGAGAGGTGGTGATTGTTCGGTGGTGATGACGATGTGGCTAGCCGCCTTGCAACAAGGCACAGGCCCCCTTTGCCAAGCGGGAGCCACAGCCAATCCGTATCCATCTTAGGTCATGCAATTGCTGGCGCAACGCGGCGACACAGATTTTCATTTGTGCTTGTGCGCTCAGCCAGCATGGCAACAAAGTGGAAGTTTCTTTCTTTGGAGGTGAAGGCACGAATAATCAGCGAGGCTTCGAGTGACAGAAAGAACGGAGACGTTGCAGCAGAGTTCAGCGTCTCCAACAGCATGCTGTCGACAATTTTGAAGTCAAAGGACGCGATCACCAGGGCTCTTACTGTGGGGGCGTCCCCCAAATGAAGAAGTTGACTCAAGCTGCACACGGTCTTGAGAAGGCGTTGTTTACATGGCTCCTCGACATGCGTGCCAAGAAAATGCCAATCAGTGGAAGCATGCTGCAGCAAAAGGCACTGAACTATGTTTGCATGCTCGGCATCGTCGATTTTAAGGCAAGCAAAGGTTTGCTGACCCGCTTGAAGGTCCGACACGACATTGCTACGGAAGTGTTGTGCAGTGAATCTGCTGCTTGAGACGCCAATGGTGAGGCGACTTGGGCGTCATCTGCTTTGCCGGACATAATGAAAGAGTATGCCCCGTCAGAAATCTACAATGCATCTACTCTTTTATGAGCTGCTGCCCTCAAAGACCGTGGATATGAAGGGCCAGCCATGCAGCGGAGGAAAGCACAGCAAGAAACATGTGACTGCTTCTCTGCACTATCATGAATGGCACCGACAAGCGCTGCCCGCTCGTTATCGGCAAGAGCGTGAGGCCTCAGAGCTTCAAAGGGGGTAAGAGCTTGCTGGTAAGTTATTTAGCAAACAAGAAATCCTAAATGACACGGGCCATCTTCCGTGATTGGATCATAGCTTTCTACCGCAATATGAAGGTCCCAAACCACAAGGTGTGCTTGCTCATTGACAATTGCTCAGCGCATAATGTTGAAGACGCTGAGTTGGAAAATGTCGAAGTTCACTTCTTCCCCCCCAAACTGCACTGCTTTGACTCAGCCATTAGACCAAGGCATCATTCATAGTGTGAAAAGTGCATATCGGCAGTGGTTGATTCAGTGACTGTTGCTGAATGTTGACACTGGGCGGGAGATCGAAGTGGACTTGTTCCTGACCCTACAAATGATTGCCGCGGCGATGACGGCAACTCAGAGCAGCAAATTGAATATTGCTTTCTGAGGCTGAAGTGACGGCCAACTCGACAACGGACGAGGAAAATGACCGTTTTGGAGTGGAGCCACCCTCTACAGAAGTTACTGCGGCGTGGGCAGCCCTGCGAGACACCAGAAATGGACGAATGGACGTCAGCATAGACGAGTACATCGCCATTGACGCAGACGTAAATGTTCATAAAAAGTTTAGATTAGATTATGGGGTTTTACGTGCCAAAACCACTTTCTGATTATGAGGCACGCCGTAGTAAAGGACTCCGGAAATTTTGACCACCTGGGGTCCTTTAACGTGCACCTAAATCTAAGCCCACTGGTGTTTTCGCATTTCGCCCCCATCGAAATGTGGCCGCTGTGGCCAGGATTCGATCCCGCGACCTCGCGCTCAGCAGCCCAACACCATAGCCACTGAGCAACCACGGCGGGTTCATGAAGAGTTTAACGACAAGTCCATCACTGAAGAGGTTCACTGTAACGACACGTCGTCCGACGATGAAAGTGATGCACAAGATGCATCGGCCCCGCCTCGTGCACTAGATGTAATGGACGCTTTCGACGTCATTCGTAATTTCATTGGCACCCACAATGACGATGTCGCAGTGCAGCTGCTGACCGAGTGCGAACATCGCACCGTGGCAATGATGACGAAAGGACGAAGGCAAACAAAGATGACCGACTTTTTTCGGTAATGAATGACGTTTTTCAGTGTGTAGGTAGTCAAATCTGAGTGTTTTGGGTCAGATTTCGCCACAACGAAAGCTAACCGACATTTTTCAGAAATAGATGATGTTTGTGAGTGCGTAGTCAAATTTGACAGTGTTTTGGGGCAAATTTCGTCACAATGAAATTTTCACTTCAAGAAATTTTTCGAGCATCCCGTGAGTTTCGGTGTAGTGAGGTTCGACTGTACAGTGCTTTCAAATGCTGTCAAGCAGATACTCAAGGCGGGAAAACTTCACCACTTAATCAGAACCACAGCACAGGTGGGATTTTTTTCAGTTCTCTTCGGTGCTTCTGAAGCAGCTCACGCAGCCGCTGTGTCCACGTGATCCCTCATTGCACGTCACGCCGAGGGTGGTGCCAGCTTTCCCAGCGATGGAGCTCGCCCCCAATACTTAGAAGCTTACCATAACCCCACTATTCGCGTGGCCATCTGGCAAGTACTTTCTTGACTCCTGTGACTATATTTATTTGTTCAGCATTCCAATTTGGACTGGCCATTCTTCGCTTCTTGCTCTTTCCTACCTAAATATCCCCTTTTCCAAGCAATGTGTTTATGGTGACTCACTGCGCCACTATACCCTTCCTCGCCAATGACCATTTCTCTAAACTTATCATCACAAATTCCTCCTGTCATTTAAAAGCAATGAAGGGTCGATTGCCGGTTTCCCACTTCTCACGTAATCTGCCCTTCACACTTAGGCCCTGTATTCATGATAATGAGCTTACGTTGCTCACATAGATCTAGCAATAACCTCCCGTTTTTGTCGGCATAACCATCTAGATCCCGTTGTGGGCATTCATGTCACATAACACAATAATTTCGGCATCATTCCCAAACTCTTGATCCCTGCAGTGCTAGCACCATCTGTGTGATGTGCCAGCCACTACAACCTCTGCACAGGAACAAAGTGACAGAAGACACTCCAGGCAGCACTTAACCGTTATTCACAAGTTCAGCCTCCTCTTGGGGTGCAAGCTGAACCTTGGCACCCTTCCAGCTTCAGACCACAGGACCCATGTCGCAGCTAGTGCGGAGGGCAATGTCATTTTGCATCTCATCCGTTGGTTTAAGGCAAAATGATAAGTCTTGTTAGCCGAGCTCACCATTTAGCTGCTTCCCGTAACAGCACCGGCCTGTGTCGTGTACTCGTTTAGCAGCCTGCATGCTGTCGAAGCAGTATACCCATGAACGGGAGTAAGATGGCACAGCTTAGTAGCTGTCTGATTTGGAACACACCCTAAGATGATGCAGGAATAATGAGCCCGACAAAACAACTTGAAAATCACCTCCAGAGTAACTGGAGGAAGTAAGAAGGAAGAAGTAAAAAGTAAGATGTGGAGGCTTACCTGTAGCCCTGGGAATAGTGGCAGTGGGCAGCAAACTGCAAGTAGGGGTTCGGTGGTGCACATCCCAGGGTGTGCAGCATTCGTCCATCCCGCAACTTGTATGCGCTGCGACGGCTGAGCACTGCCGAGAGAAGGGCTCGCAACTGTTGCTGCATCAAGGAAACACGACTGCTTTTAATCATACAGCAACGAAAATGGTTGCGCAGCTTGCCATTTTGTACTGACATCTCAGTACGAGCTGACAAATTTCAAAATATTTTCTTGAACTTGGGCTATTTCTGCAACTTGGTTAAATTGAACCTTTTGTCCCGTAAGAATGTAGTGTCGTCATCATCGTCAGCCTGTTTTATGTCTACTGCAGGACAAAGGCCTCTCCCTGCGATCTCCAATTAACAATACTGACACATGCGTGTATTTTCTGAATAGCGCTCCTCTCTGCCAAGTTAATTTTTACAAGTATCTCGGCCTTTACATCACTCACGATCTATCATGGCACAAGCATGTTGAACTTATAACTTCTAACGCTAATCGCATGCTAGGCTATCTACGCAGAAACCTTTACGCCGTTCCTGCATCTTTAAAACTGATGCTCTACAAAACACTTGTTCGATCAAAATTAGAATATGCCTCGGCCCTCTGGGATCCCCCTCAAGTATCACTAACCCTCTCCCTCGAAGCCATTCAGAACCGCGCGTCCTGCTTTATTCTATCTACTTACTCTCGTCATGCTAGCGTAACACTCATGAAGCAAACGCTTAACATACTGGAACTTTCAGTACGTCGTGCATACAGTCACCTCTGCCTTTTCCACAAGATTTACCACAACCTGGTATTAAAAGAAAAACTTCTTACTCCTCCTTCTTACTTTTCATCCCGCAGCGATCACCTTAATAAAGTTTTCGTGCCATCTTGTCGCACGAACGCGTACCATTACTCTTTTTTACCTCGCACCTGCAATGACTGGAACCACCTCCCCGCATCGATCACTACTATTATAGACTCATCGAGGTTTAAGACTGCTGTTTTCCATGCCATCGAACAAATATTTTATTCATTGATCTGCATTCTTTTTCTGTCTATATGTACCACTCCTTTCTGTAGCGCCTACGGGCCTTGAAAGTATTTAAAATAAATAAATAAATAAAATAAAATAAATTACCCCTGTCCTGTGCCAAGTTATTCCAACTAGCGCCCACAAATTTCCTAATTTCACCGCTCCACCTAGTCTTTTGTCGCCCTTGATTGCGTTTTCCTTCTCTTGATACCCATTCTGTAACCCTACTGGTACAACGGTTATCTAACTGGCACATTACATGACCTGCCCAGCTCCATTTTTTCCTCTTGATGTCAATCAGAATATCGTCTATACTTGTTTGCTCTCCAATTGAAACCGCTCTCTTTCGGTCTCTTAACGTTATGACAAGCAATCTTTGTTCCATCGCTCCTTGTGCGGTCCTTAGCTTGTTCTCAAGCTTCTTTGTCACTCTCCAAGTCTCTGCCCCATATGTCAGCACTGGTAAAACGCACTGATTGTACACCTTCCTTTTAAATGATAATGGTAAGCTTCCAGTCCGGAGCTGGCAATGTCTGCCGTATGCAATCCGACTTATTTTTATTCTGTGAATTTCCTTCTCATGATCAGGGTTCCCTGTGGTTAATTGACCTAGGTCAAAGACTCTAGAGCCCAGCTGTCGATCCTGAACTCTTAATTTGTTCCTTTGCCCGACTATTTGTCATTATCTTTGTCTTCTTTATATTAATCTTCAGCCCAACTCTTACAATCTCTCTGTTAAGGTTCTCAATCATTTGTTGTAACTCGTCTGCATTGTTGCTGAATAGAACAATGTCATTGGCAAACCAAATTTAGCTGAGATATTCGCCGTTGATCCTCACTCCTAAGCATTCCCAGTTTAATAGCTTGAATACTCCCTCTAAGCATGCAGTGAATAGCATTGGAGAGATTGTGTCTCCCTGTCTGGCCACCTTCTCTATAGGTATCTTCCCGCTTGTGTAGAACTAAGGTAGCTGCAGAACCTCTGTAGATATTTTCCAAGATATTTACGTAAGTGTTCTGTACTCCTTGATCTTGTAATGTCTCAATGACTGCTGGTATCTCTACTGAATCAAATGCCTTTTCGTAATCTATGAAAACCATATAGAGAGGCTTATTGTGCTCTGCGGATTTCTCGATAACCTGATTGATGACATGGATGTGATCCATTGTAGAGTATGCCTTCCTGAAGCCAGCCTGTTCCCTTGGTTGGCTAAAGTCCAGTGTTACCCTTATTCTATTGGAGGTTATTTTGGTAAATATTTTATGTAATACTGGGAGTCAGCTAATGGGGCTATAATTTTTCAATTCTTTAACGTCTCCCTTTTTGTGGATTAGTATAACGTTTGCATTCTTCCAGTTTTCTGGGACCCTTGCAGTCGATAGACACTTCGTGTAAAGAGCCGCCAGTTTTTCAAGCACTATGTCTCCTCCACCTTTGATTAAATCGACTGTTATTCCATCTTCTTCTGCCGCACTTGCTCGTTTCATGTCTTACAAGGCCTTTCTGACCTCATCGCTAGTTATAGGAGGAGTTTCTGTATCCTGTTCATTACTGTTTCCAATGGAGGTTTCCTGACTCCTCTGGGTATTGTACAGGTTAGTGCAGAAATCTTCCGTTTCTCTTACTATATCTTCGAGATTCCTGATGATATTACCCTGCTTATCTTTCAATGCATATATCTCAGTTTGTCCTATGCCAAGTTTTTTTCTCACTGATTTCAGGCTGCGTCCATTTTTTACGGCTTCTTCAGTCTTTCTCACATTATAGTTTCGAATATCCGTTATTTTCTCGCCTTGTTGATCAGTTTTGACAGTTCCATGAATTCTATCCTATCTCTTGAGTTGGACACTTTCATTTTTTGTTGTTTCTTTATTAGGCCCTTTGTTACTTGGAGGAGCTTGCCTACTGGTTGCCTTGGTGTCTTGCCTCCCACTTCAATTGCTGCCTCTGAAGCCAACCAAGTTACGGTTTCATTCAGTAGCTCGTAGTCATCATCATCTCTCTGTTCTAAGGCGGCATATTTGTTTGCAAGTACCAGCCTGAATTTGTCTGCTTTTACCCTTACTGCCTCTAGGTTGGCCCGCTTCTTCTTGACCAATTTAGCTCTTTCTCTCTTCAAATTGAGGTGAATCGTAGCCCTCACTATTCTATGATCACAGCACTTCACCCTACCTATCACTTCTACATCCTGCACTATGCTGTGATCAGCAGAAAGTATGAAGTCAATTTCATTTCTTGTTTCACCATTAGGGCTTTTCCAGGTCCACTTTCTGTTGCTAGGCTTCCTGAAAAAGGTGTTTATTATACTAATCTTATTCCTTTCTGCGAATTCTACCAGCAACTCTCCTCTAGCGTTCCTAGAATGAACACCGTACTTGCAAATTGCTTGTTTACCAGCCTGCTTTTTCCCCACATTTGCATTGAAGTCGCCCATTACTACAGTATACTGAGGTTGCACTTCTCTCATTGCTAATTCAACATCTTCATAAAACTGATCTACTTCCTCACCATTGTGAATGGATGTTGGAGCGTAGGCTTGTACTACCTTTAATCTATACCTCTTTTTAAGTTTAATTATGACTACAGCTACAATCTAATAATTGCTGTAGAATTCGTCAATGTTGCCCGCTATGTCCTTATGAATTAGGAATCCTAACCCGTATTGCTTCTTATCTAGGAGACCTCTATAGAAGACACGTCCGTTATTCAGCAGTGTATAAGCCTCACCAGTGCTTCTAATCTCACTAAGGCCAATGATATCCCAAACAATGTCTGATAGTTCCTCAGAGAGTACTGTGAAGCTAGCCTCACTGGAGAGGGTTCGGGTGTTAAACGTTGCAAGGGTCAGTTTCCATTGGCGGCCTGTCCGGATCCAGAGATTCTTAGCACCCTCTGCTGCGTTACAGGTCTGACCGCCGCCTTGGTCAGGTGCTCCGCAGCTGCTGGGGACTGAGGATCATTGGGCAATTGGGTGAGCCATTTGGGAGGGGGTGGCCGAATACTGTGCACGGAAGGCCAGTTCCTGATCTGGTGAGGGAGTGTCTTGTTGAAGCTTAGTGGGCCTTCCTAATTTGGTTGTACTTGGATTAGTATTTGGGGCGAGCTCCACCACTGGAAAAAGCTGGCGCCATTGTCAGCGTGACGTGGCATGAGGGATTACGTGAACACAACAGCCATGTCGGCTGCTTCGGAAGCACCGAAGCAAGTTGAAAACGAAAGTTTAATGTCCCACCTGCACCGCGGTTATGCTTAAGTAGTGCGGCTTTACCGTCTTGGGTGTCTGCTTGACAACGTTTGAAAGTACTATAATAGGTAGTGGCTGCCTTTGGAGACGCGCGGCATGGTAGGCTACTGCTTGGTGCCGCAGTGTCGGACGTACGCAACGGAGCCCATTGTCAGCCTTATTCACACGCAGGGCAAGGAGCTGCGTGAAGGTTGGCTGGCAAAACTTAGAACCTGCAGACAGCCATCGGCTACAACTCGGGTACGCAGCAAGCACAGATGCGAGGAAGATTTCTGCTACGGCACCGGGACTGCGCGATGTTCGGTGAGTATCAGAAAACGCGCACTGAGATGCTCGCGCACGCCCGCTGCCCAGCTTATGTCATGACGGTTTGGTCTATAAAATTATTGATGCTAGATACTGGCAAGTTCACTGGAACGAAAAGGGAGCGGTAAGCCGCGCATTAAAAAAAGGCATGACATATGGTCATGTTTGTGCTATGAATTAATGCACTAGATTACGAAAAAGAAGCAGAGGGAAATAGCATGCTAAGACTGATAAAAATACAGTGCAACGCAATTTGAGAAATAATATTGAAATGTCCAAGAATTTAGAAGACAGGAAAAGATTGAATCATCGCAACGGCACATCACAGTCATCGTAGGCGTCGAAGTCTCTAGTATAACAAAATTATTTTTGAACAGTTCTGATAGCGTCCACACAATTATGGTTGCTAATGTACTGTGACATGCTCCTATGCTGCAGCCTAAAGCTCATGACATGTTGAAAAAACGCATTCACAGCGAAAGCAAAACATTGTGCGCGGACATGCATGCAGATGCACAGTCAATCGACACGAACCCATGCGATTGCTGCATTGAGGCTTCATTCTGTTATGCCCCATTTGGTTATACACTCAACCCACTATAAGAACATATTTCACATAGTTTACTCTCAGTGTTTGCCAACCTTTCACACATGAAGCCGGTTCGGGAGACTCCATCGCAACAACAGCGTGCAATAGCGTTCAATGTACGTATTCGGTAAAGAGATAGCGTCTAAACGATTCTGTGCTTTCAGTTTGCCCAAGATTATTATATCGACAGTCAAAAACTTCCTTCGTTTTGAAAGTACCTACATAAACGTCCAGGAGGGCTGCCACGTGTTGTTTTTATTGAGCCCTGTAAGTGAAACCTATGAGGAGTGCGCCGCGTGATCCCTCATGCTACGCAAGGGAGGCGCTTCCGACAGATGGTGCCTCCGTAACTTTTCGCCCCCAATAGCCGCACTCGCTCTCGGCATCTTTTGCCGGTGACAGGCATAAGCCTCCAAGCCTGCAAGAATGTAGTGTAGCCCTTCTCTAACAATAATATTACAGTAGAAACAACCTCACGATGACTGTCAATGCAATTTGCAATTATTCAGCTGGGCTGCTCTATCGGACTTCCATCTAGACATGCTGCACCATCTAGTGGTGCCACTGCGAAATCCACTCGAATTGCATGTCTGAAAAGAAAGAAACACCACTTAAGCGCTCCGTACAGATGATTAACCAGAGAAGTTGAAACGTGCGGCCCCGGTGTTTAGCACTGGGTTAACCCTGATGGTTCATTAAACAACGGCTTGTTAGGCTGCCAGATCCTCAGTACACAGTATCTGCTTATGCTCGGCTGCACGGTGTAGACGAGCTGGTTTCCGGTTCTGCTCGCGGTGTTGCTGATCAAAAGCTGCCTGCTCCTCATGAGTACGTATGATGCGTGGCCTTCCCATTTTGGAGCTGGAGAGAAACTTCTGTGCATGCGCTTGGCTGCGACAAAGTGCAATGACGTCACTACTGGTGCAACCAATCGTGCCTCCTTTTTTTTTTCCCCCATGTGCATAGGGTTGCGCCGAAGGAGCTTTCGGCGCACAGGCAAAAGACGGATGGATTAATCGGCTAGCCATAAACAGTTTTACTCTATAGTAAAACCTCATTAACCCACTTAAACAGTAATTTCGTTTTAAAAGTAGTAAAGTCAAATCCCCTACTCAGCGGCCGTTGAACATAGTTTGTTTTGTATCCGCATAAACCATACCAGCTTACTGTATTTACTCGTATAATGATCGCACTCGCGTAATGATCGCACCCCTGACTTTTGTTGTCAAAATTCGATTTTTTTTATTTCCCATGTAATGATCGCACCCCAAACTTGCCGAAGCGATATGTTGTGTGTCAAGTCTAGCTAATAATGATCGCGCTTACCATCTGTCGAATACTACGTGAACGACTCTTCAAAACAAACCAAGAGGTCTGCATGCACCAAACATTCTTAAGCAGATGCCCCATTTCATTCCTTTCATCCCTTTCCGCACTTCCATGGCAAAAAAGAAAAAACTTGCCTTTACTATGTCTAGGCTTTATAATGATTGTGGTTAACTACAACAAAAAGGTGCCTTTCAAATCTTCTCGTCTGCACTTGTGGGCACGTGACAAATCGCGAGCAGCAACGATAGCAGCCACGTTTACACTGATACTTTAGAAGTGTACCCTATTCATACGCCGGCACTTGTAACACAGCTAAGATATTCGCCCACCTTAGCGGAAACGTGCCGTATTAGGATAGTAGAGAAGACAAATGCCGCTGTTTCTGCAGCATGCCCGCCATGTGTTCCTATGTTACTGGCAGCTAAGCACGCTCATCTGTTTCTGTCCCCTCAAAGTGGACATGGCCATGTTATTGCCGCAAATTTGCCGATATTAACGATATTATTCATTACTGACACGGAAGAAACTGTTTCAATGCACGTAATGTACTCACAAGAAAAAAAATCGCGTTCGGCGTGTTAGGCTTGCTTCGCCGGCCGCCATTTGTGTTTTGGTGTCCCGCACTACATACAGCGGCAGCCGCCTATTTGTTGACCTGTTGTCATCCCGCAGCAAATGCGGGCCGAAAAAAATTTGTTTTCTTTTTGCGGGAAATTTAACCTTTGTAATGATCTTACTCCTGAATTTGCGTAAATTTTTTTGACAAAAAGTGCGATCATTACGCAAGTAAATACGCTATTGTGGACGTATTGGTTAAGATGTAGTGTTTCCACTTTTCGTCGCGGAAACACGGCGGTGCGTCGTCTCCATTGGGCTGCCCCAGCAGAACAAGCCTCAGAGATCGGAACAACGGTCTCCAAGCACTCTGTGCATTTGTGCGTGAAGCCCCATCAACTTCAACATCATTTCAGAGCCGTGCCAGAGAGCGTTGTGGCGTCGTGTAAGCAAGGATTTGCATTATTGCCGAAGCTCAGATAAAAAAGACGCTGGGTGCTCAGCATAGAAGACAAATTAGACATTGTTCGTGCTATTGAACGTGACATGAAGTAGGCCCTGGCATGGGACAAGGATCTGCTGTTGACTACGGTGTGTGGCATTTCGAATGCGAAGCAGTGCCTCGGCAGCGCTGCTGCGACTGCGAAGAGATGTCGACTACAAGGTTTGACTTTTTGCCATCGTTGCCTCTGTTGCTGAAGTGTCGCCTAGCAACAGTGATGAAGACGACACGGAAAGCGACAGCATGGGCGATTTAGGCCCGACAGTGGCAGAAGCTGCACGTTACCTCAGCCTCATGAATGCAATCATCACGACGAGAACAGCACCCCGAAATGAAAAGGGCACCCCGCAACATCTGCAGTGCTACTGCACCCCTGCACGGAGAATATGCAACACCAACGAGGAATCTGCCATGCGAGTGTTTGGCGAGAAGAAGGGGCTGGCTGAAAAGCTGGCTCGCAGCTTCGGTAAGTTTGAGGCCGTGGTCGTCGCTGTTAGGCTGCCACGGCATCAAACGTAAATACCACTTTTGTTGCGCGAAGTGAATAAATACTGCATGTTTTCTTTCCCCTTTCATCGCACTCTTTCTCAGTTCCTCAGTTTCTCAGTACTACTGTTTAGTACACACTTTTTCCGAGCTCTGGACAACTACGGTTTAACGCGGTTTCACTGTAGTAATAGGCCGCCCGCGTGGCAGACAACTACTCTCCAAGACTTCGACCTACCAACTACTGGAAGCGATCTGCATGGCTGCCCGCATCGCCATTGACGCTGTGCATCACGAAGACCTAATACAAGCTGACCTGATTCAGAACACCTTCGCGTACTGCACCCCAGACGTTGGAAGATCTGAACAGGTCCTACAACTCAAAGCGATCACCATCGACAACAAGGAGCGTGAGATCTCTGTCTACTGTGCTCCAGACGATGGCTTGGGCCGCAGTGTGATTCGTGGCATCTATCTCCAACTGGACCGAGATACAATTCAAGCAGAGTTATAAGATAACCTCAAGTACCCATTGTGGACTTTCAGCGGCTTGGGAACACCACCAAAGTACTCATCATGCTCACTCAGCCCAAAGTGCCAGCCTGGGTCTATTGCTGCAACAGTCGACACAGATGTAACTTATTCAAGAAGAAGTACGAAGTGTGCTATCACTGTGGCGAGCTCAGTCATCGAGCAGACGTCTGCACTAGCCGAACTACCAAGTGCAGAGGCTGCGGGCTATCAAATCCGCCAAATGGCCACAAACGCAAACCGACCTGTTGCCTATGCGGCGCGGAACATTTCACAGGTGACAGTCGATGCAAAGAAATCTACAGAGAGCAAATGATAAATGAAAGGTAGGGAGGTTAACCAGGACTGAGCCCAATTGGCTACCCTACACTGGGGAAAGGGAAAAGGGGACAGAAAGATTAAAAGGAGAAAGTCCACTGGGGTTATCATTCGGTCACTCAGTCCAGATCACAGACGGTGACTCAATCCAGTAGCTTTCAAATATCGCAGCAGCGCTGTTGTGGCTTTTTGTAGCTGCGATATGCAAGGCCATGGTCCCAAGATCATGTTGAAGGTGAACGGTTTTCTATCCAACTGATTGAGAGCTGTGCAGAGGTCATGTCTTTCATTTTCAAAAGATGGGAAGTAGCCCAGTAGATGTTCTATAGCTTCCTCAACACCGCAGGCATTTCACTTGGTGCTATCAGCCATTCCAATAAAAAACGTAGGAAATCTAACGGATCCCCTATACAGTGAAGCGCCAGCAGTTGGAGAATCACCGACCAGCTGAGGCAAACTGACCCAAGCCCCAAGAGCCCGCCAAGCAGGTCATGTTTCATAATAAAAACTTAGAGCACGAAAAACAGAAAGGACGTAGAAGAAACACACACCACACGCTCTCTACGTCCTTCGACATTCTTCTACGTCCTTTGTGTCTTTAGCACTTTAGTTTTTATTATAATGCATTCGCAACTAGCCCACCGATCCATCATTTTGGAAGATCACTCCTCAGCACACCAGCCGAAGGGGCCGGCAACACTCCGGCAGCCGGCAGCGGCAGCCCCAGGACCGCTCGAGCTCCTTTCTATCACTCGAGTCTATCACTCACCGGCGGCAGTCTCAGACTCCCTCCAGGAGCAGATACAGGCCACCTGCAGTCATCCAGCAGCCCGACCCCCCTCTACTCTGCAGCAGCCACCTAGGCCACCGCCCTCTCCACCTGTCATACAAGAACATCAACAACCTGCGAGCACGCAGGATGGGACTCCCTGTACTCCAGACACACACAAAGTGATGGTAGAACTGACAGCAGTCATCCAACAACTAATACTGTGAGTAGATGCTATCGAAAAATGAACTGCTTCACACACCCCACCTCCGCTCGCTCCGCAGGTCGCACCTAAGGCAATACCTATGGAGATCACACCTTCCAGCGGATCCACACACAATGCAAAGCTCCGGCCGACAACGACCCCCAGGCAGAGGATTGGCAGGCACGTCTCGATAGACTCGAGCAAAAATACGAAGTCAGTCACACTCACATCAGGGCTCCAGAAGGACACATTGACCGTTCACTCCACACAATTGGCTCACAGGTCACCTAACAAAGTGAGACCTTGCGCAAAACTATAGAAGCCCAGGAAAAACCCCAAGTGGTCGCTGAACTTATAACCTCCGTGGTGGCACTCCCTCCAACTCTAGAACTTTTCCAGCCTAATCATGGCAATCAGCTCGGGTAACACCACTGTCTGGCAGTGGAAGTGTCGCAGGTTCCCACGTAAGCGTGCGGTCCCTCCAACAGTTCCTCACCGCGAGTGATCACCCCGAGCTGATAGCCCTCCAAGAAGGTGGCAAGAACACGCAACTTGCCGGTTGCACGGCATAACTATTGTAACGAGTAAATCCTCAGGTGGCCACTCTCGTCAAACGTAATCTCACTGCCCTCCAACACAATTTGGACCCTACTTTCCCCGAAAATGTACCTTTAGAAATATTACCTTGACTCTCAGTCAAACGTCGCATTGGTCTGTTTGTGCTAAATGTTTAGAGCCCTTCCCGGGCCCATAAAGATGTTTTCGGGCCCCTTTTCCTCGAAGCCCAGCAGCTAGTGCAAGGACGGTCTCTCATCATCGGTGACTTCAATGCACATCACCACGCTTTGGGCTACCACTACGACTCTGCTAAAGGCAGACACCGCTGGAATGACTGGCATACAAACCAGCTTACCCTGATCACGGACGTCTCCTACCCCACTAAACTTGGCTCAGGCCTACACCGAGATACAACACCGAATCTTGCCTTTATGAGCCCTGGAGTCGTAGCAACCTGGTGTCACACTCGCAAAAATTTTGTAAGCAATCCCTTCATGCTCGAAATCGTGGTACAAGAGCCCACAAGGCAAGGTATGCGGCCGACTCGGGTGATTGACTGGGACTCCTTTTGCACGCACAGGAAACAGCAGGCCAAAGCTCCCACCATTACCAACATCATAACATTGACAACCGATATGGTCAAACAAGCGGCTCATGCCACGCAAACCGTTGAGTTAGAGGACTTGGTCCCACACTGCGACCGCTACTACGCCCATCTATGGGAGCACAAGAAGTCACTCGAAGCTCTTCTCACTACTCGAAAATAGGACTGCAATATCTGCTGTCGGCTGGCATGCTCACCTGCTAGAGCTGGCACAACATCTGTGACCAGATGAACAAGACTCCTAACGCTCGTAAGATGTGGAACCACCTCCGACATCTACTGGACCCAGCTGGAGGCAAGCTCCAAGCATGCCAATAGCTTGACTGAATCTTCCACCAGTATCCTGGCATGCCAGGTGAGCTCAAACAAGAGCTTGCCGACACCTACGTATGCGCCGAACCAACAACCAGACTCCAGCTGGTTGGCCAAGCCCTATCGGGGCTTGGCCAACCCAGGTCTCGACTCTCCGATCATTTTAGCGGAGGTCGGTGCAGAACTCAATAGCCTCAAGACCAGCTTCACGGGGCCGACCACATTTCTAAGACGATGCTTAGGAATCTAGACGTCTCTATTCACGCCCTCATTGACTACCTTCATGAGTGTTGGGCCAGCGCTACCATCCCACAGGAATGAAACCACCCACTTTGGTCAACCTCCATCCCATCTCTATTACGTCCTGCGTTGGGAAGTTAATGGAACATGTCATCCAGACCAGACTCATTCGCTACCTTGAAGACAACCACTTCCTACCAGACATGATGTTCGGATTCTGCCCTCACTTAGCAGTCCCAGACATTATGCTTCTCCCTCACCAGGCCGTCATGCGTTGCACAGTAGACAGAAAAGTCATCGTCAGCCTCGATGTTGCCAAGGCCTTTGGCAACATCCTTTATGAAGCGATTCTTCAACAACTCCAGACTCTTAATGTCGGACATCGCACATATGCGTACGTCTGAGACTTCCTCCCCGACTGCAAAATACAACTCAGCGCTGGCACGGGACATCCCTCCACCATCTCTCCTGGCAACCGTGGCACACTCCAAGGCTCTGTGCTCGCACCGCTGCTTTTCAAAGTTGCACTGTTAGGCCTGCCCAAGCTTCTGGCTGACATCCCCCACCTAAACCACTCTTTATGCTGATGATCTCACTCTTTGGTTCAGACATGGCAGTGACGACCGGATCAAAGAGACTCTACAGGCCGCCATCGATCGGGTCATAACCTATCTTGATACAGTTGGCCCCAGCTGCACAGCGACTCAGTATATATCACCTCAGTATATATATCACTCAGTGAGTATATCACCATCCCAACCCCAGGACAATGCCCACCCAAGCTACTTCCCGAGATCAACCTCCAAGTGCAAGGCAACCCCATCTCTCGTACAGATCCCATCGGGATTCTGGGCCTACACTTACAGGCAAATGGCAGTAACAATATGTCGCTCCAACACATCGACCAGTTGGTGGTACTGATCGGACGCCTACTCAAGCAAGTCTCCAACAAGCACCGAGGCATGCGAGAGTCCAACCTCTTGCGCCTTGTTCAAGCCTTCATCTGCTCCCATATCACCTACTCTTCACCTTACCTATGTCTCACCCGCTCCAAAAGCGAATGGCTGGAGGCGTCACTTCGCAAAGCATATAAGACGGCTCTGGGGCTTCCAATGTCCACAGCTAGTCGCAAGCTTATGGCTCTCGGCATCTCCAACACTGTGAGCGAACTGATCGAAGCTAACCTCACTGCCCAATATGAGCAGCTCTCACTCACACACACTGGCCGAGCGGTACTGCAGCAAGTTGGGATCTCACAAATGAACGGGGGCAGCACCCATTATAATGACTTTACACCGGAATATCGTCAAAATCTTCGTATCCGTCCCATTCCCATATGAATGCATCTGGAACACTATGTCGAGAGACGGCCGACCGTGCATGTGAATTTGAGAAACGCTTCAGCGGACGTCCGGATGTTACATATACGGACGCCTCTTACCACCCCTCGAAGCCAGCGATGGTGGCAGTAGCCCTCACCCCACACTGTAGCTGGTACACAGCCTGCAGCGTTCTCAATGCTGAAACAGTCACCACAGCAGAGGAGGTTGCCATTGTGCTGGCGCTAATTGATCCTAATACCAAAGTCGTCATCAGTGGCTCTGAACAGGCAATCCGCAACTACGATGCCGGCCGTATCTCTTGCCAGGCATCACACCTTCTACTTTCTACTCCCCCCTTCTCCCACCCCCCACTTACTCCTTTGGGCACCAGCCCACGAGTTGCTCAACGGAAATGCCCAGGTGCATACACTTGCCCAAGATCTTAGCTGCGGAGCCGAATGTAGGACCTAGCGCCCCGCTTGCCCTGACACGATTTTCTACTCGCCACTTACACGAACATCCTCCAGTACTACAGACTGGGAAGATGCGTATGTCCTCCTGCACACTGTGATCTAACAAGACACTAGGCCGTCCAATGGCGCAAACTACAAACAGGCAGCTTCCCGCACCACCTCTTTTACAGCGGAACCTTTCCCCAACAGATAGCGCCAAGGTGCAAACAGTGCTAAGCCGTGGCCACCCTCACACACTTGATGTGGACATGTACGCATGTCCTAGAGTCGTGGGAGTCCCTCCTAAATGCCTCTGGGCCAGCAGATTAACGCTGGCTCACCCAGTGCGCCGTGGAGGCCGCAGCATCCCAAGGGATCCCCATTGACCTCCTCTAGGCCAGCGCAACCGGTCCTCGGACTGTTCCTCTCTTCTTGGGCGAAATAAAGAGTTCACCACCACCGGCACACAGCAGAAAACATGCATTTTCTTCAATACGAAAAGAAACCTTTTTTTAAGCTTGCCACACCTTAGCTGAAACAATTTTTTGTGCCTGTATACATTTCAGCGACACTTCACCTTGAATGTTTGCCTTTCGATTGGCATGCTTAATCCTGCAAGTTAGGTTTTTCCTATTGCCAACAAAGCCAACACTAGGCACATAAACAAGCCCAAAGTGTTCCTTAAATTATTTTGAATGCTTTTGCTTGTTAGCTGATACGCGTCAAAATGAACAACACTGCTTCCTGTCAGTAAACTGGGTTCAAAATTTCCGAATCAAATGGCGAATTGACCCCCATTACAGTTGGTGACTTAGTACGACATGCAGGTACATGCTTAGTTAACTATGGCGTCCTCAACATAAGCTAAACGATCCACAAGCAATAGGCCGGTGCCCTCTACTGCACCGCAGTAGCAGCACAGAAGGGCCAAAGCAGCTACAGATGAAGTTGAGAGTGGGGCAACATCAGCGCTTGCGGGATCAACCTCGGCAGCATCTTCATTTCCCCACTACTTCTGCTGTGATCTCCATGTCCGTCAATCGAAGCATTTTGAAACACTGTCAATAACAAACTACAGTGGAACCCCGATTATACGACTTTCTCGGGACAGCGAAAAAGTGTCGTAAAATGCGGGCGTCGTAAAATCCGAACATAAATTATGCTTATAAAAATACTAATTATTTCGCGCGACAGATTTACGAGAAACTTCAATGTAAACTACTAACATACTCTGTAGGGTTTGGAAACCCAAATTACCAAAAAAAGTAAATGCGATAAGAATAAATGCTGCAGTACAGGTACCAATCATGCTTTATTGAAACGAACCTTTATGGCGCTCCACTGCCCACTGCCGCGATTCTCGCCAGCCGGCGTGAACTTTGAAAAAGTCGGTAAGCTTCTTTTGGACCTTGTTTGATCTGTGAACCAAGAGCTTTTGCTCAAGTTGGGCAACTCCAAAAGGAGGTCCTCTGCGGCGTCGCGTGAACAGATGAAGTTCCGGATGCCATCTATGTGCCGTAGCACCTCGGTGAACGTGGTAGGCAAAGGCACGACATCTGTGGCGTTGCCGTTGTCCTCGTCTGACGTCGGAGCGGTGTCGGCACTAGGCAAAGCCTCCTCGATGGCATCATCCAGCGACACCTCGTCGCAGATCGCAACATTGTCGTCAGCCTCCACGTACACGGCAAAGGTTGTGGTAAGGTTTAAACTCTCGAAATCGTCGTCGGCGAAGCCTGCATCGGCCTCGAGCGGCATCGAGGTTGTTGCGTCCCCAGCAGAGGAGGCAGTCTTTTGCTTTGCTTAAAGCCACAGTGCTTGAACGAGTTAGTGATTGTGCTTCGCGACACTGCGTTCCACGAACTGGCAATAAAATGCATGGCGTAGAGTGATCTTTTTTTCCAACTCGCTGTGCTCCATAGCCGCCAGCCAACACTACACTAACCGCTTCCAGTACACTTGCTTGACGCACTTAATGATGCCAGCATCCAGCGGCTGCAGCCGGCTTGTACAGTTGGGCGAAAAAAAAGCAACCTTTATGTTCCTCACGCTGGACGTAGCAGTGGGTGGCACAGTGCATTGTCTATGAAAAGAAATATTTTCCTCGCCTTAGCACCCATTTTGTTATCCAGCTACTGCAAAAAATTGCTGAAGAGCAAAGACTTCATCCACGCCTTTTTTGTTGAAGTTGTAGCTGCACGGCAGCGTCTTCAAGTTCTTAAAACACCGTGGCTTTGCAAACTTTCCTTAGAAGCTTAGATAGTTTGCACGGGGCAGAAAACACGACATTTACGTTAGCTCGCTTTGCGATCTTTTTCAAATTATGCGACATGCGGTGTATGTAGGGTATGACAGCAACTTTTTCTTTTTTGCGGGGTGACTCCTGGTCTGGTTGGCGGGTTCGCGACTTCTTCAGGATTGTTTCCGCTACGGAGACTAAAACAGGTTGCGGATAGCCTGCCTCTTCCAGGCGGTCAATCTGCTTAAGAAAACTCGCCGCAGCTCTATGTGGACAGGACTTCTTAAAAACATTCAGCAGGCACATGTTAGCAATGCTGCGTTTTACTAGCTTAGAGTGAGAGGAACTAAAAGGTAGCAGAGGTTTAGTAGCCCGAGGTTCATACTGCCAACTCTGTAGAATGACCAACCCTTATTCCCGCAAGGCACCGGCCTGTGCTACTAAACGCGATAACAAATACGTAGATTGCCAGGCAGGAGTTGTTTATGAGATTCCTTTAGATTGTGGTAGAAAGTATGTGGGCCAAACAGAGCAGTGCCTGAATGACAGGCTGAGGCAACACAATAACAAAGTTAACAATGGGAGGGAGGGCCACCTGGCAATTCATTGTAGAAATTGCAAATGTAAGCCAGACTTCCACGCCTGCGCTGTGGTTGCCAGAAGCCATGACAAATGGGTGAGATTAATAACTGAGGCCGAAAGAATCATTGAAGCAGCTGATAACTGCGTAAGTGTTGCATCCATATCGCTGTCACGCAAAGAACTGCTTTTCCTGAACGCGAATGCGTCCTGAGAAACTGTGATTGCGCTCCTAGTATAAATCAGTGGCGTTTTTTCCTGATTAAACATTGTTGGAAGTGGCACCCTGTGTGTGTGTGTGTTTCTTCTTTGTCCTCCGTCATTTTAGCGCCTTCACTTCAGATCTTGCGTACACCACTACGTTCAAATGGCACCCTCGGCACGATCGATGTGTGCAGCTACAGTGCACAGCAGTCAGGAACGCCCATCGTGCCACCGCTATCTTATTTATTTATTTTTATTTTATTTTCACAATACTGCGGACATCTGTCTAAGCAGGAGGGGGCTACGTGAGCAAATACAAAAAAAAGCAAACATACAAATATATACAAGGGTTACAGTCAACAAGATTCATCAAGTGGGTGGCTGTAACCAGTGGGAATTTCCAGGTAGGGCATTCCATTCATTGATTGTTTTCGGAAAAAATTAGTTTTTGAAAAGGTTTCTTCGTGCAAAGATCGGTTTTAAATACTGGCGGTGTTTGTGGCGGGAAATTCGAGATGTGTCCTTAATAATATAGCCACGCGGTTGTATTCCTAGTTTCCCATAGTAAAGCTGGCGAAAGAAATTTAATCTAGCAGTTTTTCTTCGATCAGTTAGTGCTTCCAAGTTTGCAGCTTCCAGCATACTCGTTGGGGAATCACGTCGTTTCAAGCGCTTATAAATGAAGCGCACGGCTAACCTTTGAATTCTTTCTAGTTTTTCAATACCTACCACTGTGCGAGGATCCCAAACAAATACTCAAATATTCTAAGAGAGGCTTAACGTACGTATTATTGGCTTTTAATCTTAATGAGGATGTGGAGTCACATAAATTAAACTTTAGAAATCCTAATCTTTTTCAGGCTGCAAAGGTTATATTGTCTCTGTGAGGCACCCAGGATAGACGTGAAGTTAAAGTTATCCCCAAGTATTTGCAGCTTTCTACTTTCCTAATCTTATTATCCTTTATTTTGTACAAGTATTCTAGCTTTCTTAACTTATTTGTAATACACATATGCACTGTTTTGTCAGAATTAATAACCATATCCCATTCCTTGCACCATTCTGTCAACCTATCCATCTTCGAGGGCATTGTGGGAGAGCTCGCCGTGCACAGAGGAGCAGTCAGTATGGCAAATGTAATGTGTCGTTGACATCGAACTGGCCAAGCGCCACTTGCGTACGCCACTATGTTCAAATGGCACCCTCAGCACGATCGATGTGTGCAGCTACAGTGCATAGCAGTCAGGAACGCCCATCGCGCCACCCCTATCTTCGAGGGCATTGTGGGAAAGCTTGCCGTGCACCAAGGAGTAGTCAAGTCGAGGTTTTGACAGAAGCCCGTCTAGTCAGGAGGCATCATGAAGAAGGGTAAAAATGAAGGACACCGACAACTGAATGAATACAAGACGTTTCGGCTCCCCTGACGGGAGCCTTGTTCACAATGAAATCAAGGACGTGCAATACAATGTTTATATGGCTTTAAAATATGACGTAAGCAGCGCGTGTAGATGGGGGGGAGGATTCCATCATTCCGGTTGAGGGTGCTATCTGTCATTTGGATTAGGAGGGTTTCCAAGTGGTGTCTTGACGTCAAATTTCTTTCTTTTTCTAATATATTGGTGTTATTCCAATCAATTCTGTGGTCCAAGTCATCTGCATGCTCTGCCAAGGCGTTTGAGGTGACTTTTTTTTTTTTGACACTGCTGACATGCTGCTTCAACCGCTGTAACTACTGCAAATTTAACTATGGAATGGCTTGAGCATTGAGCACTCGCCTCTTTCAACTCGCCGCCCAGAGTCTTCCTACGTTACGTAGACGATGTGTTCTGCATAATTCAGTGAGAAGAAATTCCTTCATTTTTGTCGTATTTGAATAGTATTCAAGTGTCTATCCAATTCACAGTAGAGGAAGAAAACGACGGCGAGCTTCCTTTTCTGGACGTCCTCGTGAAACGTGACCGGTGCAGTCTGGCACTTACCGTGTACAGAAAGAGCACACGCACAGGCAGGTATCTGCATTTTAATTCAGTGCACCTGATGAACCAGAAGAGATTGGTAGTAGCCTCTCTTGTCGGCAGAACCAAGCGTATCTGCACAACGCCACAAAGCTGGGCTGCTGACCTACAAGAGGTGCACCGCAATCTCTCGGCATGTGGCTATCCTAGGTCGTTTGTGAACTCGGTGGAACGCCATCTGTCTCAGCCCCCAAGGCCTGACAGTGTGCTCCCAAGAAAACGCGCCCCCATACAGTATGTGCCCAGTGTGAGCGAGGGCTTAGCCCACAATCTACGCGGCTATGACGCGGCTATGGGGACTTGCCACCGCAACGACAGTGGTCACAAAAATCCCCTTCTTGACGCAGGTTCTCGTCCTGTGGTTCGTATTGTCGCTTCGGCTGAGCTTCCATGGCAGCTACACGTTTCTGGCTTATCACCAAAGCGCACCCGCCCAGATGCTACCCATGGCCCTGAACGATTCTTCGCAAGTCACCTCACACAGGCAGTTCCTTGCCACAGTCCGGTTTTTTGTCTGGCAACATCGAGCAACTATGCACGAGGGACAGCTGCGTTGACTACATATTGCACCACCGGACTGGGGCCAGTTGGGGCACGCCACCGCAACGACAGTGGTCACAAAAATCCCCTTCTTGACGCAGGTTCTCGTCCTGTGGTTCGTATTGTCGCTTCGGCTGAGCTTCCATGGCAGCTACACGTTTCTGGCTTATCACCAAAGCGCACCCGCCCAGATGCTACCCATGGCCCTGAACAATTCTTCGCAAGTCACCTCACACAGGCCGTTCCTTGCCACAGTCCGGTTTTTCGTCTGGCAACATCAAGCAACTATGCACGAGGGACAGCCGCATCGACTACATATTGCACCACCGGACTGGGGCCAGTTGGTGATGCCAGTTGGGGCACGCCACCGCAACGACAGTGGTCACAAAAATCCCCTTCTTGACGCAGGTCAGTTACCTTCCGAACGCGGCTTGTGTCCGCTCTGGAAATCGCTGTTTTCTTGCGGTGTCGTGCCCCCCCTTGTGTTATTGGAACTTGTTGTGGGCTGTTGTGTGAAATATTATCTCTATATTGTTACAAGCACGGGGAAAAGGGGTTTATTTAGGCGTGCGAGAGCAGGAATGGCAGGCTACGAACAACAGGAATGCCCACTGCACAGTCTTCGTTCTTCTCTTCTCTCTTCTTGATCCCCGCGTCCCTTTGACGCGATTGGACGTAACATACCTCCCCTCGCAGACAAAGCCCCCTGGGCGAGTCAACTAGCTTGTCGTGGCGTGCATGATTTCAACCGTGCGACATGTGCGACTTGTGTCCTAGCAGAACGTCTACCAGTGTTCGTGAGGCACGCGAGAGTATAGTTCACTTCGCTGACTTTGTCGATGACAACATACGGTCCATCGTAGTTTGCCAGCAGCTTTTGACACAAACCGCGCTTCCTTGTGGGAGTCCAAAGCCAAACGAGATCACCAGGGTGATATGTAACAGGCCGATGTCGTGCGTCGTAGCGGGCTTTGGAGTTTTCTTGTGATGCCAAAGTCCGAAGACGCGCAAGTCGCCGAGCCTCTTCAGCGAGGCACAGCGTATCGGCGACCGTAGGATTGTCGTGGTGGTAAAAAGGGAGGACAGTGTCGAGCGTATACCGGGGCGGCCGAGCATATAGAAGGAAGAAGGGGCTGTAGCCGGTTGTCTCGTGCTTGGCGGTGTTGTAGGCGTAAGTAATAAATGGTAGAACTTCATCCCAATTCTTGTGATCGGACGCAACATACATGGAAAGCATATTGGTGATTGTTCGATTAGTGCGCTCAGTGAGGCCGTTCGTTTGCGGATGATACGGCGTCGAGTGCCGGAGGTGCGAGTTACATAAATGCACAAGTTCTTCCACGATAACCGCTGTGAATTGACGTCCCCGGTCACTTATGATAACACCAGGCGGTCCATGTCGTAGAACAATAGCGTAAAGTAAGAAAAGCGACACTTCGGTGGCAGTTGCTGATGGTATAGCCACCGTCTCGCAATAGCGTGTGAAATAGTCGGCGCAGACAATTATCCAGCGGTTCCCCTTAGATGACTTTGGAAAAGGGCCTAACAGATCAATTCCAACTTGCCGAAAGGGTGAGCTGGAAGGCGGCACAGATTGAAGGAGACCAGGGGTGCGATCTTGTACGCGTTCCAAAATAGAACGGAGGCGGTCCGTTCCACCGAGCCGCACACGGTTGGTCAGTTTGAACGGTGAAGAACGCCATGACGTCAATTGTGAAGTGATATCTGCTGTCAATCATTCCGTGTTGTTTGCTATCGGACGAACACAACGGAACGGACCGCCAATTTCGCGACGGAAAGAACGGACCGCCTCCGTTCGAGTTTGGAACGCGTACAAGATCGCACCCCAGATGAGGCAGTGGTTGGGCGTTTCCGACGTTGGCACTGTATGCAGCTGGCGACATAAAACTCAACCGAATGTCGCATCCGGGGCCAGTAAAAGCGTTCCTGAATGCGATAAAGTGTGCGCACAGTGCCTAAGTGACCAGAGGTAGGGTCACCGTGCATAGCCTGAAGGATTGCTGGCCGGAGACGCTCCGGCACCACTAGAAGGAAGCGTGCACCCATCCTTGAGTAGTTCCTTTTGTACAGGAGCCCGTCTCGTACACAGTAGCTGCTTGTTGCACTTGAATGGGCAGAAGTAAAGAGCGGCTCCAATTTAGTGTCTGTCCGTTGTTCTGCTTTGAACGCATCGATATCCGGAAAAGCGGGTGTCACAGAAGCGACGAGATGATCAAAATCGTCGGCGTCGCAGTCCGTCGTGGCAAGCGGCATACGGGAAAGGCAGTCTGCGTCAGCGTGTTTTCGGCCACTCTTGTAGGAAACAGTGAAGTTATATTCCTGCAACCTCACAGCCCAGCGCGCAAGGCGACCACAAGGGTCGCGAAGGTTCACGAGCCAGCACAGGGAATGGTGGTCTGTGACGACTTGGAATGGGCGTCCGTACAAGTACGAGCGAAATCGCTGAACCGCAAAGATTACAGCGAGGCATTCTTGCTCTGCCACCGTGCAATTCCGTTCAGGTTTGCTTAATGAGCGGCTTGCATAAGCAATCACGTGCTGACGGTCGTCATAGCGTTGGACCAATACGGCACCCAGACCAACGCCACTAGCATCTGTGTGGATTTCTGTCGGCGCAGTAGGATTGAAGTAGTGAAGGATAGGTCGGGAGGTTAACAGGAACTTCAGCTGACGAAATGCAGAATCGCACTCGGGTGTCCACTCAAACCGTGCGTCTTTATGTAGCAGATTTGTCAGAGGATAAGCGACGTCAGCAAAACCAGGAATAAATCGGCAAAAGTAAGAGCAAAGACCCAGAAAACTACGAAGTTGCTTAACTGACTGCGGTGCACTGAATGCCTCGACAGCTGCCGTCTTGAGGGGATCAGGCCGGATACCGTCTTTGTCAACAAGGTGACCCAGCACAAGGGTTTGACGGTCACCAAAGTTACACTTCTTGGAGTTCAGAACCAGGCCAGCGTTTTTGATGCAGTCGAGGACAATATCCAGGCGCGTATTGTGCTCATTGAATGTGTGCCCGAATATAACAACGTCGTCAAGATAGCACATACAGATGTTCCACTTTAACCCACGCAGAATGGTGTCCATGAACCTTTCAAAGGTTGCTGGAGCATTGCACAACCCAAATGGCATCACATTGAATTTGAATAATCCATTCGGGGTTATGAAGGCTGTTTTCTCCTTGTCTGCCGGGTGTATAGGGATTTGCCAATATCCTGAGCGCAGGTCCACTGAAGAAAAATAAGAGGCCGAATGCAGGCAATCAATTGCATCATCAATCCGGGGCAGGGGATAGACCTCCTTCTTAGTCACGGCATTTAATCTTCGATAATCTACGCAAAATCTCCAGTTACCGTCTTTCTTTCTGACAAGTATGACCGGAGCTGCCCAAGGACTCGAGGACTCTTGTATTATTCCATTTTTCATCATGTCACTCACTTGTTCCCCGATTATCTTCCGCTCGTTAGGCGACACGCGATAAGGCTTTTGCCTGATTGGGCGCGCAGATCCCGTATCTATAGTGTGACGTGTTCGTGACTCGGGAATCGAGAACGCTTTGTCCGGCTGCGCAAAGTCAAACACTGACAGATGCTTAGAAAGCGTATCCACCAAGGTATGGCGCTCACTTGTGCTGAGTGACTTGTTTACCATAGACAGAAGCTTTTTGTCTGAGACGTGGCGAAGGTCAGCAGGTTCACACGGCGGATCTGTTAGTACGGCTACGGAAGAGGACGAGTATTCTGTAAAGTAGGCGAGTTTCAAGCCCTCTGGAAGCAGGACGGGTTCTGCCGAGCAGTTGGCCGTCCACGAGCCAGCACGCCCCTTGCCGATGGATACCACACAATGAGGGACAAAAATGTTCTTCTTCATACAATTTAGATGCATTGGCTCTACGGAGGCATCGAAACTGTCTGGAACTTCACCGCGACACACAACCGGCACGCACACAGAGGTGGATGCAGCCACAACAGTATCTGCAGATACACAAAGTTCACCTTGACTGCAAGTCTCTTCTAAGAGCCCGGATGAAACATGGCCATCGACGCAAACTTCCCCCGTGCGACAATCGACGGTCGCACCACACTGTCGCAAAAAGTCAATGCCCAAAATAACTTCGTGCGTCGATCGGGGAATAACTACAAACTCCGTCGCGAAAACCCCACCAGCCAAGGATACGTCAGCAGTGCACACACAAACAGGGCGGAACGACTCGCCGCTCACTGCTCAAAACGTTGCAGCCTGGTCCCACCGAAATACAACTTTACGCCCCAACCGACCTTTAAAACCGAGACTCATTACGGATACAGTTGCTCCGGTATCCACCAAAGCCATTGTAGCAACACCATCAACAAGTACATGCACTTTGTTCTTAATCATAGCAACTGCAGGGGGCATTTCTGTCGATAGCACGTGTCGAGCGACCTCACCCCCATCGGCCGTGCTAGCTAGTTTTCCGGTTGTGAAGGCGAGGCGGAGCGGCGCACTGGCGATGGAGATTGCCGTAAACGCGGTGCACGAGAAGTCGGCGGTGGCGTCAAACTCCTGTCAGATGCCGGCGAGCGGCTCCGGAAGCTTCTCTGCCAGTAATCGTTGCCAGAAGGGACGCCAGCTGACCAAGAGGTGGTGTACGGCTGTTGAGTTGTCCTCGTAGGAGGTGTGGGCCTTGTTGAAGATCCAGATCGACCATTCCACGTTGTTGGGCGACGATTGCAAAACCTCGCTATGTGGCCCGCGACACCGCATTGGAAACATACCGGCAGATGCCTCAAATTGCGATGTTCTTCCATGTAGTCGCGCATGTTGCTGTCGACTGCATAGACAGCATAGACAGTCATGACCTTGATAGCTCATGGTCCCTCTCGTTTGTGGGGTAGATCTATACTCGATGGTCGCTGAGTTCACCGTGGGTTGCCATGATGTCGAAACGGCCGTGTTTCTCATCTCGTGTGGTGAGTACGCGCCAGTGATGCCAGGTGTGCAACAGTACAGCTCTTCCTGATGGAGCAACTCTTTGCGAACAATCTGCCGTATAGTGGATGGAAGGTCAACACACGAGCTCGGGTCTACACTTGCCACCGTCGTGACATTAGCCAGGCGACCAAACTTCGGTATTATCCGTCGCATCTTCAGCGTCTCAAAGGTCCGGCAGTGGCGAATGACGTCAGACACGGAATCCAAGCTTTCCTTGCCGATCAAAAAATTGTAGACGTCTTCGGCTATTCCTTTCAACAAATGTCCAACTTTGTCATCTTCAGACATTTGAGAGTTGACTATTTTACACAGTTTCAGCACTTCTTCGATATAAGTCATACAGGTCTCGCCGGGAATCTGAGCTCGTTGCGAAAGCGTCTGTTCAGCGCGTTTCTTTTTTGCGCTAGAATCTCCAAAACACGCTCTGAGCTCCTCAACGAAAAGCTCCCACGAAGTGAGCGTGTCTTCGTGATTCTCGTACCAGACGAGCGCAGTGTCGGTAAGGGAAAATACAACATTGGACAACTGTGCGGTCGAGTTACAACCGTTAGACCGGCTCACCCTTCGGTAGTTCGTGAGCCACTCGTCGAAATCTTCTCCGGCTTTTCCTCCGAAAGTGAGTGGCACGCGGTAGTATTGCCACGGAACACCAGGTGCTGGCCTAGAAGACGCGTCAGATCCTTCGGGAGTCTGGCAGGCGTATTCAGGCATGTCAGGTGAGGGTGGCGGAAGTCCGGCAAGTCGACGGCTTCGGCGAAGTTGTAGCAGCGTAGGCTCCGTGGTTACGAGGTGTACCCCGCACCGTCCACCAATTTGTTACAAGCACGGGGAAAAGGGGTTGATTTAGGCGTGCGAGAGCAGGAACGGCAGGCTGCGAACAACAGGAATGGCCACTGCACAGTCTTCGTTCTTCTCTTCTTCTCTCTTCTTGATCCCCGCGTCCCTTTGACGCGATTGGACGTAACAATATATCAATGCTAACACGATTACTCTGCTCCTGTTGCTGTTGGGCAACGTAGAATTAAACCCAGGACCAACTGACGTTTCACCGCCGTCCATTGAAACTATTGCAAAGGCCATATCTCGCATAGAACCATCACAAAGCTCTGTTCTGTCCGAACTTTCTCTAATCCGAGCATCACAGAATAGCATCGAGACCCTCGTGAGCAGCCTTTCGGCTCGCATTGATGCCCTGGAGAAGATTGTCCAGTCGACTCAGTCAAACGAAATAGGTTTAAGGGCGGACATGAATGGTAGCCTTGCAAAACTTTCCACTAAAATCAAAGTTCTTACCGAAAAATGCAATGATGCAGAAAATCGCCTGCGTCATTCAAACTTACTTTTTTGTGGAATTCAAGACACAAAGGGTGAGACTTGGCTTGAGTCTCAGACAAAAATAGTATCATCCTGCTCCGAGCAACTCGGTTTATCCATTAGTACAGACGACTTGGAGCGTGCACACCGACTTGGTCGTTACCAGCAAGACAAAACTAGGCCTATTATTGTAAAATATGCAAGATTTAAAGATAAATCAAGAATTCTTGCAGTGGCTTCTAAGCTCAAGGGCACGAATTTTTCGATTCGCGAGGACTACTCAGCCAGAGTTCGACAGGCGCGAAGGAAACTTTATCTTCATGGGCAACAGAGCGGCAGATCATTTAAACTTTGCTTTGACAAGCTGCTGCTTGATGGCAAACAATTCACGTACAATGCTGAATCTGATTGTATAGTTGAACTGAGGGCATAGCGGTCACTGCGTCTCTCCAGGCATGCGCGCCCCTCTTCTCCCCCCCAGACCTGCCGCGCCTCGATTACTGTCCCTGTTTATCAAAGTATGTCAGTCTTGCTCGCAAACATGCGTAGTTACCTGCCTAAGAAAGACGCCCTAGAATCTATCTTGAAAGACAACAATACTGACGTTGCTATACTTACGGAATCTTGGCTGCATCCAAATATTGCTGACCACGAGCTACTAAATGATAGGCAAACATACGCTGTTCACAGGCTTGACAGGTTGGGGCGCAGGGGAGGCGGGATTTTGATTTTTCTGAAAGATAGTGTTCCTTCATATGTCACCAAATTGAACTGTCAACATGACATTTTGTGTGTAAATATATCACTTCGGTCAAGTATGACTGTGATTATTGCTTGTTATTGCGCTCCTGACTGTGATGTTTCTTTCAATCATGAACTAAATTCTGTACTAGCGAATCTTTACTCAAGCTTTCCATCTGCGAATTTTATGCTCTGTGGCGATTTTAATTTTCCGGACATTAACTGGGCAAATCTAGACGCACATAACCAGCAATCCAAAGATTTTCTTGACACAATCCTTACATTCAACTTTACTCAGATGGTTAATATGGCAACCTGTGGGGAGAACATTCTAGACCTTGTCCTTGTTTCTAACCCCAAAATAATAAAATCGCTATCATCCGTAGCTGGTCTAAGCGACCACAAATTACTGCTATTTAATCTCTGCATCCCAATTCCTTTCAGACAGCCCGCGACCAAATACATTAGGGACTACAACAAACCAGATTTTAGCAAAATTAACACTGAACTGAACACTTTTTAACATTTTTTTCGTGAGACTGCTCCTTCTCGTACAGTAGATGAAAACTGGTTGTTATTTAAGAATTAACTATTACGGCTTGTTGAGAGACATGTACCTCTTGTTCGCATTCGCAGTGATTTAGGAAAACCCTGGTTTTCCAACACACTTCGGAGGCTGTCGGGAAGGAAAAAACGTCTGTTTCGTGATGCGAAACGCTCTAAATCTTGTTCAAAGTGGGACAAGTACTTCAAATGCCTGCGCAAATACACTAGCACTTTGAGACAATCAAAAAAGAAGTTCTTCCACCACGATTTGCCTAACATCATACGTGTCAACCCCAAAAAAATTTTGGAATATTCTGAAACCAAACAATAGCTCCAATAACATTTCCTTTACTTATCCTGACGGTTCAAACGTGCCGCTTGATCAGCGGTCAGACGTAATGAACTCATATTTTTCTTCTGTTTTCACTCATGAGCCTGCACTGAATGACTTCGATTTGCCCATCCACAGTTTTCCCCTCATGTTTCCCATTACAATTACTTCTCAAGGCATTATGAAACTTATTGATAACCTAAAGATTTCTAGTGCCCCCGGGCCAGATAACATCACTGCTAAGATACTGAAAGGTACGAAAGCAATTTCCAGTCTAATATTACAAATAATGTTTACCAAGTCCATTACTGATAGTTCACTTCCAAATGACTGGAAGATTAGTAAAGTGGTTCCGGTATACAAGTCAGGCAGCCACTCTGATCCTTCCAACTATCGTCCCATTTCCCTAACAAGTATTCCCTGTAAACTCCTAGAACATATAATATATTTGCAAATAGCATGTCATCTCGGTGATCATTCCTTCTTTTTTCACAATAAGCACGGTTTCCGGCCTGGTTTGTCATGCGATACACAGCTTTTTGAATTTATTACTGAACTTCACCTGAATTTAGACTCATCACTTCAAACTGACGTCATATATCTAGACTTCGCCAAAGCATTTGACTGTGTTCCTCATCAGCGGCTTTTGGCCAAACTTTCATGCCTCGGTCTCGACCCTCTCGCACTGTCATGGATCCGTTGCTTTCTTACTAATCGATTCCAGTACACAGCTATCGGAAATCATTGCTCAACCACTGCTAGCTTCATCTCCGGAGTACCACAGGGGTCCGTCCTTGGTCCCCTTCTCTTTCTAATCTTCATAAACGACCTTCCCAACGGCATATCATCCAATATCCGACTTTTTGCAGATGACTGCGTAATCTACCGTCGCATTGCAGACCAGGCCGACCATGCAACGCTCCAAAAAGACTTACATTCATTAGAAACCTGGTGTTCCAACTCTTTAATGAAACTTAACATCTCCAAATGTAAAGTTATGCAGGTATCCCGTAAACACTCTAACAAGAATCACTCGTACTTTTTGAACTCGACAGCCCTATCCACCGTTGAGTCGTATCGTTATCTCGGTATTACTATTAATAGCAAGTTGACCTGGTCCGACCATATAACAAAATTGGCTACCGACACTAATAAATCACTTGGTTACGTCAGACGTACCCTTGCGCTGTGCCCCTCATCCACAAGAAAACTAGCTTATGAAACTTTTATTCGAAGTAAACTTGAATACGCCTCAGCTATTTGGAGACCGCACCAAGCTTATTTAATTAATATGTTAGAATCAATACAAAATTGTGCCACTAGATTCATCACTTCTAGATACAGCCGTGAAGAAAGTGTCAGTGCGATTAAATCATCTCTAGGACTCAAACCATTGGCGTCGCGTCGGAAAATTGCGAAACTGTGCCTTTTCCAGCGACTTTATTATAACTTCCCCGAACTGCATGGAAGGCTTCTAATCCCACCAACCCGTACATCTCGTCGCCTTTTTAACTCTTGCAGCATCCAGCGCTTGCATGGTTCAACCCTTTCCTTTATTCAATCGTTTTTGCCTAGCGCCATTATAGAGTGGAACAATTTACCAGATAGAGTTGTCAATGAGCGCAACCCCATTATCTTCAAGCAACTGCTTACTGATCACCTTAAACCCTAACCTTATAATGACCGTACTGTGCCTTCATTCTTTTGCGATTGCTGTCTCCCATTGTGACTGTTCTGCTGATTTGATTTTGCATTCTATTCAGTGTGCCTCTTGGCTTTTTTTGTTGTTGTTGTTTGTTTGTTTTAATGCGAATCCACAGGCTGAGTCTTCCAAGAAATCGTAACCATATCTTTGTTTCTATCCTCATCTTCTGTAACCCCCCCTTATGTAATACCCCGACGGGTCCGTAAGGAAAAATAAATGATGATGATGATGATGACGTCCAGGTAGCTCACGTGCCATCCCAAAAATTACGCCACCGGCTCGTAAACGTGAAAGACAAGCTTCCAAAGACAAGGTTTCCTGGCATCGTCTACGGGATTCCATGTGAAGACTGCGACTGCATATATATCGGCGAGACAGGCAATTTCGAACAGCGGTTGAAGCAGCATGTCAACGATGTCAAAAAGAAAAAAGTCGCCTCAAACGCCTTGGCAGAGCATGCAGATAACTTGGACCACAGGATTGATTGGAATAACGCCAAGATATTAGAAAAAGAGAGAAATTTGAAGTCAAGGCACCACTTGGAATCCCTCCTAATCCAAATGACAGATAGCACCCTCAACCGGAATGACGGAACCCTCCCCCCCATCTACATGCACTGCTTACGTCATATTTTAAAGCCATATAAACATTGTATCACACGTCCTCGATTTCATAGTGAACAAAGCTCCCGTCAGGGGAGCCGAAATGTCTTTTCTTGTATTCATTCAGTAATCAGTGTCCTTCTTTTTTACACTTCTTCATGATGCATCCCGACCAGACGGGCTTCCGTCAAAACCTCGACTTCATTAACCTTCGCTGGGCGTATGGCCAGCCAGTCATCACTGAGATTCACCAGTATATTTCAGTGACAAGCAGAGCTTCTGCATTCAAAAATCATCTTAATTTCAACCTGACCTGCAAGTCCCGAGGACTTATTCCATGCTCGCTACGTCTCAACAGGCCTGTACGTTCAAGTTTTGGTTTCAGCATGGTTGCCAAGGCGGAAGAACTTCTTTTACAAGCCAGGATCTTGGAATGCAGACAGTCCGTGAGGAACCTACAAAATGAAGCTTTCTTCGCGTGCCGTCGCCTTAAGCACCGGTTCCCAGACGAGTTCGCAAGCATTCAACTAGACGCAAATTTCAAGGCCAGGCTACAAACCCGTCATACGCAGGAGACTCACGAAAGAAAACTTGCTAGACTGTCCCCACCCGCTGATGTCTTGCACAGGAACGTTGCCTCGTCCGCCGTGCACAATCTCTCGCCGCTCAAGCCCAATTCGGCAGAACTCGCAGTCCTGAGCCTGGGCTTGAACTTCAACCTTGGACCGCAGAAGGATGCAAAAAGGTTGGTCTGTGCTGAAGAAAATGCTATAAGCCAAATTGAACCTTCAAAGAGGGAGGAGGCACGAACCCGCACTATAGGCATTCTCTCGCGGCTTCGCGCACACCCTTCCGTCTCTCCGCTTTCAACAGAAGAAAACAAGGCTATCAAAGACCTTCGCTCAAACCAAAATCTCGTCATCCTCCCGGCTGACAAGGGCAACACCACGGTGCTACTCAACAGGACTGGCTACCGTGACAAGATGTCACTTCTTGCGGACGAGGCAACGTTCAGTCGTCTGAAGAAAGATCCTACGCTGAAGGTACAGAGGGAGCTACAGAAGCTTCTTACGGATGTTTTCTGGTTTGTAGATCCAAGGCACAAAGGGTTGTACTTCTCCCTTCTGTGCACTAACGGTTCGGCACCGGCGCTCTATGGTTTGCCAAAAATACATAAACCTAACGTCCCGATGCGACATATTGTTGATTTTACGCGCTCTCCGCTTTATGAACTGTCCAAATACCTTCATAAGGTTCTTTCCCCTCTCGTTGGTAGAGGCAGCACGCACGTTCGCCATTCTGAAGGCTTCATAAGCAAGATCCGTCATTTTACTCCTGACGATCAAGAAGCGATTGTCTCGTTCGGCGTAGTGTCGCTTTTTACAAGCGTTCCTATTCGACTCACCGCGGAAACTTGCAGCGCTACTCTGGACGATGACCCTACCCTACCAGAAAGGACACCCATCGACGTTCCTGACTTGAAGAGGCTCCTCCTGTTCTGCCTGGAGAACATCTACTGCACTTTTGAAGGCACCTTCTACAGGCAAGTGCACAGGACACCGATGGGCGCATCCATTTCAGTAACTACTATGGAATGGCTTGAGCCTCTTTCAACTTGCTGCCCAGAGTTTTCCTACGTTACGTAGACGATGTGTTCTGCATAATTCACCAAGAAGAAATTCCTCCATTTTTGTCGCATTTGAATAGTATTGAAGCGTCTATCCAATTCACAGTCGAGGAAGAAAAAGACGGCAAGCTTCCTTTACTGGACGTCCTCGTGAAATGTGACCGGCGCAGTCTGGCATTTACCGTGTACAGAAAGAGCCCACACACACAGGCAGGTATCTGCATTTTAATTCAGTGCACCCGATGAACCTGAAGAGATCAGTAGTAGCCTCTCTTGTCGGCAGAACCAAGCGTATCTGCACAACACCACAAAGCCAGGTTGCTGACCTACAAGAAGTGCACCAAAATCTCTCGGCATGTGGCTACCCTAGGTCGTTTGTGAACTCGGTGGAACGCCATCTGTCTCAGCCCCCAAGGCCTGACTGTGTGCTCCCAAGAAAGCGCGCCCCCATACCGTATGTGCCCGGTGTGAGCGAGGGCTTAGCTCACGTTCTACGCGGCTATGACCTCCAGGTAGCTCACGTGCCGTCCCTAAAATTACGCCATCAGCTGGTAAACATAAAGCGGCTGGTAAAAGACAAGCTTCCAAAGACAAAGTTTCCTGGCATCGTCTGTGGGATTCCATGTGAAGACCGACTGCGTATATATCGGCGAGACGGGCAATTTCGAACAGCTGTTGAAGCAGCATGTCAACGATGTCAAAAAGAAAAAAGTCGCCTCAAACACCTTAGCAGAGCATGCAGATGACTTGAACCACAGGATTGATAGGAATAGCGTCAAGATATTAGAAAAAGAATGAAATTTGACGTCGAGACACCACTTGGAATCCCTCCTAACGCAAATTACAGATAGCACCCTCAACCGTAATGACAGAACCCATCCCCCCATCTACATGAGCTGCTTACGTCATATTGACACGTGTACTTATCTTTATCGGGCGACCACGTTTCGCCGCTTAACTGTAATCGCACAGCGAGGGACGCGCCTGCATGTATCCGACGTTTCTGGAAAGTTATCGATGCTTCTACCGCTGTGTGTTGTCGCCGAACCTTATGTAATCTGATTTCCTCGCCTGACGCGAATGGTGTAGTACTTTGCGGAAGGCAGGCGTGTCCGAACGATTAGTCTGGAACATTCAATGACTGCCCTATAAAAGCCGACGCGCTTGACCCGCAGATCAAATTTTCGACGATCGCCAACTGTGTTCGCCGCTATCGTTGTGCTTTAAGTGTAGCCTGTTTTGTGGGCACAGGTTCGCCCAATAAAAGCTAGTTTTGTCTTTCACAGTACTGCTACTGTGTTCTTTCTTCACCGTCACTACCACGAGACATCTGGTGGAGGTGCTAGTGCGTTCATGTACCGAACGCCCCCGCAAAGCCGCAATCCAAGCCCGAAGCCCGAGGGCAAAACCGACACCGCCCAAGACCAGCGTTCTAGCCGCAGACTGCAAGGACTGCCCCCAGAGCACGGACTTCTACCTGAGGCGACAAAGAAGATCGTGGTCAACATAACCTCAATGGCTGCCCCAGCGTCCCCCGTTTTCCTACAACAACCCCGGGACCCACCGACCTTCCATGGAGCAGCGACTGAAGACCCGGAATCCTGGCTGGAGACCTACGAGTGAATCGCGACATTCAACAACTGGGACTCCGACGACAAGCTGCGGCATGTCTACTTCGCCTTAGAAGACGCCGCCAGAACGTGGTTTGAGAACAGGGAGTCGACCTTGACTACGTGGGACCTGTTCCGTAGCGGCTTCCTGCGCACCTTTACAAGTGTCGTGCGCAAGGAAAGGGCCGAAGCTATGCTGGACGCCCGAGTGCAGCTACCAAACGAGAACGTTGCAATCTTTACGGAAGAAATGACCCGTCTGTTCCGCCACGCCGACCCGGATATGGCCACGGAAAAGAAAGTTCGCCTACTCATGCGTGGTGTGAAGCAAGAACTTTTCGGCGCAATGGTACGAAGCCCACCGACGAGCGTAGCAGAGTTCCTTCGCGAGGCCACCGGCATTGAGAACACGTTCGAAATGCGGAACCGGCAATTCAACCGCCGCACGAACTCTACAAACTATGCAGGAATTCAATCGCTGGCCACCGACGATCTGCGCGAGACTATCAGAGCGGTCGTACGGGAAGAGTTGCAGAAGATGTGCCCTAGGTCACAGCTTCAAGTAGCCTCAATCGCCGAAATCGTCAAAGATGAGCTTGAGCGATCCCTTGGAGTTCCTGAGATGCAACCAGAATCACCGCAGCCCAAGCCGGAAGCGATGACCTACGCCGCCGTCGCCCGCCGCCAAGGCCCCCCTGCACGACCGCGCCAGGGACCTTTAACGCCACAATTCCGTCGTTCACCGCTGCCGCCGCCAGCACGCCCAACCGTCGCCCAGCGCCGCTACGCGAGGAAGACGGACATTTGGCGCGCTCCTGACCACCGCCCACTCTGCTACCACTGCGGAGAAGCTGGTTACGTCTACCGCCGATGCCCATACCGGAAAATGGGACTGCGAGGGTTCGCTGTTAATGCACCGCGATCACAGCTTGGTGAACGACCTCGCGATATCGCCGACTACCTCGCCGCCACTCAGTGGAGCGCTCGACGACCGTCCCGTTCGCCATCACCAGGCCGCTACCTGTCACCGCAGCGCCGACCATACACTGGCCCAGCCCGGGGCCGGTCAGCGAGCCCATATCCGGAAAACTAAAAGCAGCAACCGATGGAGGTGCGGTTGCTGTTCGTCGAACTGACAAAGATCCTCCGCCGCCGACGAAGACGACGAAGAGACCATCTCGACGACATAATAACGACACGCCGCCGTCCCGACGAAGTCAGGAAGCCAAGACTACACCGACGAAAGACGACTTGACGACGAGGCATTCCAGCTTCACTTCAACACGACGCAGCCGTGATCCGACGCCAAGACCTAACTGCAACGCCAGACAAAGAACCACCGACCTCGATGTGCTTCTCGACGGCCACGCAGTTACCGCCTTAGTGGACACGGGCTGATTACTCCGTCATGAGTGGACACATCGCCGCCCAGTTGAAGAAGGTTAAGACTGCATGGGAAGGCCCTCAAATTCGCACCGCTGGAGGACACCTGATTACGCCAACTGGAATCTGCACGGCAAGGATAACCATTCATGACCGGACTTACCCTGCCACCTTCGTTATCCTCCAACAGTGTTCTCGAGACGTCATTCTCGGTATGGACTTCCTGAACCAACACGGCGCAGTCATCGACCTGAAGTCGAAGTCAATAACGCTGTCGGAAGATAAAGCGATACCGCCGGAGAGCCCTCATAGTCACCACACCTTGAGTGTGCTCGAAGACCAAGTGAGCATCCCGCCCCGCTCCAGCATTGTTATTTCGGTCGGCACCGAAATACCCGCTGACGTAGAAGGTGTGATCGAAGGCGACCAACGTCTCCTGCTAGACCGTGAAATTTGCGTCGCAAGAGGGATCGCTCGACTGCATGGAGGGAAAACTGAAGTGTTGCGGACAAACTTCAGCCAGGAGTTCAAGCACATCAACAAGGGCACGACGATCGCGTACATCGACGAAATTGTGGAAACCAGTAATGCGTTTGTCCTCTCGGATTCCACCGCATCTACCCCGACGACCATGGTTCCCGAACCAGACTACGACATTAATCCAAGTCTCCCAGTGATTAAGCAACGGCAGCTCAGAAGTCTGCTCCGACGATACAAAGGCTGCTTTTCGACGACATTGAGGATTCGACAAACACCAGTCGCCAAGCATCGCATAATCACCGAGGAGTACGCTCAACCACTCCGCCAAAGCTCTTACCGAGTTTCGCCGCGAGAACGCGAAGCTATAAGAGAAGAAGTCGACGAAATGCTGCGCGAGGACATCATCCAGCCGTCGAAAAGCCCGTGGGCATCCCCTGTTGTCCTGGTGAAGAAAAAGGACGGAACCCTACGTTTCTGCGTCGATTATCGTCGTATGAACAAGATCACGAAGAAGGACGTATACCCCCTTCCACGGATAGACGACGCATTGGATCGGCTCTGCAACGCTAAGTACATCTCCTCGATGGACCTCAAGTCTGGCTATTGGCAAATAGAAGTCGACGAAAGAGATCGCGAAAAGACCGCCTTCATCACCCCAGACGGCCTCTACGTGTTCAAGGTTATGCCATTTGGACTGTGCTCGGTGCCTGCAACGTTCCAGCGCGTGATGGATACGGTTTTAGCGGGATTGAAATGGCAGACCTGTCTCGTTTACTTGGATGACGTCGTCGTATTCGCAGGAAATTTCGACGATCACCTTAGGCGGCTTGCGACAGTGTTAGAAGCCATCAAGTCATCAGGGCTCACTCTGAAGCCGGAAAAGTGCCGCTTCGCTTACGATGAGCTTTTGTTCCTAGGCCACGTGATCAGCAAATCAGGAGTACGCCCCGACCCACAGAAGACAGCTGCCATCGCAAAGTTCCCGCAGCCAACCGACAAGAAGGCAGTGCGCAGATTCCTTGGCATGTGTGCCTACTATAGGCGCTTTGTCAAGGACTTCTCACGCATCGCGGAGCCGCTAACACGTCTAACTAAATGTGATGTTGAGTTCAAGTGGGAAACGCCGCAGGCCGACCCATTTGAAGAACTCAAACGACGCATGCAGTCGCCGCCGGTACTTGCACACTTCGACGAGTACGCCGATACAGAAATCCATACTGACGCCAGTAGCCTAGGCCTCGGTGCCGTTCTAGTCCAGAGGAAAAACGGAGTCGAACAGGTGATATCTTACGCTAGCCGGTCGCTGTCAAAAGCGGAAGGCAACTATTCTACGACCGAAAAGGAATGCCTCGCCATCGTTTGGGCTAAAGCTAAATTTCGCCCTTATCGTTATGGCAGGCCATTCAAAGTCGTCAGTGACCATCACGCATTGTGTTGGCTAGCGAGTATAAAGGATCCTTCAGGACGACTGGCGCGGTGGAGCCTCAGACTACAAGAATACGACATCACTGTAACCTACAACTCCGGACGAAAACACTCCGATGCTGATTGCCTATCACGCGCCCCCATTGACCCGCCGCCGCAAGATGATGAAAATGACGCCTTCCTCGGCATGATAAGCGCGGAAGACTTCGCTGAACAGCAACGGGCAGACCCAGAGCTAAAAGGCCTGGTGGAATATTTTGAAGGGCACACCGACATTGTCCCCAGGGCATTAAAGCGCGGATTATCTTCCTTCACGCTTCAAAACAATCTCCTCGTGAAGAATAACTTTTCACCAGTCCGCGCCAACTACCTTCTTGTTGTCCCGTCAGCACTTCGTCCAGAAGTATTGCACACCCTACATGACAATCCGACCGCTAGACACCTTGGTTTTTCCCGGACACTTTCGAGGATACAAGACAAGTATTATTGGCCGCGCCTGACCGCCGACGTCGCCCGTTATGTCAGAACATGCCGAGACTGTCAGCGACGCAAGACACCGCCGACAAGGCCAGCCGGATTACTACAGCCAATCGAACCTCCTTGCCAACCATTCCAGCAGATCGGGATGGACTTGCTGGGACCCTTTCCGACGTCAACCGGAAATAAGTGGATCGTCGTGGTGACAGACTACCTCACCCGCTTCGCTGAAACTAAAGCACTGCCGAAAGGTAGCGCAGCCGAAGTGGCGAAATTCTTTGTCGAAAACATCCTGCTTCGACATGGCGACCCAGAAGTCCTCATCACCGACAGAGGAACGGCCTTTACAGCGGAGCTCACCCAAACCATTCTGAAATACAGTCAGACAAGGCACAGGAGGACCACGGCCTACCACCCGCAGACGAATGGTCTTACGGAGCGGCTGAATAAGACCCTCGCCGACATGCTAGCGATGTACGTCGACGTCGAACACAAGACCTGGGATGCCGTCCTGCCGTACGTAACATTCGCTTACAACACGGCGGTGCAAGAAACAACACAGATCACGCCGTTTAAGCTGGTTTACGGCAGGAACCCGACGACGACGCTCGACGCCATGCTGCCCCACGTCACTGACGAAGAGAATGTTGACGTCGCTAGCTATCTCCAGCGCGCCAAAGAAGCCCGACAACTCGCCCGCCTATGGATAAAAAACCAGCAGCGTACCGACAGCCGACACTACAACCTCCGACGACGCTTCGTCTAGTACCAGCCCGGCGACCGTGTTTGGGTATGGACCCCGATACGCCGACGAGGACTGAGTGAGAAACTACTGCGACGCTATTTCGGACCCTACAAGGTCATCCGACGTATTGGCGCACTGGACTATGAGGTCGTGCCAGACGGCATTTCGCATTCACAGCGGCGCCGCGCACGATCTGAAGTGGTCCACGTGGTGCGCCTTAAACCCTTTTACGGACGCTGACAAAATTCCTTATTTTTTGTTGTTGTTTTCTTTGCTACGAGTGTTTTTTATTTCTTTTTTATGTAGCATCGGGTCGATGCTTTTTAAGAGGGGGGTATTGACACGTGTACTTATCTTTATCAGGCGACCACGTTTCGCCGCTTAACTGTAATCGCACAGCAAGGGACGCGCCTGCATGTATCCGACGTTTCTGGAAAGATATCGATGCTTCTACCGCTGTGTGTTGTCGCCGAACCTTATGTTATCTGATTTCCTCGCCTGACACGAATGGTGTAGAACTTTGCAGAAGGCACGCGTGTCCGAACGATTAGTCTGGAACATTCAACGACTGCCCTATAAAAGCCGACGCGCTTGACCCGCAGATCAGATTTTCGACGATCGCCGACTGTGTTCGCCGCTATCGTTGTGCTTTAAGTGTAGCCTGTTTTGTGGGCACAGGTTCGCCCAATAAAAGCTAGTTTTGCCTTTCACAGTGCTGCTACTGTGTTCTTCACCGTCACTACCACGTGACAATATTTTAAAGCCATATACACATTGTATCGCACGTCCTTGATTTCATTGGGAACAAGGCTCCCGTCAGGGGAGCCGAAACGTCTTTTCTTGTATTCATTCAGTGGTCGTGTCCTTCTCTTTTTCACCCTTCTTCAAGGAGCAGTCAGTATGGCAAATGTAATGTGTCGTTCACGTTGTCGAATTGGCCAAGCGCCACTTGCGTACGCCACTACGTTCAAATGGCACCCTCGGCGTGATCGATGTGTGCAGCTACAGTGCACAGCAGTCAGGAACGCCCATCACGCCACCCCTATCTTCCGAGGGCATTGCGGGAAAGCTCGCCATGCACCGAGGAGCAGTCAGTATGGCAAATTTAATGTGTCATTGACATTGTCGAACTGGCCAAGCGCCACTTGCGTACGGCACTACGTTCAAATGGCACCCTCGGCGCGATCGATGTGTGCAGCTACAGTGCACAGCAGTCAGGAACGCCCATCGCGCCACCCCTATCTTCGAGGACATTGCGGGAAAGCTCACCATGCACCGAGGAGCAGTTTGTATGGCAAATGTAAGGTGTCGATGTTGTAGAACTGGCCAAGCGCCACTTGCGTACGCAACTACGTTCAAATGGCCCCCTCGGCGCGATCGATGTGTGCAGCTACAGTGCACAGCAGTCAGTAACGCCCATCGCGCCACCTCTATCTTCGAGGGCATTGCGGGAAAGCTCGCCGTGCACCGAGGAGCAGTCAGTATGGCAAATGTATAGTGTCGACGTTGTCGAACTGACCAAGTGCCACTTGCGTACGCCACTACGTTCAAATGGCCCCCTCGGCGCGATCGATGTGTGCAGCTACAGTGCGCAGCAGTCAGTAACGCCCATCGCGCCACCCCTATCTTCCAGGGCATTGTGGGAAAGCTCGCCGTGCACCGAGGAGCAGTCAGTATGGCAAATGTAATGTGTCGACGTTGTCGAACTGGCCAAGCGCCACTTGCGTACGCCACTACATTCAAATGGCACCCTCGGCGCGATCGATGTGGGCAGCTACAGTGCACAGCATTCCAGAACGCCCATCGCGCCACCCCTATCTTCGAGGGTATTGCGAAAAAGCTCGCCGTGCACCGAGGAGAAGTCAGTATGGCAAATGTAATGTGTCCTTGACATTGTCAAACTGGTGTATGCCACTACGTTCAAATGGCACCCTCGGCACGATCGATGTGTGCAGCTACAGTGCACAGCAGTCAGGAACGCCCATCGCGCCACCCCTATCTTCGAGGGCACTGCGGGAAAGCTTGCCGCCTGTCTACAGAGCGCACACAGCTGGGGTGGCGGAGTTCGATATATGCATTTTACGTCCGACCCTGATTGAAATTAAAAACTAAAAATGCATGCGATTTTCCAGGTGATGTAGAAAAGTGTGCAATATACACAATAATTTGATATAAATATGTTTGATATATCAAGGTTTGACTGTAGTAGAACTGTCCTGAATTGTAATTGAAGTGTGCCACATGCTCCCCTCAGTCAATGCCTCTCTGGAGGCCTGTGAGGTATTTTTACATAAATAAATAAACCCGTAATGTTCAATGTACAACATATTTCTGGGATGCGACGAACTCTTTTGCAGAGTTATTCCACTTCCACACAACCATGTGAATGCATGTGCAAGTATGTGTGCCGAAAAAAAAAAAAACATTTGAGAATGAATAAGCGTCAGCATGCATTTTGCCCCTCACAGACCTTCAGTGGTCGCTTCTAATCTGTGAGGTATTACATATAGCAGCACAATATAATTTTTTTTCTTGCCTCATCCAAGCTGCAGCACTCAAAAGCCTCCTCGATACATGGAAAATGGATGGATGCTACAAGTGTCCCTTTGTAACAGGGCAGTGGGTTGCGTCACCAAGCTCTTTTTCTTATTTTTGCCTAACTTCTTGCCTATCTTCTATTTTTAATGGACAAAAAACTCCTAGCATCAAACTATCTGACCCAGTATTGGGAACACTGTTTTTGTACGCCTCTGTTGCTTGCGGTCTCCCTACTTTTTTGCCACCCAAACTCCAATCACCTCTTACTAATATCTATTGCCGACATGTTTATTTTTCAACTGCTATCCCTGAACCCAAGACCTTCAAGGAGGCCAGAAGAGCCAAAACCAACAGTTGGGTAGATATCTTCACATTCTAATAAAATATGTTCCATTGTTTCCCCAGCTTCAGCGCAGCAAGCACATGATTCTTCTTCCGTGGTATACCTTACTATATAACTACGCGTATTAAGGCATCCAGATCTTGCTTCGAAAAAGTAAGGAGCTTCCCTTGGAGTTATCATAAATTATTTTTCTTGAATTCATTTTTTTCTTCTTAGGCCGTTATTCATGGCATGTGTCCTTCCCATTGCCGCCACCCATGAGATTGTCTCAGCCTCTTTGACTTTGCGTTTCACGTCCTTCGTTGCCATGTTGCTCACCATACCAGTCGCATACTTGCCGATATGCTTCCTAGTTCTTTCTCTCCACTGTGAGTCAATGTTTTTCCTGTACAAATACCTGACCACTCTCGCAACCCATTTACTTTCTTTCATATTCCTCAATCATTCTTCGTAATCAATTTTACTGTGACCTTCCCTCACTTCAAAGCTTGTCCAGCCCATATCACCCTGCTCAGCTTCATCTGTAGTCTTCCCCTAAGCACCCGATGCGAGGCGTGACACTGACCTTTGGCTGCAATCGAGTCCTGATTGTACCCCTGACTTCAAGCAAACAACCACATTTCCAAAAGTAAGTTCTGGAACCATTACACCTTTCCACATAACCCGGAGCAACTCAAACCGCTTGCATCCACATAGCCCTTGGTTGCGAGCGCCGTGGTGCAGAGAAGGAGCCGCCCGTCACCGAACTTACTCCATGCAAATAGGACGGTGAGAGCAAAACCTGCCAGCATGCGCAAGCCATGGATGAGAACCCATCATTGACATTCTGGAAAGTTGAGCGAGTGCCTTGGCAGCATCCTGGATAAGCTGAGTGGTCAGAGCCTGCTCCATGCATCTTGCACCGTCCACGTGGTCAACCGCCCAAGTACATAGGTTGTCTATCTTGGAAGCTATCAGATGATGTCAACTACTTTCTCGAGGGAAGTGCGAGAGAAGAGGGCTAAGTATGAGCTAATGCTTGCCAAGTAAAGAAGTGTTCGGAAGCTATGGCCACGAGTTTTTAAAAGGAGCATATACCCAGTGACCAAAGTTCAAAGATAAACTTCAGCCTGCAAGTTAAGCCCACCTTTCCGTCTCCTCTGCTGTCATGCTAGCCTAAACACCTTATTCAGCTAGCTTGGCAAGGCCTCGGCCACCTGCTCCGTCCATGCATGTTTCAGTCACATTGGAAACAGTGATGCTACATGCGAACTTGCAGCTATATACAGCACAGTGTGACTGGAATTGCTTGAAAATGTTAGGTGCATGTTTTTCTGGTATGCTGAAAGAACTGGACTATTCACCCGAGTGTAAGGTGCATGTCAGATGCAATGTGCAGGCAAGTCCGGCGGTGTATAGTAATTAGGGGCTAAATGAAAATTCCTAAACTGTGATGTCCTCCATGTTTTGAGGTCTTCCCATTTTGAGGCATTAACCCTTTGACGGTTTTTGCCGTACATGTAAGGCGGCGGTTTTCTGTCCCACAAGGTCTTCGCCGTACGGGTACGGTTTCGACCCTCCGTTTGAAATTTCACGCCATAATGACGATGCATGCTTACTGGGAGGTGCTGCCACCTCTTAGGTCTTACAAGAAGCGTTTGAAATTTGTACTACCTTCTTGGGGAGATAAACAGAACTGACTTCAAGCTTCAGCGCGTCGCGCAGACTGCGGCCACACCCCTTTCGCGGTTTCGGTTTCGCCGCGTGATCGCAACGGAGGCGCGCGAAACGTCATTTTTCTCTTTGCCGGCACTCTCTTGCAAATGCTGTGGAAGTTGATTTCTATCTTGATTGGTGCTGCTCTTAGCTTGTTTATAACCGCCGCTCGCGGGGTATTCTCGCTGTCAGCGGCAACGCGCTTTCGGTTTCGCCGCAACGGAGGCGCGCGAAACGTGATTTTTATCTTTGTCGGCACGCTATCGCAGGGGCGGCGGAAGTTGATTTCTATCTTGATTGGCACGGCTCTTAGCTCGTTTATCACCGCCGCTCATGAGGTATTCTCGCTCTCTGCGGCTGCGCGGAGACTCGTGTTTCAAGGAGTACCACACTCTAAAATACTATTGAACATATTGCAGTTCTGAGTGATGCCGACACCAAAATACTGTTCCCTAATTTTTTTTACTATTTATTCCCGACTTTATACATCTTGTACATTCAATATCTGCAATAAAATAATTTGACCACCCGGGAAAGTTTTCTTCAAAATAATTCGACCCTCAAAGGATTAAATGAAATGCATACGAACATTTCTGGCTGTCCTGGGAGAACCAAAGGTGACACGAATAATATATTTCAAGAGAATGTGGGCGATATATGTAATGGATGATGTGCACCAAAAGTTCGAAATGATTAAATTAATTAGGAACATAATAAATAATCACCGAATAATAGATTTTCTGTTCTTTAGGGGCACTAACAGTGTGCATACTTTGTTTCCCCAATGTGCTGAAGTGGCATCTTGATTATGTTTGCATGCAGGCCATATATGTTAAGATGATCGCAAAAAACAAACACAGCACAAAAGAAGTGTAAACACCTCTTATTTCCTTCACTCTGTACTTTTTTTTTTTTTTACGTGAAGTATGCACCAAACATCAGCCTTCTGCAAGTCCTTTCAAGTCACATGTTCTGGGTTACATTCAATAAAAGTTTACCTTATGTCGGTTAACTGCAGCTTTTGTAAAGAATTACTAGTACTAACATTCCAGAGCATTAAAAACGTATCTTATGAAGCGCATGTGAAGTGTACCTGATGATGATGAACTGAACCTACCACACAGTTTCAAGAGTGTCAGTTAAATGCAGGCTTTACGATAAACGAGATGGAGGTATGCAGGCAGCTTTAGAAATAATTACGGAATTCTCTTTTTGTTATTTTCAAATGCTTAGAGTGTTTGTACGCTGTCCTAGGTGAATTTAGAGTGGCATAGACTCACCGTATTGACTCTATTCTAACGCGCCCTCAATTGTAACGCGCACCTGCTCTCCACGACAAAAACAAAAAAAAAAACGAAAAGAAAAGAAAAACAAAACCACCCTCAATTTTAACACGCACCCGTTTACTGTTACCTAAAAAAAGAAAAGTGCCTTACAGTACAGCGCACCTCATTCTTCTATACATGAATACAACTTCATATCACTTGGAAAGACAAAGATTTACTCCCAATGCACTAAAGTTTCAATGAATAAAAAAAGTCAGTTTTGCACGAAAGGTGAAGCGCAGATTGTGATAGCAAATTAGCAGAGAACTATACAAAGTAAGCATAGTAGCTCTATTGGCCGTATATAATAATAATAATAATAATAATAATATCCTTTATTTCATGAAAATAGTACACATTCAAAAAACCGGTCAGCCCAAGCCATAGAGGCTTGTCGGGCTGTACTCGGCAGTCAGCGACAAGTACTAAAAGAAATGAAATAAAGCATGGTGAGCAAGCCATAAACTGAAGCAATTTACAAAAAGCAAACTACAACGAAGAAGGAGGCGACAACACAAAAGCAAAGTACCACAAACAAAACGTTAGCTGCGAGCAAACGCAAGCTAGAAAAGATACAAAGTGAAACAGACAAGGATACACACCAATCTAGACCAAACGAGACTAATCGAAACTATAGGACAGGCTCTAGTGAAGGACAACTAAACAGAAGAATAATTAGTTTTGAGGTACAGCTTGAGTGTCCGTTTTGATGAGATAGAGTACAGTTCAGTGGGTAAAGAATTAAAAACGTTAGGAACATAATATTTTCTGGTAAAACGACCAAAACGGATATAACACCGCGGGGTAGTGAACGTATTATGGTGCCTCAGTGGTCTGGCAGGAATCAACGGAAAAAGAAAATCCCTGTTCCAAAAATGTTTTATCACCACAGTTTGGAAAAATAATGCTTCAAATGAGGGTAACTGCAAAAAGGAAAATAGGTTAGTATTAGGAGGAATGGTCTCATTGTATGCAACGTTGCGAAGAACAGATTTCAGAATAGAATTCAATTTTGCGCGCCATGTAAATGAACAGTGATAAAATATGGTAGTTCCGTATCTAAGATAGCTGTACACAAGTGCGTGAACAATGACTTTCCGGACAGAAAACGGGAACAGGTATCTAGAGTTATACAGAAGACAGGATACTGAACGTAGCTTTTTGCTAATACCTGTAAAATGAGTGTTCCATGTCATATGAGAATAAACATGATGCCTAAATATTTTACATTAGTTGCGAACTCTAATGGTATGCATTTGCAGTTTATACAATTAGAGTTGTGAACAAAAAATGGCACAGGACGATCAATTTTTTTATGGGGATTATGAAAGCAAACTAGTTTTGTCTTTTGTCTATTAATTCCAATCCCGTTACTTGTATACCAATCCATTACAGACGTGGTATCTGCTTGAAGGTTATAACGCATGTATTAAATGATGCATGAATTGATAGAAGGACAGTGTCGTCGGCGTACTGGAATATGCAGCATTTTGATACAATTTGAGGCAAATCATTGACGTATAGGTTAAATAAAAGTGGAGACAAAACAGACCCCTGGGGAACACCCGATTTTAACATTATTTTTGTACTGGAATAGTCACCTATGCGCACCAACTGAGAGCGATTGCTAAAATAACTAGACAATAACTTTATAAATGGGCCCCTGAAGCCAATTCTTTCTAGCTTATCAAGAAGTAATGTGTGAATAACGGAATCGAAAGCCTTACTTGCATCTAAAAAAAGAGCGCATACGAATTCATTATTATCAAAAGCTGAATAGATAGCGTCCGTAAATTCTTCTAGTAGTGAAATAGTGCTTTTTCCCTGGATGAAACCAAACTGTGCTTGTGACAGAACATTATTTTTATTTAGGAAATTGGTCATCGTACGAGCAGGTGTTTTTCAATTATTTGACTGATTGCAGGAAGAATGGAAATCGGTCTGTAGTTCTCTACTTTGCTATGAGAACCCCTCTTATAGAGCGGCTTACCCAAGCCACTTTTAAATCGTCGGGAATAACGCAATGATCCATATATCCATTAATAATGAAGAGAAGAACGGATTCAAGCACAGAAAAATTACGTTGAATATCATGAATGGAGATACCGTCTATACCAGGTGGTTTCTTAAGTCTAAAGCTAAATAAGATGCTGTGCAAGTCTGCTGCAGTAATCGGTGGCAAGAATGCCGATCGTACAGTATTAGGAACAGCGCTAGACGCATCTGGAGCAAAAGGCTGAAGATGTGAAGACACTACAGAAAAAGAGTAATTAAATTCTTGAACGGCTGACGTAAGGTTGCTGAAATGTTTTGCGAATACTTCTTCTAAAGGTTGATTGGTGTTTCGTCCGAATACTTCATTAATAGCTGACCATGTGTTTTGGGGGGAGTGTTTGCTTTCATAAAAGATCTTGGTGTAATACTGACGCCTTGCCGACCGAATCATGGCGTTTACCCTGTTCCGGAGCGATCTGTACAGATCTCTAAGGTGTGTATTGTTCGGGCAACGCTTACGACGTGACCAAAGGGCATCTTTTTCTTTAATAGCCGTCAGTATATAGCACGTTAGCCATGGAAGTTTGGGGTTGCGTTGTTTCACGGTGATTGTTTTCTGGGCGGTAATTTTTAAAGAACGGATTGCATCAACAAAATGCGTATAAGCGGTGGACGTCATGACATTACGTAAAAGTTTGGTCCAGTCATAATTGGCCACAAGACTGTCAAATTTAGCGATATCAAGGATGTTTAGGCGTTGAAGGTTAGGGCGGGATCTAAAGGGAACTTGAAACGCAAGATGACAGCCTACAATATAATGATCGGCCAGTTTACACTTTACTACCACTGAAACAGTGCTAGCCAATGGGGCTCTTACATTCACATGGTCAAGGCAAGATGACACCATTTTGCTTCCAATGTATTCCTCTCGCGTGTAGGCACTAATGGTTGGACTGACTCCCCATTTTGACAGAATGTTAAGGTACTCGCAAACCACTGGCCTTGATGGCGATAGAGTGTCAATATTGATGTCCCCAATCAGACAAAGTAGACTATTTGGTGATAACGAGTGAAGAAGATCATTTAATACTGTTAAAAATAAATTTGCATTTTCTGAAGGAGGCCTGTAAATAGAAACTAGGCTGATATCAGCATCAGGCACTACAATCTTTAGCGCAACACACTCGGCAGAGATGAATTTTGTGGCGAACGATAAAACTTTTAACCTTTCATGCACAAACACCATGATGCCACCTCCTCTCCCTATCTGTCGTGTGAAAGAATAGCTGGAATATTGCTTAAGCGGAAATAGGGGAACCAAATCGGCATGGATGTTGATTTCCGTTAGGACAATTACATCTAGTATGTGGTCAGTGTTATGGAAAAGAGCAAGAAACTCGTTCCAGTGACGACGAATGCTACGAATGTTCATGTGTACAACCAAAAAAGCTCTGTCCCCTTGAAGCGATAGGCTGCAGAAGGCAGCTAAATCATTGCACTCATGAAAGACAGTGTTCATTGCCGAACAAGCCTATCAAGGTCGGCAAAACCATTGATACGTATTAGAGGTGTGCCTTCTGATCTTCTGACAAAAATTTTTCCATTTCTTGACCACACAAATTTGTACTCCATTTCTTTTTCCTTTTGTCGCGCAGCCCAAAACAACTGTTTGTTAAAGCCCGTTAGATTGTCGCAGAAAAACAAGGGAGGGATATCTTTGCTTTCAACTAGGGACCGTAATTTCGCACGTGAACTCATCCATTTCTCTTTTAAAATTCTACTTACAAACCTAACCAGCACGACAGGTGCCCGTTCGCGCTTTGCTGGCATTCGATGGATGGCTTCCACATCAGAATCATAAAAAGGCACTTCCAGCTTTTGTGCCAAGTCACCAATTAGGGAAAAAACTACTTCCCTGGGTTTCTGCGGTAAACCGTGAATTTCCAAATTCGGCAACCTGCTGTACTGCTCTACCTCATTTGCCTCCTTTCGCAGTTGTACAATTTCCTCTGACTGTTTAGAGGCAACAGAGCGCAGTGTTGCTACTTCTGTCTCCAATTTTTCAATGGTGACCTGGCGCTTTGCGTCCGAGGCGCGCACCTCTTCATACCCTTCCGACAGGAAAGCAATGGAAGATTCGACGTTCTGCACCGATTTGTGAAGTGCATCCACCGTAGTTCTCAGAGCGAGAAGCTCGTCTACCTTTAGGACAAGGGAGCTGATGGCGTCTTTCAGCGGAAGTAAGGCTTCTATCTTTGCTGCTAATTCAGATACTGATGCCGAAACAGGCACTAATTCATCTTTCGTCGATGCCTGGTTGTCCGCTAGACAAGCACGGCATCGCCAACTGTCTCGCTTATCTGCTCCCTTGCCCGACATGACACTCTCAGTGACGCCAGCACATTTTTTTCCAAAGTGAAAACCCTGTTGGCATTCTACGCAGGTGAGAAATTCGCCCTCAGCCGGCAGCAGTTTCCTACATAAACCACAGTTCGGTTCCATTGTCATCACACAAATCAGAAAGGCAGTAGTATGCTTGTAAACATTCGCTTACTAATTAAATTAACAAGCATGATCCCACGTGCACAAGCAAACATGAACACGTCGCACTCACTGATCACGGAAACTCGCTATAAAAACACTGGAGTAAGGAAGTGCAGTAGCAGAAGCGAGCGAATTGACTTTCGTGCTGCCTCTTGCTTCAATGTGAACTAAGCGACGAGAACAGAGCACGGTGCGCCTAGATGCATAGACTCTGTCCCCATCGCAGATCACTCTCAAGTTAGGGGCCGCACGTGGCCCCACCATATGCAGCAGCCACCAGAGTGAAACGCCTCTTTTTTTGTATGTGCCAGTCTTGCACACAAGTTACGGGAAGTCCGAACGCTCGTGATGCGGCCTGATTTCCCTACCTCTCTGCACAGGTGGATCACTTTCCTTTTAATTGCAACATCATGATTAACTCGGTATGTCTTCGCAGTCAGCACTTCCATGCTGATAGAGCAAACGCAGAAAATGGGAAGACGGACAGTGGACTAACCTAAGCACAGGTACTACAGCACATGGAGAAAGCTACAGCAGCTAAATTCAACGCGCGTATAAGCTGGCCATTTTGAAATGCCAATGGCAATATGGTAACGCAGATTTAGGGCCGTACTCAATTCTAACGCACATGTGTAGTATAGTGTTGCCCCCTGTAAGATCTCTGTGTTATTGCACATGTATGTTTTGTAGTTGTTTAGCTAGATGGCGCACACCCCTTCTGTCATGTGACGAGCTTGGACCAATCAAGAGGTGTCATCTGGCGTATGAAGTCTTTATTAGTAATAAACGGCCGCGGGTCGGCTGAGTCTTCGTTTCAGTTTTCATCGGGAGCAGTTAGCTCCGAGTCTCCCTCTCTGTGTCGGCGCTCGCCGCGCGTTCGCAGGCCGGGGGCCCCCACTTGCCTGCCCGGCACATCTTTTGGCGACGAGGATGGGATTCCTGCTGCGGTTCCGACCGAAGCCCCGGGAAACCAACGAGCTTCGTCCACCTCAAAGCGGCCGGCGGTGGCGACTGGACGGACACGTGACGAGCATCCGCGCTCGTCAGCGCTCTCGAGCGTGAGGGACAACGGAAGTACTTTGCAGACGAGGAGCAGGAAGCAGCAAGGCAGTTAACCAGCGCAGCGTCAGTATCAAGCGAAGCAGCAAGGCAGTCGACCGGCGCAACGTCAACGTCAAGTGATGCGGTCCCGCCAGCGTCAGAGTTCCAGAGACTCTTGCAGCGGCTTGACCGGCTGTTCGCCGTGTCAACAAATGTTCTGGCGGAAAGGCACGAATTCACCAGTCGAAAACAGTTCGAGGGAGAAGGGTTCCTGGAATTCGTGACCACAATGAAGGAGAAGGCGGTACAGTGCAACTTCGGCACAACCTACAACGAGTGCGTCCAAGACCAAATAGTACATGGGGTAGCGAATGTCAGCGTTCGCGAAAAGTTGCTGGCTCATGGCAAAACCCTGACCCTGGACAAGGCAGAAGAAATTGGACGCTCGTTAGAAACCCTGCATCGAGCGAACCGCGTTTTCAACTCCGAGAAAATACAAAGAATAGAGGCATCTCAACTTGGCGTTCCGTCGACCGGCCAAGATGACAGACTTATTCCGGGAAGCTGCCAAGATGGCCGACTTAGTTTGACAGGCCATGAAGATGACCGACGTCTTCCGAGAAGCCGCCAAGATGTCCGACTTCTTCCGAGAAGCCGCCAAGATGATTGACTTCTTCCGAGAGGCCGCAAAGATGACCGACTTCTTCCGAGAGGCCGCCAAGCAGTCCGACATCTTCCGAGAAGCCGCCAAGATGACCGACTTCTTCCGAGAAGCCGCCAAGAGGGGCCGACTTCTTCCGAGAAGCCGCCAAGAGGGCCGACATTTCGCACATGGCTCCGCTGGGAACCATGGTGCATGCGATCGGTGTGGCAGCAAGAAACATATTGCAACGTACAGGAATTGTCCAGCAAGGAACCGGCGGTGCAACGCCTGCCACACGTTGGGCCATTTTGCATCAGTATGCCGAAAAACCCATACTGTTCAACACGTCTCTTCCGCAGAGACGCTGTCTTCAACTTCTGCAGGGCAGCCGTCCGCGTCTGTCTTGACGGTAAGCACTTTTGAAACTAAAAAAGATTTGGAAGTTCCGGTCGTAGTAAACGGCGTCTCCATGCGACTGCCGGTGGATACGGGAGCGTCTGTCTCATTGATGACGGCCGAAGATTTTGGAAAGCACTTTGGTCGACAGCACAGACTGTCGCAAACAGTGGACTTGAAAAATTTCTCCAAGCAACGCATCGACATTCAAGGCCTGTTTCAAGCCATTGTCCAGTTTTTCCAAAGGTCATGCTCCGTCACGTTCCACGTAACGACTACAGGAACATCAATGCTGGGTTTAGACGCCATCCAACGCTTGGGCATATAGACCGACGGTACGTCGCTGACATGTCGTCTACCATCGCTTCCTTCAGTGCAGAGCCCCACACGTGTGCCTCCGGGTTTTGATCACCTCTTAAGTGACGAGTTGGGTCTCGTCAACAACTTTGTGCACCGAGGCAGCAAGATGCGAGAGAGAGAGAGAAACAACTTTATTGAGCCGAGCTCGACATCTTCTTAGACGCCATCGATGGAAGTGGTTCCCTCTTCACGGGACCCATATGCTTCCCTAGCCGCCTGGCCCCTGGAGATCAGGACGAGCTGGTCTTCCAGGGCAGTGCTGGTTAGCAAGGCCTCCCATCGCTCAGTAAGGGTGGATGAGGGATGGGGTAGGGTAGCGGGGCAGTTAAGAGGTGGGGGATCGCCTTGATGAAATCGCATACTCCAATGACGTGTTGGAGCGTGCCTAAATGAGTTTTGCAGAAGTTACAATCCTTCTCGTACCTTTCTGGGTACATCTTGTTTTGAAGGTAAGGGTGCGGGAAGGATCCTGCCTGTATTTGCCTGTAGATCGCTTGCTGTTCTCTGCTAAGCGATTTGTGAGGATCGGGGTAACGGCGCCTCTCCGTCTTATAATGATGCGTAATGTCTCTGTAACTAAATATGGACTGTGGCTCACCTTCCTCAACCCGGTGTTCCATCTCTCGGGCGAACTGGTGGGCAAGTTCGTTGCCCTCCAGCCCAGAGTGAGCCGGTGTCCATATTAACTCAACTTTCCTTTCAGGTACGTCGCGTTTACTTTGGAGAATATCTAGTGCCGCAAGAGACACCCACCCCTTCCTGTAGTTGTTATACGCCTTTTGCGAGTCGGTGACAATTCTTCCCACCTTGGGCTGCGCGAGTGCTAGCGCTATCGCGGCCTCTTCTGCCACCTCTGGAAAAGACGTCTTGATGGAGGCGCAGGTTACGAGCACATCCCGCGTTGTAACTGCCAGCGTTGCTTTCGATGAAAACTTGGGTAACGAAGCGTCTGTAAAGAGAGTGACCCCCTCTTCCTCTTCTACTATGTGACCCAAAGTCGCCGTCAAGGCCGCTATACGAGCTGCTCTGCGGCCGTCGTTACGACCCGACCTCATGTTTCTAGGCAGTGGCTTACTGTGGATTTTATGCACCCACAACCTGGGTAACGGCCCCGTTTCCTTCCGCTCTGCCTCTTGCCAGCCCAACTTGGCAAGAACGCGACGTCCCGCCGACGTCTGACTGAGCCGAACTCTTTGATTAGATAGATGAGCTTCTATTAGCTCTTCGACGACGTTGTGCTTGGCCATGCCGAGAAGCTTGTCGGTAGAAGAATGCTTCGGAATGCCCAGCGCCATCTTGGTTGCCTTTCGTATAATGACGTTCAACTGGTCCCTGTCTTTTTTCAGTAACTTGAGGTACGGCGCCGCGTAAACGATGCGCGACGTCAAGAAGACCTGGATGAGCGTCAGTACATCGTCCTCCTTCAATCCCCTTTGTCTGTTTGTGACTCTTCTGATCATGTTCGAAATTTGTTCCGTTGAAACTTTGATTTTGTCGATCGACGCCCCGCCTTGCCATTGTTCTGGAAGATGACACCCAGGATACGTGCTTGCGTGGTTGGTGTTATGGTCATCCCGTCGATGGTGATGCGTACGTTCTCTTGGTCTCCTTTCTTTCTTCTTGGCTTGATGACGAGTAACTCGGACTTCTGTGGCGAGCAACTGAGGCCGCACGATTTAGCGAACTCGTGCACGGTCTTTGCCACTCTCTGAAGGGTCTCCTCCATCCAACTCTCCGACCCTGCCCTCGACGTCCACACAGTGATATCGTCTGCATAGAGAGCGTGATCTATGCCCTCTATGTCTTGAAGCAAAGTCTGGAGAGGGAGGAGTGCCAAGTTGAAGAGAAGCGGCGAAAGAACCGATCCTTGCGGAGTGCCTCTGTCTCCCAGGGCTATCGGTTCCGACTTCTCCTCTCCAATTTTAATGGTTGCCGTTCTATTGGTTAAGAAATCCTGCACATATTTGAATGTTCGCTTTCCGCATCCCGTTTGGTGCAGGTTACGAAGAATACTTTCGTGTGTGACGTTATCGAAGGCCCCCTTGAGATCGAGCGCCAGGATAGCTCTTGGCGTAGGGGTCTTCGCTTGCTTGATAACCAGCTCGTGTATTTGCACCAAGACGTCTTGCGTGCTCAGGTGCCTCCGGAATCCGTACATGGTCGGTGGCATCTGATCAGTGACATCCAAATGTCTCTGTAGTCTCTTGAACACCATACGCTCGACCACCTTCCCTACACATGACGTGAGGGAGATGGGGCGCAGATTGTCGACGTGGGGTGGTTTCTCCGGCTTGGGAATGAAATGCACCTCCGCTTCTTTCCATTCTTTTGGTAACGAACCCTTCTCCCAAGACGCGTTGACGAGGTTTAGCAGTTCAGCTCGGCTTTTGTCGCCCATATTTTTTAGCATCTTGTATGTAACGCCGTCAATTCCCGGTGCGCTGCCTTGATTACTTTCATCGATGGCCGCAACCAGCTCCAGTTCCGTGAAGGCTTCGTCCATCTCGACGTTGCTGAAACCAGTATCTTCAAAGTTGCGCCGACTACCCCTGGCTCTCCGTGACCAGGTCACACATGAATTGCGACGTCTCGAGGACTGCGACGTCATCGAGCACATCGAGGCTTCTGAGTGGGTGTCTCCACTCGTGGTGGTGCGCAAGAAGGATGGAACCATGCGGCTCTGTGTAGATCTACGGGAACAGGACAGTCTTGTGTCTCAAGTTCAAGAAAGGGTCTTTGTGAAACAGTGGCAGACTAAACAGTACATAGACAAACGTAGAGGTGCTCAGGCAACTCGTGTCAAGGTGGGAGACACCGTAAGAATAAGATTTAACAGGAAAGGATTTTTTAAGTACAGTACGCCTCGGACAGTTAAGGCCCAGGTAGGACCATCCTCTTTTGTACTCAGTGATGGGAAGACGTGGAATGCGTCTAAGCTAACCACAATAGTAGATAATTCAAAACATAGTACATTGTCCACAACTGATAAAGATTTTTTGTACTCGTATTCAAACCTGGATAGTCATTCCAATGACTCATCTGTCGTGACATCGTCCTTTCATAGGCATCAGTTAAGTAGTGCGTCTGACTGTATCACTTCCGAGTCTACACAGTCAGCAATCGTGTTTGATTCCATGGGGGAATCGGTAGCCTCCCAGGACTTGTTGGGACGTCGAGAGGAGCTTCCTGGGCAACCCTCTCCAGCTTTGAGCGACAACCACATTCAGTTTTCCAACCAGGGGGAGGTAAATAGTAGTGGGACGACTAGGTCTTTAAAGTCGACCGATTCACGTAGCAACCCCCAAAGTTCTTCTGAGGTACGCACACGTCCTCATCGTGACAAAAAACTGCCTCCGTGGCTCGATGATTTTGTTTCTATAGTGTAGAGCGTATTGCCGTCTTCCAAATGCCACGGCTAGGTGCCTCGCTGTGACAATTAGAACAGTTCCCATGTTTCATTAACACAGGTATAAAGTGCTCCTTGTGGCGGTGCAGTGAGTCTTGTGTCGTGTTCCTTGTCGGACTTTGTTTGAGTGACTGCCCGTGTTTTGGTGCCCAAGACTGGTGCGCGTGTATGTGAACTTGGGCGGGGACAGACTGAAATTGTTGTGGACTTAAGTGCGTGCTTTGTGTGCGACTGGTGCACGTGTGTAAACGTGGGGGGGGGGGGGGGGAACGAACTGAACTTGCCTTTGGACTTAAGTGCGCGTCTTGTGTGCGCGTTTCACTGTATGCTTGCTTTGTTTCCAGGGGGGGGATGATGTAGCATAGTGTCGCCCCCGTCAGATCTCTGTGTTATCATACATGTATGTTTTGTAGTTGTTTAGCTAGATGGCGCACCCCCCTTCTGTCATGTGACGAGCTTGGACCAATCAGGAGGTGTCATCTGGCGTGTGAAGTCTTTATTAGTAATAAACGGCCGCGGGTCGGCTGAGTCTTCATTCCGGTTTTCATCAGGAGCAGTTAGCTCCGAGTCTCCCTCTCTGCGTCAACGCTCGCCACGCGTTCGCTGGCCCCCACTTGCCTGCCGCTGCCGACACAACAACATGCAACTTTTGGACCCATTTTATCGGGGAAAAATGCGCATTTGATTCAAGTGAATACTTTAAATACTAATAAAACTTTAAATACTAATAAACTTATTTATTTAAGTACACGCGCTCCAATCCTGATTAGGATTGTGTAGAAGGATATATACAAAATGGGAAAGAATGTGGAAATGCGCACGTCATGCTTGATATGTGTAAAAATATTTGCCAAAGATTGCAGCAAATCGAGTCTATGCCACGGGTCATATGCAAGCATAATTTTAAGGTGCATGGCTTATTTACAGACAACTGCTCAAAGGGAATAGTAATTTGTCGAGACTGCTGTGCTTATTCTTCTTTTCTCTGATTATGGTTTGGCGTGCCACCAATAATATTGTTCACAAACTTTCTCAACATGTTACTTTGAATGCAGAAGTCGCACAAAAGCGTTACCTCCCAAGTCGAGGAATGGTGTGCAACATCACCAGGAAGACAAATAAATGCCTCTTGAATGCTTTATCTTCGATCCCTTCAAATCGCAGCTGATTTCATGGTACAATACAGCATGTGCAGTGCACTGGCACTTCACACGGCAGCAACAACAATTCACACGGGCCAAGCTGCGACAATTCGGGAGTACTGCATGGCTAGCACCACCATGTAACAGGAATGAAACAAGTGACATGCTCTACGCCACAGTTTTCAAACACAAGCTAACCTGATAACATTGCCTAAGTGAAAGAGGTTCACTGAAAAGCAGCACATACCGAGTGGCACACACCCAGCAAAAAGAAAATGGTAGAAATAATGGTGCAGGAACAGTACAAAAATGACAGATGGGGAAGCCAGCAGTTAAAGCAAATGGGAACACGACCATGGCATACACTTTGTGCTTTAGAACAATGCTAAGTGCTGACATGCAAGTGTTTTTCGAACTTTGGGGGAGCATCCTTATAACAGTTTGGAGCCATCTAGCTAACAGAGCAGTAGGATAACTGAAAGTAAGTTTGCAGGGTCATCAGTTATGAGGACCAGTACTACGTGTGCTACCCTGAAAGCAAGGGGTACTTTTTTTTTTTTTTTATGGCATTCAGCTATCACTCGGTAAAAATCCACTGCCATTTATGTCCTGAAACATTTATAGACAGCTGCCCCCAGTTCATCTGGCCCATGTGACTTGCCATTACTCAGGTTGTCTATTGCTGCTTTATGAGGGCCAGCCAGGAAGTCAGAGCCCAGAAAATATTGCTGAGCACTTTCGCGATTCATTGCTAAGGGGGGAACAGCACACGACAAAGCACCACAAAGACTACCCATACATGACTATACTACCCCCAAATCAGGTAGTTAGTTAAATTACATAATTTGTTACAAACTTAGCTAATTAGTTAACGAATCACACAAAAATGTTGCTCAAGCTCAGGATGACCACGAATATTATTATTTTGGTCCCAATTGCCTAAAGAGTCCCTCTTCAATCCTTAAGTAAAAGAGGTCACCCTCAAAAGAAACTACAAAGCCATACTGCCAGAAACATGCTGACCAGGCTAACCAGGAACATGCATTCCTGGTAAGCTCGGATGGTAGAGTAACTGCCAGAAAGGCGGTTAAGAAAAATGCAGAACCACCAACAGAATTTTTTTTTTAACGTTTCAGCACTCGAACCACTTTGCATACCATCTACAGTGCACACAACACAAACTGGACATGGGGGCCCCTACCTGAGTTACACGCAAGTGCACTGCGTCTTTGACACCTATATAACAATGACTACCATGCACTTTGTTCATTGCAAATACAGCATTGGGTTTTGTTTCCCTTCTGTTGGCATGTGTGCACTTTTCTTCAACCGTGTTCTTCACTTGACCTTCAACTCAGGTGGATTCAAGTGGACTTGGTGCATGCCACTTGGAGCAACAAAAGGGTGCCACTGAACACGTCAGCGTACCTTGATGGCAAGCAACACAAGCTCCACCGCCCGGTCATCAACAGCCTCCAGTCCACAGTCCCAAGCAATGACGAACATGCGCCCATGGACAAAAGTCGAGTCAGGAAGGCAGCGCTCTCGAAAACACAAGTCCAAACTGCGTTCGGCTGCAGGCTCGCGTGCCGTAGGCACCTGCCGTGTAACTGCCACTGGCACAAACCGCTTCTGCACACCAAGAAGGGACAGCAACATAGCTCATTAGTCCTACCATGCGAGTTCCAATTCCAGAGAGCATCATACAGTCTATATTAACATTCAGGAATACAACATCTGGAAAGACATGATGCCACCTCGCATCAACAAGCTAAGAAGAGCACATATCATATTTAACATATTGCATGCACAAACATTTAAAAACCACGTCACTTACATCAAGTGCATAAGAAAACGTGACTGCATTTTCCTGAAAGCATACAACCTTGGAATGACAGAAAGCTGAGCTAGTTGGTAAGGATTCATTGAGGATTAAGTAAGGATTAAGTAAGGGTAGCTAGTTGGTAAGGATTCAGTTCTTTTTTGCATACAACCTTCCCATTGAGTTTCCATGCTTTCTGCTAAGCCGCCATCTTGTTTCAACAGCAAAGTGGCCCTCATCGTTTTTCTTTTCAGTTGGATGCTGTCTTTGCAAAGCTGTCTCTGTTGCCAGCTTCGCCAGAATTGGAATGGCAGCTGTCTGCTTAAGCTGTCTATTTAGCTTTCTAAGGCAAGTATCGGAGCTCAGCCAGGGTGAAGCAAGTGTCTGTGAGTGGCTGCTCCACTTGGAGTAAGATTCTGCCCTGAAAGCAGTAGGGCCACACACAGGGCATGTCAGCGAGACGATAGCTTGGCAAATACTTTATGCCACTCCTGCTGCTAATATTTGAGGGTGCAGACTAGAGCACTCTATGGCTCCAAGCTTGGCCAGGCCCACCAAAGGAACTCTCGGTGTGGACTTTATTTCGTACAATTTATTATCCCATAATTAAGGGTTCGACAAAAGTTCGTCTGGTCAGGCATGGAAATGAAGGAATTACGGTCACTGACCAAGTCTGATGAATAATCTGACGTTTCGGAACCGCGTACGAGTTCCTTGTTCACCGAGTTAGACAAGAAATCGTCGTCACTTATATAGCCAGCACGTGACGTAATGAACGTCGTAAACGGCAGGTATAGTCCCTGGTGTCCGGTTCATTGTAGCTGGCGTCGATTGAATGATTAGAGATTCTAGCAGCCGTCGGGATGACACATTCTTTTCTTTGGCAACAACAGTGGCATTGTCCCAGTCAATCTTGTGATTATGTTCATGCGCATGCTCGGCAATGGCGTTCGTTGTGTGGCTATTATTTCTTACATCACGTTTATGTTCCTTGAGGCGTATGGAGAACTTCCCTGTTTCACCAATATATACTCTGTGGCAATCAGCGCATGGTATCTTATACACAACTCCTGGGAATGATTTAACAGGTAACCTGTCTTTCACATTCATGAGCTGGTTCCGGAGCTTGCTGGTCGGGATGTGGGCAATGCGCAAATCGTATTTCGAAAATAGGCGCGACAGTGCCTCGCTGATTCCTTGGACGTAAGGGATGGCTGCACGTGCACGGATTGTCGTGTTGTTCTCCGAGCTTGGCTCTAATATCCGCTTCTCGGTCCTGTGTATGAAACGACTAGGGTAGCCGTTGCGGGTTAGTTCACGGTGGATCGTCTGTAATTCCTTCTTTAGTGCATCGTCGCCTGAGCAGACACGTACGGCGCGTGTTATCAGGGATGACACTACGGATGTCTTATGGCCGACAGGGTGACAAGAATTAAACTTAAGATAACGACCTGTGTGTGTAGGCTTCCTGTATACCGTGAAGGCGAGAGCGCCCCCATCGCGACGAACCAATACATCCAAGAAAGGCAACGAGTTGTACCTCTCGTGTTCCACAGTGAATTGTATGTGCACATTTTGGGCGTTCAGGCAGTCCAGAAAGCGTTGGATGTCTTGTTTCTTCAAAATACAGAAACAGTCATCCACGTAGCGGTAAAAAACTTCAGGTGCCGGGTTGAATGTGGCCAGCACTTTCCCTTCCAAGGCTTCCATTACTAGATTGGCCGTGGTGACCGATATTGACTCTCCCATTGCCGTGCCATGCGTTTGCTGATAAAGGCTTTATCAGCAATTATTATTATTATCAGTTCGTCGGGATGGGGGCGCTCTCGCCTTCACGGTATACAGGAAGCCTACACACACAGGTCGTTATCTTAAGTTTAATTCTTGTCACCCCGTCGGCCATAACACATCCGTAGTGTCGTCCCTGATAACACGCGCCGTACGCGTCTGCTCAGGCGACGATGCACTAAAAAAGGAATTACGGACGATCCACCGTGAACTAACCCACAACGGCTACCCTAGTCGTTTCATACACAGGACCGAGAAGCGGATATTAGAGCCAAGCTCGGAGAACAACACGACAATCCGTGCACGTGCAGCCATCCCTTACGTCCAAGGAATTAGCGAGGCACTGTCGCACGTATTTTCGAAATACGATTTGCGCATTGCCCACATCCCGACCAGCAAGCTCCGGAACCAGCTCATGAATGTGAAAGACAGGTTACCTGTTGAATCATTCCCAGGAGTTGTGTATAAGATACCATGCGCTGATTGCCACAGAGTATATATTGGTGAAACAGGGAAGTTCTCCAGACGCCTCAAGGAACATAAACGTGATGTAAGAAATATTAGCCACACAACGAACGCCATTGCCGAGCATGCGCATGAACATAATCACAAGATTGACTGGGACAATGCCACTGTTGTTGCCAAAGAAAAGAATGTGTCATCCCGACTGCTGCTAGAATCTCTAATCATTCAATCGACGCCAGCTACAATGAACCGGACACCAGGGACTATGCCTGCCGTTTACGCACGTTCATTACGTCACGTGCTGGCTATATAGGTGACGACGATTCCTTGCCTAACTCGGTGAACAAGGAACCCGTACACGGTTCCGAAACGTCAGATTATTTATCAGACTTGGTCAGTGACCGTAATTCCTTCAATTTATTATCCCCTCATGGCCTTTGGCATTACCAAGGAGGGCAGGCACAACCCTCCAAGCTGTTAAGAATGGCCACCTGCAGTGCCGGATTGCCACCCGATTACGACTATGAGGGCAAGATACCGGGAGCTTCGCCGCCAAGTTCTAGCCACAGCGTGACTAAATCGACTTTGTGACGGAATGAGCTCGGCGGGCGAACTATTGTGGCCAAACTCCCCAGCGCGGACCTGATCTGCTACACGTGCGCGAGCTGCCGCGGGAAAGCCTTTTGTTGCTTCCCATGCGCCGACCGGGACGCAGGACAACGAGCTACCCAGAATGGCTCCGAGCTACCCGGAACGGCTCCCCTCTGACGTCAGTTCCGGACATTCGCCCATAGGTGCCTTTGTGTGTGTAAACTGTCCTGCGGGGCGGCGGCGAGTTTACAATGAGTAAATGAACATTCGCGTCACCTTGTATCGCGGGAGGACCGAGTGTTTAAAAACTGCTGTGGTGCGAATGCTCGAGACACTTTTCTTAAGCAGTCATGTTGGACTGACACTCTTTTTCTTAAGCAGTCATGTTAGACTGATGCACTTTTCTCAAGCAGTAATGTTAGACTGATATAAATACTGTAAATAAACCCATATTCCTCGTTCTAGATGAGAAGCACTTCTTCCCTTCATCAACGTCCTCAGCGTGGATAAGTTGGACGACGGCATGGGCCAGCTACCTTCGAATTCATGCCGGACTCCAATCTTGACAATGGATCACGAGCGATGGGATTGAGCCCCCAATCCTGACAAAGCATGTAGAACCAATTTATTCCCAGTCTCCCATTACGTGTGCATTTAAGGATTACAATTGAACTCCCACACCTAGTATTACAACAATTCAAGATGATAAACTTGTGATGAATTTAGCTGATATTTCATGACTTGTTCTGTGCAATTACTTTTTCTGACTGCATCTACCTTTAGCTAACATTGTATAACAGAAACAATTCAGAGCTTCCTTTTTAACAGTTCATTTTTAGGTTGTATAATTCAATATTACCCTCTGTAATTCCCCTTGTGTGCATGACAAACCTATAGTCCATTTTAACAAAGATACTGCTTGACTAGCGGAGAGGAAGCTGAAGACGTCTAGATGCGTCATCCATCATATGACGGAGCACATCGGATTCTGTGTGAAGAGAGAACTGACACCTTCTGAAGTGAGTGCCCTCTTTGGTCATGTTGCACCGTTCAGAGGACACAGTAATCGCCTGTGAAAGATACTGTGTTCGGAACTTTGGAGACAAATACGCTGTCTTAATGATTGGCTTCGTATAGTCCATTTTAACAAAGATACTGCTTGGCTAGCAGATAGGAAGCTGAAGTCATCTAGACGCTTGATCCATTGTATGACGGAGTACTGGTGCCGCCCGTGTTGTCATTATGTGTCTTCCTTTATTGCGTGTTTTAATTTGCGGCAAGAAACATGTCTTTTAGCAAGCACCAACTAGGCCAACAAGCAGTTCTGTTGTGACAAACCTAGACTCGGCATGTTGCCTTACAAACATTTCTTCCAATTTGTGCAAGCTTTCCCTTTTCAAGTTGGAGCTACAGTGCAGCTGGATCCACGAGTCAGCAACACAAGCAGCAACACGTGTGGCTGCAATGGATGGATGGACGGACGGACGGACGGACGGACGGACGGACGGACGGATTGATGGATGGATGGATGGATGTTATGAGCGTCCCCTTTGGAACAGGGTGGTGGGTTGCACCACCAAGCTCTTGCTATTATACTGCCTAATGTTCCACCTAAGTTAAACAATAAAAAAATAAAAAAATAAACACTATGAACTCCCACACTCAAATTTTCTGATCCCCTATTGCTAACTGCGCTTTTGTACGTCTCCGTTTTTTGTCGTTTCCCTACTTTTCTTCTTCCACCAAGCTTCCAATAGCCCCTTACTAATCTCTACTGCTATGTTTACTTTTCCACTGCTCTCACTCAACCCAAGGGCTTTAACAGGGTGTTTACCAAGTTGACATTTCCAAATTCCCTGATTTTTCCAGGTTTTCCCTGAGCACCTTTGCGAAATTCCCTGAATGAGCCAGAACTTTGTTTTATGTCAAGACAGGGTGACACCATGTTGCCCGATGCTGTCACTTTCTAGTAAGCATGTTGAAACAAAAAAAAACGACAATCCAATTTGAATAGTATGAAGTAATATCTACTTTATTTAAAAACAGCAGGAAGGTGTTAGTAAAATGCACAGCGAAAGAAATGGTAAAATCCATTCCAAATTGAGTAGAACATTTTCAAATACGAATGAAAAGGAGATGTATACATAAGCAAATATTTTTTAATACGAGCTATTTTTATCAACTGATAGCAAGTTCATCGGTATGAGGCCTAAACTTTGTGACAACTAAAATTTTCTCTCAGCAGCTGGGAAGTCAACCTCAACTGTCCTGACATACTCTCAGCCCGTACCCAATATTTCAGTGTTCGGTTTCACTGCTTTGAAGAGTTTATTTTGGTTTGGACGAGGGAAGACTGCATCTCGGTGTCAGCCAACACTATTTTTTAAGCTCAAGCTCCTTCTAAGAGGCGGCGGCACGCTTCCTTTCCCGGTAATTTCTCAGTGCGTCAGTCCTTTCGGTTCTCATCGTCCTTCTGCCACCCTTTCACCCCATGGATCATTTGAAGCATCCTCTTGGTCAGTTGTACAGTCAACGTCCCATTTTTCGGACTCGCTAGGAGCCGCAAAAACATCCGAAAAATCTGGCTGTCCGAAAAAAAAAAATGAATGCATGTCTTTAACTGCCCTTAAGGGCTAAAATTGCCACAAGCACGTCCAAAAAAACTTTCAAGCCTGTCAGTACACTTATTAGGCATATCGGTGCTCACACTTTGACATGAGATGGGGGTGCACGCGTGTATAATTAAGGAATACATACTGTGTCCCATGACGACTGCCCCTTCACACGCTTGTTATGCTTCACCGCCTAGCACTACTCTACCGAGGCGAAACTAACTTTCGGTGACTGGCATTACGCAACGCGCTGTGCTTTGCGAGCTTCAAAGCCAATCGCGAGGATTATAAAGGCAGAGTCAGTGCCATTGCTGACAATGGCAAATTCTTTCACTGAAAAACACGGCACCTCATGGCAAGAAGCTTAATAGCGAACGTAGAAGCAGCTACGCTTAACGTTGCCGCGGTAGTGGCTACGGCTGCCAGCGGATCTGCGTGTGAGAGTGCCGGTTCGAGGCAGCGAGATAATCAAAATGGCAGCAGTGGTGGCTTTGATTAATGCCATTTCAGACCTGCAGTCAGGGCAATATACATTGACTATATGGAGTACGTGGTGGTGCCACAAAGTCATGCGAATTATCGGGCATGTCCGAAAAATCGGGCGTCTGGAAAATGGGTCGTTAGCTACTCTGGCAATACATCGTGCCGATGACACGGCGTCAATGACGATTCTTTGCGATTCCTGTTACTAGAGCTAGCATTAACACGACTTTCGTTCCCTTTCATTAAAGTTACAGGTAATTTTTCCTGATAGAAGCACAAATTCCCCGAGTTTTCCCTGAGTATTTCCAGACTATTCAAATTCCCTGAGAATTCCCGGTTTTCCCGGTCGGTAGACACCCTGTTCAAGGAGGCCAGTGATTCCTAAATCAACCGCTGGGCAGATGTCTTCACATTTTAATAAAACATACCCCATCATTTCCCTAGCTTTACCACAGCAAGCACATGCTTATTCTTCCTTCTTAAATCTCGCTTTGCAGGTGCGTGTTCTAAGCCATCCCGATCTCGCTTCGAAAAGTAATGAGCTTCCCTTTGAGTTATCATGAATTGTTTCTTTCCTGATTTTGTTTTTTCCTCTTAAGTAGTTACTCATGGCAGGTTTCTTTTCCATTGCCGCCACCCATGAGATTATTTCAGCCTCTCTGATTTTTTGCTTTACATTCTTTGTTGCTGTGTTGCTCACCGTACAGGCTGCATACATGCTGGTAAGCTTCCTAGTTTTTTTTCCTCCTCTGTGAATCAATGTTTTTCCTGTACAGATACCTCAACACTCTCCAGGCCCATTTACTTTCTTCCAGATTCCTCAGTCATCGACATAATCAATGTTACTGTGAGCTTCCCTCACTTCAAAAATAGTCCAGCCCATATTACCCTAAGCTTCATTTACAGTCTTGCCGTGAGCGCCCAATGAGAGGCGTCCCACAGATCTTTGGTTCCCATCGAGTTCTGCTTGTACCCGATTTCAAGCAGACAACCGCATTTCCAAAAAAGTCGGACCTGGAACCCTTACACCTTTCTACGTACCCCAGAGCACCTCGTACCTATTGCATCCCCATAGCGCTCTGTGCTTCATTATGGCTGCATTTCTCTACCCCTTTACTGTTATTGCTTTTCCTGTGTTTTCATATATTTACTGCCTTCGTTTATCCATATACCAAGGTATCTACACTTAAACCTTGATATAACAAAGTAGATAAAATCAGCAATTCGCTTCGGTATATAGAAATTTCGCTGTATTGAAATTCGATCTCTTATGCAAATAAGTACAGTCACCGATTGATTTTTGTTGCACGGAAAGGGGCCATACATTTTTCCGAATTATTGGGCAACCGAAAAAAAAAAGCAAGTTTGAAAGCGAAAACAATTTATTTTGACGAATATAGGAGTCAGCAATGAATGATACGGTTTCATGCCACGTCAATATCTTCACATCAGCGGTACGAATTAAGCGAAGCCATCCTTTTGCATGCACTCCGCCCCCACAGCGTCGCCCAGCCACACAGCGACGATGCTATCATGAAAAGTGCCGGCGGCAGGGAGCGAATGCTTTGTCTGCTTCTCGTTCCAAAGGGTCACCGAAACTCGAGATTGCGCAACCTCCAATACTAAATGTGCAGGAAGACAGCTTACATGATGGCACACCGTCTCGGCATGCCTACGCTTTCCACACGCAGATTACCTCTAAAGCATGGTGTGCGGCTGCGTATATGTGCGCTCAGCCGCGCTTACAGCCACGCGCAGTCATGGCCGAGACGCGCGCCAACTTACCCGCCCACTCACGCGCGCTTGATCGCGTCACCGCGAGCTCGTTTCCCTCCCCCACTTTGCCACTGCTCGCGTGGGAAGGCGGCACTTATGAAGCCACCATCTTTCTTGTCTCACCCTCACACACTTTCACTCAAATGCACCTAAAGCACAGGTGCGCGGGGTGCGATAGGATCTTATCGCACTTGGACTTAATTTACACCGAACAAGATGCGGCTCCAGGCGGTTGTTCTTGTTGCGCTGCATGCAGTTTGAGAGGTGTGTTTGCAAGCAGCTGCATGTAATTCAATCATTTGACTATCTGCGTCCGTGGAAGTTACCATTGACTGTCTTGACATTCCTTTGCGGCGGTAGCGAAATTTCATTATAATGATATCACACACAAACACACTTCGTTATATTGAGGTTTTGCATGCATGGTATTCTATGGAGAAGTGGTTATGAAAAGTTAAGTACTTCATTATATCGAGAATTTTGTTATATTGAAGTTCGTTATATTGAGGTTTGACTGTATACATTGTTACCCGAGGTATTTCCTAGCCCTGTATTGCCACTGTCTGTTCACTGTTTTGATTGAATACCATAACACCCAATTTTCTAACACTAAATTTCAAACCTTAATTCTCGCCTTCCTGCCCACAGATATTAGCCAGACGTTGCAAACCACTTTGCCTGTTTAGCTAGCAACCCAAATGTCGTCTCCATAAAATAAACCTGGAAGCTTCTGCTCTACAACTGTAGCCGCCTGTTTGTCATCATCATAATCATCGTCAGGCTGTTTTATGTCCACTGCAGGACAAAGGCCTCTCCCTGCAATCTCCAACCGATTCCAACTAGCGCCCGCGAATTTCCGAATTTCATCGCTTCACCTAGTCTTTTGTCCTCCTAAATTGCGTTTTCCTTCCCTTGGTACCCATTCTGTAACCCCAATGATCCAACGGTTTTCTAACCGGCGCATTACATGACCTGCCCAGCTCCACTCTTTCCTCTACAAGTCAATTAAAATATCACCTATACCCATTTGCTCTCTGATGCAAACCGCTCTCTTTGTTTCTTAACGTTATGCCTAGCAATCATCCAGCCATCGCTCTTTGCGCAGTCCTCAACTTGTTCTCAAGCTTCTTTGTCAGTCTCCAAGTCTCTGCCCCATATGTCAGCACTGGTAAAATGCACTGATTGTACACCTTCCTTTTCAATAATAATGGTAAGCTTCCAGTAAGGAGCTGGCAATGTCTGCCATATGCGATTGAACCCATTTTTATTCGTCTGTGAATTTCCTTCTCATGGTCATGGTTCCCTGTGATTAATTGACCTAGATAAACATACTCCTTCACAGACTCTAGAGGCCGACCAGCGATCTTGAAATCTTGTTCCTTTGCCCGGCTATTTATCATTATCTTTGCCTTCTGCATATTAATCTTCAACCCCACTCTTACACTCTCTCTGTTAAGGACTTCAATCATTTGTCGTAACTCATCTGCATTGTTGCTGAAAAGAACAATTGTCATCGGCCAACCGAAGACTGCTGAGAAGTTCGCCGTCGATCCTTACTCCTAAGCTTTCCCAGTTTGATAGCTTGAATACTTCTTCTAAGCACGCAGTGAATAGCCTTCGAGAGCTTGTGTCTCCCTGTCTGACCCCTTTCTTTATGAGTATCTTCCTGTTTTTCTTGTGTAGAACCAAGGTAGCTGTAGAACCTCTGTAGATATTTTCCAAGGTATTTACGTAAGTGTTCTGTACTCCTTGATTACACAATGCCTCAACAACTGCTGGTATCTCTACTGAATCAAATGCCTTTTCATAATCTATGAAAACCATATAGAGAGGCTTATTGTGCTCTGCGGATTTCTCGATAACCTGATTGATGACATGGATGTGATCCATTGTAGAGTATCCCTTCCTGAAGCCAGCCTGTTCCCTTGGTTGGCTAAAGTCCAGTGTTGCCCTTACTCAAGTATTGGAGATTATTTTGGTAAATATTTTATATAATAGTGAGAGTCAGCTAATGGGGCTATAATTTTTCAATTCTTTAACGTCTCCCTTTTTGTGGATTAGTATAATGTTTGCACTCTTCCAGTTTTCTGGGACCCTTGCAGTCAATAGACACTTCGTGTAAAGAGCCGCCAGTTTTTCAAGCATTAGGTCTCCTCTATCTTTGATTAAATTGACTGTTATTCCATCTTCTCCTGCCGCTCTTCCTAGTTCCATGTCTTGCAAGGCCCTTCTGACCTCATCGCAATATATAGGAGTTCCCCTATCCTGTTCAGTACTGTTTCTAATTGAGGTATCCTGACTCCTCTGGGTATTGTACAGGTCAGTATGGAAATCTTCCGTTTCTCTTACTATATCTTCAAGATTGCTGATGATATTACCCTGCTTATCTATCAGTGCATACATCTCGGTTTGTCTTATGCCAAGTTTCTTTCTCACCGATTTCAGGCTGTGTCCATTTTTTACAGCTTCTTCAGTCTTTCTCACATTATAGTTTCGAATATCCCTTATTTTAGCCTTGTTGATCAGTTTTGACAGTTCCATGAATTCTATCCTATCTCTTGAGTTGGACACTTTCATTTTTTGTTGTTTCTTTATTAGGCCCTTTGTTACTTGGAAGAGCTTGCCTACTGGTTGCCTTGGTGTCTTGCCTCCCACTTCAATTGCTGCCTCTGAAACCAACCAAGTTACGGTTTCATTCAGTAGCTCGATGTCATCATCATCTCTCTGTTCTAAGGCTGCATATTTGTTTGCAAGTACCAGCCTGAATTTGTCTGCTTTTACCCTTGCTGCTTCTAGGTTGACCCGTTTCTTCTTGACCAATATAGCTCTTCAAATTGAGGTGAATCCTAGCCCTCACTAACCTATGATCACTGCACTTTACCCTACCTATCACTTCTACATCCTGCACTATGCTGTGATCAGCAGAAAGTATGAAGTCAATTTCATTTCTTGTTTCACCATTAGGGCTTTTCCAGGTCCACTTTCTGTTGCTAGGCTTCCCGAAAAAGGTGTTCATTATACTCAGCTTATTCATTTCTGCGAATTCTACCAGCAACTCGCCTCTAGCGTTCCTAGAATCAACACTGTACTTGCCGATTGCTTGTTCACCAGCCTGCTTTTTCCCCACTTTTGCATTGAAGTCGCCCATACTACACTATATTGAGTTTGCACTTTTCTCATCACTAATTCAACATCTTCATAAAACTGATCTACTTCCTCACCACTGTGACTGGATGTTGGAGCGTAGGCTTGTACTACCTTTAATCTATACCTCTTTTTAAGTTTGATTACGACTACAGCTACAATCTAATAATTGCTGTAGAATTCGTCAATGTTTCCCGCTATGTCCTTATGGATTATGAATCCTACCCCGTATTGCTTCTTATCTTGGAGACCTCTATAGCAGAGGACATGTCCGTTATTCAGCAATGTGCTAACCTAACAGCAATGCCTAACAAGTTCTTCTAATCTCACTAAGGCTGATGATATCCCAAACAGTTCTACTAAGCTACCCTCACTCGAGAGGGTTCGGGCGTTAAACGTCGTAAGGGTCACTTTCCGTTGGCATCCTGTGTGGATCCAGAGATTCTTAGCACCCTCTGCTGCGTTACAGGTCTAACCGCCAACTTGGTCAGCTGTTCCGCAGCTGCTGGGGACTGAGGGCCATTGGGTAATTGAGTGAGCCATTTGGGAGGGAGTGGCCTAATACTGCACCAGGGAGGCCAATCTATCTGGTGAGGGAAATCCATCCATCCTCACCATGTACATCATAAACAGCAGCGGGGATAAAGGGCACCCCTGCCTCAGTCCCTTGTTGATATGAACTTTCTCCGCGCTCCTCATCCCTTCCCATTCAACGCAAACAGTATTTTCTAGGTAAATCTCTCTCAAAAGCTATATAGAATCGTTACCTAAGCCTTCCCCTTCCAGAATATCCCACAAAATGCTGCGGTCTATGTTGTCGTATGCTCCTGTAATGTCCAAAAAGGCCACATACAACGGTCTGCTTTCTGCTTTTGATATTTCAATACACTGAGTAAGAACAAACAAGTTATCATCCAAACGCCTACCTATTCTAAAGCCATTCTGAAGCTTTCCCAAAATGCCATTATTTTCTGCCCATGCTTGAAGCTTTAATTTGATTGCCTGCATTGCTAGCCTGTATATTACCGATGTAATGGTCAACGGTCTATACGAGTGAATTCTGTCTTTCTCCCCATTTCCTTTATAAATTAAATTCATTCTACTTTGTCGCCAACTGTCTGGTATTCGTCTATCTTTTAAAGTTTTTTCAACTGCTTTCACGAGAGCTTCCTTACTTTTTGGTCCCAGTTCATTTATCAGCCTAACGGGAACCTCGTCTAGCCCTGTGGCTGTGCCCTTAGGAATTTTCTCTTCCGCTTTCTTCCAGTTTAAATTTGTAAGCACTAGCTCCTTTCCCCCTTGGGTCTCTTTCATGCTCTTTTTTTCTTCAAATACAACCTCGTCCTTGCCTTGGAAAGATTCGGCTGTTATTTTTCGGGTGTAATTGATTGCTGCTTCCACTCACAGTTTGTTTCCATCTTCGTCTAGGACATGTTGTATTGTTGTAGAATTCCTGCCTAACAATTTGATGTGGTTCCAAAATATTCAAGGTGCGGCCTTCTTTTTCTGCCGTATTTCTGACAACCAACGGTTACTGTCACATTTTATCTTTGCTTGCACCAGTATTTGAACCACACACTTTTTCGCCAGATATATTTCCCATTTACTGGTTACTTCATCCTGTGGCAACTGCGCCTTCTTTGCCTGCCTGTGCTCTCGAGATGCTTTCTGTCGTTCGGCGATCGCTTCTCGTATCTCCTTGTTCCACCAGCTTTTCGGTTTCTTTTTTCCTTTCCAACGAACATGTTGTTTCTTTTTCCGTATTTCTGTCGTTATTACACTCACAGCCTTACACTTACAAGCTCCATCGCTTCCATATTCCAGTCATGCCATCGCTGCAGCGCCATCTACAGGATCATAGAGGTCATAGCAACCTGCTATAGAGGACACGCCGCAGAACTGCCACTTCAGTGAGCATGCCGGACCCAGCCTCGGCATGTTGCCTTACAAACCTCTCTTCTGGTTCACAGAGGCTTTCCCCTTTCAAGTTTGAGCTACAGTGCAGCTGGATCCACGAGTCAGAAACAAAAGCAACAACACGCGTGGCTGCAATGCAGATCATCATCATCATCATTTATGTACCCTTAAAGGCCCTTGGCTTGGGGCATTACATGGGGGGGGGGCAGTCGTTACATACACAATGGTCGGTAACAACAAAAAAGCAATACAAAGTGCAGGGTTCATGTTCAACATTAACATCATCAGAAGCATCAACACTAAGATAGACACAGCGGCTCAAGAACAACTTGGGAACAAAAAACATGCATACACATTCCAAACACGGCAAAATAACTCAGCCCTTGAAATGTGTTAATAAGTGCCTGAATTTATTAGGTTCTATTTCGGTAACTATGGAATCGGGTAAGTCATTCCACAATGTAATGGAGCTAGGTAAAAAAGATTTATTAAATGAGTTTGTGGAGCCATGTATGCGCTGCAAACTTATGAAAAGACGGCGTGAGGTGCGAAGCAGCAGGTGTAATACAGGATTTCTTAGCTGTGGGAAGGTATAGTACAATTTGTGAAATAGGCAAAGCTGTGAAATTTTCCGCCGAAGTGCCAGGGGTTGAAGATAAAGGGATGCCTTGATGAGAGTTATACTGTGTCGTCTGTCATACTGCGATGTGATAAAACGGGCCGCGCGATTTTGGATGGCTTCAAGCTGATCGATTAGATAGTTCTGATGGGGATTCCAGATCGCCGAGGCATATTCGAGTTTCGAACGGATGAATGTTACGTAGGCGAGTTGACGGACAGAACGGGGTGAAAAAGCGAGGGATTGTCTGATAAACCCAAGCGAGTTAGAAGCATCTGTACGAAGTTTTGCAATGTGCTCAGACCATGTTAGTTTGCTGTTCACGATGATTCCAAGATACCTGTATGATTCTGTTTGAGAGAGTGGTGTAGAATTTAATGAATATGGATAACTGAGGTTATTTCGCTTTCTTGATGCATGCATGAACTTACATTTGGAAATGTTCAGTTGCATAAGCCATGACGCACACCAGGTTTCTATGAGATTTAAGTGGCGTTGAAGCAGAGTCTGATCATCGGGAGTAGATGTGCGGCGGTAAAGGACACAATCGTCTGCGAAGAGGCGGATACAAGATAATATGGCGTTAGGAAGATCATTTATAAATATCAGAAAAAGGAGTGGTCCCAGCACCGATCCCTGGGGGACACCAGAGATGACTGTAGTATTTTGCGATCTGTGGTTCCCTATTACTGTATATTGTGAGCGTTCGCGGAGAAAGCAGTCAATCCATGACAAGATTAAAGGGTTAATGTGGAGGCAGGACAGTTTTGCCATTAAACGCCGAGTGGAACGCGATCGAAGGCTTTGGAGAAGTCTAGGTAAATGACGTCAGTTTGAAAAGAAGAATCTAAGTTTAAGTGGAGGTCTGTGGTGAATTCGAAAAGCTGGGACTCGCATGAATGGCCTGATCTAAAACCGTGCTGTTTTTCATAAAAGAAAGTGTTATTGTCGAGGTGTGATGCGATCTGAGAATATAAAATGTGCTCCAGTAGCTTGCATGGAATAGATGTTAATGAAATTGGGCGGTATAGAAGGATCGGATCGATTGCCTGCCTTAAATACTGGGGTTACTTTACTAGTTTTCCAATCATTTGGTATCTCGCCGTTTGAAACAGACTGCTGAAAAATAATTTGCAAAATACGGCTAGAAATGCTCACGGTGCCCTTCATTGTTTTGGCAGTTATGTTGTCTGGCCCAGGAGCGCTTGACAACTTAAAGTTGTCGATGAGTTTAGCGATACCTTCATGGGTTATAAAAACTGGTGGCATTAGGGAAAAACTAGTGGTAGGTATTGGGGGAATACGTAGTGCAGGTTTGTGGGTGAACACGGAGGAAAAATATGAGTTCATGACATCTGCGCGCTCAATATCAGGGACATGTAAGCCATCATGGTTAACCAAAGAAATGTTTTGAGTACAGCTTTTGCATGGCGTGACCAGATTCCAGAATTTTTGGGGGTTAACGCGCATAATGTTTTCAAGATCTTCGTGAAAAAATTTCTTTTTAGAATGTCGTAGTATGCTAATGTATTCTTGTAGGCACTTGCTGTACGTTTCCCAGTTTCCGCTTTCGCTTTTCAAGTTGGAGCTACAGTGTGGCTAGATCCACAAATCAACAACACAAGCAACAACACGTGTGGCTGCAATGCAGATGTACCGGGGATGGCAGGTCACTATTCCGACTGGATGTGTGATGGCATCGCTGCAGCACAATCCAAAGGACAAGAGACGTCATAACAACCCGCAATAAAGGACACAACACAAAACTGCCACTTTAGTGGGCACGGCGAACCTAGCCTCGACATGTTGCCTTACAATTATCTCTTCTGGTTTGCAGAGGCTTTCCCTTTTCAAGTTGGGGCTACAGTGAAGCTGGATCAACGAGTAAGCAACACAAGCAACAACATGTGTGGCTGCAATGCAGAGGTACTGGGAATGACAAGTCACTATGTATTCCTATTGGATGTGTGATGTCATCTTTATAGCACAATCCACAGGACAATAGATGTCATACCAGCCCGCTAGAAAGGACACAACACAAAACTGCCACTTTAGTGGGCACGGCGAACCTAGCCTCGACATGTTGCCTTACAAATATCTCTTCTGGTTTGCAGAGGCTTTCCCTTTTCAAGCTGGATGTAGAGTGAAACTGGATCCACGAGTCAGCAACACAAGCAACGACACGTGTGGCTGCAATGCAGATGTATTGGGGATGGCAGCTCACCATTCCCCTTGGATGTGTGATATCATCACTGCAGCGCAATCCACAGGACAATAGACGTTATACCGACCCGCTATAAAGTACACCGCAGAACTGCCACTTCAGTAAGCATGGTGGACCCAGCCTCGGCATGTTGCCTTACAAACATTTCTTCTGGTTTGTGCCGCTTTTGCTTTTCAAGTTTTAGATCCACGAGTCAACAACACAAGCAAGAACACATGTGGCTGCAATGCAGATGTACTGGGGATGACAGGATACCATTCCCATTGGATTTGTGATGTCATCACTGCAGCGCAATTCACAGGACAATAGACGTCATACCAACCTGCTATAAAGTACACCGCAGAACTGCCATTTCAGTGGGCCTGGTGGACCTAGCCTCGGCATGTTGCCTTACAAACATTTCTTCTGGTTTGTGCCGCTTGTGCTTTTCAAGTTGGAGCTACAGTGTGGCTAGATCCACAAGTCAACACCACAAGCAACAACACATGTGGCTGCAATGCAGATGTACTGGGGATGACAGGTCACCATTCCCATTGGATTTGTGATGTCATCACTGCAGCGCAATCTATAGGACCACACGTCATACCAACCCGCTATAAAGGACACACCCCAGAACTAGTGTTATAGTTCTGCGGAAACCTACAAGGAGGAGAGAAGTAATTAATAAAGTGAAATTAGACATCCACCCAATCGTAGCCATCTGGTTAGCTCAGATGGTAGAGCGGCTGCCCCGAAAGGCGGTGGTGCCGGGTGCATGTCCCGGACCAAGACAAGGTTTTCTTCAACTGCAAGGCTTTTCTTTCAAGGAACCCGTATGGGCTTCCTTTGTAGCAATTGCTACTATTGGGTGGATGTCTCATTTCCCTTTATTAACCGCAGAAGTGCCACTTCCGTGGGGATGGCGAACCTAGCCTCAGCATGTAGCTTTACAAACACCTCTTCTGGTTCGTGTAGGTTTCCAAAACTGGTTTCACTATTCGCAGTGACTGCCATAGTTTCGGGGTTTTACCGTGCCTCATGAAATGTATTGATATTGCTCGTGATGTGTTTTGCATATGCAAGCTGCTTCTGTGTGGGGACACGGAGTGAAATCCTGGCCCTAATATGTACTCGGATGCTATGACAGTTACTGGATGGCCAGAACAAATTATTAAACAAAGTTGCAGCCAGCGAACCCAGCAAACTGTTTTGCAGAATCTATTTAGTGAATTCAACCAGTTTCAATAAAGTGGAAAAACGAGCTGCTTGTGCTGAAGAGCACGAAATGTCTGTTGGTTTTCTTTGCGAGAAGGTTACCGATATCGAAGACAAAAAGAGACCATCTAATTTGGTTGTCTTTGGCATACCTAAAAACTTTAATACATACAACAGCAAGACCTCAAGCAGACAGTTATCACTGCACTCTTTCACAAAACGCTAAACAGATATTGCAGTTCAGTGGGAAGTATACCTTCGAAAGCCTGTTAAGCATGCTACATAATGATTTAATGGCTGAAATTTTAGCTTTTTATACATTATTTTTGTATCTGTTGTTATTATTACGTGTGACATGGAACACATTTGAATTCCACTAAGCGACTTTGTAAACATTATATGCAACATTGTGTAAATCTTATGCTGCGATGGCATGTGCTCGATTACCAGGGGGTGGGGGGGGGAGGCTTGGCTATTGCGAGGTGTTTCAAAACACCTTTAGCCCAATCCTCCTCACTGTGCAGTGTACACTGTGAACTAAAATACCTAGTTTTTGTGGTTAATAAGAAATGAGACCTGCAATTGTGCATTTTATGAATTATAATGAAAACGAACAACTACGAGAAAAGTGCATAAACTTAAAGGAACTACAGTCAACGACTGAATTTTCACACACCCCAATTTTCGGACATGCCTGATATTTCGGTCGTCTTCGCGGCACCGCCACGAGCCCCATAGAATCAATGTATAAGGACATCTGAAGTTTCGGACGCTCGAACCCCCTGCCGTCCAATTTTTCGGACTTTTTGATGCAACGGAAGGTCCTTTGGCTCCTCGAGCAGCGCCCTTGCGAAGGAAATCGACTTGCAGCCGAAGCATATCACCGCTATGAACCAAAAGTAGCCGGATCTAGCCGTCACATACCGATTTGTTCTGGCCACGCTTTGTTCATCGTCGCAAATGGCCGCACTTCCGCTTCCAGCGGAGTTTCCGGAGCGGCGCTATTTCGTTTGTTTGCGCCACGGTTTGCGCAGGCCACGTTTTGGCTAGTGCAGTGTGTGGTTGTGCTGTTGTGTCAAGTGTGCTCTGCGACGCTAGGCCTAGGTGCTTCGACGCTCGTCAGCGAACTCCACTGTTCGCAACTTGAGGATTTCGCTTGCCTTCGATGGCCCCCACTCTCGTCTTCGCCGTCCTCGCCGATGGCATCGAAGTGCAGCAAGCAGTACCGTACCCACGAAAATAACTTTGAAAAGTTTGCTGACGCTGACGAGCTCAACTTCTGCGCAGAACTGACTGACGAGGGAATAGTCCGTCAGGTTGTGGGGGATTCAGAAGACTCCGATGTTGAAAATTAGGAGCCAATGCCTGCACCGCCTACAAGCGCCGAGTTGACGCGAGCACTGTTGACTTTTTTATCGGTGTACAGTGCTGACATGACCCTTGCTCAGATTGAGGCGAATATGATCGCATGCAACCGTAATGCCATCCAAACAACAATCAACAAGTTCTTCAAACCACTGCAGCAATAACACTGACCGCCTGACGATGCACATGTACATAATAAACCAGCAGTCGGCTGCATACAGAGTTTTTGAACGCCTCTTTTTATAGCACCTTCATTGATGCTTTAGCAGGGTTTCGGAAGATTGGTACTTCGCCCTTTACCTCTAGATCCGAGAAAAAAAGAAAAAAGGTGCGGTTTTTTGCATGCATTCATTTTTTCGGACTGCCTGAATTTTCTAACGTTTTTACGTTCCCTAGAGGGTCCGAAAAATCGGACGTTGACTGTAATTATCTATCCAGAATGACTACTCACTTACTACACTAAAGAAAAGGAAGCTTCTCTGGAATAGTGTTACAAGTGAGAAACTGCAAGGCAAGAAGGTAACGCTTATACATGAAAAAGTGCAAGTCAACGGTGATCTGCACTACTGGGATGAAACGAGAATTACCAAGTGAAATTTCAGAGTTGCCCCATGTGTTCCTCTAAAATGTGACATGTGCAATCTCGTATTTTAGACTTTTGACTTTTAAACATACATGCACGGAGCATTGTTAACAAAGCTGAATAAAGGGAAGATCAGACATCCACCCATTCGTAGCAATTGCTACAAAGGAAACCCATACGGGTTCCTCAAAAGAAAATCCTCATAGTTGAAGAAAAATTCGTCCAGGTCTGGGACTCGAACCCGGGACCACCGCCTTTCCGGGGCAGCCACTCTACCATCTGAGCTAACCAGGCGGCTAGCAGGTGGCAGGGCGAAGTCGAATTTGTCAACAACACGAAGCGAAGGCAAGTGTGTGACGTAGTAGTTCTGCGGAAACCCACAAGGTGGAGAGAAGTAATGAATAAAGGGAAAACCAGACATCCACCCGTTTGTAGCAATTGCTGCAAAACTGCACAACTTGAATCTATGCTTCTTAGTCATGCTCCCCATGTTGTAATAAAACAGACACAATGAGATCGCTGACGAAAATGTTTTTCCACCTTCATATCTTTTCAAAGAGACACACTGTAACAAGGAGGGCACACTAGAGTGCTAGTAAAACAAAACATACCTGCTTTCCTAACGCACCAAATCGGTAAGCACCAGAGTATCACGCTGAAGATATCTTGTCGGCAAAGCATTAAAAAAATTAAATTATGGGGTTTTACGTGCCAAAGCCACTTTCTGATTATGAGGCACGCCATAGTGGAGGACTCCTGAAATTTAGACCACCTGGGGTTTTTTAACATGCACCTAAATCCAAGTACACGGGTGTTTTCTTGTCGGCAAAGCATGCGCGTGGTGTGTGTGTGTGTTTTCGTGCATGTCTGTATGTCTGCACTTGTGCATCTGTGTGTGCATGTTTGTGTATGTGTCTGTGTGTGTGTGTGCATGCGTGCGTATGTGTGCGTGCGTGTGTGTGTGTGTGCACCACGCGCCAGTTCACCTCCTGAATTTTTGCCCCTGTGTGAGCCTAGCGGACATGTCCATTTCGTCTGCTGCTCAAGTTCTGACTGGCTGGGCTGGAGTATGCGTCAAAAGGAGACAGGCACGCCCAGCCAACCAGGACTTGAACAAAATGGACATGTCTACTAGGCGGACACTTACAAAATACCAATCCAGTTGATTGCACCGAGTAAGATGGCATAACTACTGATGATAAACATTGTATTGCTGAAAATTTCAATAAACACTTTCACAGCATTTTTTCTAAACCGCTGAGTCACAACCATAGCAGCTACCATGAAGTTGGTACTACCCTTGTATCAGAACCAAGTATTGTTTCGACGCTAAGGGTAAAAACGTCGCCTGGACCTGACGATATACTGAACCCCTTTCTTCACCGTTGTGCTGAAGCACTAGCTAAATTCCTTGTTGTAATGGTGTGTGCAACCTTATCATCTGGTACCTTCCTACCGACTGGAAAGCTGCTCAAATCATTGATGTCCTCAAGAAAGACGGCTTCACTTTAATGGAAAATTATCGACCTATCTCTGTGATGTCATCAAGCTGTTAACGTCCAGAACATGTAGTCATAAATTACATTAAATGATAACAATGTAAGTACCCCATTCCAGCATGGATATAGTAGGGGGCTTTCTGTAGTCACCCAGCTTACGTCAGTTTTTCACAGCTTTGCACTGGCTTTAGATAAGTCGGGTCAGGTGGATGCAATATTTTATGGTCTAATATGTCATTCAAACCTAGTTTTCAAGCTTCATAGTTGCTTAGATTGCTGAGCATCTAAGTGATGGAGCACTGAAGGACATTGTTCAGGGCGGTGAATTCAGGCGTACCACAAGGAAGTGTCCTTGGACCCTTGTTGTTCTCGGTTTACATTAGTTATATTGTCGGCGTAGTTAATGAGCCAGGGCAAATCCAACTCACTGCTGGTGACTGTGCTGCTTAATGAAATTGAATATTCCGATGGCGAAGTGCTCCTTAATTGTAATTTGCACAAGATTCATGAATGGTGCAAACAATGGGGCATGGTGCTTAATGCTGAGAAGACTGTTTTCATGAAAAATAACTAAAAAAAGAATTCCTATCCTTTCATCAGTGCACACTTGCATCCCAGCCACTTATCGAGGTCGATGAATTCAAATATGTGGGTTTCACTATAGCTAGCATGGTAAAGTGGAATGCGCACATATCAAACGTTTCCGTGACCTTTTTCCACAAACTTTGCTTCCTCAGACATAAAGCGTGCACCAGCCAAAATAAAACACTTAGCATATACACCAATTATTAGACCTAAACTTACTTGAATATGCAGCCATTGTTTGGGACCCACACAGGAGAGTAAACACTGATGCACTAGAAACAGAAATCCGCCGGGTTTATTTATTCTAAGTGTCGACAGGTTGACTCGCTGACCTGCTTAATGAGGCAATACAGTATACAAATTTTGCAGCTACGACAAAAAAAGAAAGATCAGACTTAAGTTTCTTTTTCAACTCAAGCATAGTAAACTGTCTTTAAATCTTAATAATTACGTTTCACTCCTCATACTGAGAACGACAAGGCATCGCCCTCCCTTAAAAGTTTTCCCTTTTTCCATGCATAGTATAAAGGAGTGAAACCTTCTCCCATCGGTTCAGCACAAATGCGATCAAACACCTGGTTGTTTAGGGCATGGCAGGCGCTATGTATGTATTTTTATTTCTCTAACCTTGCAAAAATCTAGAAGATCTTTCTTGCCTTTTTGTGGCTGTACTTGCTTTACCTTGTATTTAATTTTATTTTGTATAATTTATCCGAACTGCTGTAACAGATTCCTTCATAGTTAATATTTTTATTGCTGATCTGGTTTGCTTTGCAATTTGTCTATATTTATTGTCAGATTTTTATAATTTGTAACTATTACCACTCCTGCTAGGGCCCCTAGTAGGGACTGCAGTATCTTACTTAAAAAGACAATAAAATGTCTTCTGCTGCAATAAATATGTAGAGGCCAACAACTATTGTATCAGGGTAGCAACTTTTTAAAAATTAGAGACAATAAATAGGATCATAAAATCTGTTCACATTGATAATGTTCTTTCATTAATTTTGAAGGTCATATATTGGAAGAGAAAAATGAAGGCCAAAGCAATTTTGTTTTATTTAGAGCCAAAACTACAACCCCAAAATAGGTCTGTGTTGCCTCACAAATTTCTTTTTTTTTTCATGTTTGAGCCATTGCAGCTCAGTAAAATTTGCCGAACTTGCGAAGTTTGGATTTTTAGAATACGATACAGCCAATGCTTACCAAAAACGTGGCCTGTGCAGATTCCATAGAAATGTATGACCTCACAGCGAGGCAATGGTAAGAGGTGGCCTTTCTGGTGAATACAGATGAAATGGCAATTGTGCTCTTTAATGTCCTTTAGGGAATCAACTTGTGCATTTGTGCAGAAAGCACTTGACTACTTGCACCCTTTGGACCCAGTGAGCTCACCTCAAAAGTGACCCGCACAGGCTTCACCTTGCTCTTGAGCTTCTTGAGCTTGTCCCGGACGTGTGAGGAGGAGCTTGACTCCCGGCCTAGTGGTGCGAGAGAAAGGGGGAAGAAGCAGCCCATTTTCATTCAACTATGTCACTCGGGACCTAGCCCAGCGTGCATCCAGTTGGCGCATGTTGGCCGTCTTCCGACTGAGTGAGTGAGTGAGTGACGAAACTTTGTTCTGAACGCCTGCAGAACGGTTAGCCTTCCCCTAGTCTTCCGATACTAGTCTTCCGACTAGTATCGCTCCCAGAGAGAACGCACATCTGGCCAGCACTGTTTTGTCTTTCATAATAGTTTATCCTCTAATAAGATAGCACATACAGAGCTGCTCTTTCTTTAATATTACGGAAAAAAAATTTTTGATTCCATCATAACCTACATGCCTGCTTCTGTCTAGGCGTACACACCTGCACGCCCAAACAGAAGCTTGTCTTTATTTAAAACCTGCATAATTACCAGGAAAATTGCGAGTGCTTATGTGAGGGTGCTTCACAGTCAGTCTCACTTGCTCAGGATTAACCACAAAACGCAGTTTTGCAGTTGCACATCACATAAAACAACACTTATTTCTGAAAACAGTTCTAGACAGACAACTTTCTAACAATTACAATTTGCGGTTTAACTTGAGCAATAGTTGAATTTTAAAGCTGGTATCGGACAGCTTGCCTTACTTCTTATTTAATATTTCTGTGCTCATGCTGAATAAGCACTTGATGGATGCGCTGGATGCAACAGCTATGTTTACTTTCTGGAAAGGCTGGTGTGTGTGTGTGTGTGTGTGTGTGTTGCGTGCGTCAGCGTGTGCGCATGCAAGTGTACAAGCATGATATGGGTACATTTCTTTAGTAAGGTCCGCTGCCTACGTTTAAGAGCACGCATGCAAGCCAAGAGGTCATCAAGAGCAGCCACACATCTTGCTTATTTGCCATGCGACTTTAGTTGAAAGCTCCCCGCCATTCCAGGGTACTGCAACAAATACGAACTAGGAATGAAAGCAACTAGTAATTTTAATTTATGCATGTTACCTGTTACAATTTAGTACATAGTGCCACATCACCATTTGTGGGCCATGAAGCAAGAGGCACCAGTGTTGCACTAGTGTTACAATGCACAGAAGCTGGTGTGCAGCACGAATAAGAGCCTCTTGGTTGACCTAGTTGCTTCATCGCTGTTTTCATGTGGCAATGTGGATGTGGCAATACATTTACAGTAGCCGACTGATCTTTCGGACTCCAAAAATGCGGACGTGCACAATTATTCGGTCTGCTTTGCGGCACCGCCATTCCCCCCATAGACCATAATGTACAAACTTGATGAAATGAGCGCTACGAATACGCGGACGAAAGAACACATGTACGACAGACAAGGCGCTACTTCCAACTAAATGTTTTTTGAAGAAACAGAACTTTAAATAGATGCAACCATGAATGGCCCAACGTGACATCACCACCTCCCTATCTCTTCAGAAAAGCTATCTCTTTTTCAGTAAGCGTCACTGAAGGGGAACTAATGCACGTGCCCTCGGCCTTAGCAATGTAAAAGGCTTCCAATATCTCCCGTTCTAGTCTATCTCTAGACCATGCCAGAAACCTGGTGTCGCGAAGATACGGACGGCAATTGTGACGTTTACAGTGTTTCGCCAGATGGCCCCCCGCATTGTTATTTACGGCCCAATTGTGCTCACGCGCCCTTTCATTAAAACACCGTCCGGTTTGCCCGATATAAACCTGTTGGCAACTTAGGGGTATCTCGTATACGACATTACTTTTGCAAGCAGTGTACGGCGCTGCATGTTTCTTAGAGCATGGTTCGGGTTTTGCTTTTGTCATCATAGGGCATATCTTGGCCAGCTTACATGGTGCACTGAAGAGAAGATTGATGCTGTGCCTTGCTGAACCATGCTCTAAGAAACATGCAGCGCCGTACACTGCTTGCAAAAGTAATGTCGTATACGAGATACCCCTAAGTTGCCAACAGGTTTATATCGGGCAAACCGGACGGTGTTTTAATGAAAGGGCGCGTGAGCACAATTGGGCCGTAAATAACAATGCGGGGGGCCATCTAGCGGAACACTGTAAACGTCACAATTGCCGTCCGTATCTTCGCGACACCAGGTTTCTGGCATGGTCTAGAGATAGACTAGAACGGGAGATATTGGAAGCCTTTTACATTGCTAAGGCCGAGGGCACGTGCATTAGTTCCCCTTCAGTGACGCTTACTGAAAAAGAGATAGCTTTTCTGAAGAGATAGGGAGGTGGTGATGTCACGTTGGGCCATTCATGGTTGCATCTATTTAAAGTTCTGTTTCTTCAAAAAACATTTAGTTGGAAGTAGCGCCTTGTCTGTCGTACATGTGTTCTTTCGTCCGCGTATTCGTAGCGCTCATTTCATCAAGTATGCATAACCAACTCACCCACATCAAGCTTCTGCATAATGTACAACAACTGCCGAAAGTTTGGACACCTTGCAACCTCTCGTCTGATTTTTCGGACACTCCTTGAGCCAACTCAATCAAGAGCACCATGCACCGACTCTGGCTGGTGCATGGTTCGACTTGCTGAACGCCATTTTTGGTTTGAATAGAGCCTTCTTGCTGCCCTACAAAGTGGCACTATTGCAAATCCCCGCTCATCATCGTTTCTGCCTGGTTCGTAGTTACAGCAGTTCCAGTCTCAGCTTAGTAAGCCATGTCAAGACAATCCAGCAGCTGATTTGTTTCTTCGTGCACGATGCTGCGAGTAGGCCACATTTTCCGTTTGTGCGACTGGTGTCAGCGTGACGGCTTGGCGATGTTTGCTTTATGTGGTGTGTCGAGGTTACGGTGATGCGACGCGGCATACCAAAATATTGTGTCAATTGTCTAATGGCGCTGACAGTGCCCGCGCAGACTGCGCTGGTGAATGCCGGCAAGCGGGTGCCGGGAGGCCTAGGATTTATCGCCTTCCGATGTGCTCCCTATTGACACCACAAACGTTCTGCCGAGACCTGCACAGTGGTTGCATTGCGATTCCAGACACCGTCTCATTTGACAGTTTCAGAGGTGCTGATACTGCTGTACTGACATGCGCAGAACTTGACAACGGCGACATCATTTGTCAGGTTTCTGCTGCACCACCGGACGATGACTCCAAGTCGGAAGACGACGCAACATGTGCTACGCTGCCGTCGCATGCGGAGCATGCACAAGCAGTGACTGTGCTTTCAGCCGCCTATGGGGCTCTTGCATTGCCCAGGGGGCACTGCGAAAATGGAGCTAAAAAGTGCCCTCTGTCCTTAACTGGGTAGTACCAAGCTCGGTCGTCTGCTTCGGAAAGCACGTTTACAATATGGACCCGCCACTTTCGGTTTTGTTGTACTGCGGCTTGCAGCTAATATCGGGCGCCGAATATATTTTCAGGGGTGGCACGCTGTGTAAAGGCAATAAATCATGCAATGCCGAATACGTGTACGCTGTTCAATAAGCGGCAAAGTTTTAGCGCAGTGTCAATTGCAAGTGAAGCGAGTCGCGTACGAAGTTGAACTTCAGGTAAGGTTTGCACGCGGCTAGATTCAGGCACACAAACGCGAGGAAATGCTTGCTCTAAATGAATTTACAGCAGCGATAAGAAGACATCATGTGTACAGAACAGCTCGAGCGCACGATGGTACGTGCCGTGACGGCAGCGGTCTTTCAGCACGCCACGATGTACGAACTGCTCGAGAGCACGATTGCACGCACCGCGACGGCAGTGGTCTTTCGACATGCCACGAAACGGCGGGCCTCCTGCATCTTTGTTGACTGCATGCTGCTAGACAAGTAGTTATGCCTGCACTGTAGTAGCGGCCATCTGTCCCTTTAGCAACTGATAACTGATGCAATGCATATGAGCTCGCAGTACCTTACATGCGAATTACACTGCAGCGCGAGCTCGTGCGCTGCTCGCTTGATCTAGCTTTTAATAACGGCGCTCGAACATCAATGTGCTGCAATCAATACTGCCTTGCTGTGCTGCTCGTAGTGAGGTAGTGAATTGTCACCGAATCAGCCCGACCATTTGTGCTCATTTGCACAGGCCTGGTCACTTCACCACTTCACAACAGTCGAATTGTTAATTGTCGTTTTGGCCGGGTCTCGAATCGTGAATCACCAGCCATGCCTGCTGCTATGTCAGTCTGCCGTCGGGACTGTAGGTGCAAAAGACCAAATTTTAGAATGCAGATAAATGAAGCAGCCTTCAAGACATGCGAAATAGCATGGCGCGAAGTTTCGTTTACCCAGCGCGACTAACTGCAGCTATCCAGCGCGCCCAATGCTTGATCAGCTTCGTGAGGCCTTGAAGGAAAACGGTAGAATCTGTTGTTGGGATTCAGGCCTTCTTGGAAGCCCATGACGCAGAACTGAGAAGTAACGACGGTGACGCTTTTTCGAGGCTGAGCTAGGTCTTTCCAGATCGGCGTCGCCGATTCCTTCTGCTTCCACCATTACGTCTCACAGAGAGTCCGTTTTCGTTAAACTATAGGCTGCGGCGAGCTCGCAGCGTGGTCTGTGAGAAGTGACGAGCTTTTTGGCACCTGCAACAGGGTAGAAAAAAGCGCGAATCGATGCAAAACTCTGGCTAGAAACGTGCTTCGCCATGGCCAGGGCTTAATACTACCCAAGCTGGTACTACCCAGATAACGTTTCGCACACCGCCACCAGGCGCCGCTGCTATACCTCAAACTTTAGCGCAAGACGGCCATAGTGACCGTACGACCCTCTCCGAGATTTAGGCTTATCTGATTGCGCCTAAACGGAACAGCGTGCAACGGCACATTCACGATTTCTTCAAGTCTACTGCCGAGCCCGAATAAGTGTGTGGAAATAAAATATTTCTTTTTTTTTTTCCCTTAATCTGCTTTTTTAGACACCTGTTCATTCTGACATTTCCGCAGTCCCCGTGAGGTCCGAATAAACGGTCGGCGACTGTAGCAACCAGTATGGCAGGAATATGTTACCATGAAGACTGCTTAACAGTTCGTCAATAGTAACTATAAAGAAACCAAGAGCTCGACATATTGTAGCACCTGTTATGACATGCAAAACGGGCAACTTCCTCCACCTTCAGAAAGCCTCACCTGTGCATGGGGCTTGGCACTTGTTGAAGAAGGCCAGCAGGAACTCATTGTGGGCGTGCACTGCGCAGACACACAATCTCGCTTGTGCACTGCACCATGCTCATCATTGGCCTTTGTGCAGCTTACTATAACAGATATAACCAAGTAAATAACAAAGGTAAAATCCTTATAACAGGGCTTGACTGTATCTCACACACCTGCGAAAACTCCTAAAATTTTTGTAACTTTTATGAATTTGGGCTCACTCTACGATTTTACAAATTATTAAAGGGAATGAAGGCATTTTACAAATGTTGCATCAAATTTTTTTTTTAAATCTGTTGACAATAAAGTTCCACTCGCCAGTCTCCAAAGGTATTCTTGGAAATGTGATGGTGAAAGAACACCAGAGGTATATTGAAGGCAAGCTCCTATAACAGGACCCTGATAACCTCAAAACAACCTGCTCCTTGTGTTGAAGGTTGTTGCGGCTGTTTGTGTGCTGTGTCCAAAGGGGCAATTAAGGTAAATATTAAGTCAAGCTGAGATCATCTAAAGGTATTGGAAACAGAGCTTTAGCAATCGAGAAACTGGGGCATAACACAGACTGCTCCTCCATGACATTCAGATACTAGCCCGTTGACGTAGCACTCCTCATTATAATTCTGTCAAAAGAGCTCAACCATTGATAATAAGATTATTACGTTGCATTACAAGACGGAAGGAAATGCTGTTTGTCCTGCTCCATTCAATTTGTAGAAAAAAGAACAATGACGCAGGTGGTCGAAAGGTTTCGTTGTTGCTCAACTCTGCACCGCCCGTGATTTCACGTTTCAGTAGTTTCGTTATCATGTAGGGCTGCACTAGTTTTGTTGGCTCACGAAACTTGCACAAACTGCAAGTAGCAGAGAATGCCACGTTCATGTGGCGCCGCGGGAAGCCCAAACGGTCCATGCCATTTGACCGAGAGCAGCTGCCGTGGCAAGTCTAAGGCCTTGCCTTGGATCAGTTTCTGCATGGCCGCACATTTTGCATTTTCCACAAAAAATCATACTGCATTTGTCATGCACCCCTTCACTCACCAATGGTAGTAAAGGGCAATTACGGCATATGTAACGCCATGCTTTGGGGGCCAGGCAATTGCCTGGCCCCCAGATGCGACTCTCTCTTAAGCCAAGTCTTTCCTAGGCAGGAAACAAGCACTGCGCAGTTTCTGGAATGGTGTTCCCATGTTTGCCTAATATTTGCCTTCAGTGTCCCTTTAATAATTGTGGGAACGATGCAGTCCCATAGTCCACACATCTAGCGGCAGCCCAAGGGCGTGTACCTGCAGCTCGCGCATGGTCCCATGGCTCTGGTGTCGCTGGTCACAGCGCTGTTCACATAGCATGTATCCCACAAAAGCTGTGTGTGCTCTGGGAAACTGAAGAAAAAAGAAATGTGCAGATCCCATGCTATGTGGGAATCGATGTCATGCAAAGCACTTCGCAGGTATATGGCTATCTAGCATTCTTTGGATTCTTATCTAGCAGTGTTTGGCTATCTAGCATGATTTCTACGCCGGTCATTCAACAACAGCTTACATGGCAATTGTCAGTTTTTACAGAGGCAATGGACGAGTGTAAATGAGAGAAACACAGATTGCGACGTAATCAGCGACTACATGCTATGGTGTCAAAATGTAAAATGGCCATGTCTGTACTATAGCAAAGAACTGCTAGAGCTTAATTAATCTGGGTGATGATCAAGTCAGTACAATGTCGCACAATTTCTACGCAGCGTGCTATGAGGATAGTAAAGTGGGCCGGTGATAGTGGAACCGAACGCACCGGTGCCTCTGAGCTCAAGCACAACAGGCGAGACAGGAACCTGCCTACCTACCCCAAAGTGCCAAGAATGAGGCAAAGAATGCTTCCTATTAAACATCACAATATAGGCCCCCCTGCGGTGGGGTCATGACTTATACGAATTTTAATGCTCACGGGCTGGCACTTATGCTTTTATGTTGAAGCATACGGGTAATCTGGCAGTCACGACTTGGCAGTGCCCTGTCGTCCAACCCATTTTGATACCCATGTGACTGCTTCAGTGCTTATTCAGCCAAGAGCACTGCACAGGTTAATAAATCCAGGTTCTTGCTTTCTCTGCTGGTCTTTTTTTTGGAGGAAAGACCGAAGCAAGTACGCTATATAAAGCAAACAGGCAAAGCGCATTCAACAAAGGACAATACAGAATGTGACTTATGGCAGGCAATCTAGTGACTTCCACGGACATAGTCTGCAGTTACAGCATACAAGGCTTTCTCACTTAGCATGGTGGTGACTTAAATACACAACTCAAAGTGTGGTCTGGCAATGTGCACGATCATTTCTTGGGTCCTTCATTAGTCTCTTCCAACATCATCCTCTATAGCTGATGTCAGGCCTTGCCACTGGCCAGGTCTATCACTGCTGCACCCATGTGGTGCAATACTGTGAGTGAGACACGTAAGAGCCTTTGATCGGTATAGCACTGAACGAAACAGATAACAGGCTCCAGCCCCAAACCTTACAAGGTTTCATCGCTGTTGGTCTAGCACAAGTCGGTTCAGCAGCAGTGCAAGAAGGACACAACAGACAAATTTTACTGCTAAGAACTAGGGCAGCACAGAAATCACAGCTTCCAACCAGGCCACCCAGTCAGAAATGTTTCTTAACACTGGATCCAGGGATCACACTTATGACAATACCACTTTTAAGAATATATCGGATATAACAATGAGCAGCCAATGCACTGCCAACTTTTGTGTGTACCGCTCACTACAATGCTCCTATAACTACGTAATTGGTTATAACGATCACAGCTGGTTACTGGGTGTGTGCCCCACATCTGCCTTTGTGCTGTGCACTTCATTGCTTCACGTGCCCCTCTCTCGTCTCCCTTCCCTCGGATGTAAAGGAATGGGTGCGTGGCACAAAGGCCAGTGTGGCCACATACGTTTCTTCTGCTCTTGGATTTTGTGCTTTTCAGTGAACACACCCAGCAGCCACATTTAACTGTTATAGCCAATAATGTGGCATGGCAACATTGCAGTAAGCAGTTTATTTTAGCACAGAACACAGAAAAATGTTCACAGTGGAGCAGCTGCTAATTGTTACATTGAGTACTGGTAAAACCAATATTATAAATTCATTTGACTGTACTTCTTTGTCTAATTAAAATATCCGAATGTTTGTCCCCGCTGCCTTTTTCATGCAACTCAGTTATAACAATGATCAGTTATAACGATGGGATTTTCTTGGCACTTGAACATTTAGTTATAAGTGGGCTAGACTGTATATTAAAAAAAAACTTGTTTCATTACCACGCAAATATATCACCACTGATTTCAATCGGCAATTTCAGTACAGTTTCTTAGATACTATCTATTAGGCAGCTTAGGAAAAGTGCTTTCAGAATCAGTTTGGCTTTTGCTTCTGAGGCAAAAACTTCTAAGCTGGGGCGTGCGTGCTCTGGAGAAATTTCACCTTTTCGTCGCTTCCTCCTCAAAACGTATGCAGCTCACGAGTATGGCTCATCAGGTTTTGAAATCAGAGCAGCAGCAGCAAGTTGTAGGACAACATTAAATGGTCAGTGCTCAAGGGCGACAACTAAAAGGAAATGTGAGCAGCTGTCTGCCAGTAAGTTTAGGTTTCAACCATGACCACTTTTAATCCTTTCAAGTACACTTGAAGATGCAGAACTGGGCATCTTTACGATGTTTAAGACAGACGATGTTTAAGACAGATACAGTTGTTCAGGATACAACTTGTCCTGCTGGGCCTGAACAGTGTTTATGCTGGAGAATCAGTGCTCAACAAATTCTGTCCCCACCAGATGCAATTTGGCTTTGACAATCGGGTACGCTGACATTTGGCAGCCAGCTTCCCTTCATGGGTTTTACAGCAGATGACGAGACACTTCCCCAAAAATTTAAATGCGGAACACAGAGGGAGACAAGTGCGACACAAAAAACTTTAGTTTAGATTGAGGTCTTTTACATGCCAAAACCAGGATGATGGTTATAAGGCACGCTGTATAGTGGGGGATTAATTTCGACCCCACCAGGGGTTCTACAAGCACCCAATGCACAGGTGTTTTTGCATTTCCCCCCATCGAAATGCGGCCAGGATTTGATACAACAAGCCCGTGCCTAGCAGCGCAATGCCGTAGCCACTAAGCAGCCACAGTGGGTACAAGTGCAATGCAGCGTTCAATGTTGAGTCACATGGTCTCCCACATTCTCAAGAAGGTGGCAGGCAGGCCTGTGTGACGCTGGCTTTTCCTGCGTTCAAGAAACTCTGAAAAAAAGCATGGACAACAGAAAGCATGAAAATTCCAGGGGAGTCGTCTAATCAATTCCATTATTATGAGGGAAGTTTTACATCAGCTGAGTGTTGTTCAAATGACTGCTGCCCCAAGAAGTAACGAAAAAGGAAGACAAATTGGTGCATCTTTTTGCAAATGTTTATTCCATGTGGGTATAAGCCACAATTTGGTGATAGTACACATATTCTTGGCAGAAGCATAAAAAGAAATGCACATTTGGCTTTACAAGTGTTTTTCATAAATAGGAATAAGAACCAGTGCGTCAGTCTCGATGGTGAACACTGAGTTATAACATATCATGCTGCAGTAGGTGGTTTCAATACTGTATCGAGCATGCGTGGCGATGGTGTACATATGCAGGTACCGAAAAAGCAGCATGTGGGGATGCGTGACTCCATGCATCCCCTGATATGCTGTTTTCCCCGCATGGCTCCAGTCTCCTGTAATCCGGCTTCACCGCGTTGCTTTAGAGTAGTGGTCAGTGTGATTGCAGAGTAGTACGAGAGATGACCCGAGTGTTGCGCTGTTAACGCCACCTAACAGCGGGGTTAGTTGGGCGCCGCAGGGAGTAGGCTCTTCCACTTTGGCTCGGAGTTGGCAAGCGGCACAGATGTTCCGCGCGTGCACCGATACATGCTTCTGCGAGACCATCTCGCGAAGCCAGGGCACCAGAATGGACGAACACAATCGTTCGAAGTGCCACCATTCGCATGACCGTACATGCGAACGACCAGGCATTGGTGTCCAGCATGGGGCGAACATATTCACTCGATATCCAGTCGCAAAGAGTCACGCTTCCTAGATTTGTCGCGCGCCCATCGGCATGTTCTGTCAGTAGCAATTTGGCTAGCAGGCATTAGAGTATGAAAGGTGCAATAAATGGCCTTGTAATTGTTTGCATTAATGTGCTGTCGTTCCTTTGTCCCAAGATTACGAGTGAGACTCCACAGGCTGTAAACAGTTGGTAGTGAGCACTAGTGTGAGGTATTCTCTTGTGCTCTAACACAAGTTACCAAGAAGGATTACCAACTAACCTGGCTACAAGCTCTTCTATGCTTCACTACATGGCATGTAAGACTAACCTTACTGTGCAAAATATTTTTTAGAAAAATGTACTTATCGTGAAGCATATATTTTGAATGTCCTTTGACATTTTTTTGTAAATATATCAATTTTTATTTCTTTCAAGTGGTCACAAAATTGTCGGTTTTGCCAATTTTTGGTAACTCCTTAAATATTTTGATAGCAACTAATGCATTTGGACACACTCCTTAGTTTTCTACAATGCTAAAACATTGTCTATGGTAACAAAAATAGTTTTCTTAGGCCCCTGAAAAACAGTCACTTTTCCATGGTAATGAAGGAGCGGAGATGTGTAGTGAAACAGCAGGCCTCTGTCCCCCTTTCAGCATTCTTGCTTGCCTATTCAACGAATCTTCACACACTTTCTGGTAGCTATGTCTGTTGCTAATCGTTCTTCCCCTACCCATGCCAACACTGGGCAGAGCATCAGACTGCTTCGCTCAGGGAACGAGGTTTAGAGTCTGACCACCTATTCACTCGGTGTGTAACACTAGGTATGTGCCGCTCTGCAATATTTCACACCAGCTTGAATCACTGGGTACGGGCTGCTCTTCAATGATAAATAAAGATTCAGCAGAATCCATCTCACGATGACCGTAGAAAGCAATGCATTTAGCATTTAATCAACATGGTGACATAACATTGCCACTGTCGAAATGAGTTATGTATCAGGTAACACTCAACGCCACTAGCATCACCACCAGGAAGCCTGCGCGAGGCCTCCAAAATGCATGGTGCGCCGGTACATGGAAACACTGAGAAACGTGTCTTACAAGTGGGCTCAATTCTCATGCTGCTTTCTAGACATGCTGTGCCATCTAGTGGCACTGCTGAGAAGGCCACACGTAGCCTACAAAATGAGAAATGTGGCGCAACAGTGCCTGCGAATGCTGAGAACTGTTCCCTCGTTTGACGTAGTAGTCCTGCGGAAACCCGCAAGGTGGAGAGAAGTAATGAATAAAGGGAAATCAGACATCCACCTGTTCACAGCAATTGCTACAAAGAAAACCCATACGGGTTCCTCGAAAGAAAAGCCTCATAGTTGAAGAAAAATTTGTCCTGGTCTGGGACTCGAACCCGGGACCACAGCCTTTCCGGGGCAGCCGCTCTACCATCTGAGCTAACCAGGCGGCTAGCAGATGGCAGGGCAAAGTTGAATTTGTCGACAACACAAAGCAAAGGCAAGAGTTTGACGTAGTAGTTCTGCGGAAACCCGCAAGGTGGAGAGAAGAGTTTGACGTAGTAGTTCGGCGGAAACCCGCAAGGTGGAGAGAAGTTCTCTCCACCTTGCGGGTTTCCGCAGAACTACTACGTCAAACTCTTGCCTTTGCTTCGTGTTGTCGACAAATTCGACTTCGCCCTGCCATCTACTAGCCACCTGGTTAGCTCAGATGGTAGAGCGGCTGCCCCCGAAAGGCGGTGGTGCCGGGTTCGAGTCCCATACCAGAACGAATTTTTCTTCAACTATGAGGCTTTTTTTTTTCGAGCAACCCATATGGGTTTCCTTTGTAGCAATTGCTACGAACGGGTGGATGTCTGATCTTCCCTTTATTCATTGTTCCCTCGTTTGCAGCACACTCAGTGGCATACACTCAGCGACCCAAGTTGGCGTGAGGTTGATTGAAGAGTAGTGCATACCCGATGCATTTGTGGCACAGCCTGTGAAATGTGTAGGGTTGCTGTCCTTGAGGAACGCTTGTGACGTGGGCTGGATTCCACTCTGAAGGTTCTGTGACAGATGTGGCAGCTGTGCTGGGTTGTCAAAATCTTTTCTGGAAGGGACAACCAAGTTCGAGCATGCAGGATTTTTCTGTCAGACAAAGCTGCTGAGACAACTGGTCCAGACGCTCTATCTGCTTGAACTAGAAGTTGAGTGAGCCAGTGCTCATTGCTGGGGAGGCTGTTGAGAATTGCAAGCGATGAGAATTGCAAGCGACAGTTGCACCTATGGTTGGGGGCCCGACGACGCACGAGACAGAGCCGGGGAAACCCTGATGGTCCGGCATCCCGGCCGGCGCCTTGACTCGCAACCTGATCCGTGCTGCCATGTTTTTGGCGAACAGACTGCTGAGAGTGAATCTCCAGCACCTCCAAGAAGGACAAAGGGCCAGTGCAGCCACAAAGGTCTTGGATTTTGTGTTTTCTTTTCTCTTCCTTTCCTCTTCTCCACGATTTGTCTTTTGCAAAATAATTATTCAGTCTCAAAGTGAGCCCTGAGGAGTGAGCATCATTCCTTTGATGCTCCTGTGTGTGCAGCCACTACGCTGCCCAGAAGAGCCTCATGCAGTTAGTCACATTCACGAAGTAACTTCCAGTTTTTGTCACTGATTTTATTCCACAGGGGAAGGGGAAACTCATGCCAAATCATAAACATGATCTTTGAAGCTCGTCACAATGGGCCTTATTCTCTGCTGCTTGCAGTTTGTACAAGTTTCGTGAGCTACCAAAGCCAAAGCAGCCCTGCATGATTTCGAAAGTACTAAATGCAAAAGCGCAGGCGACACAAAGTCAAGTGAAAAATGAAACCTTTCAACTGCCTGCCTCATCAAGGATAATGTCAAAAAGTTATTTTTTCTCAGAATTGAACATAAGCAGACAAGTGGAATTTTCTTCTTTCTTATAATGGAATGCAATGGTTTTCTTGTTATGAGTAGTTGAGTACTAGTGACAGAATTATAATGAGGAGTTGCTACATCATCGGGCTACTACTTTAATGTCATGGTGGAGCCTCAAATTATGTCCTGCATTTATCTCAATATCTTGACCACTAAAGCTCTGTTCTCAATAATACCTGATGCCTTAGACATTCTAAAGCATTAATCTATGCTTGACTTAATATTTGCCTTTAGTGTCCTTTAAAAAACTATATGTATACTTAGAACGACAGAAAGCTGAGCTAGTTGGTAAGGATTCATAATGCAAAAAAGAGGTGAGGCATGCAGACAGGACACAAGAGTAGGGATAGGGAAGTGGACAACACAAACGCCGACTATCAACTGAAGGGAGCACTGAGGCGAAAAAAAGAAAGAAGACACAAAACTCATCTGCGGAAGCTCAGGAGTGGTATCACCATGTGTCAGTCGGGCACATGTGCCGGTCTACGTGAGAGATAGCTGTTAAGGCACTTAATCTCTTCCTTATGTAAAGTAATCGAAGGCTGACTCACGCATGCACTTCCACCATTATAGATATGCCATTCCTCTACCATAAGACGCGTATCTTCATTCTTATGTCTGTACAATATCGTGCATTCATCTAACTCTGGTGTGCAGTTACAATCTTGGCAATGTAGGGAAAGATTAGAAGGCGATCTTTCCCTACATGCCATGTGGAAAAAAGAATGCCATGTGCTTATTAGATTAACCCTTTAAGGCGCCTTGTACACAATTGTGTACATTGTACTTCTGGTGTTTTTTTCGCGTTTAGGGCACGCAATTTTCTATTAGGTTGGCTTTAGCACATTCCCAAACTTTAAGCTGACAACCATGTGCATTTTGGGCACCATCTGTCGCATTTCGGTGAAGATGTTCATATCAAAACAAGAAATGGCGGACGCCGGAGCAGCAAAGAGCGGTGAGTAAGTTCTTATTTTTTTAGAGCCGCTTTTTTTTATTGTGGCAAGCGAAAAAAAATTAGACGCGCTTGTGCATCATATGAAGTACCGAGGAGTGATAATTTTATCCTTTCTGAGGAGATGACCGAACGCTAACGCTCGCACGCGCACGTGTACACGATTGTGTACAAAGCGCCGTGGTCGCTGCAGAAATGAAGAACGCTGAGAGTTGCTTTGATTTTCTTTCCAGGTTTTTTGGCCATTCGTCGTTCTTTCTACAATGCAAACAAGTATAAGAAAACCCAAAAGACAGCTGAAAGGCTTTTGGAGCTCATTGCTGATAAATGTTTCAGACGTTGGGGAAAGTGACGAAGAAGAAGCCATGTGCGAAGCGACCGACGCCTGCGTTGCAGCTGCGTTCACCAACCTCACAGAAGAGGAAGATGCTGCTGCAGGGGAAACGCAAGCTGAAGAAGTGGACACAGAGTGTTTTTTCCTTTTGTGAACCTGGGTATCTGCAATTCTTGGCTGGACTACCACCGTGACAATCAAATGCTGCCTGGAGCGAAACTCCTATATTTGGTGAATTTTCGCTTGCTTGCAAGCTGCCGAAGCACTAATTAAGTCGGTGCTACCCGAGAAAAAGCGTGGAAGGCCTTCTCTTGCAGAGATCCAAGCACCACAACCAAAGATAGGGCAAAAAAGCAAGAATATCGCTTCCTTGCACCGACGCACACTACGACTCCTTTGACCATTGGTCCGAATCCCGCGACCAGAAGGTGCGAATTAGGTGCAAGCTCGAGAAGTGCACACGAGGCACCCGGATATTCTGCATGAAATGCGCCGTGCAACTGTGCCTGACGAAAGAGAGAAATTGCTTCCTCGCATTCCACAAGTGAATTTTGTGACCACCGAGGCGCTGTGTACCCAATTGTGTACGATGTTACAAATAATAAAGTTTCATGATAACTTTCAAGAATTCGATGGTTTTGTGTTTCTTAGGTCCCAAAAAGAATGTTTATATATAAAAAGATTTTTTTCTATGCATAATTGCAAGTGGCGCCTGAAAGGGTTAATCGGAGTTTGTGCAGGTTTCGGAGAAAAATTTCAAGGACACTGACTTCAGACACCACATGATTACATGTGGTCTCTTCTTCTCCTAGTGTTTGCATCTAAATTTTTCGCTAGTTTTTTACAAGTATCAACATTCAAGGAATTTCAAGGCCCCGTCAAAGGTTTTCAATGGTGCAGTGCAGCACCCCATTTAGAAATTCATTACTATAACAACATTTCCAAAACACTATAGCTAAGCACTATAACAAAGCAGGTAAAATTAGCATTTTACATTGTTATATCGAATTTTTGTTATACAGTAGAACCTCGGTGATACGTTCTTGTTACATACGTTTTCTTGGCGCCAACGTTTGCAATCGAAAACACAAAAAATTACCCAATATAGTTACGCTAACTTTTACCACTTCGTACTTTCCCAGAAAACACTATTTTTTGGCACCAATGTTCAGTACAATGCCAAACTACGATCGTATGATATGTTTTCCGGCCGCTAGATCCCATGTAAACAAGAAAATGCACGAGGTGTGCGTGATTGAGAACAATATATACCGTATTTACACGATTGTAAGTTGACCACTTTTTTTAAATTTGAAAATCTGATGTGGGGGGTCGACTTACAAAACATGGCACCACCAAAAAAGTGAGACCAACAGGAAATGCAATGTAGTTACAATTTTATGTTTGCTCTATGGCCCTACCCGTAGCTTTTTGCTATCCCACGTGTTAGTTCGCTTTTGGGAAGGGTTTTTTAACATTTTTGAGTTTTACAGTGCACACATTGAGGAAGGAAACTGAGGAGAGGCCATACCCCTCCACGCACTAGGAGAAAAGTGTGGAGAAAATGACGTAGTAGGTTCTCCTCTTTTTTGCTCATTTTTTATTTCTTTGCCGTAGCGCTCACACCTTTCGGGCCACCATGGCGGCTTTGTTTTGGTTCTGTGCGTTCACACGTGTTGCTCTGTGGGTTTCGTACTGTGGCAAAGGCGCCGTGCGGGCAGGTTTGCGTTGGTTGCCGTGTTTTGTTGCACTGCGTTATCTGGACCGTGCTCTACCGGATGTTGCTGTGGCTAGGTGGGACAGGAGAAACTAAAGTTCACTAAATGAACGCACATGCAACGCTGTACGCAATGTACCGTGCCATGGCAATGGCAACGGACGAAGGAATATCCGTGGGAAATATTGCTCTTGTGGCGGAATCATGCTAACGTGCCATCGCAGGCCGAAACCGATGCGTTTCAGAATCTGTACAATCAACGCTTTACAGGTCAGTGATACCTGCTTTTGACAGCGCATATGCTGCATTTGCGGCACACAGACATACGTTATGAATACATAGTTTGTGTTCAGTAGCAACTTGCTTTTGTGCATGTTAAAACACATGTTGCTTAACTGTTGCTTGTTTCTCAGCGTACTCGTGACAGCACGAAGTCTTTTAAGCAGAGCGCGTACGAGGTTCATGCACACCTGCACAGGTTTACCTCAATACACGTGCTGACAGAGCGTTACGCCGAACATGTGCATGTTGCTGCCCTCGGCACTGTGCACCTGCCAGCCAACGCTTCATCCTGGATGATGGGAAAGCAGTGGCTGCTTTGACTTAAGAAACGAATGCTCCCTACGGCAGGCGTATCTTATCTGTGCGCGCGAGAAGCTCAGGGAAGTGAAGGTTAGCAGATGTGCTGCAAGGGTCGGCAAGGCTCCACAGAACGTACGCCTGCGAACACATCAAACGGCTGTTCCACGGTCGCACGTCGGCCGGTTCTACGCGCATATTGTTCTGCACCTTGCGCCGGCTATCGCAAAACTTTGGTTACGTGATGCTTCCCTTACTGTGCTAAGAAGGCACCTCAGGCCGCAGTCAATCAGTTTAAACGCAAAGTCAGAAATGACATTTTGCCTCCTCGCCGCCGCGCTGTCGTAGTGATGCGCGGCCACCCGAACTTTGTTCAATAAAGCACAACAATTCCTCAAGCGAGAATGTGTTTGTGCTCATAAAGTACAAATGGATCGCAAATGGGTCGGTGTGTCATACGTACGTGTCTCCAGTGCGTTCTTGCAGTGCAGTGAGAATGCGTACATTTTTTTAGTATCGCCAGACGTCTAGCTCGCAAGAGCACCCCAGGAAGTCCAAGCAGAGAAAAGCAAGTAGAATTCAGCAATAAAGGTGACCTTTTTTAAATATCGCGCAAGAACTGGGCAGCGGCCAGTACCCACGGTTGATGAGAATAGCTCATTTCGCTGGCCTGATAAAGCATGTTTACTTTCATAAAAGCTGGTAAAAGCAGCCGATTCGACCTAACGGCCCAATTTGCGAAGTTCATTATAAACTTCTTGCAACATGACTTCGGCAACAGTAATGCATTGAGACATCGTGATTGCATGATTTTGTTTAGTATTGCTGCGAAGCACGCGCGTCCGAGCAGCCCGGTTGCGCGCAGTGCGGCGTGGTTTCACGGGGAAGGTAAACAAAAGAGGAGAGCTGGCCCGAGAGGCGGAGCAATGCCATAAGCAACGCCAACTTCCGGCTTCACTTTAGCTTCACAAAGAGTGACGTCAGGGCCTCTCCTCAGTTTCCTTCCTCCATGAGTGCGCACAACACTCATGAGGGGGTATCTACTATGCTTCCTCAGTCGTCATGATTGTTCCAGGCCCAGTAATCATTCAGCACTCGTTCACAGCAGCGTGCAAGAGGGCTGCCATCCTTTACGCCGAAGAAACAAATCACTGCGCAGCGGGACGCAAGTTCGATGTTTCTGAACGGGTGGTGCGAGAGTGGCGACTGCAGCGAAGCGAAATTTTCACCTGTGACGGCAAGTGAGGAATTGCCCACGTGCCAAAGTCTGGACGCTTTCCGGAGCTGTAGGCTAAGCTTGCGGCGTACGTACGTCGCTTAAATGCACGATCAGTCCCTGCCAGTGAAGTGCGACATGGTCATGAAACAAGCCCGGATCTTCGCGTTTCAAGGGCCTGCTCCGCCGTGAGTACAAGTGGCTGGCGGCAGAAGACCGCGAAATTACGCCAACCGGACCTGTCAAAAGAGCCTCCCTGACAGCTGCGTGTGCTTGGGTGCATTCGGCATGGGCTGCTGTGCCACAAGATGTCATGGTGCAGTCGTTTGCCACAAGTGAAATTTCGCGGGACGACAATGCGCTGTGGGACCGTAGCAATGATGACGATGGCAGCACTAGTGAAGACGAGTAGTCCAGTGACCATGTCAGCTACTAATAAATTTTCGTTATGGAATGCGCCCTCGGGTATGCTCTTCTTTTTTTTCCCCCTGTCCCGCGATATGGGGGGTCGACTTACAATCGTGTAAATGCGGTAGCTGCCCACCATGACATCTTCACCGCAATACTTGCCCGCCCATCTCACGTGAAAACGCCAGCATGCACTCAGTTTCTCATTTCGGTACCAGGGTGATCGCATGCGGCATCCACAGCTATCACCGCCAATCCTAATGCAATTAAGCATCTTCGCCTATCTCTTTCACAGTGCGTGGTGCCGTCAGAAGCATAGCGCATGCTTTTAATAGGAGATAACCGAAACGTGCCATCCTTCTCTGCTGCAGACTGCGATCGTATATGTTCTCCAGCCGCTAGATCCCATGTGAACAAGAAAAGGCATGAGGCGCGCGTGACCCAGAACAGTATATAGCCACCCGCCTCACGTGAAAACAATGGGGCACACAGTTTCTCATTCCGGTACCAGCAAATCTCTGCCCAGTTCGTCGCACGCACGCCGCATTTGCAGCTATTGCCACCAAACCTAATGCGATAAGCATCTTCACCTACCTGTTTTGCAGCCCATGATGCGTAATGCTATTGTTAGCATACTACACGCTTTTAGTGGGCAATAATCAAAATGCGCCTTCGATCCCTGCTGCAGGCGGTGCGATGTGGGCATCACGTTTTGCTTTGGCTGCATCCAGCGTCACTCACCAGCTCAATTTTGTTTCGGTTTCTCATCACCCTCTTAAAAACACCACACAATGGGAAAACAACAAAACGCGTCTTGGGCCGCCGGAGCACCACCAGGGCGACGTGCGTCGGTGTCACATGCCGAAACGATCCCCGCATTGCTTCACATTACGTAGATGTCAACAATAGTTGAGTCTGTCAAATATTTTTAATTGCTTCGGATCATACGTTTTCCCACTTACTACGTTTTTTCTCAGTTTTTTCTTAAACATATGAACAAGGTTCTATCGTACTGAAATTGAACCTCTTATCCAATAAGTACACTCACTAATGGATTTTATCTTGCACAGAAGGGGCCGCGAATCTTTCGTAATTATCATGCAATCGAAAAATAATTTCACTGAGAAAAAGAAATTTTTTAATTTGAGTGTCAGCGACCTAAGATACGATTCCATGCCATGTTGATGATATCTTTACATCGACAGTATGAAACGAAGTCTGGGAAGCTTTCGCATTCACTCCGCCACTCTGGCTGATAGCATCGCCCTCAGTGGGATGGCACCATCAGGCACCTTGGCTTGCTCACACTTTCCACCCACCACAGATTACCTCTAAGATGAGGCATGAGGGCTGCATATGCGCTTAGTCCTTCCCTCCTCCTCTACATCCCCCCCCCCCCCCACACATGCAAGAGGACTCAAATGGTGGACACTATTGGAGAACACAAATGAGTGACATGACGGTGAAACTGTAGCACAACCTGATGCCTGTGTCCCTTTATAGCCATTCGGACAAGTGGCGTGATGCACTGCTTACCTTGGTCAAGCTGTGATGGCACTGCCATATTGGAATTCAGTGCAGTGTTGTCGTACTCGGACATTATGTGCACGAGGAAAGCAGGCCTCAATGTTTGATTAAGCATCCTGGTAACGACCAGAAGGATCGTGAAAGTCCTGTAAGAGGCTCGGGATGAATGAGGAGGTGGTGTGTTGCTGTCCGACATTGGGAAATCAACACTCATGGGAAACATGCTTTCCAATCGCTGGATGCAACCACCACCTTGTACGCTGCTGCTGATATGTGTGGTTTCTTGCACATGCCACCGAGCTCACGCGCCAGAATTGGAGGCAACAGTCAGATTACAATGCTGAAATGATGATGCAATGACCATCTCAAGCATATAGTCATCGGCCCCAGTTAGTAGACAACTTGGTCCCGTAGGTTGGCTTAAGTTCTTGTAATAGTAATAAGTTCATGCCATGCATGCATGCATGTCATGAATTTGTCATTATTGTCATGAATGTCATGACATTCATGGTAATCATGTCATGGCTTGAGAGAGGCATGCCATGACATGCATTCATGTCAGTCAACCCACTGTCATGTCATCTCATTTATGACACTGATGACATGAATGACAACCATGCCATAACAAGTCTCTTCTTTGACAAGTCATGTATCAGGATATCCACGACATGAATGAAATGACATGACATGCATACACAAAAACGTGGCATGCATATAATGGCGGGATTGTCATGAATGACAAAATGAGTAGATGGTATTGTGGTCATTTCTTTACCTGGATATGTATCAGGATGTGTGTGTGATGAGACGTGTGCATGACAAGAATGGCATGGAATGACATGCACGTCTGGCCATTAATGTAATGTCACGATGTACATAAAATGCAATTCATGCGATGACATTTAATTATATCATTCATGTCAGGTCATGCATGTATGTTATGCCATTCATATGAAGATATACACTGAGTTAAAAGAACTGGCCCCGATGCCATCATGTCATTCATACCATTTATGCATGTAATGTCATTGCTGCCATTAAATGCGTACGCATGTTTTGTGGTTCATGTCATGAAATCTATGTGATTGATGTCATGACATTTATGTCATGCCATCTGTGTCATGTCATGCAAGCATGTCATTCATATCCTGATATATGTAGAGTTAAACAACCACGCCTGCATCACGTTATTAATACCATTCATGTCATGACAAGCATGTAATGTCATTGATGTCATGTGCACGCATGTCATTCATATCCTGATATATATTGTTACGAGTTACCTCCTTGGACTATCAAAGAAGACAACGATCACTGGGATGTTGGGCATGTTCAGCCATCTTGGCCATCTCTGTATATAGTCTCTTTATATACTGTGCTTCACTTTTCATGTATTTAATGCCATGTCACATATTAGTGGAGGTGCGGGGTATCCTTGCCTGATGACTGAGTTCCGAAGCAATTGGCACTGCAGTGCGACCACCATCATCATCATCATCAGCCTGGTTATGCCCACTGCAGGGCAGAGGCCTCTCCCATACTTCTCCAACAACCCCGGTCATGTACTAATTGTGGCCATGTCGTCCCTGCAAACTTCTTAATCTCATCCACCCACCTAACTTTCTGCCGCCCCCTGCTACGCTTCCCTTCCCTTGGAATCCAGTCCGTAAGCCTTAATGACCATCGGTTATTTTCCCTCTTCATTACATGTCCTGCCCATGCCCATTTCTTTTTCTTGATTTCAACTAAGATGTCATTAACTCATGTTTGTTCCCTCACCCAATCTGCTCTTTTCTTATCCCTTAATGTTACACCCATCATTCTTTCCATAGCTTGTTGCATCGTCCTCAATTTAAGTAGAACCCTTTTCGTAAGCCTCCAGGTTTCTGCCCCGTAGGTGAGTACTGGCAAGACAAAGCTTTTATACACTTTTCTCTGCACATGGTCTGCCATGGTGCGACCACCATGGCAGACCAACTGGAACCTACTTTGGCGCCACAGACCACAATTGTGTTAGCCCACCATCGAGACCCTGGAATGTTCAATGGGATCAATGGCATCAACGATGAGGAATGGAGTAGCTGATGCAATACTAACGGGTGAGCAATCACAATAACTGGGACCTGACATTCATGGTGGTCAACCTTAGTGGACCGGTGAAGTTGTGGTATGACAGTGACGAGGCTGAAATTGGGAGCAGGTATACATTCAAAGCAAAAGCTGCATGTTCGGTAAGGCCTCCAGTCGAAAAAGTGCTGCAAAGAAACAGCTGTCAACTCGAGCCCAAACGTCCACGTCATACCTGTCGTACATACAGGATGTGCTGGCACTGTGCTGTAAAGATGGCAGTGACAGGGCAGAGTCTGACAAGCCTGTCCCAGTCTTTGTTGGCCACATTCTGCAGGGGATAGTTCTCGACACGTGACACGGCAGAGTCTGACAAGCCTGTCCCAGTCCTTGTTCCAAAGGGGATAGCGTTCGATGCATTTAACCTGCTCGTGTGCAGAAATTGTGCTACTGTCAATGCCATATCGAGGAGTGCCAGCGCTTCGAGCAGATTAAGAGTCGCCTTATTGAACAACAATTTGCCCAGCTTCCCTGTGACCAACACCACTGCGATGTCTTCGTGTGAAGAGCGACTGCAATCTCACCTTTCACCCCCTTCGGCCGAATTGACGAGGATGGGCTGTGGCAAAATTGAAGTGATGGCTCCAGCTAGCTTCTTTACCAAATCTAACGCTGGCGACTCAAACACAATAACAGTTTTACTCGTCCAAGGCATCGTGCAAAACGAACTCGTGAACCTCGGGGTTCACATTGCTTGCGCCATGGTCAGTCCTGCATCCACTCCTGGGACCCTGACATCGTTCTCTCATTATCAAAAATTTGCTCCACGATCTCGGAACCCTGCTGATCGGAGAACTGAAGACGATCGGCATATCTGCTTTAGCTGCCGCGGTGTCGGGCATGTTGCTTGCTACTGTAACAACTGCTGGTCACTCCCGCAACGTATTCCAGCCTTTGCCCATACTCACCGCCCTAATCGCAACCCTTTTGAACCACTATCTGCAGCACACCCATACAATTCTGACGCTGCCACAACTCGCTCACCGTCACCTGAGGTGTGACCAATCGCGTTCGCAATCTTTCCGGCATTCATCCTGTCGCTTCCTGCCACCTCGCCGCGCGACATCGCCAAGAAACTGTGGCTCAATGTCCTTATGACATTATACTTGGGATTTTCTAACGACTTATTCTGCCCTAATTGACTGTGCGACTGGCCTCCTGCAACTCGAACCTCAACTAGCCACCCCTTCGGCCCGTCTCTGCTCTCTCGACTATGTGCGCATGCCTCCCCCACCCCAAGCCGCTATGTCTCTCCATGATCTCAAGCCTTCCTGTGGCTGATGGCAATTACGTGCCCTCCCTGGTAACAGACGTTCTGCTTGCCAAAAGTGTCGCCATGTCTAACACCCTCATGACTGTAACCGGCAACCGCAACTCAATTCCCATTTTAAACTTCAGCGCCTCTCTTCAACTGATTCCGGCAGGCATGTCACTTGCCGCCATCACTGCTGCCAAGGACTGCAAAATTTACGCGTTGTATCCCTCCAGTTCATCCTTCATTTGCAACCACAACCAGTTCGCCGTGCAATGCCTTTCTCCGAATGATCCCTGCTGACCTTTCTCCTACTCAAGCTACCAACCTTTGCCACTCTGAAGTCATACCATGACATTTTCAACTTTGGCGATCATTCTCTGAGCCTAATGTCTGTATGTTCAGCATCGAAGTACTTACTAATTGAATTAAAGAAATTATAAATTAATTGTTTTAATCTATAAAGTTGGGCCCTTCGACATAAATGGTATGAATGACATGATGCCATGGTGGTTGTTTAACTCGATATTGTGACAGGGCGTCAATTAGATGAAAAGCAAAGCATGGTATATAAACTGACTATTTACAGAGATGGCCAAGCGGGCTGAACACGCGCAATCTACTGACGATCATCATATTCTTCGTTAGTCCAAGGAGGTGGCTCGTAACATCTAACCTCCCTGCCGGCAGAGCACTGTTTCTGCACAGGCTAATTACACGAGGAGGAGGCAGCGGAAAAGTATGGCTTCAACCGGGATATGTTGCATGATGTCACAAGATGACAGGTTAGTTGGTGAAGAACTGTCCTGTGGCACAGTCTCATAGTTAACATCACTAAGTTGCCGTAAAACCTTGTAAGGTCCGGTGTAAAGCCACAAAAGTTTCTCATAAAAACCTACACGGCAAGATGGAGTGCAGAGAAGTACGAGAGATCCTGGAGAAAAGCAGAGGTAACGGTGGCTTCAGTCATAGTGGTCCTTTTGAAATAATTGCAAGTCGGATAGTCGCTCACGAGTGATCTCGTGTGCCAGATGGGCTTGCGTGACAGCATCGCGGGCGTACTCTGTGCCGTGTTGTACGACAGCAGGTAGTAGTGTGTCGAAAGGCAATGCTGGGTGGTGGCCAAATAGTAGGTAAAATGGTGAAAAACTGGCAGTTCTGTGATGGGCTGAGTTGTACGCAAACGTGACGTATGGCAAAGTGCTGTCCTAGTTCTGATGATAATCAGACACATACATCGCAAGCATATCGGTTAAGGTGCGGTTCAGCCTCTTGGTGAGCCTGTTTGTCTGTGGGTGGTATGCAGTAGTGAGCTTGTGCTCCACAGAACAAGAACGAAGGAGTCATTGGGAGCAGTTGCTTAGGGGCATTTTGGTGAAGGATAAAGTCATTAAGTAGGAAATCAGCGATGTCATTGGCCATTAGCGCCAGTAGTCAGCAAACCTCGTGCGAGGGCATACCACTAAGCATACTAGTCGGTCGCAACTGCGACCTGCATGTTCCCTGAAGTAGACATAGGGAATGGGCTGAGGAGATCAAGATTGATGTAGTAGGATAGCTCTTTGGGTATGTCAGGCAATGCCAAGGGCCATTTACGTTGCTGACAAAGGCCACGTGCACCAACATTACATCGAACAGATCGGTACAGAGTGGGCCAGAAAAGCCGGCACCATATGCAGTTGTATGTTCGGGATACTGTTAGATGGCCAACAGTTGGGGCATCGTGGAGTTCCTTGAGAACAGTAGCACGAAGTTGCTTGGGGAGAACCAGCAGAAGCTCCAGGCTGTCAGGAGTGGTACTATGATGGTAAAGAATATCGTCATCATGCTCAAACAGACGGAGTGATGGGTCGGGGTGACAAGAATGAAGGCGTCCGATTAAGGCTCCTTCACACTGGCAACTGACAGCGGTCACACGACCAAGCTGGTTGCAAAGCGACAAGTCGCAAAAGGCTGCTTTTCTCGAAAAGCGACTACATTGAGGCAGTCATGCGCTGCTCGATTTTTCAGTCACTTAGCCGTGGTCGCAAAACTGCTAAACCAATCAGCAGTGCGCCAAAGTTATGTTATCGTGTGTTTTCATCAAGCGTCCTCCTGCATCGCGCCAAATACAGTCTATGCCACTATAGCAGACTGCAGGACAAAAATTCTGCACCGATACCCACGCAATGCGAACTAGAAATTACAACTTACTCTCGATAATACTCCTTGTAATATGTGCGGAGTTCGGGCAGGAGGCAGCTTGCATGGCCGGCTACTTATTACAAACAGAGGCACAGGCGCACCCACTAGTGTCACTTTTTCTTCCGAGGCTTCCGTGCTGCCACAGCTAACATCATGGCAAAGCACATCAGCACAGTGACGTCTTTCTCTAGGCTCGAATCAAAATCCATGGCTGTTGCTGGAACGCGTAACCAGTGAAGTGTGTGCAAACTGCCTAGATCCTTAGAGTTCTCTCCAAGGACGATAATGTCTAGGATTGCGACTTGCAGGTCGCGCTCAGATGGACTTGCCAGTGTGAACGTTGATTGGCTTCATTTGCATTTTGGTTGCAAATTATCACGCAACCTCCATCGCAGTCACAAAACAACTGAGCAACAGCATTGTCATTCTTTGCTCACAGTTGTCATACATAGGGGAGGGCAGGAGAGGGAAAAGGCGAGGAAACCCTGCAACTAGACACGACAGCAGTGTACCTCAGGGAAGCGTTTTAGGGCCTTTGTTGTTTTTAGTGTATATAAATGACATTTTCATACACCCTTTCCGGTTCATCTCGTAGCTTACACTGATGATATTACAATGCTCGCCACAGGAAACACGCTAGCTGAGTTATACCTCCATGGCAACCAATTTTTGAATATTTGCATTACTGGTGTAATAAAAATCGTCTTAAAATTAATACACATAACACAAAGGCTGTGATATACAGGATAAAAAATAAAGTAGTAAGTAGTGATATCGAACTATTATTAGGTAATGACAAGCTTGATATTGTGCCCAGTATAAAATCTCTTGGTGTTTTATGCGAAGCATATTACTAGAGCTCAGCCCAGCTCCTCAGGCGCGGCGGTGTCGCCTTCAATACCACGTGACACCGTGACGTCACGACAGAGGAGAAACGGGGCTCCAACTCGCACCGTCGCGGCGGTATATAAGCAGCTGCGCTTGCCTCTGCTAGACACTCACGAAGTGAGATGCCTCCTGGAGACAGAGCTGCTCGTTGGAATGAGAAGCGAAGGTTGCGGCGTGCTACAGAGACTGTTTCTAGGTGGCTTTGCTACGGCGCAGCAACTACACGCCCTGCATCGGACGCGGTGAGCGTCGAGCAATGCATCGTTCGGCGCGACAAAATATGCACCTGAGCAAGCGCCGCACGCCTGAGCCGACGCCGACGACACCGGCTTTTCTGCGACACGAGCTCCTTAACGCTGTCGCGTTAAAATATAGCTAGTATGCTTCGCATCCTTGGCTTAACCTTAGCTAAGCCACAGCCATTTTTTTTATTCTCTGAGACGCTCAATTAGGACCTACAAATTGAAAATATTCATGCTAAAATGAACAGGTTAAATGGTGTGTTATGTAACCATAAGTCAACCCTTCCCACACAGGTTAATCTCCTCATTTATAATTCATATATAGCGCGAGTGATTACTTTTTGCCACACTGTTTGGGGTACAATGACACAGCACAATAAACAGCGCCTTCTTATTGCACAAAAGCGTGCGATAAGACTGATAGCTAATATACCGTGTAACGCTCATAACAGACAATATTTCAGGCAGTTGAATATTTTAAGGATAACTACCTTGTGTGTGTTCAAACTGCTTTGCATTTATTGCATTTACAAAACTGCTGTACCAACAATAGCCTTGTGCTAACAATGTTTCAGCTAGTAGGTCATGAAGCTACACATGATGCATGTCACTCTATATTGACTTATTACTCTATTCACTCTAAGGGCGTCTTACGCTGGAGTTCGAGGTATAGTAGCGGCGCCTGGTGGCGGCGCGGGAAACGATATCTGGGTTGTACCAGCTTGGGTTGTATTGAGCCCAGGCTGTGGCGAAGCACGTTTCTAGGCCGAATTTTTCGTCGATTCGTACTTTTTTCTGCCCTGTTGCAAGTGTTAAAATGCCCATCACTTCTCACAGACCACGCTGCGAGCTCGTCGCGGCCTACAGTTTAACGAAAACGGACTCTCCACGAGACGTAATGCTGGAAGCAGAAGGAATCGGCGACGCCGATCCGGAGAGACCTAGCTCAGCCTCGAAAAAGCATCACCGTCGTTACTTCTGCATCATTGGCGGCCATGAACAAGAAGGCCTGAATTCCAACATCAGATTCAACCGTTTTCCTTCAAGGCCTCACGAAGCGGAGCGTCGGGCGCGCTGGTTAGCAGCAGTTCGTCGCGCTGGGTAAGCGAAACTTCGTGCCATGCTGACTGCTTCGCCTGTCTTGAACCTTGCTTATCTGCGTATTAAAATTCGGTCTTTTGCATCTACAGACCCGACGGCAGACCAACATAGCAGCAGGCATGGCTGGTGATTCACGATTCGAGACCCGGCCACAGCGACAATTAACAATTCGACCCGTGCGAAGTGGTGTGTGCAAATGAGCACAAATGGTCGGGCTGATTCGGTGACAATTTACTACCCACTACGAGCAGCACAGGTTAGAGAGTTAAATGTGCTTATCCTTGACCTCAAGCCAGCACATTGAAGCAGCGCAGCAAGGTAGTATTGATTGCAGCACATCGATGTTCGAGCGCTGTCATTAAAAGCTACATCAAACGAGCAGCACACGAGCTCACGAGGTGTAGTTTCGCCGATTATGCTGCCTTGTCCACATATCGAGCGTCTTCTCAATGGTTGTTGCTTCGGAAATAAATTCAGCAAGAGTCCTGGGCGGGTTGCGTATCAATCCGGCAAAGAGCTCCTGTTTTACCCGATGCATGAGGAACCGAATTTCCTTCTCCTCGGGCATATTTGGGTCAGCGTGGTGGAACAGGCACGTTATCTCCTTGGTGAAGATTGCTATGGTCTCGTTGGGTAATTGTACTCGGGCTTCTAGAGTAGCTTCGGCTCTTTCCTTGTGCATCATGCTCGTAAAAGTCAGGAGGAAGCCCTTACGGAATAGGTCCCACCGTTGTCAGGGTCGGCTCTCAATTCTCAAACACCGTTCTGGCAGTGCCTTCTAAGGCGAAGTATACATGCCGCAGCTTGTCTTCGGAGTCCCGGTTGTTGAAAGACGCGATTCGTGCGTAGGTCTCCAGCCAGGATTCTGGGTCTTCAGTCGATGATCCATCGAAAGATGCTGGGTCCTGAGGGTGTTGCAGCAGAATGGGGGACGCTGGGGCAGCCATTGGGTTTGTCTTGGCCACGATCTGCTTGGCCTTCTCAGGAAGGCCAAGAAGTCCGTGCACCGGGGACAGCTGTTGCAGTAGGCGGCTTGCTCGATATTCCTGGAGGATGCTGATGTTGTCTTTGCGGTCCTGGCTTGGATCATGGCCTGTCGGGGGCGTCCGGTACATGAACAAACTAGCACCTCCACCAGATGTCACATGGTAGTCACGGTCGAGGATACAGCAACAAAACTGTGAATGGCGAAACTAGTGTTCTATTGGGCGAATCTGTGCCCTGAAAAACAGGCTACACTCAAAGAACGATAGCGGCAAACACAGTCGGCGATTGGTGAAAATCTGATCAGCAGGTCAAGTGCATCGGATCGAAGGTTCCAGAGTAATCGCTGGTGCCCGCGTCTTCCAGAAAGTTCTACACCATTCGCGTCGCGAATACATGAAATCAGATTACACAAGGTTCGGTGGGTGACAACAGACAGCGGATAGAACCATCGATAAAATTCGAGAAACATTCCATACATGCACGCGGGTCCTGCGCTGTGGGATAACATTTGTTAGGCGGTGAAATGTGGTCACCCGATAAATAAGTAAGTACACATGTCAATAGCTTGAGGAAAGCATACGAAGTTCCAAGGTGTTATCAAGAGCACCTCCGTCTCTTACCTACTGTGCCACCAGTAGTTGCAAGCAAACGCATTCAAGAGGCAAACCCAGCTGTCACAGCATACATGCTCAGAAAGGTTCGAAATTGACACGAAAAGCATGGATTGTGGTCTGATTTCGATCCGTAAACAAGGTCAAGGCTGTAGAAGCTCATTGGATGTACAAGCTGTGCTTGACTACTTCTGGAAGGACAAACTTGAGCGCTCTTTGGAACAAGAAGGAAGTTGTTTCATCACAAATTACCTCAGAGAGTACGTCTCAAAGTGGTTTATGATACATTGTATCCATGATATGTTCCAGATGTTCCAAACAGCTCACTCCAGAACTGCCATCGCCCTGTCAAAGGTAAACTAAGTCTTTTCTTGGCACAAACAAGCATCGCGAGGTTTCTGCAACGATATTTAAACAGTCCACGTGGATAATCATCACCTCCCACCCCTTTCTGTAAAAGAGCTACACATACATACACAGAACTCGCGCTGTGGCTATTCATGAGGTAAAGAACTGCGTGCAGCTCAGAAGCATTGTTTTGCATTTTCATTTTGCGGAAAACTGAACTGTCCTTCTCTCAAATGAAGCACAATTGTACCATTGGCACAAGAAACAAACCTCCATCTTCCATGTGTCGCCCCGACAAGAAAAGCAGCACACAGCTTTGCTGTCGTAAGTGACAACCTGCATCGTGGTGCAGCAGATGCCTGCTATGCCCTAAATAAAATGCACGAAGTGTCAGATGAAAAAACACCCATCTACTGTCACGTAACATGTGTCAGCAATGGTGCAGTGAGCCATTTCAAAAATAAGTACCAGCTGTAAGAACTGCGAAGAGAATCACGATCACTGACCATGTCTGATAGATTATCCGACGTTTCGGAACCGTGTATGGGTTCCTTGTTCACCGAGTTGGACAAGAAATCGTCAGTTATGTAGACAGCACATGGCATAATGATCGTGCGTAAATGGCAGGTATAGTCCCTGCTGTCTGGTTCATTGTAGCTGATGTTGATTGAATGATTAGTAATTCTGGCAGCCACCGGGATGATATGTTCTTTTCTTTGGCAACAACGGTGGCATTGTCCTAGTCAATCTTGTTATTATGTTCTAGCGCATGCTCGGCAATGGAGTTCGTTTTGTGACTTATTTCTTATGTCAAGTTTGTGGTCCCTGAGCCATCAGGAGATGTTCCTTGTTTTGCCAACATTTATTTATTTATTTTTAGCTCACAGGCCCCAAAGAGCATTGGGTGTGGGGGCATATCAATAGAAATACAGTACAGAAATAATAACAGATGCAGTAATAAATAACAGATGCGGTACAAGGCAAATACACAAAAGGAATGTAAAGTTGATTAAATAAAGGCATAAAAGGGACATATTAACACAAGGATAAAAAACAACACAAATGCGAAAATGGCAAAAAGTGATAATCAAGTACAAATGGAACAGTAGTACAAAATACAACAACATTTAGCAGGGTTGAAAGAGTATTATAACAGAAAACAACATTTAGGACAATACTAAAGTGATAAATGCAAGCAGAGATGGTTTTTTCAACTCTCCAGGGTCACAAAAAAGGGATAAGGTTGTCAGAAAAGTCATTCCACAGCTTAATTGCTTCATGTAATGCAGATGAATTGAATAATTGAGTTTTTCCATATACGCAGTTAAAGCAGAGAATTTCCATATATGCAGTTAAAGCAGAGAATTATCTAAGCGCAGTGATGATTGAGAGGGCAATTACAGAAGCAAAACTGAGGTGCGGGTGTGCCCATATTTACAAAATAAACACAAGAGTGAAATAAAAGAACGATTTTCAAGTATCTATATATCACTAAGGTTCTTAAGTTGGGAGACACTGGCGAGGGGACTATAATGGTTAGAAATGAACCAGGCAGCTCTGTTTTGCATGGACTCAAGCATTTCAATTAGGTATTTTTTGATGGGCTGACAAAATAGATGAGACGAATTCCAACTGTGGATGAGCAAATGTTAGATATGCTAGTTTTCGAACGGAGCTAAGTGAGTTTTGCGGCTTCGGCGTATGCACCCTAATGCCTTGGTATGCTTTGTTGCAGATTGTTTGAAATGCGACAACACCGTGAAAGTTTGGTGTGAACAGAACTCCCAAGATATTTGTATGACAGCTTTAGACAGGAAGATGTTATTAATAGAGTAGTGGAAATTAGAAATATCATGCTTCCGGCTAGAAGTCATATGTTCACATTTAGTAGGTTTAGAATCATGTGCCAGTCTTTACACTAATCAACAATCAATAGTGTTAAGATCATTTTGAAGGGTCAGGTGGTCAGTCTCTGATCTTATAGTAAACGACACAGTCATCTGTGTAAAGACGTAAACTGGATCAAATGCTATTGTAAAGGTCGTTAATGTAAATTATAAAAAGGGTCCAAGCTTGCTTCTTTGTGGTACACCAGCGGTTACATCACATAGTGGTGAGGAAAAGCCTTTGACAACAGTGACGGAATGAGAGAAAGTTACGACGCAACGATAATATGCGAGCGAATCAAATCAGGGAGAGGGTTAGGCAGAGAAATCTAAGGAAAGAAATACACTCTGGTTACATCCACATTAAAAGGCAGGTCAGAAGTAAACTCAAATAACTGGGTGTCACACAATTAGCCTTTCCTAAAGCCATGGTGATTGGAAAAGAAAAGGTCACTTCATACCAGATGGTTGTAGATGCGAGAAGCTACAATATGTTCAAGTGATTTACAACATCCACGTGTTAAAGAAATAGGACAATACATGCAACAATGCCTCGCACGTATTTTCAAAACTTGCACCCACATTCTGACCAGCGAGCTCCACTGGAACCAGCCAATGAATGTGAAAGACAAGCTGCCTATTGTATCATTCCCAGGAGTCGTGTGTATAACAAACCATGCGCTGATCGCCAACAAGCAAATATTGGCGAAACAGGGGACTTCTCCCGACAGCTCAGGGACCACAAACGTGACATAAGAAATAATAGTCACACAACGAACTCCATTGCCGAGTATGCGCTAGAACATAATCACAAGACTGACTGTGACTATGCCACTGTTGTCGCCAAAGAAAAGAGCATGTCCTGGCGGCTGCTGGAATCACTAATCATTCAATTGACGCCACCTACAATGAACCGGACAGCAGATACTATACCCGCCATTTACGCACGACACGAGTGTTACGTCACGTGCTGGCTACTCAAGTGACGACGATTTCCTGTCCACTCAGTAAAAAAGTAACCCGTATGCGGTTCCGAAATGTCCGATAATTCATCAGACTTGGTCAGCGATCGTGGTTCTCTTCATTCCGTGCCTGACCAGAAAAACTTTTGTCGAACCCCTGATTATGTATGAGTAGTGCCGTGCCAAGTACACATCTATGAGGTGGCTATTTTCCACTACTGTGATGTGAACGTGAACTGTGAACTGTGAATGAACTGTGAACTGTGAACTGTGAATGCCTGTGATGGTGTGGGTGGACTTGTTAAGCACCAAGCTTCCCTCCCCACCTACATTAGTCTCCCAACCTCAAGAATGTGACCCTGCTCGATGCACCCGCCATCCAGGGTCAGCAGAAGTCAGTAGAGTGGAAGTGCCAGGAACTCAGTCGCGGCATGCATGCCCACGATCAGTCAAGGGCATACATGCGCTTGACTGTGCTGTCCATTGAGGGAACTGATTAAACCTTTTCAAATAATAGCTGCAAATGACACGTAATAAATTTCTTTGAGCACCTCTAGTGCTGAGCTAAGCAGAAAACATGTTCACTGTTCCCGCCCGAATAAAAAACCCACGTAAGCCGCCCTTAATTTATGGCAACCGTTGAACACATTCAACATATTTTGTGAATAAAGCAAATGAGGAAACGTAATATCCCACCTATGTTTTGACTGATGTAAGCGGGCTTCCCAGGGTGTCTACCAAGTTGACATTTCCAATTTCCCTGAGTTTTCCAGGTTTTCCCTGAGCGCCTTTGTAAACTTCCCTGAGTGATGCAGAACTATGTTTTATGTCAAGATGGGCTGAAACCATATCACCCAATGCTGTCACCCTCTAGTAAGCATACAAAAGAATAAAAAAAAAAACCTAGTCCAATTTGAATACTAAAGAGTAGTGTTTATGTTATTCGAAAAGAGAATAGAAGGGAGGGTTTAGTAAAATGCAGAGCAAATAAGATGTCTTCGAAAAAAATTGCAAATCGAGTCGGACATTCTCAAATACGAATAAAAAGATGATGCATACAGAAGCAAATATTTTCGAATATGAGCTACTTCTATCAACTGATAGCAAGCTCAGTGGTATGAGGCCCGAACGTTGTCACAATTGAGATTCTCTCTCAACAGCTCGCAAGTCAACCTCAACTGCCCTGACATACTCTCAGCCCGCACATGACGTCTCAGAGTTATGTTTCACTGCTTTAAAGAGTTTATTTTGGTTTGGATGAGGGGCACCTGCATCTCGGCATCAGCCAACACTTTGTTTTTTGAGCTCAAGTTCCATCAAAACGGCGGCAGCACGCTTCCTTTCCCGTTCATTCCTCAATGCGTAGGACCTTTCTGTTCTTGTCCTCCTTCTGCCACTCGTTCGCCCCACAGACCACTTGAAGCATCTTCTTGGTCAGTTGCACAGTTCACGTCTGATTTTTCGAACTCCCTGGGGCCGCGAAAACGTCAGAAAAATCGGCCAGTTGGAAAAAATTAATGCATGTCATTTAGTGCCCTTAAGCGCTCAAACCGCCACAGGCACATTCGAAAACGCTCTGAAGGCCTGCCGGTACATGTATTAGGCATATCGGTGCTTGTACTGTGACATGAAATACCGGGTGCACGCGTGTGTAATTAAGGAATACATACTGTGTCCCATGGCAATAGCCCTTTCCCACGCTTGTTATGCTTCACTGCAATACTTTTGTGTATGCTTCACCAAGTAACATTTGTGTACGGAGGCGAAGCTGACTTTCGGAACCAGCACTGTGCAACGCACCGTGCTTTCCAAGCTTCTAAGCCAACAGCGAGGATCACAAAGGCGGAGTCCATGCCATTGCTGACAGCAGCGAATTCTTTCAATAAAAAACAACCAACGCCAAGAAGCTTCATAGAGAACATCGAAGATCCGCTGGTTACGGCTGCCAGTGGATCTGAGTGCGAAAGCACCAGTTCCAGGCAGCAAGGTAATCAAAATGGCAGCGGTGGTGGCTTTGATTAATGCCGTTTCGGACCTGCAGTCACGGCAAACCCTCCAGAAAATCGGATGGCGAAGAGTTCTTACGTTCGAAATTTAAGACGTTCTGATACATGGACTCTATGGGGTACGTGGTGGTGTCGCGAAGCCGTCCAAATTATCGGGAATCCGGAAGTTGGTCGTTGACTGTACACTGGAAACTCCTCCAGCCGACGACAGGGCGTCAAAAACGATTCATTACGATTCCTGCTGTTACTCAAGCCAGCATTACCTCGACTTTCGACCCTTTCAATAAAATTACAGCTAATTTTCCCTGATAGAAGCACGAATTCCCCGAGTTTTCCCTGAGTTTTTCCAGACTACTCAAAATCCCTGAGAATTCCCAGTTGGTAGACACCCTGCTTCCACAAAACATTTTTTTTTTATTGCAACCAGAGTTTCTTTTTTTGAATATGAGGTTTCTCGAAAAAACGTGTTTAACTTGTAAAGGGACGTGCTCGACAGTTGAGCAAGTAGCGCCAAGCGTAACTAAGAAGTCAGGTGACACAGAGCAGAAACAGCCGGATGGCACTCACAGGTGCCAAGCACTGGCGATTCGGCTGGCTTAGTGTCTGCACTGCAGGCATCGAATAAACGATCTGGCTCACCTTGTCCATGCACGTTTCTTCACTACACTTTCTTATCTTGCATTTCTTGTTGGAACCCAACAATTTGCAAGAATGTTGCAAAGACAACATTCTATATTTAACACTTCATTCAAGTTTCTGGGTAACAAAATGCACGAAGGTGCACCAAAGTAACAAAGCCTTTCTCATTTGGGCTGTGCTCGTCATTTTTTAATGTTTTTTTTTTCTTTTGCAGACAGCACAGAAAAGGCTTGGAAGTTATTTACACTTAAGCGTACTAAACAGATCAGAAAAAGGTTGCTGGAACTTCTTCAGTCTGCACTGAATTCGGCTGTGAAGTTGGAAAATATTGCAGTAAGCACGTTACCTGTCGAGCCACCTTTAAATATCTTTTTTTGCGTCCAGAGAATGCTTTTTGGAAATAAAATTTTTGCTTTTGTGCAGTTTGAATATGCTTACATGACGCATAGAAGAAAGACAAAACATAGATACCAACCAGACATGCATGTTTGATCTCTTGTGGAAACACTTTGGTAATTGAAGCCAAAATGATTGACAGGCCGGCAATGATGCATAAGCTCGCCACTTGTAGATTTTAATTGCACTTTTTTATAAAGTGGGAAACTCGAATTCTCTTCCCCCACTGCACTTCATCTTCAGGCTTGGAGTGGCACCTCACACCGGCAAAAATGCCAAGAGCAAGTTGGGCTATATTAATCCAGGTACAACCAAATTAGGAAGACCCCTTAATCTTCAACCAGACACTCCCTCACCAGAAGAGGAATTGGCCTCCCTGGTGCAGTATTCGGCCACTACATCCCACTCATTAAATTACTCAATGGCCCTCAATGCCCAGCAGCTGCAGAGCACCTGACCAAGGAGGTTGAGACCTGTAACACAGCAGAGGGTGCCAAGAATTTCTGGACCCAGACAGGCCACCAATAGAAATTGACCCTTGCAACGTTTTAACACCCGAATCCTCTCGAGTGAAGCTAGCCTAGCAGGACTCTTTGAGGAACTGCCAGGCATTGTTTGGGATATCATTGGCCTTCGTGAGGCAGAGCAGTGGCCTTAGTGAGGTTAGAACTGGTGAGGCTTATACAGTGCTGACAAACGGCCACTTCCTCTGCTATAGAGGAATACCAGATAAGAAGCAGTTCAGAGTAGGATTCCTAATCCATAAGGACACAGCAGGCAACATTGACAAATTCCACCGCACTACTGAGAGAGTATAGTCGTAATCAAACTTAATATTCAAATTCAAATTCTTTATTTCTGCCTTGTACAAATACAGACAGCGGAGGCGCAGAAAAAGCTGCCAGAAACAGCTTGACAAAGCCGCAGCCCCCTTTCTCTTCGCAGTGGCTTCACAGCAAGGCTTTTAAAACAAAGGTAATTGCAGTCTAATAACACTTATACATAATGAGCACATACAAAAGAAAACATAGCAAAATTATACAATATTTAGACAATATTCACCACAAAGAAGAAAAGAACCTACATGGTAACATACATAGTACGCAAAGCACCGTTTGATGCACTGAAAAGATCAAAATTATTATGTACATAAGCATTTAAGAGGGAAGGAAGAGTGAATTGGAGGCGTTCTCTACCGGAATTTATTTGAGGGGTTGGCACTACCCAATTTTCCATATGTCTTGTCTTGTAGGTCGCTTCTCGGGTATGTAAATCAGCAAGGTAACGTATGTGGTTTACGTTTCTCCGTGTTTCCAGTTTAAACCGAACACTTAAGCGGTATTTGTACAAGTTGTGGATCTTCAGCACACTACTTTGCAGAAAGAGATCCGCGCTCGGTGAGCCCCAGGGGACATAGTGAACATGACGAAGGAACTTCTGCAAAATGTAGATGCGCTGAAGACAGCTAATTGTGGCTGTTCCCCATACTAAATGGCAATAATTTAAATAGGAGTAAAAAAGTGAATTGTAGAGAAGTAATTTTACTTGCCTTGGAAGAACGTATCTGAGCCGGCCTACGATCCCAGTTATTTGAGCCAGTTTTGTTGTGATGTGGTCCACGTGATTTTCCCAAGACATACAGGAGGAGAAAACTACTCCGAGACATTTAAATTGCTCAACCACATCTATACGTCGTGAATTCAGCTTAATCTCAAGGGGCGAGGGAACTGGCTTATTTTTAGGGCGGAATATGACAGCTTGTGTCTTCTTTTCATTTATACGCATGCACTTGGATTCAGACCGTTTTTGTAATTCGTTCATAGTGTCATTGCATTCTCGAACAAGAAGATCTAAATCATTTCCAGCAAGAAAGATGCTAGTGTCGTCAGCGTAGATGACAAATTTAGCAGTGGAGTTAATGTTAGAGATATCATTAAGGTACATATTAAATAGTAACGGTCCCAATATACTGCCCTGTGGGACGCCAGAAGTAACAGATTTTAGTTCAGATTTCATATTGTCTATGCAGACAGCCTGTTTTCTATGGGATAAATATGATTTAAGAAGCGTTTGAGCCTGTCCCCGAAAACCGTAACACTCTAAGTTATTTAGCAGTATGGTGTGGTTCACTAAGTCGAATGCCTTCGAGAAGTCCACGAAGACACCAATAACGAAGGCTTTCTTTTCAAACTGTGTTAGTATGTATTCTTTTTGTTCAAGTAGCGCTAATTCGGCAGATTTATTTTTACAAAACCCAAATTGATTCGGTGACAGAAGGTCATGCTTACTTATAAAATTCGACAACCTAGTATACAGAACTTTCTCAAAAGCTATTGAGAAGATTCGGAGTATAGATACTGGTCTATAATTTCCTAAATCATTGCGGTCTCCTTTCTTATACAGAACCGTTACTTTGGCTATTTGCATTTTATCAGGAAATGTGCTGGTAGCTAAGCATAAGTTAAATATATCTGCAATAACAGGTGCAATGACTCCTACAACATGCTTCACAGGCCTTACTTGAATTCCGTCAATGTCATAGCTACGGCTGTTATTAAGGTTTTGTATTACTGGTATAACTTCTTCTGTTGTAACCGGGTTCAGAAATATCGTTTCATTATTGTGAGAATTAATGTATTTATTGGAATCACGTGGCGGGTTGCTATGAGCTAGGGTTGTAAAAAAGTTGTTAAAGGCATGTGCTAGCTCTTCTCCAGATATATCTTTATTATCTAGTTTTAACGTACTTGGGGCAGCTTGTCGTTGTTCACGTCTCAGTAGAAAATTTAATCTTGACCACAGCAAATCGTGTCGACCATTTGTAACTTCAAGTAATTTAGCGTAGTATTCCGCGCGTGCCTGGCGTAGTTTTTTTGTTAACCTATTCCTGTATTTCTTAAACATCCGTAGGTCATCTGTTGAACGAGAACTTAAAAAGATATTGTAAAGCTTGTTTTTCATTTTAATTTCTTGGCGTAACTCAGAAGTTACCCAAGGTTTGCGAGTTTTACGTTTTGATCCATGATCTTTTAATGGGAAGCAGGAATGATAAGAGCTTTTTGAATACTTCGAGAAACTCATTGTAAGCCTCGTTTGCGTCACTAGCAATGCCAATGTTATCCCAATGAACTTGTGCCAGTGAGTTGCGAAAGGAATTCAGGGCATCATTAGTTATACACTGGTACTTTGCTCTTTCCTGTCGATACTTTACCGCTCCAGTCTTATTTATGCTCATGAATACTGGAAGGTAGTCGGTGATTGCGCATGATATTACACCTGTTTCAGCTATTGGTTGGGAGGAGTTCGTAATCAGCAGATCGAGAAGAGACGCACTTTCTGGTGTGACCCTTGTTGGTACTGTAACAAGGTTAACATAACCGTTCGAAGACAAAACCGTGTTAAAGTCTCTAGTAGTAACACTATCCTTCAACAAGTCAATATTAAAATCCCCTCCAGCTATTAGTGTGTATTTTCCATCTGTTATAAATGAAAGAAAATCATCATAAAATTCCAAAAACCTAACCATATTTCCCTTGGGAGGACGATAGCAAACCGAAAAAACGAATCTGCCAGTACAGACTGATACGATTTCGAAATCATCAGTAATTAGGCAGTACGAGTCCAACTTGTCGCACTCAATGCCATTAGACACCAGTAAAGCAACGCCTCCCGCGCGGTGGCTGGAGCGGTTCAAGTGATAAGTTTTATAGTTAGTCATCGTAAAAATATCTGAATCATTGGTGCTCCATGTTTAACTGAGCATTATCAAAGAAAAAGTAAATGAAAATTCGCCAAAAAAACTCTTCTAAGCACATTGTCTTGTTCTTTACAGAGCGTGCATTTAGGTGAATAGCTTTAAGCAATGTGCAATGTCGGCGCAATACATGAAGTAGTGTGGTTCAGGTCATTCGGCAGATAACACCTCTGCGGCATTTTGATTATTTTTTCAAGAGGAACACAAAAGACAATATCAAACAATGCTACAATCGATTCAAGTCGCTCTTTCCCTTCACATGGATGGCGCTCACACCCTCACTTTTACGAACGAAAACTTTTCCATTGACATACCAAGTAAACTTGTATCCTTTATCTTTGGCGCGTTCTTTCGTTGCCTGGAGCAATTCTCTATTGCGGCGTGTTAGGTTTTCTTGCACGAAAATGGCTGGCTCGCTTTCCTTAAGGTTCTTTCTATTCTTGATCCATTTATCTCTTATTGCTTGCTTCGTAAAACGAACAATGATGCCTGGCACCTTATCACGTTTAGCGGGAATTCGATGAACAGTTGCAATGTCTGATTCCATCAAGTGAGGCACCCGAAGTTTATCAGCCACGTTATTTAATATAACTGTAAGATCCTCGTTGGCTACTTCTTTAATCTCGTGCAGTTCCAAGTTCAGCTGCCTGCTTCTAAATTCAAGGTCATGTATTTCTTTTTCAAGCTGAGCTTGGGTGACCTGATTTAGGTCATCTTTCTTCTCAAGCTCTGATATTTTCTTTTTCATGTCCCTTATATCGGCCTCTTGATGGCAGAACTTTCGCTCAATTTCATCGAACTTCGTTGATATGAAGTTAAGAGACTCTTCCATGCTCTCAATTTTTCCTGTCAGGGGCATCAGCTGTTGTAGTTTTTGGTTAATTGACAGGAGGGCAAGTTTAATATCTGTTTCAGAGCCATTACTCTCCTTACTGCACATGTTGCTACTTCCAGCACTTCTGCATGATGGGCATTGCCACGTTTTCTTTGCAGCCTCGTTCTTTGATTTGAAAGATTTTTCAGTTAAACCAGCACATTTTCCAAAGTGATAGGCGTGCTCGCACTTGGAACATTTGACAAGTGGCTCATCATCGGGGATGAGCAGGCTACATGTTTTACAGGAATCAGACATTGTTCCAAATGTACAAAGGTAATGGCACGATGCAGTTCAACAATACAAATGCAAAACAATGACAAAACAAATGGCAGCAGCAGCAGCAGCAGCGAAAGTACTATTAAAACAAATAGTATGGAAACAAAGTGCCACTAACCTGCAAAAAGAGCAGTTTTTTTAGACGTTGTTCACGGCTTGCTGCCGCTGCATGTGCTCCGCTTTTCTTTGGTCGAGCTGCCTGGTTGCGCATGTGCAGACAAGATTGGCAGGTAATCCCTCGTCGCAAGTCCAGATGAAGGTGAAATTCGCAGCCACGGGCAGGTCCTCGCAAGGGCAGATCCACGTGAAATTTCGCAGCAAGTAGTCGGCGCAACACTTCCTTTGCTCCGTTGGTGGGGCCTCGAACAACCGCACTGCAAAAAGAGCAGTTTTTTTAGACGTTGTTCACGGCTTGCTGCCGCTGCTGCCAAGTGACGGGCCGCTGCATGTGCTCCGCTTTTCTTTGGTCGAGCTGCCTGGTTGCGCATGTGCAGACAAGATTGGCAGGTAATCCCTCGTCGCAAGTCCAGATGAAGGTGAAATTCGCAGCCATGGGCAGGTCCTCGCAAGGGCAGATCCACGTGAAATTTCGCAGCAAGTAGTCGGCGCAACACTTCCTTTGCTCCGTCGGTGGGGCCTCGAAGCGAACGGCACTGCAAAAAGAGCAGTTTTTTTAGACGTTGTTCACGGCTTGCTGCCGCTGCTGCCAAGTACGGCCTGCTGCCAAATAAGAGGTACAGATCAAGGTAGCACAAGCCTGTGCTCCGACATCCAGTCCCTATGATGATGAAGGAGATCAGTTTTATGAAGATGTTGAATTAGCGATGAGAAAAGTGCAAACTCAGTATACTATAGTCATAGGCAACTTCAATGCAAAAATGGGGGAAAATCAGGCTGGTGAACAAGTAATTGGCATATACGGCGTGGATTCTAGGAACACTTCAGGAGAGATGTCGGTATAATTCGCGGAAAGGAATAAGCTGCAAATAATGAACACCTTTTTCAGGACGGATTGGAACAAAAAATGGACCTGGAAAAGCCCCAATGGTGAAACAAGAAATGAAACTGATTTCATTTCATCCCAGCATAGCGCAGGATGTAGAAGTGTTAAGCAAGGTAAAGTGCAGTGATCATAGGCTAGTGAGGGCTAGCAGTGACCTCTATTTGAGGAGAGAAAGAGTAAAATTGGTCAAGAAGAAACAGGCCAACCTAGACGCAGTAAGGGTAAAAACAGACCAATTCAGGTTTGCACTTACAAACAAATATGCAGCCTTAGAACAGAGAGATAAAGATGACATAGAGGCAATGAATGAAACTGTAACTAGGCTAGCTTCAGAGGCAGCAATTGAAGTAGGAGGCAAGGCACCAAGGCAACCAGATGGCAAGCTCTCCTAAGTATAACAAAGGAGATAATAAAGAAACGACAAAGAATGAAAGTGTCCAACACAAGAGACAAGATAGAATTCGTGGAACTCTCAGAACTGATCAACAAGGCGAAAATAAGGAATATTCGAGATTATAATGTGAGAAATGTGCAAAATACGGTTGCAGAAACTTTTTCTATATCTAAAAAAGATGTCAGAAGGGCCTTGCAAGACATGAAAGAGGGATAAGCGGCAGGAGAAGATGGAATAATAGTCAATTTAGTCATAGATGAAGGAGGCCTAATGCTTGAAAAACTGGCGGCTCTTTATACGAAGTGTGCATCTACTGCAAGGGTCCCAGAAAACTGGAAGAATGCGATTATCATCATCATCCGCCTGGCAAACAATATACTAATCTACAAAAAAGGGAGACGTTAAAGAATTGAAAAATTATAGGCACATTAGCTTACTTATATAAAATATTTACCAAAATAATCTCCAATAGAATGACGGCAACACTGGCCTTTAGTCAACCAAGGGAACAAGTTGGCTTCAGAAACAGATACTCTGCAATAGATCACATCCATGTCATTAATCAGGTTATCGAGAAACCTGCAGAGTACAATAAGCCTGTGTATGGCTTTCATAGATTACGAAAAGGCATCTGATTCAGTAGACATACCAGCAGTCATAGAGGCATTACGTAATCGAGGAGTACAGGACGCTTACATAAATATCTTGGAAAGTATCTAGAGAGATTCTACAGATACCTTATTTCTCCACAAGTACGAAGGTACCTATAAAAAAAGGGATCAGACAAAAAGACACAATCTCTTCATCGCTATTCACTGCGTGCTTGGAAGAAGTAGTCAGGCTATTAAACTGGGAAGGCTTAGAAGGATCAACGTCGAATATCTCGGCAACCTTCGATTTGCCGATGGCATTGTCCTGTTCAGCAACACTGCGGACGAGTTACAACAAATGATTGAGGACCTTAAGAGAGAGAGTATTAGAGTGGGGTTGAAGATTAATATGCAGAAGACAAAGATGATGATCAATAGCCGGGAAAGGGAACAAGAGTTCAGCATCGCCAGTCAGCCTCTAGTGTCTGTGAAGGAGTACGTTTAGCTAGGTCAATTACTCACAGGGGACCTTATCATGAAAAGAAAATTTACAGAAGAATAAAAATGGGTTGGAGCGCATTCAACAGGCATTGTCAGATCCTGAATGAAAGCTTACCATTATCGTAAAAAGAAAGGTGTACAACCAATGCATTCTACTAGTGCTGACATAAGGGGCAGAAACTTGGAGACTGACAAAGAAGCTCAAAAACAAGGACTGCACAAAAAGTGATGGAATGAACAATGTTAGACATAACATTAAGAGACAGGAAGAGAGCAGTGTGGATCAGAGAGCAAGCAGGAGCAGCCGATATTCTAATTGACATTAGAGAAAGAAATGGAGCTGGGTAGGTCATGTAATGTGTAGGTTAGATAACCGATGGACCATTACAGTTACAGAATGCGTACCAAGAGAAGGGAAGCAGAGTCAAGGACGGAAGAAGACTAGGTGGGGAGATGAAATTAAGAAATTTGTAGGCGCTAGCTGGAATCGGCTGGCGTAGGACAGGGGTAACTGAAGATCACAGTGAGAAGCCTTCGTCCAGCAGTGGACATAATATGCTGACGATGATGAATAGGAAAAGAACTTGCGCTTTCAGGCGATTTTATATAAATTTTTCGAAGCCATGACTGCGTGATATGTGCAGTCTCTGAATTCGTGTATATACATGTTCTGTCCTGCTTCAGATACACATTCACTGAAAGCTGGCGCTTGCATCTCGCCTCCTTGGTTGTGCTCTACACCCTGTATGCTTTGTACGGATGTTTACAGAGTATCCACGACGGCCGGGCCCTTCATGAACGCCATGCTAAGTCAATTGTGTTACACCTTTTTCTTCATAGCTCAACATGCTACAACATCCAACTAAACACAAAAATGGCCGTCCAAGGATGGTTGAACGGGCAGCAATTCGAAGGACGCATTTAACTTGTTTGCCTGATGATACTGTGTATTACGGGGTGCATTTCATGGCTTCGTGCTTTACCAAGGAAGTTTGGCCCGACATAATTCTAAAAAAAAAAAATTTTACAATGTAGCCCTGGAAACATTGGCCATCGATGCGTTGAAATCTACGCTACTTTCGATTACCATCGACTGCCGGGCGACCGCCCGATGAAGACAGCAGCCGCCCTGTTCACAGCAACTACCTGCCCCTCAGTACGCCGCCGCCGAGGCAGTGCGATTACTACAGCTGTTTCGAAAGAACATTACCTCCTTCTTGGCTCAGCACTTTCCTGACCTCCGAGTCAAAATCCTCCTTGGTGAGCTGCGGCGTAACGGCAAAGCAACGTTACAATATATTTTGCGCTATCGGTAAAAAGCATCTTACCTTCTGGCTGAACCAAAGTTTCAAGCAATTCATGTATCTGCAAGAAAGAGGAACATTGGGCATAGCGGCTTTCTGTCAACTACAATGATACTTTTAAACTGAAGCTGTTACGATCAAGTTACGTACGTTTTGAAACGATCCCCCAAAACATAGCAAAGTTTTTGTTTGGCCGCTACGAGCTGGTTTGTGCACGCCGCCATTGGAGTGTACTAGATTGGGCATAGAATAAAGAACCAATATTAGAGAAGGGAAACTGTGCCTTCGGCAGTGGTACGTACGAACATAAGCAGCGGCAGCGCACGTAGAGTTACTCACTATAACACCTAGAGGGAAATCTGGCGCCACCGTCTATGGGAGTTTCTTAAGGGGGCACAACCATAGCACAACTCTATGGGGGACACATACAGCATTAGAGGAAAGGTAGTGACTACAGACCTGAACATCGCCCCCGAGGGCTCCGCGGTCGCTACGCATGCGTGAGCTGAAAGAAGGTAAGAGAGGAGAACAACTCTTTCTTGTAGGATGTGACGTCACATTGTTGCTTGTTTTTACTTTTTTGAAAAAGCTACTCTCGAACGTAGATTAGCCATTGCCGCCGTGTCGGCTGCAAGACGTTCTGCGCGCGCTTTTGTGCGTGTCGAAAGCGTATAACGTGCGCGATATTCGTGCGAGCGCAGTTTGACTTGAGCAATCGTGGGCTTGGACTCCGTGAGATTTGCTTTCGTCATATGCGAGTTAGGGGCTTGCCGACAGGTAAACCGCCGCTGTACTTAAGTGAATACCTTGTTTTTCGTGGTCCTGAAATAAATGGCGCGTCGCTGCGATGGCGACTTCAATCGAGTGCGGTAATTGCTGCGCATTACGGGCGATTTAATTGCACAATACGTTCTGCATTATCGGTGTAGGCAGAGAAAACTTATCCTGTGAGCCTTACTTCCGTCAGTCAGTCGGTTACATGTTTCGCTCTTTTCCAGTGCACATTCCTTGATATCCACTAACGAGCTGCTTCAAATATCGAAGTGTCTATTCATCGTGCAGATGTTTTTTTATTACTATTATTAACACAACTGGCGACGAGCAGCAGAGTTACAGCCGTGAGTTTTCCTTTCGAGCAAAGCTTTTCAAATTGAAGTTTTCGCTCATGTTCGCAAGATAGCAAATTTAAGTGTTACACCCGCTGCTGTATTTTTTTATTCCATGGGACCTAGATTTAAGCTGCCTCAGGTTGAGGTTGTATTAACGCGCACAGACGCTTTTAGAAAAATAGTAATGCAGTGGGCCAGTTTATTTGAAATGGTGCTATTTGTGAAATTGATATTCCCCCTAGTCATGCTCAACAACTTACTGGTCAGATGCTTGAACTTCTGAAGAAGTATTTGCAATGTTTCCCTTCCAAATCAGCATTGTAACCAACGCTGTTCAGAAGTATGAGTGTGGTATTTGCCCCTGCAGCACTGCCATGAGTTCAAATTGTGCCCACCGGCTGTCTATCCGTGTGCCACTATAGAAAGTACAAAGAATTCATTTCTTAATTGTCGCAACATTTCTTTTTCATTCCATCTTTAAGGAATTTGTTTACTTCTTTTCCTGGTCATTGTGGACTTGGACACATTGAAGGTTGGGAAAGTTTGGCAAAAGCATTGCATAGTGGGCCTGTAGGTTTTTTTTTTTGTATTTAGCGCATTGCCCTTCTGACTGGCCAAATTGTGACCCCTTCTGCCTGTTGGGCTTCAAATCTTGTAGAAAATGGTGTGAGCAGCCTGGAGTGCACCTGAAGAGTAATGCTAGTTTGTGCATGATCATGTTGTTGCTGCTGGGAAGATGACATATCTTAGGCACATATTTTTCATACTATTAACACAAATGTTTCCATCTTAATCCCTTTGTGGCTCAATCGTAGTAGACCTGTTCATTTTTCAGTTACCTTGTTGTTTATTTTTGTTTCATATCAGTATTATGTACTATCAAGTTAGTGGGAATATAAAGCTATTTGATGTTGTATTCATGGGGAATCCTAGCTGATCCCTTGTCATGGGTATGTGCCATATGTCACAGGCAACAGTCATTCTAGTCTCTGCTTGTGGTAAAAGTATCCCAAAGCCTATTTTGCACGCTTGCAGATGAGTTGAGATTTAGACATCAATGCCAGCTCACAAAGCATCTTATACGGCAATCAGCCAGCCACCTCCGCAGATGGAGAATTCTGCATTTTCCAATTGTATTGTTTCTGTTGTCCTTGGCAGAGATGTTGATTGTACACAGAGGGAATATATTGTAGGACAATAAAAACTTGTGATTACAAGGGCCATATATGGTGGAAATTATAGTAGACTATGACCAGCATCAGTGCAAGCCCTGCGGTATCTAAAAAATTAGTAATGTGCTGGTTTTCATATGCTACAGCTGCTATGTGCATTAAGCTCACAACTCCCTTTTTGGCAACATCACCCAGGAATGCCCACTCCTAACACTCTGTCACATGCACTTTGACAGCATCTGCTTTGATCTACTTGATTGCATATCAGTAAAGATGGGTCTAGTTCACTAAAGACTGACAATGCTGCATTCGAATGGAACCAAACCGTTCTCAAAAAGTTCTTGAAACCAGCCAAGCAGCTTTTCGAGAACTTTAATCTGGCAAAATGACAAAAAGAAAGTTATTTGAAATAAGTGATGCAATGCTGATGAAGTTTGGGCAAGCATTTCAAGGTGATTGGCCTTCATTATCTCTAGTAATAGTGAACCTGCCAAATTGGCAAAGATCTTGAATGAATTCTTCACAAGGCCCAACTATTTTGTTGCTGCCCTATATTGTCTCTATAGGAAGAGTGCATACCAAAAATCTTGTGGCTTCCTGTTATAACACCCTATAACTTCCTTAGATGTAGGGCCATTTGATATTCACCAATATATACTTACACAGGATTTAGATGATGCCTTTAAAGATGTGTCCCTCATGCTTACATGTAAAGGAGCACTGACATTAAACTTTTGGACTGGACTTTTTTATATTAATCTGGTTCTACATGGCAACTTTTATGACCATACCATGCCACTGAAAGCTGCGTGTGCTTTGAGGGATTCTTAATGTGTGCTAAGACTTGCTTCACTAAATAAATTTTCTTATGACTCTTCTCAAACATCTAAATTAAAATTAATTTAATTCTAGTGTTCTATAAGTCACAACCACGATACGATTACGAGGCATGCCATAGTTGCGGACTCCGGCTTAACTTTAATCGCCTGAGGTTTTTAACATGCACCCACTCCACAGTGTGCACCAAGACAGAAAGGAAAGACCAATGTTGTGCTGCATAGTGGTCCTAACATGCTCAGTTTTCAATGACCTAATAATGGCATAGCTTACTTATGAACTGCAGCATGCATCATTTGTTTGTGACCTACCATGCAATGTTGTCACCAGGTTATGGGGCCACACTGCCTTTGGCACATGTTTAAATGTTTGCATTAAGGATATATTTGTTGCACATAGAAGGAATTTGAAGTTTCGTAGTGTAATTGACTGAATGACAGCTACACATGCATAAGAAAAAAAATTATGCCAGGACTAGTTAAACTCTGCAGTGTTTGAGCTTGACCAATTCTTGCGATTTTATACATTTTGGATGACTGCAGGTCATTCATTACAGTTATACCAGCTTTTGTACTTTCTAGACATGCTTTTTGCCCTGGTTTTATACAGTGATCATAGATAGCCACACCACACCATGTTGGTAGAAGAATGCAGAATTTTAGTAAAATGGGGTTGCTCCATGTTGAGGTGCACCAGCATGTCATAGTAAATGGAAGCCAGAAGCAGCAGCATTTTAAGGTATTGTGCCGCACCATGTAAAGTCAGATTATTGTGCCCCACTTCACTCGCTGGCAGAACCTGCTGGTGAAGCATTCTGAGGAAGCTTTCGAGGTATGCTGCACTTTTTCCAAAACAGCGTCCAAGGCGGCCATCTATTTTGCCTACAGGACGAAAAGTCCCTGGCCAGGAGTGCATCAAACATACGGAAATAGCTGTCAATTGCGCTGCTGAACTTCTAGATATTTATAGTTTTGCCCTCAGTTTGCAGAACACAGCAATGCTATAGCAAGCAGCATGGAGAAAGCTGTTTCGGGGCTCAACCACGGCATAGCCAGCACTGCATGTGCATACTATACACAAACATGAGGTTTTAGCAGCAATACTTAAGAGGAAGCTTTAGCTCAGGTGCTCCTATCTAAATACATGTAAAAGGAGAATTGATTTTTCTCGACAACCACTGCAACGAATTTAATGAGGTTTGTTGCATTTAAAAGAAAAGCTTGAAATCTAGTGAATGTTGGTTCCGAATTTTCGATATAGGTCATTAATTTTTTATTAAATATTGGCAGAAATTGAAAATTTCCAAGATACGAAGCTATCAAGTTTACAACTCTAACTGACAATGATGAAGGATAATACAATTCTGTGAATTGCATCTAATAGTACATCTAAAGCGGACAAAATTGATGTACACATGAATATAAAAATTTTAGTAATATGGAAATACAACTTTTGCAGAACCCTTGTAACCAACGTAACAAGTTCACGTAAGATGTAAAATGACCTATCGAATTTGTCCGCTTTGAATGATCTAATGTATGCTGTTTACCGAACCGCGATGTCTGTTCTTGATGCAGACCTATGAATTTGTAAACGTGCTTCTATTTTTTTTCAAACGGTCGAATAGTTGAAAATCTTTTTAACAAAATTCAGGCCCTAAATCGAAATTCCACTTCCAACAGTCACTAGAATTTAACTTTCTTTCTCAAATGCAACAAATTTCATTAAAATCAGTCCAGGTGTAGTCTCAGAAAAACATTTTTGCGTTTTACATGTATTTGAATAGGCCGCGTCGGAGCTAAAGCTTCCTCTTAAAAGCAAATGGTATTTGTACTTCACTCTGTCTAACATTGCCAGGCTTTAAAATAGATGAGGTCACTCTCTTTCATTTGATGTGTTTATACAAAAAAGTGTGTATGCATGGTAGGGGTTAAGGCTCCTTGGTCAAGCCAAAAAATCCTTCCTGACATGATGAAGTGAACCCTTGTGCATTTCAGTCTGCAGTCGCTCACTGCACTTTCAAAAGCGCAATCAGCACAGAGAGCACAGGAAAACACACAAGCAATAGTTCAGCAATTTATTTGAAACAAATAAAACTTTCTTTTACAGAATGACCACATTCCAAAAAAGCAACCACATACTATGCAGATAATACAGCCAACTTATGTTAAGTTGACAGCTGTTAATGTGTCCTGCCTTTATATGTGCGAATGTTTCAAGTCTCAAAATGTGCCCCTACTTTGCAACTTGTCCTTGGAACGATGGATGATTTCAAATGCTAAATTTAGCACCATTGCCACACTGATAGAAGAAAACTACATATTAAAATGACAAGTCCTTGTAGAACAGAAAAGGGTGTACAGTAAACTTCGAATAATCCGACTCAATAATTTCATTTTTCAGTTAATTCGGTCCTGGCCGGTGCCCATGCATTTCTATGGGTCTAAACATTCAGTATTTTGATCCTAAAACTGGCATTCGCCATATAATGCGAACTTGACCAGACCCCAATAACGACCCCTTTTAGTGGCAACGTCTGCCTGAGCAGAGCTTAGGGGACAGTGAATGTGTTATACAAACGCTATCTCCTGCCTGAAATGCTTATTTTTGACCCAGCTGAGAAAGATTTTTAAGCTGTAACGGTAGCTGACAATGTTTGATTGTAGTACGTATCTGATTCTAACGAACAGTTTTTGTTTTCCAAGGACATTGAGCCGAAAATTGCCTAGCTGTACAATCAAGTGCGAAACTAAAACCATGTTTGTAGCATTCATATGCTTCACGTTAGAAGAGTTAACTGCTGGGCTAGTTGGTGATCTTGCATACTGAAATGATTTTGTGCCGAAAATCAACACACACATGAAAGACGACACCACAGGCGCCCATGGTGTCGTCGTCTTTCTTGTGTGTGTTGTTCTTTGGCGCGAAATCTTTTCAGTATATGCTTTACCGCTTATCATGGCTGTAATACAGCGAAGCTGACTTTAGAAAGTTGGCTGGCATACTAAAAAATCAGGTATGCGTAGGTTTCCACTTTGGTTTGGAGTTGTCATTTCTACTTTAGTTTTATACTTTGGACAAATAGAAAGTTGATGCATGTTCGTTTCAGAGGCAAATTGCGCAAGCACATACTGCCAAATGAATCAACGGTGTTTCAGCAGGTTTTTGCATCTTAATTCGACCCGTCAGTCTCGTCAGGGTAGAATTAATGGAAGTTGACTGTAGAAATCGCGCGATGAAGCACAAAGAAAGTTACCTTACTCAGGTAGTGAAAAAGCAAAGAAAAAGTGCTTCACACAACATCCACCGATGTTCTGTTGCAGATGCAAAAGCTGCCTCCCTTATCTTGAACAGAATAAATTCCTTTCGAAGACAAAATAAAGAAAACAAAGAGAAGTCATCAAGGCATTCCACATCTATCTTATTCAGTCTTTACAGTGTTGCTACATCACCATTTCCTGAGCCTCCTATGCCAAAAAAGGTTGTTGTCAAAAATAAAATGACCTGATTCCCATGTTTTTCACCATCCAAGCAGTGTTTACTGTCAATTATTACTGCTTTTTGTAACCTCACTTGTGATTACTGTATGTTAACACTGAGCTATATGATAAGCTTAGTAAAAGTTGAAAAAGTATACTGAATGTTTATTTCTGTTTTTTTAGACATAAGGAGGGGTGCTTAAAAGTGAGCCGCATTTGCAAAATGCTTGCGTAAACAGCAACTACCCCGGTCATGTCCTAATTGTGGCCATGTTGTCCCTGCAAACTTATTAATCTCATCCGCCCACCTAACTTGCTGCCGCCCCCTGCTACGCTTCCCTTCTCTTGGAATCCAGTCCATAAACCTTAGTGACCATCGATTATCTTCCCTCCTCATTACGTGCCCTGCCCATTTTTCTTGATTTCAACTAAGATATCATTAACTCGCGTTTGTTCCCTCACCCAATCTGTTCTCATCTTATCCCCTTAATATTACACCCATCATTCTTCTTCTTTCCATAGCTCGTTGCGCTGTCTTCAATTTAAGTAGAACCCGTTTCGTAAGCCTCCAGGTTTCTGCCCTGTACGTGAGTACTAGTAAGACACAGCTGTTTCACACTTTCCTCTTGAGGGATAATGGCAACCTGCTGTTCATGATCCGAGAATGCCTGCCAAACGCACCCCAGCCCATTCTTATTCTTCAAATTATTTCAGTCTCATGATCCGGATCCGCAGTCACTACCTGCCCTAAGTAGATGTATTCCCCTTACCACTTCCAGTGCCTCACTACCTATCGTAAACTGCTGTTCTCTTCCGAGACTGTTAAACATTATTTTAGTTTTCTGCAGACTAATTTTTAGACCCAACATTCTGCTTTGCCTCTCCAGGTCAGTGAGCATGCATTGCAATTGGTCCTCTGAGTTACTAAGCAAGGCAATATCATCAGCGAATCGCAAGTTACTAAGGTATTCTCCATTAACTCTTATCCCCAATTCTTCCCAATCCAGGTCTCTGAATACCTCCTGTAGACACGCCGTCAATAGCATAGGAGAGTTCGTATCTCCCTGCCTGACGCCCTTCTTTATTGGGATTTTGTTGCTTTCTTTATGGAGGACTACGGTGGCTGTGGAGCCGCTGTAGATATCTTGCAGTATTTTCACATAAGGCTCGTCTACACCCCGATTCCATAATGACTGCTGAGGTTTTTACTCAATCAAACGCTTTCTCGTAATCAATGAAAGCTATGTATAAGGGTTGGTTTCTTAATTAGGTCTTTCATCTCCTGCGATAACTTACCGGTATCCTGTCTAACGAAGTTACAACCGACTTCTATTGCACACTCCTCAATGATGCCCATAAGATTTTCGTTCATTGCTTCAACACTGAGGGTCTCTTCCTGAGTTAAAGCCCAATACCTCTTCCGCAGCCTGATCCGAAATTCCTCTACTTTCCCTCTTACCGCTAACTCATTGATCGGCTTCTTATGTACCAGTTTTTTCCATTCCCTCCTTTAGTCTAGGCTAATTCGAGATATTACCATCCTATGGTCACTGTAGCGCACCTTGCCGAGCACGTCCACATCTTGTATGATGCCAGGGTTAGCGCACGGTATGAGGTCTACTTCATTTCTAGTCTCGCCATTCGGGCTCCTCCAAGTCCACTTTCGGTTATCCCACTTGCGGAAGAAGGTATTCATTGTCCGCAAATTATTCCATTCTGCAAACTCTACTATACTGATGGGCGACTTCAATGCCAGGGTAGGCAAGAAGCAGGCTGGAGAAAGGTATCTTGTTTTGACTTTATCCATCGCCGATTCCACGTCTTCATAGAAGCTTTCAACTTGCTGGTCACTGGATGTAGGCGGCTAGACATGTACGGCCTTCAATTTGTACCTCTTCTTAAGTTTTACAACAAGACCTGCTACCCTCTCGTTAATGCTATACAATTCCTTTATGTTACCAGCTATATCCTTATTAATCAGGAATCCAACTCCCGGTTCTCGTCTCTCCGCTAAGCCCCGGTGGCACAGGATGTGCCTGCTTTTTAGCGCTGTATATGCTTCATTTGTCCTCCCAACCTCACTGAGCTCTATTATATCCCGTTTAATGCCCGCTAATTCGTCCAATAGCACTGCTAGACTCGCCTCACTAGAGAACGTTTTAGCGTTAAACGTTGCCAGGTTCAGATTCCAATGGTGGCCTGTCCGGATCCAGAGATTATTAGCACCCTCTGCGGCGTCACAGGTCTGACCGCCGCTGTGGTCAGTTGCTTCGCAGCTGCTGGGGACCGAGGGCCGGGGTTTGATTGTTCTATTCATATAGGAGGTTGTGGCCAATCCTGCTCTGGTAAGGGAGTGCATTACCAGTTCTGGTCACTGGGGTAAGGCCACCAGGCCTGTTTATACAACTGTATCAACGTGGATTTTTTTTATCCGGTGGAAAATTGTGTGGCACCTGCAGAGAGAGAGAAAGAAGTTTAATGACACGAACTGCCGAGAGGTCGGCCTGAGGTATATTCCTCTAGCCAGTTACTCGGCATTGGGGGAAGGGGAAGAGGGAAAGAAAGAGGGAAGAAAGAGGTGCATGATGGGTGACGATGACGATAGAAGGAAGATGTAGAACATATGGCAAGCAATTTGGCATGCTCAAAGTCTGCAATCCAGGCCCGTAATTTTTAAAAAGTTCAGTAATGCCTTGATCGCCTTGAAACTCGACTGAGCGTCTGGTCAAGGGCCTAAAATAACGTCCTCCGACAACGGTGCGCTGTCGAGACGCGTAAGGTCCTTGACCAACCTATCACGCTCTTCCACAAACTTAGGGCAGTCACAAAGCACATGACCTATAGTCTCAGTCACATTGCACACCTCACAGTGTGGAGACTCGGTGCGTCGCATGAGGTGCACGTATCCGCGCGTAAACGCTACCCCCAGCCTTAGTCTGTGCAGAAGACTGGCACAGCTTCGTTGAATTTTCGGTGGTAGCCTAAAATTCATGGTGGGGTCCAATCTCTGAAGTCGTCTGTGGCGATTATCCGGATTGTCCCAGTGCTTTGCTGTAAATTTTCGGATGACACTGGAGAGAAGACAGTTGGCGTCCGCTCTTCAAAAAGGAATTGAAAGCAGTGACTCTCGTTCTTCGAGTGCTTTCTTCGCTTCGGCGTCGGCCAGTTCGTTGCCCTGTATACCGCAGCGACTAGGAATCCACTGAAATGTGATCTGGTGGCCGTTTTCTTGCGGTAAAGTGTAGAGCTCGGCAGTTTGAAGAGCCAACACTCTGTAAGCGCTTTCTTTCAACACCACTCTAAGTAGTTGAAGAGCCGATTTTGCGTCACTGAAAACTGTCCATATTTGAGGAGGCTGTCGTGCAATATATTGAACGGCCTCTCTTATTGCCACTAATTCCGTAGATGTTGTAGTTGTCTTGTTATGCAGACGAAACCGTCGAATGACTTGATGCGCAGGCACGACAAAAGCCGCACCAGACGCATACGACGAGACCGAGCCGTCTGTATACACGCTCACCGAGGAGTCATATTCTTTCGACATATATTCAAGTGTTAAATGTCTGAGGCCGACGGTAGGTATTCGCGATTTTTTAGAAATTCCGGGAATAGATAGACGTACCGGTATTTTGGACATTACCCATGGGGGCATATGTGGAAGGTCAGCCGGGGCAAAGTATGCTGGCACCTGGATTTGAACCACAGTCCTTCTGCACGTGAGGCGGATGCTCTACCTCTACGCTATCGCTGTATCGGGGCGCAAGTAGTAAGTAATTATACGGGAAGCGTTTTATTTACTGTAATTGGAGGATTGGAGTAGATTAGTTTGACCACTCAAACAGTGGGACTGGTCCCACTGTCAGAATTCTGACAAGTTATAAGGACTGGAATCGCATAACAACTCTGAAGGAATGGAGTGGGAATAGAATGGAGCACCCCCACTCTGCAATTCTGCACCATGCCGTTAGATCCTGTTCTTGCGCAATGCCAGCACAGCTCTAGAATCACAAAGACGACCGCACCACCAGGGCGAAACACATAGAAGGCCCGTCAGCTGCCGCATGATCACGTGCTGCCAACGAGCAATCCTGCACATCCTATATATATATATATATATACACAGTGCACAGACTGGTACCCTAGGTAGGGGCTAGGACTCGCAAAAACTATAGTGTTCTCCACAACTGTGACGAGTACCAGGCCACCAAACTCCTTGCCCTGTGCACGTTGCTGTCTATCTTCATGAGCCTAGATCCTGATGCAACCACTGGTGCCACACTGCTATTTTCAAAGGCCACCACTAGGTAAAGTGCCAGGGCCCGCTCAGGCCAGGGGTCATCAGCTTGGCCCAATACACAAAAGACAGTAAACTTCGAATTGACAGGACTACGAATTGGATTAGTAAATTTTTAACTAACGCGAACCAATTTGTAATTACTAATGAATTTTCTTCTCCGTGATTGCTAGTAAGATCTGGTGTGCCACGAAGCTCTGTATTGGGACCAATTTTATTCCACCAAAAACATGGCTCCACACATTGTTTGAAAACATGTGAAGGCATATGCTTGTATCGGACAGCGAGAATAAGTAAGAGTCAGTAAGCAATGTCAAATACATGCAATTTGGCTTACAAAACAAAAGAAACTGGTCACTATTTAGTAATAGTTTTCTTTTGTGTGAAACAACTGCACCCTTGAAAAGTTCCTCATTCTACAAAAGTTTATATAGTGAAATATAGAAATATTTGGATGCATTTGAGTTGTCACCTGGCCCAGGGAACTTCTAGTGGCGGTCTGTCTCGATCTCTCAATTCCTGGCACTCCCCAATATTGTCACGTGGGCAGCAAAACTGTGATTAATGAAACGAGCGTTTTATTGGGCGAACTTGTGCCCTCAAAAACAGGCTACACTCAAAGAAGGATGGTAGCGGCGAACACGATCGGCGGTCGTCGAAAATCTGATGAGCGGGTCAAGCGCGTCGGCTTTTATACATCTGTCGTCGAATGTTCCAGAGCAATCGCTGGGACCCGCGTGCCTTTCACAAAGTTTCACATTATTCACGTCACGCACACATGCATTTAGATAACACAAGTTGCAGTGAAAGACAGTGGATGGAACCCATCGATAACTTCCAGAAACTTCTTTTACATGCAGGCACGTCCTGCGCAGCGCGATTACATTTGTTAGGTGGCGAGAAGTGGTCGCCCGATAAAGAAGTACACGTGTCAATATACAGCATGCCTGACTGCTGCAGTGGTCAAGTGCTCTGCAGCTGTAGGAAACCAAGGGATAAGGGTTGATTTCACAATTTATGGCATTTCCAGATTTTTTACTTAGTACGATCTCTACACTATGTCGACACTATGCCACTAGACCATTGCTGTGCTGCAGTCATCATAATATTAATTACTCATTGTATACACAAGTTATACAGCTGGTTAGGCAAAATTTTAAACTCCGCAAGGAAGACAGGACATGAAGTGAAACATAGGCGCACACAAAGCACAGGCTTCCAACTGGTTTTATTTCGTGAAAGCAGAGAATATATAAGGTACTTCAAATTAGCAAAACAAGGAGCAATTGCGAATAATTTGTGCATGAGGCAGTGATGAAAAATATCATGGCCATGTATGCATTAAGAGTGCAGGAGAGTCTTAATTGGCCGTGCCACCCAATGTACGGGTGGCACGGCCTAGTCAGGCATATGTATTGCCTTTAGCCGTGTCCCCTAAGACAATCTGTTCATTGTCTTGAATAAACCAATAAAGAAAGAAAGAAAGAAAGAAGTCCAGCTACAAAGGAAGAATGGGAGAGACTGACATGCTCACAGTTTGATAAGCAACTTGTATATGCACACATGCTCTGACATGTATTATGCACTGTAATACACGTGCCACTATCCCATACACACAGCAATGCATTGGGGAGCAAGAAGTATGTGCGCGACAGTGGTCAAATGGCTAGAGTGTCAGGTTGTTATGCTGGGAAACAGGTTCGGGGTCACTGTAACATATTTTTGTTTTCAATGCAGAAGACCGAAACGAGTCGGGACGTAAAATTGCCTACTGCAAAGTGCTTGGTATGAAAAAATAATTATTTGCATAAAAATGCCCAAATCTAGCGCATGCAAGTGTGCATTCCCACATACCTGAAACGTTTTGAGGTGCAGCACATTGCAAGTGCAGTGGCTTTGCCACAAGGTTGACGTGTATAACAGTAAAGAGCATAGCAACAATGGTAGCTTTTCCACATAACCAAGGTGCATTGCGGTGCAGCACATTGCAACAGCTGTGGCTTCTACACAAAGCTAATGATCATAATGCTGCAGCATGACGGAGCATGTTTTTAACAGAGACAACATAGAGGCTCTTTACATGTACATCAATGATTTTATGAGCAGCTAAAGTGGCTGTGAATGTTGCAACGATAATGTTTTTGTTTTCACTTTTCAGACTGCAGAATGCCGATTTCTACATTATACTAGGGCAAATAAGTAGCTTTTTTATTCTCAATGCCTTTTAAGCAGTGTGGTGTTATCGCGACCACAGTATATTAGAGAAAATATGAAAATTTAGTATAATACAACTAATAAGCTTTGCTTCTAGTATCACCCGCCGTGGTTGCTCAGTGGCTATGGTGTTGGGCTGCTGAGCACGAGGTCGCGGGATCGAATCCCGGCCACGGCGGCCGCATTTCGATGGGGGCGAAATGCGAAAACACCCGTGTGCTTAGATTTAGGTGCACGTTAAAGAACCCCTGGTGGTCAAAATTTCCGGAGTCCTCCACTACGGCGTGCCTCATAATCAGGAAGTGGTTTTGGCACGTAAAACCCCAAATATTATTATTATTATTGCTTCTAGTATCACTGAAAATCATATCAAGAAGCTTGGAGAACTGTCTCCTACTGAGTGCACATAAAAAGCATTTCGAAATGGTGGGCTCAAAACACTGAAACTTCAGTCACAGGCTGCATTCTTAGTCTTCCCCCAAATATAGGTCATGACCCTGAGACAGCATACATCAGATTCAGCTTGCAGTTGTGAAGTGGCTTGGGAAGTTCACAAATAGATCTGAAATTATTTTAAAGTTCAGGCTATAGCTTGTATGTGCAGTTGTGCCTGCTCATAGCACAACTGGTGCTGTATAGTATACTCGTGATAAAAACAGTTCCCCAACAGAAAGGCACTCCTTTTTGTGCAACTTCCGTGACTGTCTATTAGACAGTCACGAGAGCACGAAAAGGGTTTGAGACTTTTAAGACCAATTTCCTTGAGGCAAAGTTTAGCATGGAGCCAGTTTGGTCACAAGTTATTCCTACTCACACGTCTGTTTTCTTTTTTTTTTTCATTTAGTTTCAGGTCCACCTAAATTATTGCCGTCATGACAGTCTTCACATAATATGGTAGCATCAATTGTTGCATTAATCATTCAAGCATTGAAATCTAAAAGTTTGCAGCAGTGTAAAAGGACAGGAGGACAACGGAAAAGAGGAGAAGTATCACATTTTAACATTAGTGGGTTGCAGCGCAACAGAAATAGGCAAGCACTAATTGAGCAACGAGACCACTGGACACAGGAAATGCAGATTTAGTTGAAACACAGCAGCCTGTAAGGAAGAGATGGAACATTAATTCTTTGTGAAGCTTAGTCTGCATCACTATTTTGTATGCCATCGGTGATCATGAACATGCCAGAGGCAAAGCATACTGTTATGGGGATGTTGGAAGTATAGAAAGACTGTATTTACAATATAATGCCGCGAGAACTTGGTCACATTCACAACAGTGATGGAGAAAATCAACGACGTCTGTTGCACAACTATAGTCGGCAACACCTTTGTTATCGCATAGCGTGTCGTGTAATCAGTAGCGACGGCAATCGACTTGTTAACTCTAGTCGTCGGAAAAGTGCCAGGCAAGTCAAGGCCTAAGCGAGAGAACGGTTCGGAAGGAACTTCACCTGGATGGAGTCATCCGACAGGTGGTCGGGGAGGTTTCTCTCAGTGCTTACACAATTCACAAGTTGCGACATAAGAGTGCAGTAAGCAGTAGAGACCCAGCCAGAAGAACCGGTGTCGTACGTGATCGTATGTACGCAAAACTCCAAGGTGTCCCGCCGTCGGTGCATCGTGACGTTCAAGAACAGATTGCAGATGACAAGGAGGGGCAAGGAGCAACTCAGGGCCATCAGCGTTGATAGTGCTGTGGTAGAGGATGCCGTTGTGCGGCACGAACATGCGGCATGTGCCGTTAGTGCTGCTGGAGTGATTGTATTCCGGCGATGATGGGCTGTAAGGACTCGTCGCGTTGTTGTTCGCCGTGCATGTCAGTCATGTCAGTGAATGCCATCACGCAGGTCATCGGATCATGCGTAGAAGGATTAAGTGGATCCACGGGGTGACGAGAGGCAGGCAGTGCCCTTTTGGAGGCATCCAGTCTTGTAAGTGACAATAAATGAAAATTCCTGGAGCCACAAAGCCCAGCGACCAAGCCGCCCTTTCGGGTCCCGGAGGGAAGACAGCTGGCAGAGTGCATGGTGGTCTGTAACAATCGAAAATGTGCAGCCGTACAAATATGGCCGGAACGTGACGATAGCCCAAACTAAAGCGAAGCACTCCCACTTGGTGATGGGGTAATTTCTCTCGGCAGGTGACAGCAGGCATAAGCTATCACGCACTCGGTACCCTTGTGTTGTTGATCGAGAACAGCGCTGATGCCATGACCGCTTGCACCAGTGTGGACTTCGGTCAGTGCAGATGGATCAAAGTGGGCAAGTATGGGAGGGGTGGTCAGAAACCCGATGAGAGCGGCAAAAGCGTGAGCCTGCTCCGGGCCCCGTGAGAATGGCGTGTTCTCCTTTAGAAGATCTGTTAAAGGCTGAGCAATGTTGGCAAAGTTTTTGACGAAACGGCGAAAGTAAGAACACAGGCCGATGAAGCAGCGCACGTCAGAAGCAGAATGTGGCACAGGGAAACTGCGTATGGCACGAACTTTTTCCGAATCTGGTTGAACACCGGATGCATCAATGAGGTGTGCCAACACTGTAATCTGACGACGCCCAGATTGACACTTTGTGGAATTCAGTTGGAAGTCTGCTTTTAAGAAGACCGCAATAATGGCAGCGAGTCGGGTAAGTCGGCTGCTGAACATGGGAGAAAAAACAACAGCTTCGTCAAGGTAACAAAGACAGGTGGTCCATATGTAGCCTCGCAGAAGAGAGTCCATCAGACGTTCAAATGTCGCTGGAGCATTGCATAGGCCAAAGGGCATGACTTTGAACTGATATAAGCCATCCGGCATGATGACGGCTGTCTTCTCCAACCATTTCATCAACTGAAATCTGCCAGTAGCTGGATCGAAGATCGATGGACGATAAGTATTTAGCACTGTGCAAGCAGTCCAAGGCGTCATCGATGCATGGTAGTGAGTAGACATCTTTTCGTGTGATCCCATTTAAGTGGCAATAATTGACGCAAAAATGCCAGGCACCATCTTTCTTTTTTCACACGGATGACAGGCGAAGCCCAAGGGCTGGCTGATGGCTCGATGACCCCCTTGCGGAGCGTTTTGCCCACCTCTGGTTGGATGACTCGATGTTCATGCGATGCACGATAGGGACGCCGACAAATAGGATTTGTGTCTCCAGTGTTTATCCGGTAGTGAACAACAGATGTTCGGCCTAAAGGCCTGTAGCCGAAATCAAAGATGCCATTGTACGATTCAAACAGGAGACGTATGTCCCTGGCCTGTGTAGAGGTGAGGTTAAGTGCAGTCATTTTTGCAAAGTCATCCGTTAATGAACCAGAGCTGGGAGCTGCAATTGGCACTAATAAACCCTTCTCAGAATGCAGACTCTCAACATCAAATTCAGAACCACTAGAAACGCTGTCCAAGAAAATGCTGGCTGGAATCACTTCAGGGCACAGGCTGAAATTCAGAAGCAGTAAAACGATGTCATTATTAGTAACCGTGACTGGTTCAAAGCACATCGATGATGGGGCAAAGAACATATTCACCATCAGGAACCTGTGGCTGGGCGGTCAAAGTGACGTAAGTAACTGCATCGGGTGACAAACGCACATCGTGAAGTGAGCACAAGTGCGGGGAGGCGGTGCTTGGAGCATCGGCTAGTTGAGGCAGTTCTAACTGAAGAACGCCGGTCATTAAGTCGATGAGAGCAGAATGAGTGGATAAAAAGTCAAATCCAAGGATAACGTTATGAGGGAAGACGATCACAGCAAAGAGAACAGAACTAGGACGGCCAGCTATACTTGCAGTACACATTCCAAGAACAACCAGCATGCCACCGTCAGTCATATGAAGCACTCGGGCAGCTGCTGGGGTGAGGAACTTCTTTAAACGTCTACACGGGCTAGCACTCATCACAGATATGTGGGCTCCACTGTTGATGAGTGCTTGGACAGCTATGCTGTCTATTTTAACGCCAATTACACTTATTCTTGTGGGCATAGACAGAGGATTTGCTGCAGCATTAGGCAATGCAGCACCACGTCCGAGGGCTGCATTTCTTAGTTTTACGAACGGGTGTGGCCAAATGCCACAGGGGACCAAAGGCGACATGGCTGCAGCGAACAGGAAGATGGGCAACATGTTTGCGGTGAACGAGACTGGTGTACGTGCGACGATGGTGAGCAACTGTACCACATGTTCCTAGCAGAGTTGGCGCTGTTAGATTCAGCGGTGGGCGAAACATTTTCATCAAAACGGCTCAGGTTGGTCGGCGTGCGAAGTGTTAAGGGCGACGAGCTGCGACAGTATCAGGCGACATGACCAATGCGGCGGCAGATGAAACATATTGGCTGGTCGTCTGCAGTTGTCCACTCAGTCGGGTTGCGATAACACGGAGAGAAGCGTCGGGATGGAGCAAAAATAGTAGAAGGGTATTTGTTAGCTCTGGTGTTGGCAAGAGCACAGACAGAACATAAACCAATGTTTTCAAGTTCCTGGTGAATGATGGCTTGTGAGAAGGGGACTGAAAATGTAGCATCAGGGATACGCGAACAGAAATGCAGGCGCCATCACATCCAGTTCATGTCAACGATTCACACCACGTCCTCCGATGGCGGTGCATGCTGCTGTGTGGGTTGATCTTCACACGTCTGCATTGCAGCAGTATTAGGAAGTCTGGCGAATGGTTGCAAGACGCATCGGCTTTTGGCCTGCTGGAATTCTCAGCACTCTTTAAAGATAACATCAACTGTAGGGCAGCTTTTGCACATGAGCAGATTAAAGGCGTCGTCAGCAATGCCCTTAAGCACATGCCCGACCTTCTCAGCTTCTGTTATGTTGTGATCGGGTTTGCTTTACGACAAAGTGCCAGTATGTCCTGGATGTACAAGAGACAGGACTCCATGGGGGATTGGGCACAGGAGGCCAGTTCCTGTTTTGCATCAATTTTACGGCCAGCTGGTTTGCCAAACAACTCTGTCAACTTCTCTTTGCGTTGGTCCCAGCTTGTTAGCTCATCTTCGTGGTTTTCGTACCACACTTTTGCCATGCCTCTTAGGTAGAACGACAGGTTAACTAGCATATGCGTAGGGTCCCATCTGTTGATTCCACTCATGCGTTCGTACATAGCCACCGCCTCTTCAACATCGGCGCCATCGGTACCGCAGAAAGTTCCAGGATCCTTATTTATCACCGCCGCTACTGCGTTGGGGTTATAAATAAGGATCCTGGAAGTTTCTGCGGTACCGATGGCGCCGATGTTGAAAAGTGGGTGGCTATGTACAAATGCATAAACTCGGACATGCGAGAAATCGTCAGCGCGTCTCTACGGGACTGCACGGTAGTCGAGGCTGAAGAAGCGGCCGTCGCTCTAGCGGCAGCGGAGGGCTATCGGACTAGGTGGTTTTTAACAATACTAACCAACTCCCAAACAGCATGCCGAAACTACATGTTAGGCAGAATAGGTCACAGAGCGCTCCACATACTTCGCTCTGAAGATCACCACACACAAAACCCAGAAAAAGAACAACCAATTAGACACACGATAGTGTGGACGCCGGGTCACACGGACGTGGAAGGCAACCATGAGGTTGACAGGGTAGCTCGAGAATACACAGCATACCGAGCACCCTCCACCAATGACCTCGAGGAAACTGAGCCAGTCCCCAGAGAATACTCGGCTATCCTAAACCACTATAAGGGCAGCAGGAAGCGGTACCCCCCACTGCATAGCTCTCTCACTAGAGAGGACTCCATAGCTTGGAGGCTGCTACAGACGGGTGCATATACGAACTTAAACACACTCAGTAAAATACAACCCACACAGTACACTGACAAATGCCCATGGTGCCAGGAAACACCCACGCTCTACCGTATAACGTGGGCCTGCCAGAAAACAAACGCGGCACCAAACCTGAGTGCGGAGCAATGGAAAGGAATGCTCTCTAGCGACTGTCAGGACATCCAACTAGGGCTGATCCGACGGGCCCAGCTGGCAGCGGCATCCAGCGGAGCCCTGGACTAGAGGCAGAGGGTTATTGCTAAAAAGATGGAAGACACCATCTGACTCCGCGAAATTCATTAAATTTTTCTAGAGCTCAATAAATGTTTTTGCTCCTTTTCCAGGATCCTTGGGTTGCACAACCACAACCTTGGCTATGCCCAATGACAGGGGACAGCAAGATGCTACTTTATGCCCAGATGTCACCTCTTATGACATTTCAAGGCAGCGACGCTGAGACTGCACTGTATTCAGCGGCACTGACAACCATGATGTAGAGGGCTGACTTTGCCCCTATGTAAAACACATCAGCAGAATAAGAACAAGGAAATGCCCCACACAGGTGCGTGGCACTAAACTGGACGCACTACCTGCCGTATGCAAGAGAGAATTAGGAAGAATGAGCTTCCCATTACTCCTGAGCACCTACCTACAACTGTTTTTATGAGCACAGCATTGAAGCTGCAATTGAGGTAATGCCTAACACCACATGAAATACAAAGCACAATACGTCAACACAGAGAAACCAAAACAACTGCACACACAACTTCTCACCAAAATAGACACAACGTCTGCTTTATGTTGCATCTGAGCTGAAATGGGAGAATCCCAAACTCTGTGTCACATAACATCTGAAAGAATCAGCTGCTATGAGAGAACCAGTGAGATTAATCTGGCGCGCTATGCATGCATCTGTAGCCTAACGGGTAAAGAATTGGGCTGCTGCACTAAGGACCCAGACTAATGACCCACCATCAGGCACGTTACTATTATTGAGCCTATCTGACTGGATGTACGAAGAAGCCAGGAGACAGATCATGATAATGCTTTGCACAAGAGACAACGAAGCTGAACCCACGTTTTCTGCCTTGTGCTTGCAATGCTCTACCAAGTGAGCTTAAATGGCAGTTGTCCCGATGTCAATTTTCTTGAATAGCTGCGCATGTGTACTAAGCATAGCCCTAAGAGTGCTGGGCAGCAGCACTCACAGTCATGATGGCAGATGTTAAGTATCCTTTAAAACACCCATACTACAAAGTACATGATCTTAGAAGCTGGCAAGTGGCTAATAAACACTCGTTTTCTACCATGAGGAACCAAGGCAGCCGAAATCAAAACATTTGTAGCTTATGAGCGAGAAAAATCAGGGGAGTCACGCAGCTCAATTTTTTGTTTATAACAAGCATACGATGGCAACAGACTATGAAGCAACAATGACTATATAGAAAAATGGGTTAGAACTGACGACGATCATTGGCAGCTCACACTATAATGCTTTCTCTACAATGTATTGTCTCAAGACATCTGGCAGCAAATCTTCTGGATTCTTCTACTATGTCTTTTGCAACTGAAATTTTAAATGTGTGTAATACTTCACGGCAACTTAGAACACTTACATGGTTAAGCATCTCCATACCTTAAATTTGTGGACCAGATTTGTCACCTTTCTAGAACAATAACTCCCTGGTGTCATACATCACTCAAACCACTACTAATTAAATCTACCTTTAGATAAGCAGTACCTGCATTAGATGCAGCAGCGTACCCTTTTAGCAAATGCATATACATACCACGCTCAGACTGAGCAAACCAAACAAACCAACAGCGACCAGTACTTGTGTCCATTTGTCTTCAACGAGGCAGAGACAGGCCAGGTCTCAATAAACACAACAAATATAAGGTGCAGGCAGAGGAAATAAGCAGAAGCTGTAAAGACAGCAGTAAAGTGAAACAAATTAGACAAATTTGCACACAGTCAGCGATCTGGGCCGAGGACAATTCACAACGTTACTGCCACAATTAGAAGCAAATGCTCCTCATGCAACAAGAAAAAACACGTTTTAGCTGTAAACAGCACGAGTGCGTGGAGTTGGTTGATATTCTAAAAACAGCACAGACAACAATTAAAGCAGACACACTACTTGTGTCATCTGCCTTCTTGCTGTTTTTTAAATATCGGTCACAGTTGCAAAGCTACGCACATGATCTATGAACGAAAGCAACGGACGTGCATATAAAGCTTGGTGAGCCGATTCATACTCATATATGTTTAATTTTGAAAGTTCCAGTAAACGCGATAGTAGCAGCAGCAGTAAAGTGGGTTCGTTTACCAGCTCGCTCACAACGTACGCATTGTATGATTTAACTCGACGGCTCGCAAAGGGGCTACTAAGAAGCTTTAAGTGAAGGAAATACGCTTTCGTTATCTCACTGCAACGAATGAAAGCCTCTGACGCCCATACCGCGGTCAGCAGTGAGAAAGTTAATTAAATGCAGCAATGCGCTGCATGGGTAAATAAGAAGGGCATAGCGTAGTCATCCTATAGAGATGGAGAAAAATAGACTTAAGAACGCGATAAACATCATAGGACGACATCCACGCTAGTTGAGTGCATGCATTTCTGGCGCGTGGAAGATGTCGCTGTTTTTTTGTTAATTTTTTTACATCGGTGCAACGCGTAGGAACTGCAGTGTTGAAGGCACGAACGAATAAATTATACTGCGATCACTACGGGACCTGCGACAACCGTTTCGTGTTCCTTCGAATTTCGAGATCACATCGACCACAGCTCGAATGCGCAACCGGTTTTTTACGTGTCAGCAAGAGAACGGGTAATCGCACAACACTTACCGTTGCTCCAAGTACGTCGCGGTAGCACCAGCAGCTGGGCAACAAATGTCATCAAGCCCTGGCCCACCGCAGTGTCCGCAACTTGAGGCATTCGCCAAAAACTAAAAGCGGACCACAGACTACGCGCGCGAACGAGACGCAAGCCATCCGTCTGAGTTCGAGGGTAGTTATTTCGAAAAAGCAAAAACAGACAACAATGTGACGTCACATCCGGTAAAGTCAATTTGTCCTCCTTTCTCACCTTCTCTCAGCTAACGCATGCGCAGAGACCACGGAGCACTCGGGGGCGATGTTCAGGTGTGACTACAGTGACGGGGCCCGGCACTTTAACATCTGCACTACAGAGACGGGGCCCGGCACTTTAACATCTGCACTACAGTGACGGGGCCCGGTACTTTAACATCCACACTACGGTGACGGGGCCTGTCGCTTTAACAACAACACTACACCGACGGGGCCGTCACTATAACGATGTTGGTATTGGGGGCGAGGACGACTTACGGAGTCGCCATCTGTCGGAAGCGCCTCACATGCGTCGGCGTTAAACATACTACGCGGCAGCCCTCCTGAACAATTTTGCAAGTACTCTCGAAATGGCAGTATTTTACCTTTATAATGATCATGTTGGATAAACGGAAAGCACAGAATGGTTTACAAACACTATCTTTTTGCCTACTACGTACAGTAAGCTGGGACACTGCGAGCGGTCGCCGCGATCAATTCCACCGAACCGGTTTGCGTGAAACGAAAGCAATCGCTGAGAAAACTATGTGAAAGATGTTCTTATAGTGGGATGGCTGTCTGTGTAACTAAATGTAGCATAACAGAATGAAGCTGCAATGCAGCGATCGCACGGGTTCGCGGTGACCGACTTCGCGTCTGCATGCAATATGTCCTCGCGCAATGTTTCGCTTTCGCTCCGATCACGTTTTCGCACCGTGCCGTGAGCTTTATGCCGCAGCATATGACCATTTGACAGTACGCAAGCAACCATTGTTGCATGGACACTATCGGAGCTGTTCAAAAATAATTTTGTTATAGCTATGGTTTTAGACGCCTACAGCGAGTTGCGATGTTCCGTTGCGATGATTCAGTCTTAATTTTTTTTTCTTTCCTCTAAAGTCTTGGAATCTTCAATATCATCATTTCTCAAATTTTATCGAACTGCATGTTTATCAATCTTCTAAGCGAGCAATTACCCGCTGCTTCTTTTTCTTAATTCAGTAGAATATTCATTGTCTGGTGCTACACAAGCAGGAACATGTGCCGTGCCTTTTTTAATGTGTTTTTACCATTCCCCTTCCATTAGAGTGAACTTTCTTTCTTTATTATAATCATCACAGGTGTTACAGTGCATACGCAAAAGATTGTACATTCGTGGACAAGTACCCATTGCGGTCGTTCGATCCGTATGTGTGCAATCGATGTATTCCGTTACTGCACGGAAGTTGCTGACATCGTGAAATTCACGTGGTGTTGTGGACAGTACTGGAATAAAATACCGCGGTCTGTGAAGTGCTCGGCATCCCCATAAGCGCCAGCACAGAGAAGCTCATGCAGCTGGGGGTCCACAACACCGGTGAGGTTGGGTCACAGAAGTTAGTCCAGGTTGTCAGGCTCGCTTCCTCGCCTGCGGGGTGGCGGATCCTGGAGGCGCTGGACTTTAACCCTACAGGGAAAGGCGGTGCGTGCTCTACGCGTGGTCGCGGGAGGCCGTCACGGTCTCGCCGTTCCCGCGCAACGTGCACCCGCAACGCAATGTAGGCACACGCCGGGCCCGAGCTGCCGCACTTCTCGGATCCGTCGCCGACGATCCACGATCGGTCGCGTTCGTCGACGTCGCCCAATACGGTTCGTCCGACCGGTTCGCGGCGGCCGTGGTGGTTCACAGGGGCAACCTAACGCCGCGTCCGCGCGGGGCAGGTGTCCGGATTGCGGAGATCCATTCTGCACTTAGAACACATGCATGCTCTGGCGGTGTCCCTCGTTACGGGACCACGGTCATCTCACCACGGAAGAAGAGTGGGAGGAGGCGGTGAGGCACGGCCTGCCCGTCCCAACGTCGGAAGGGCTCGCGGCCGCCCCCTCCCTCATAAGGGGGTTTCGGAGTCGCTCCTTAGCACCTTAATAAAGTTCACTGCCTGCCGTGAAGTGCTCGAAGTTGTTTGCATAGAATGTTTGAAAGAACTGCAGGGCAGAGGTTAAAGCGCCGAGCCCCGTCACTGTAGTGTATATGTTAAAGTACCGGGGCCCGTCACTGTAGTACAGATGTTAAAGTGCCGGGGGGACTTCCTCGCCCCCAATACCAACATCGTATAGTGTCGGCATAGAATAAAGAACAACTTTAGAGAAGGTAAACTGTACCTTTGGCAGTGGTTCGAAAATAAGCAGCGGCAGCGCATGGAACTAACTTTCGGGGACGCCAGATGACGTTGCTCAATCAGGAAGCGGAAGTGCAAACTTTTTTTTTTTAGCGCAAAATTCAATATGGCCGTTTTTTGCCGGTCGCGTACGCTGGTACGTGCCGTGCTTGCCCTGCAGGCTATGCGGCATGCCTCAATGCCTTCGCTGCCGCTTAGCTGGTGCGTTCTAATTGCCAAGAGCCTCTACTGACGCCCATACAAACAAGCCACAAGTGAGTGAACAGAACGCGCGACTTTATTGGCAGAAGACAAGCAGTGTACATCCTCGTGCAATAGCAGAAATAAAATTTGCATGTCGAGATACGCTGGAATCATTGACGCGAGCTCGTAAACGGCTCACCGTCGTCGTCGCACGTGGTGGTCAGGTTAACGAGCAAGAACCAGCAGCGGAAACATATTGGACAGAGTGTGCCACTTATTTGCAGCGACAGTCGCCGTTAAAAATGCCCAAATTGCATTGCGAAGCAATCGGGAGACGCAGGCATCTGCTGCCGCAGCCTACACAGCGACATGGGCTACCCCAGATTTTAGCCGTTCACTCCTTTCCAACCTGCACGTTTCTTTTCTTTCGGGGGCCGCTAATGTGTGGCTCACACTTGGTGTCTCACATTGTCTCGCTATGGACAAGTCGCTTTCGTGGGCATCGCCTCCATCAGCTACTTTTGCGGGCCTTTCCACCCATGTAGCTATCAACTTCATACGCATCGGACTATGTAAGCACGTATGCTGGTCTCCGTTCATGCCTAATCGCGGCCGAGAAAGGCCAGAGGCACAATATGCCCATTGCTGCAGCAGGAAAGCGCGAACGGGGAGCACGAATCACGGTGCATGAAAATTGGGAGTCTATGTCGCTGTGCAGGCTGCAGGAGCGAATGCTTACTTCGAGAGACTGCTTCCCAGTGCAACCGACCAGGCCGCAATATTCTAAAAACATAACACTGCGACCATAACCAAGTGACATAACAGCAAAATTAAACAGCAATCAGTCACCGCATGAGGTTCAGACAATACGTTATACATTGGCGACGAACTATATGGCAACAGTGAGCATTCACATACACGGGTCTCTTAGGGTACATTGAGCTGCCTACCTACAGGCGTAGTGCCCGACTTCGTCGCACGTGGTGGTCTACTAACGAGCAACAACCAGCAGCAGAAACAGATTGGACAGAGTGTCCCACCTGTTTGCGGCGACAGTCGCTGTTAAAGATGAGCAATTTGCAGTGCAAAGCAGTCGGGTGACGCAGGCATCTGCTGCCGCAGCCTACACAGTGACATGGACTACCCATCATTTTAGCATTGACACCTTTCCAGCCTGCATGTTTCTTTCTTTTGGAGGCCGCTAATGTGTGGCTCACACTTGGTGTCCCACATTGTCTCAATATGGACAAGTCGCTTTCGTGGGCATCACCTTCATCAGCCACTTTTGCGGGCCTTTCCACCAAACTTCATACAGGTCCGACCATGTAAGCACTTATGCTGGTCTCCGTTCATGCCTAATCGCGGCCGAGAAAGGCCAGAGGCACAATTTGCCCATGGCTGCAGCAGGAAAGGGTGAATGGGGAGCACGAATCACGGTGTGCGTAAATTGGGAGTCTATGTCGCTGTGCAGACGGCAGGATCAAATTCTTACTTCGAGAGGCTGCTTCCCAGTTCAACCGACCAGGCCGCAATATTCGAAAAACATAACACTGCGACCATAATCAAGTGACATAACAGCAAAATTAAACAGCAATCAGTCACCGCATGAGGTTCAGACAATACATCATACATTGGCGACGAACCATATGGCAACAGTGAGCATTCACATACACGGGTCTCTTAGGGTACATTGAGCTGCCTACCTACAGGCGTAGTGCCCGACTTCATCGCACGTGGTGGTCTACTAACGAGCAACAACCAGCAGCAGAAACAGATTGGACAGAGTGTCCCACCTGTTTGCGGCGACAGTCGCTGTTAAAGATGAGCAACTTGCAGTGCAAAGCAGTCGGGTGACGCAGGCATCTGCTGCCGCAGCCTACACAGCGACATGGACTACCCATCATTTTAGCATTGACTCCTTTCCAGCCTGCATGTTTCTTTTCTTTTGGAGGCCGCTAATGTGTGGCTCACACTTGGTGTCCCACATTGTCTCAATATGGACAAGTCGCTTTCGTGGGCATCACCTTCATCGGCCACTTTTGCGGGCCTTTCCACCCAACTTCATACACGTCCAACCATGTAAGCACTTATGCTGGTCTCCGTTCATGCCTAATCGCGGCCGAGAAAGGCCAGAGGCACAATTTGCCCATGGCTGCAGCAGGAAAGGGTGAACGGGGAGCACGAATCACGGTGTGCGTAAATTGGGAGTCTATGTCGCTGTGCAGACTGCAGGATCAAATTCTTACTTCGAGAGGCTGCTTCCCAGTGCAACCGACCAGGCAGCAATATTCGAAAAACATAAAACTGCGACCGTAACCAAGTGACATAACAGCAAAATTAAATGGCAATCAGTCACCGCTTGAGGTTGACAATACATTATACATTGGCTACGAACCATCTTACAGGCATAATGCTTGCCTTTGTCACATGTGGTGGTCTGGTAACGAGCGACAACCTGCGGTACAAACAGATTGGACAGAGCCTTGCACCTGTTTGAACCAACAGTTGCCGTTGAAGATGAGCAACTTCCATTGCGAAGCAATCAGGTGACGCAGGCATCTGCTGCCGCAACCAACACAGCGACATGGACTACCCGGCATTTTAGCGTTAACTCCTTTCCAACCTGCACATTTATTTTCTTTCGGGGGCCGCTATGTGTGGCTCACACTTTGTGTCCCACTTTGTCGCAATGTGGACAAGTCGCTTTTGTGGGCATCACCTTCGGCAGCCATTCTTGCGGGTCTTTCCACCCATACGGCTATCAACTTCATACACTTCGAACCATGTAAGCACATATGCTGGTCTCCGTTTTGAGCAAATCATGGCCGAGGTAGGCCACAAGCACAATTTGCCCATGGCTGCAGCAGGCCAGAACGAACGGGGCGCACCAGTTACGGTGTGTGTATACTGGGAGTCTATGTCGCTTTGCGGACTGCAGGAGCAAATGCTTACCTCGAGGGACTGCTTACCAATGCAACTGACCAGGCCCCCACATCTGTAACACAGTTACCACAACCAAGTGTGGCAGCAAAACCAGATTCTGCAATCAATCACTTCACTGTAGCTTGCACAAAGACCCAGGCTATCAAGGAAGAGGAGCAATCATCAACGAGACTAGGAATATGGAAAATGAGAAAGCTTGCATTCAAGAGAGAAGCCACTCTGCTCTGCAAGCATTGAAGGCTAAAAACACCAAGAAAAGTAAAATGGTGCATAGCACATGTGCATAGGTTAATGCAAGACGCATGCCGATGCTGCATCAGCTATTTCAGGAGAGTAATTGCGCATGACAACATACACTAGAAGATACTGCTACAGATATGTTAGGCTGCTAGACAGTGACTGGTATTAAGTATCAGCGAAATATCCAAATATAAAGGTTGACCTTTATATTTGGATGAGGATGAATAACCTCTAACAAAAATGGGCAATGAGAAAGCTTGCATTTATAGAAGAAAAATTACACTTCGCACAAACGGAATTAACATGGCTTGGAAGCTGATTAAGGACGAACTGATGAAACTCAATCTTTTGGCCAGCGTCGTCCGTGCTTGGTCAGATGTTGCAGGTGCATCTGAAGACGAAGAATTTCTAGAAAGTCCTTTTTGAGTTACTTGGATGACTCAGCCAAATGTCCGTGCTGGTGGAATGGTGGCTGAAGCTCTTTGCAGTCTTAACACAGTCCTTTGCAGACTTGATATCTCATCCATATTCTTGTGCATGTGCTTCTTTGTTCTTGGTGTAAAAGCCTTGCAAATTCGGCTCCAGCCCCTTCCTGTTGGTGCAGATAGGAGCTCCTGTGATGACCAAGATGTGCTTGGCATAGACTCTGTTGGGGCAAAACGGTGACACGTGAGATATAGCACAGATTAGCCAAATTTATGTGGGTTTTATATGTTCGAACCAATTATACTGAACCATATATATGAACAAACATTCATATCTGCTGCAAACGGCAAGCCAATACAGCATAGATCAAACATATTTATTTCTGAACCATATGTTGTTTACCTTGTAGTAGTAGCCAATGTCCACACAATGACCTTGTCGTAGCAGGCAGCAGCTTCTGTTTAGTGCGTGGAGTGTGTTGCTTTATACTGGTGCCGTCCTCATTACTGCATGTCTGGAACAGAAATTTTGACTGAATCAGAAATTGAAAAAGCAAAGTTTTGCAATATGAAATGCAAAAAGGTGTGACATATATGTTGTAATGATTTGCGACTACAGAACACATGCAAATGTACACTGTCTATTCTAGGGTGCTTAAGCAGCATGTTAAATAAATATTGCTATTGCCCATAAAATTGATGTCTGCCTAACTACAATGCATGTCAACAGCGGAAGTACTATTAAGATCACAAATGAGAACATTTGTGGGTTCATTTATGCTCTAGAAGTGATCACACTGCTAGTTACTCAAGCAAATGCATGAAAGTCATGAAGCTATTAGAACTGATGCATTATTTTTCTCCACGAACGTGATGCACCGCTTCACTACTGCAAAAATAAATGCCCTACGGTAAACCAATCTGAACAGCAAGAACATTTGGAACCAACAAGTACGAAATATGGGTATCATGCTTGCAACTGTTTAATACATTAAATTCTGTACTTTCACTTCATTTTACCAAAGGATTATTCGGTTTTGTGGACGAAAGACGTTGCCGGCCGACTCGAAAAAAAGTTTAATCTGTATATTCATAAGGCTACTCAGTCACCTACAACCACGGCTACAATAACATGAAAAATGAGACGCGCGTTCCGATATCGCTCTTTCTTTCCTGGTTGTGTGTGTAAACCAAACGACAGCCTCGCAAGTAAAGGTTTATTTAGGAAACAGCAACTGAGATCCTCACTGCCCATATGTAATGCAGGATCTAGTTCGTTAACTTGTGCCCGCCTGGAAGGTAATGAGACAGATATTATATAACGATTGAAGCAGCGGTGTTAAACGACTCACCGTTATTGCCGTTGTCAGCCGCAGCAAAATCCAGCTCCCGTTTCGATGCAGACCTGTTCCGAATGGCTCACGACCGAAACCCAACTGCCGGGCTTACATGTCCGCTTGCAAACACGTAACTTCACCCCAAGTTACATAGAAGCGCAAGAAACTAGTTTTAGAAACAAAGAAGCAACCAGTCTTGAGTGTACGAACGAATGAATCCGTGCCGCCGTGCACTCGGAAATACCGGTAAAAATTTTAAATCCAGGCCAGAGGTCACGTGAAAGATCGATGATGCTGAACGCTATTTGCGTTCATAATGGCGAAGAAACAATAAACTTACTAACAAAGAGTACAATATCTAATTAGCAATGATAATTTTGCCCTGTTTTTATGTAAAAGAAAATGCTTCGGTAATTGTAAGAGAAAGTTTGTAAGATAAAATTGCGCTTATTACGGCGCCTCTACCGGGAAATGTTGGAACTAACGAACGAATCCCGAGGTGATGCTACTAGGTCGGCTTTGTTAGCAGCGGCGCGCGGTCGATTTTTTCGCCCTCTGTGGCCATTAGTTGAACTTGAGAGTGTACGGGTGTCGGTGTAGTGTTGTTAAAGCGACAGGCCCCGTCACCGTAGTGTGGATGTTAAAGTACCGGGCCCCGTCACTGTAGTGCAGATGTTAAAGTGCCGGGCCCCGTCACTGTAGTCACTACCTAGAGGAAAAGCTGGGCCGGAAAAGTGGGAACCTCTAGGGCGCCGCCCTGTTGCTACTGGTCAATGTGGCCAGCGCTATTACTATTGAAAGAGCTGAGAACAAGTACAGGTCACCTTATGCTTTGTCACCTAAAAACGCATACCTGATGGCTTTATGAAGGTGATACGTTAATATTAAGTTTACAGAAAGCGATCGCTAAGTCTGTGACTTATATAAATCACGGTGTACGCATTCATGCAATAAAGGATGACGCGAATTTCGGTTTCGAATCTGTTTTTTGGATGCGTAGTAGTTTCGTTTGACATGCGATCGCGTGTCGACATCGGACGCTATGACACACTCGTGCCTTATGTGCCACCGAAGCCCCGAAGTGGTCTGGCATATACCTTCACATGTAAGTAAACGAATGTATCTCCTTGTTGAGAATATCACGCGAGTAGGCAGCTCTTGTGGTACATCACAATCGTTCGAGAAGCGTCACAGTAGAGCATTTTTCTGCATGCGGAGCGGTGTTTTTATTTGCAGGTTTCCCTTCAGTAGGAAATTGCTGGACAGGCGGACCAGCGCACCGGAATTGTATTGGCGAAACCACAAGCAACTCAAAGAATCTGTTTAATTGTTGCACTTTGAACAATCATGCTTCTACAAAGGCCACAGCAGAAAAACAGCCTGATGACCGAGTACTTCTGTGCCACGAAGTAATCAAGAGGCGAGTGCCTAATGCGGACGAAATAGAGTGCATGGAGACTTAGAACGACAGAAAGCTGAGCTAGTTCGTAAGGATTCATTATGCAAAACAGAGGTGAGGCGTGCAGACAGGACACAAGAGTAGAGAAGTGGGCGGCGCGCGTGTTGTTTGCTTGTAAATACTCTACTCTTGTTTCCTGTCTGCACGCCTCACCTCTGTTTTGCATAACGAGTGCATCAACCCACATATTAATAGCTTAGGCGTTTTATTAACTGTGGAATATTTTCAACACTTCCTTGCATGCCATTTCATGTCACAAATTTGTGCAGCGAATCTATTTGCATGATCGACTCCGGGCCTGTGGGACCGTTCACTTGCACTTGATGCTGAGTCTTTTACATGTATCCATAAACTGCAGATATGCACATCAGATCCCTGCGAGCACTTTCAAAATTCAATTATTTTCGACAACAGGCACATATGCAATACTGACATAATCTGGAATACCACTAAGCAGCTGGGACACATTTTTGTTGACCATACTCGCAGGTAAAATAAGTACATCATGTGGACAGCTCCAGCTCATTTTCCTTAAGTCAGTGTGTACAAGGGTTATGCAAAAATAATTTTTTTCTCGCGCACCGATTATTTTGCTGTATAAGCAAGAGAACCCACCACGTTAGTGTAACGTATCTTGTGCATCACACTAATATGTGCTTTCATTTACCAAGTGAGATGAGTTACTTTTATGGCTCATTCAGTCATATCACACTGCAAGCTGCATTCATCAATCTTCAATGGGATTTTGCAAATGTTTAATGAAACATGTTTCCCTTTTATGCAGATATGCAATGGCAAGCCCTTCCGTGTGTTCCAAAGGTAAAATTTAAGCTCTAAATTAAAGAAGACATTTCTAGTCAGAAACAAGCAAAAATAGTGAATGCAGAGTATCAGAAGCCCAAGGTACAGAAATTATGAGAAGTGTCGAATGATTTTAAGGAAAGAGTCGTATTTAAAAATGCAAGACCCTTTAGTGGAGGTCAAGCAAGTCAATATAGGTAGAATACTCTGCAAAATTATGCGAGTGAGGGGATGTCGAACAATGGGTCAGGAAATGCATTGTTTTTCTGCAAAACAAAAGCTGATTGCCATTACATAAGTCACTTTAGCATCATGATAAATTCAGAAATAAACCAAAAAACAAGACACGCAAAAATAAACAAAACATTTAATGATATTTCAGCAGAACTTTTTGTTGGGCTAGTTGGTGCATATTAGTGAAGTACTATAGCGCCAAACAGACGACACAAGAAGAAGAGACACGGACATAAGCGCTCGTCCGTGACTCTTCTTCTTGTGTCGTCTGTTTGGCGCTATAGTACTTAAGCCATTTAATGATGCTCTCTCCACACTGGGATAAATAAAAACAAACACATCACATCTAATGTGGACATATCAGATGCCTTGTGAAACACTAAAGGAACAATTCAGTTCCGAGCTATGGCACTTGCCGCATAGATGTGGGGTGGCCTTGCACCAATAGTGATAGTTACCACTGCATTTAGAAATTGAAAGCATTCGTGCAGACAAGGATGATTCTTTATATTTTTGGCTACCACTTCAAATGCATCCACCAAGTGTTACAATGCTGCATGCAGCCATACTAAGGATCTCGCAACAACACCTGCAGGTAAAAAGCAGAAGCAGTCAAAGTGCTGGTGTGTTCTGGACACTATGTTTGAAAACTTTTAGGCAAGAAGAGTGCAAGAAGCAGACATAACTGCATTTATTTCCATAATTCCCCATTTAAATGGCCTTTTCTTTTTGCTTAGACAATGCCTACGCCTAGCCACAGCAGCTCCCTCATACAGAGTGCACAAACCAAGAGGCCGTGGAGGCAAATGCAGGTAAGAGACAATAAGCAATAGCACTGGTATCGACATTCATCTAATTTCTTTTTATTTCATTTAGGCAGCCAGCACACCTCGAACAGCCACCTTGACTGCGGGTGTGTCACCCTAGTCGCCAAGGAAACATTTGAGGGAAAGTGACAGGCAATGTGAACAGCCACTTCTCCATGTAAACAATACTCTTTCTCTCGGATGACTCCTACGCCTCACCACGCCAGCACACTTGTGCACAAAGATGCCGCAGAGGCACGTGCAGGTCAGAGGCAAGAAGCAGTGGCACTGGTGTCGACATTTACCCAATTTCTTTTTCTTGCACTGAGGCAGCCAGCACACCTCGAACAGCCACCTTGACTGCGGCTGTGTCAGTAGATTCCTGTTGTACATATGCTCATAATAAACTTCAGTAAACCTGAACTTCATAATAAACTTGAAGGCAAATGGGACATTGATGCATTGTATTTTTGAACATTTATTGTACACATACAATACATGTTATACTTTGCAGTGCTACAGAGCGTATTTTGAAGCTTCCCCCTATATTTTGCACCTTTAATTACGTATGTGTTGTGTGGCCCTCAATGCAGTTCATGTTGTAGCAGCTGCTTTGTCTGTGTATCGCACATTGGCTTAAGCTCGTGATATCCACATACTTCTCTCACATATACAAAATAAAGTTCTATGTAGTCCTCAGTGTTACAACAAAAAATGAAAGTAAACAATCCGATCGTGGAATTATGTTTATTACAGTGATTCCTACGACAGTTACTGAGAAGTTGACAACTTGAACTGGTCAATCGGTCCATAGCCGCCTCTATTTTTCAAAAATAAAGGAGGCTATGATCCGTCATGGCAAGGACTTGTATGTATACATAAAAAAGGGGGTATGTGTGTGTTTGTAGTGGAGGTATAGGATTAGGGCGGTACGAAAAAATGTACCAACACCGTCCTCTAGACCCATTCCGTTAAGGTACCGTAACAAAGCGTATTATGCATAAAGTTCATACAACCAACTCTGATATTACTACAGACGCCAGGCGACGCGAGCTACATCTGTCATGATGCATTCGCGACTGCACCGGATGCCCTCCACATTATTCCACACTTGCCTCGGCGGCCCCAACCTACGTACCGTTCTGCTTCGAGCTTTGATCCCCCCACTGTCCCTCGGGTGCCCTGGAGTTCCTGCGCCGCCTGCTCTACTATCATCTCAGGTGCTCTCCTGAGACTTCCGTTTGTCGGTTACATGTGCCCTACAGCTGGATCATTACTTATAATAATAAAAAACCCGATCTATCGTCACGACGATAGATCGCGAAAGCGGCTTTTGCAACATACCGCGCCCGTGCGAAGATAATTACGGAACGCCAACGAGGAATCTGACCACAGCTTCGAGCTCGTAACGTCGTCGGTAGTTCTGAACTTAGTGTCACACATCACTTCCCCCCTCTTCTTTGGCTTCTGGATTGGATTGGCGCGGCTCGCTACGTGCTTGCGCGCGCTTTTCCGAGCGCAGATTGGTGTGCGCCTGGTTTCTGCACTAGGCTGTTATGCGATCGCTTTTTCGAGCGCAGATTGATGTGAGCCTGGTTTCTGCACTAGGCTTTTGCACGATCGCCTGCTTTTTGCACTGGGCTTTCAAAAGGCGAAGTGGGCGTCGCTTACTGCAGGCGGCAAGTGATTTGGCTCACGTACTGCGTGAGCAAAAACATAGGCACGTGGCTCATGAAGATGACCGGCGACTTGCTTAATCTGTCGGACCATGTCATCGCCGACTGGAAGAACTACGCTCGTGAGGTCGTGCAGGACGAGCTGCTGGCGCGACCCCCACTCGGTGGCCCCGGGAGGATTGTGCAAATTGATGAATGCCTCCTTCGCGGCAAGCGAAAATACAATCGTCGACCGACGAGACGCGGCGACGCTAGGCCCCATTATTGCAGCCAACGTTGAACCGGGAACCACCATCCACAGTGATGAATGGGCCCCATACAACTGCATCCCGAACTTGGTGGGGGCTAACGGAGCAAGACTGAATTTGCAATGGCAGGCTGTTAACCACATCATGAACTTTGTAGACCCAATCACGGGCGCTCACACCCAGAAAATCGAAAGCTACTGGCAGAAGGTGAAGCGCTACCTCGACTCCGCCGGCTACAGGGTGACTCTACAGCTTCTCGAGTCGCACCTGATATGGCTATGGTGGGCATCGATTAATGGGCACATGCGCTGCAAGGACTCGTTTCTGCGTTTATTAGAAGCGATCGCACGGCGCTACCCAGTGTGACATAGTAATGGAAAATAAAGCGCACTTTTCTGACCCTTTGCTTTTGTATGAATGTTTCCCGGCATTGCTGCGCGCTTCCATACACGGTAGGCCCGCGGCGCTGCACTTCCGCAGTGACGCTCACTTCGCCTTTTGAAAGCCCAGTGCAAAAAGCAGGCGATCGTGCAAAAGCCTAGTGCAGAAACCAGGCTCACATCAATCTGCGCTCGAAAAAGCGATCGCATAACAGCCTAGTGCAGACACCAGGCGCACACCAATCTTCGCTCGGAAAAGCGCGCGCAAGCACGTAGCGAGCCGCGCCAATCCAATCCAGAAGCTAAAAAAGAGGGGGGAAGTAATGTGTGACACTAAGTTCAGAACTACCGAGTGACACTCCTGCAACAGGCGTGACCGCTGAAAACCGCATACCGCCAGAAACTTGAACAGGATCATCCCTCGGTTGCATAACTGCCAGCTGTACGGCCAACATGGACCACACCCACACCATCCCGCAACATAGAATAAAGAACCGACTTATAAAGCCCAAACACACGGCTGCACGCACACATCACAACATCACAAGCGAGACGCCATGCTGCTACGCTGCTACTGTTGCCGGATTAAAACTGACTACTGTCACCAAGTCTAGCAAGCGTCTCAGGAGCTGGCAACCTCGGCGCGTAGCAACATGGCGGCGCTCTTGAGGTTCCCGATTTTAATGCATGGGCCCTATGGGTAGCTTGTCCTCTAGAGTCAGTACAGTAACCATAGAGTTTCTCACTATAACACCTAGAGGGTAATCTGGCGCCACCGTCTATGGGAGTTTCTTAAGGGGGCACCGTGCCGTCATGGGAATGACGGGATATGTGTCTGCGAGGCTCGTGTTGGCTGGTGTTGTAAAAGGCTTCGTCTAAAACGTGGATATGGCTACGCAAATAACGCGTTCTCAAAGTAAGATCTTCATAAAATGTTTCCATTCACGCATATTACATCTTTACTCACCCACGATGCATGACCAAGCGAAGAAAAGCAAGAACAGACGACCAACTGTTTCAAAGCGAGTGCGAATCTTGTCGTCTGTCCTCCAACTTTAGCGGCCCACTGATAATTTTTACGTAACATGTAGTCGTACACACAATAACAAGTTCTCATAGTTAAACAAAACATGTTTTCACGTAATAATAAAGCTAAAACAGCTTTTCACGTGCTGTTCTAGTAGAAAATGAATCATTGTGACAGACGGAACGGTACTTGCCAAGCGCGTCTTCAAGGTGTCCTGTCTCTACGAGAACGATGCCAATCCGCATCCACAATATACCGGCATTCCCATGCATACCACAGCGCAGCAGCGCCAGATTTCCCTCTAGGTAATGTAGTGAGAAACTCTATGACAGTAACTCTATGACATACAGTTTCTCACTACATTACCTAGAGGAAAATTTGGCGCTGCTGCGCTGTGGTATGCATGGGAATGCCGGTATATTGTGGATTCGGATTGGCATCGTTCTCGTAGAGACGGGGGCCGGCGTTGCGCTATGGTGGCGTTGCGCTATGGTGTGACGGGCGAGAGCGGAGGGGTCACGGAGGAAGGAAACTAAGGAGAGGCCCTACCCCCTCCGCGCGCTAGGAGAAAACTGTGGCGGAAATGACGAAGTAGGTTCTCATTTTTTTGCTGCTTTCTTATTTTTTTTGCTGCATGGCCCCGCCTTTTGGGCCACAATGGCGGCGTTGTTCTGATTTTTTGAGCGCTCACACGTGTTGCTCTGGTAGGTTTCGTGCCGTGACAAAGGCGCTGTGTGGGCGGGTTTGCGTTAGTCACCGTGTCTTGTTGCGCTGTGTTACCTGCACCGTGCTCTGCCGGATGTTGCGCGAGCGCGCGCGCTCCGCGCGCGATACCACGCGCAGCGCGGCGTGGTTTCGCGAAAGATGTAAACAAGAGAGGAGGGTGGCACAAAAGGCGGAGCATCGCCATGAGCAACGCCAACTTCCGGCTTCACTTTTGCTTCACAAAGAGTGACGTCAGGGCCTCTCCTTAGTTTCCTTCCTCCGTGGGAGGGGTTCACAAATTTGTGATGAAAGATGGCGGCCCCGGTAGACGGCGCTGGCTGCGCGGCACAACGTACCGTAATGTTTTTATTTGCTGTTTTTTTGTATTTAAATAGTAATTGGGCGTGCGGACGCTCCTGTGTCGAGGCTTCAGCGACTTCGTTCGTGGCTAGGTGGTCTTTTTTTTCTTCTTGTTGGCTGATGTTTTTGAAGAGTTTTGTTTTGCATGGAGCGGGGGCGCAAATTTTGAATTCGTGGTAAGCGTGGTAAACGAGCCGGCTTTGTCTGGGTCTGACGGTTTCCCTCGTTGGGCCTGGGTGCTAGGCGGGACCTGTTTGATAGGCCTATGTAACTATCTCAGCTAGCTCTTCGAAGTGATTTGGCGGACGTGCTCGTTGAGCCTGAGGAAGTAGGCCTAGCGATGAAGCCAAACAAAGGGAAGGCCGCGGGGGATGCGGAGCAAGTGCAGTGCGACGAGTGCCTGCGCTGGTGCTCCCTCGAAGAGACCAGTTTCCAGAGCTTAGCAGACGCGGAAGAGTCTAGCTTTACGTGCAGGCTGTGCGAAAAGGTCAGGGAAGCAGTCCAAAAACTGGAAGGAAATTGGACAGCCAAATTCGAGGAGCTGAAAGCAGACCTGAAGGAGGAGCGGGAGAGGCGGTTAGCTTTGCAGGCGAAAGTCGCCGAGTTGGTCAAGGTGGAAGCGGTGCAGGCCGCGCAATTAGTAAGAACCGTGGCGGAGCTTGGAGAAGAGAAGGAAAGGAGAGCAGAACTGCATAGGCGTCTCGATGCGCTTGAGAAGCGCGCAGCGGAGAATGATGGGTCGGGACACCAAGCCGGGGGCAAAAGCACAGAAAGTAGGGTAGACCCTACATGCGAAGTCGGGGGCAGGGGGGCAGAGCAAGCGGTAGTCAGCTCGCCGCCGGTGAATCGGCGTAGCTATAGCGAAGCAGCGCAACACGCCCAGCGGGAGGCGACGCTGCAGCCACAGGGGCGCCAGCGAGCGCGAGGAGAGGAGGGGAACAAGCTAACCCCAAGAAATGAGCTCATAGCCAATGATAAGTACAACCTGGAAGTTAGGAGGGAGGGAAAGAATGCCCTAGTACTAATCGGTGGTGATTCAAATATGAGGAGGTGCAAAAGAGCTATAATGGAGCGTGCAAAGGGTGATAAGCGGGTAGCAGTCGGGACGTTCCCAGGCAGGACAATGGACGCAGTACTGAAAGAAACAAAAAGCGAGCTTTCTGAGAATGTTGCAGAGCGCAATTTGGTAGTGGTAGCGGCGGGACTAAATGATGTGTTGAATGGTGAAGCTGCAAAAGTAGTGGAAAGATTAGCGGAGGGAGTTGACGATTTAAGGGCGATAGCACAGCAAGTCCAGATCGTTGTATGCACAGTGCCGGAGGTGCAAGGAAGGAACGGAGCAATTGCCAAGGACATTGTGGCTGTAAATTGTGAAATAAGAAAGCTAAGCCAGGAGAAAGGATTTGAAGTGGCAGACATAAACAGAGAAGTGCATAGAGCAGGCTTTGGCGGAGGCTTTACACGAGATGGCATCCACTTTAATGGAAGGCTAGGAGCCGAGATCGGCTGGCGCCTGGCAGGTCGGGCAGTAGCTTTTTTAGGGGGTCCACTGCGCCTCAGGGCGTAGGGGTAGGTAGAAACAGTGTAGAAAGTTCAACAATAGAGGCTGACGCCAATAAAATGGCCACTAGGAGGTCCAGGAAGAAAACTGCAAATAAATTTAACACCAGGATCAGGTACATAAACATGCAAGGCGGTAGAAAGAGAGCGAGGTGGTTAGAAATAGAACAGCAGTTAAAGGACGAAGAAGTAGGTGTATACGCGCTATGCGAAACACACCTCAGGGATCTAGAAGACCCACCGCTGATTGAAGGCTACGTATGGGAAGGGAGCAATAGAACAACAACGGAGAGGAAGGGAGGAGGAGTAGGTATGCTCATACACCAAGGAACAAATTGGCAAAGAATAAAGTTAACTTGCAAAGAACATGTCTGGGTATCAGGTACAATTGCCGGTAAAAAGGCATGGCTAGGAGTAGTTTATTTAGGGACAGGGGACAAATACAGGCAAGAGAACAAAGATCTAGCGAAGTGCCTCGATAACGATATAAAGCAGTTTGGAGAAGGTGCCGATATTTGTCTGCTGGGTGACATGAATGGCCACATCGAGGATCTGGATGGATACACAGATTGTAATGGGAAGTTGATGCTAGACTTCTGTGAACGACACAACCTAGTTATAGCAAATAGAGAAACTAAGTGTGAGGGACAAATCACGTGGGAGTCCCGTAACAGACAAACGACCATTGACTACTGCTTAATGTCGCAGGGATTGTATAGCAAGCTAGCAATAATGGAAATAGACGAAGAGGGGAAGTACAGCCTCGGAAGTGATCATAAACGTATTAGTCTACAGTTGGGAGCCCTACTCAAAAGAGAAATACGGGGAAGCCAAAAAGAGTACGCAAAATTAAATGACGCGCAAATAGTGCAAATAGCGGCTGGCATAGAGGAAGCAATAAAGAAATATCCCATGGAGAGGTGGGATTATAATCAGTTAGAACTACTCATTAGTACAAAAATAAAAGAGGTAAAAGGAGTAAACCGCTGGAGAGGAAAGGGGAAGCCACGAAGTTGGTGAAATAAGGAAATTAGAGAGGCCATCGAACAACGACGGTGGGCATCTCGGGAACACAGAGAAGCAAAGAGGGCACAGTTATCTGAAGAGGAAATAGGCCAAAAATGGGAATATTATCGACAAAAGAAACAACAAGTGCAGGTCCTCGTCCAGGCAAAAATAAAGCAGTCCTCTGATCGCTGGCTGGCTGAAGTTCGCGATGCAACTAAAGGGGGGTCAAGAAAATTCTGGAACCATATAAGCTGGCTGGGTAAAGCTAATCACAGAAAAGAGGAACAGATTCACGATACCGAAGGAAATTGTTTAGAGGGAGATGACGCTGTGAACTACATTGGTTCAGTTATAGCAGAGTCATTTAGGAAAGACGATAGGGTAATCGCCCCAAGTGAGGGAGCAACACAAAATAGCATAATAGAAAACAGCTTAGAATTGACCAATCTTAACTGGAAAAAGGCGGAAGCAAATGTTCCAAAATGCACGTCCGCGGGGATAGACGAAATTCCAATCAAGTTAATTAATGAACTTGGCGCAAGAAGCAAGGAAACACTGATAAAAGCATTGGAGGCAGTCATAACAAATAAGCAAACTCCGCACAGCTGGAAACAGAGTAAAATGAATTTGATTTATAAAGGGAGAGGTGATAAGAAGAACATAAAATCTTTCCGACCAATTACGATAACATCAGTGATATATAGGCTGGCGATGCAGGCGGTGAAATTAAAAATGCAGTCATGGGTAGAAAGAAATGGAATACTTGGAGAACTTCAGAACGGGTTCAGAAGTGGTAGGCGCTTAGATGATAGCCTGTTCGTGCTTACCCAGTGCATAGAAATAGCTAAGGCGGAAAATAGACCTCTGTATTTAGCCTTCCTGGACATAAGTGGTGCGTACGACAATGTGAACAGAGAACTCCTGTGGAACATATTAAAAGCTGAAGGTATCGGTAATGAGGTAATTGATTTTCTACAGGAACTATATCGAGAAAATAATGTTGAAATAACATGGGAAGGAATCAAGAGTACGACAACTGCCGAGGTTCACAAAGGATTAAGGCAAGGTTGTCCTCTATCACCGCTGCTGTTCATGCTTTATATGATAAGCATGGAAAGAAGGTTACAACGAAGCAATCTAGGGTATAATCTGTCGTACAGATTAGGCGAAAAGGTTGTTGAGCAACGACTACCGGGTTTAATGTATGCGGACGATATTGTACTGTTAGCAGATAGCCAGGAAGATTTGCAAACTCTGGTTAATTACTGTGGGGACGAAGGAGACAGTTTAGGTTTAAGTTTTAGTGCAGCTAAGTCCGGTGGGATGTTTTTCAACGATACAACTGATCAGGAGCTTACAATACAAGGCCACGAAATACCCCGAGTGGCCGAATACAAGTATCTCGGGGTATGGATAAACAAAGGGCAGATGTACACGGAAAAGCACGAACAGTCTCTAATAGCAAAAGGGCGAAGAGATGCCGGGATAATGAAACATAAGGCATTGTGGGGTTACAACAGGTATGAGGTACTGAGAAGCATTTGGAAGGGAGTAATGGTGCCGGGGCTTACTTTCGGGAATGCGGTCCTGTGTTTAAGGGCAGAGGTTCAGTCGAGACTAGAAGTAAATCAGAGAGCTGTGGGAAGGTTAGCACTAGGTGCCCACGGGAAAACCAAAAACGAAGCAGTACAAGGAGATATGGGCTGGGCATCATTCGAAGCAAGGGAAGCTCAGAGTAAAATCCTATACGAAAAACGGCTGAGGAAATTGGATGACAACAGGTGGGCAGCTAAGGTGTTTAAATACCTATACAGAAAGAGCGTTGACTCACAATGGCGGAAAAGAACTAGGAAGCTAACCAGTAAGTATGCCAGACACGAGGACGAAAAAAGACAGAGCATTAAACGACAGGTTAAAAATGCGGAAGGTAAAAATTGGATAAATTCAATGGAACAGAAGCATAGCGTAGAACTATATCGATACTGGAAACAGCAGATCAGGAAGGAAGCGTTTTATGATAACTCAAGGGGCAGTGCCCTACTCTTTGAAGCTAGATCAGGATGTCTTAGAACACGGAGCTATAAAAAGAAATTTAACGAAGAAGAAGACACATGTACTGTGTGTGGTAAATATGTAGAAACAATGGAACACCTCATACTAAAATGTGATGGTATCAATCCCGATGTCGATGCGGCTACAGTCACCCTTCCTGAGGCCCTAGGGTTCAGAGGTAATGATAGTCATGTAAATAAATGTGCGGTGGAAATTAGCAAAAGGCGATTGGAGGATTGGTGGCTCAAAAGCAGAGAGGTGACATAAGGTTAAAAGGATAGGAAGACGTATTTAAAGAAAATCGAGAAATTCAATAACACACAACACAGATAAAAATAAAAGGCAAAATAAAAATCTGAGCATGGTGGCCACTGCCATCGCCCCGTTTCAAAGGGGACGCTCCTACCCTCCATCCATCCATCCAACGTGCCGGTCAGTTTCGGTCTGCCGGTCGGTTTTCGGTCTGAGGCTGTCTGCCGTGGTGGTTGGTCGTGGCTCGCGGACGCTCCTGTGGACGAGGCTTCAGCGACTTCGCTCGTAGCTAAGTGCTCTTTTATCTTTATTAGCTAGTGTTTTGAAGTGTTTTCTTTTGCATGGAGTAGGGGCGCAAATTTTGAATTTTTGGTAGGAGTAGGAAACGTACCGGCTTTGTCTAGGTCTGGCGGCTCCCCCGTTAGGCCTAGGGGGTAGTTCTTTCAGCTAGCTCTTCGGATTTTTACATGGAGTAGGGAGTGATAATTCTTTGTTTTTGTTTGGGATAGCGGTCGAGGTCGGGTTTGCGTGAGTGATTCGGCGAACGTGCTCGTTGGGCCTAGGGACCCGAGCAAGCGATGAAATCGAAAAAGGTGAAGGCCGCGGGGAACGGGGAGCAAGTGCAGTGCGACGAGTGCCTGCGCTGGTGCTTCCTCGACGAGACTGAATTCCAGGATTTAGCAGAAGCAGTGGGGTCTAGCTTCACGTGCAGGTCGTGCGAGGGCGTCAAGGAAGCCGTCCAAAAACTGGAAGGGAATTGGGCGGCTAAGTTTGAAGAGCTTAAGGCAAGCCTGAGGGAGGAGCAGGAGAAGCGGGTAGCACTGCAGGCGAAGGTTGAAAATTTCGTCAAGGTGGAGGCGGCCCAGGCCGCGCAGTTGGTGAGGACTGTGGCCGAGCTTGGGGAGGCGAAAGAAAGGAGCGCCGAACTGCAAAGGCGGCTCGATGCTCTTGAGACTCGGGCAGCGGATAATGTCGGGTCAGGACGCCAAAGCGAGGGCGAAGTGGGAGGCAGGGAGCCAAAGCAAGCGGTCGCCAGCTCGCCGCCGGTGAATCGGCGTAGCTATAGCGAAGCAGCGCAACATGCCCCGAGTGAGGCGACGCTGCAGCCACAGGAAGCCGGGAAGCAGGGACAGGTAGGAGAGAGTGAAAGGGTGATTATCGCTGGCGACTCAAACATGGCTGGGTGCTCAAAAGCAATTGTGGAGAGGGTGAAAGGCGACAAAAGAGTGGCGGTAGGGACATTTCCAGGGCAGACACTGGGTTCTGTCATGGAGCGAGCAAAAGAAAAGCTCACGGAAAATGCCCAGGTGCGCAACCTTGTCGTAGTAGCAGGTGGGCTAAATGACGTCCTGAACAGGAAAGGGCCAGGACTAGCCCAGCGCTTGGCGAAGGGGGTGGACGACTTGCGCGAGCTATCCCCTCAGGTGCAGATCGTGGTGTGCACGGTGCCGGAGGTGCCTGTGCGTGACAGTCACGTACAAAGAGCCGTAATGGCTGCCAATGAGGCAATATGGAAAATGAGCCGAGAGAAAGGCTTCGAGGTTGTCGAAGTAAACAGGGAAGTGAGAAGTTGTGGTGGTTTTAAACGAGATGGGATCCACTTCAATTACAGGCTAGCACGAGAAGTGGGCTGGCGACTTGGGGGTCGCGCTGTTGCTTTTTTAGGGGGCCCGCGGGCGCTCGGGAGGTCAGAGTAGGTAGTAATAAAGAAGGGCCCCTAGGGGAACAGCAGAAGAGCATCGCCGTCGATAAGAGAAAAAGGAGGAAAGCAAGAACAAGAGCTCGCCATGCAATAGGCTACATAAACATGCAGGGCGGCAGAAGAAAGGAAAAGTGGGCAGAGATTGAGGAGCAGTTACATAGAGAACAAATAGGGGTGTATGCGGTTACAGAAACGCACCTTAGAGACTCAGAAGAGCCGCCAGTTATTGAGAATTATGTATGGGAAGGGTGCAACAGAACTAAGTCGGAAAGAAAAGGAGGGGGAGTCGGAATGCTCATCCATCAGGGAGCCAAATGGAAAAGAGTAAATTCACAATGTCAAGAACATCTTTGGTTATCAGGTACAATGAGTGGGAAAGAAACTTGGCTTGGAGTTACGTATTTGTGGACCGGAATAAATTGCACAGAGAAGAATAAAGAGTTAGTGGAATGCATAAGCGCTGATATTAGGGGTTTCGGGAATGGTGCTGAGATAGTCCTATTAGGTGACATGAATGCCCACATACAGGATTTAGATGGCTATACCGACAATAACGGGAAGTCAATGCTAGACCTTTGCGAGCAACATAACCTCGTGATCGTGAATACAGGGCCTAAGTGTGAAGGACAGATCACGTGGGAAGTGGGAAACCGGCAATCGACCATTGATTACTGTCTGATGACAGAAGGAATTCATGATAAGTTGAGAGAAATGGTCATCGATGAGGAAGGGTTTAGCAGCATAGGGAGTGACCATAAACGCATCATTTTGAAAATGGGATATGTAGTTGGGAAAGAGAGCAACGAAAGCAAAATGGCCAGCCCAAATTTGAACGCTGAACAAATAGCAAATATAGACACTAGAGTGGAGGAAGAAATTGGCAAGTCGCCAAGTAAGGGGTGGGAATATGGTGAGCTTCTAAGTGTAGTAACGACAGAAATACGGAAAGAGAAACAACACGTTCATTGGAAAGGAAAAAAGAAACCGAAAAGCTGGTGGAACAAGGAGATACGAGAAGCGATCGCCGAAAGACAGAAAGCATCTCGAGAGCACAGGCAGGCAAAGAAGGCGCAGTTGCCACAGGATGAAGTAACCGGTAAATGGGAAATATACCGGGAGAAAAAGTCTATGGTTCAAATACTGGTGCAAGCAAAATTAAAAGGTGAAAGTGAAAGTTGGTTGTCAGAAATACGTGAGAAAAAGAAGGCCGCACCTAGAATATTTTGGAATCACATAAAATTATTAGGCAGGAAATCAACAACAATACAACAACATATCCTAGACGAAGATGAAAACAGACTGGAAGGAGAAGCAGCAATAAATTACATCCAAAAAGTAACAGCCGAATCTTTCCAAGGCAAGGACGAGGTTGTATTTGAAGAAAAAAAGAGCATGAAAGAGACCCAAGGGGGAAAGGAGCTAGTGCTTACAAATTTAAACTGGAAGAAAGCGGAAGAGAAGATTCCTAAGCGCACAGCCACAGGGCTAGACGAGGTTCCCGTTAGGCTGATAAATGAACTGGGACCAAAAAGTAAGGAAGCTCTCGTGAAAGCAGTTGAAAAAACTTTAAAAGATAGACGAATACCAGACAGTTGGCGACAAAGTAGAATTAATTTAATTTATAAAGGTAAGGGGGAGAAAGACAGAATTCACTCGTATAGACCGTTGACCATTACATCGGTAATATACAGGCTAGCAATGCAGGCAATCAAATTAAAGCTTCAAGCATGGGCAGAAAATAATGGCATTTTGGGAGAGCTTCAGAATGGCTTTAGAATAGGTAGGCGTTTGGATGATAACTTGTTTGTTCTTACTCAGTGTATTGAAATATCAAAAGCAGAAAGCAGACCGTTGTATGTGGCCTTTTTGGACATTACAGGAGCATACGACAACGTAGACCGCAGCATTTTGTGGGATATTCTGGAAGGGGAAGGCTTAGGTAACGATTGTATACAGCTTTTGAGAGAGATTTACCTCGAAAATACTGTTTGCGTTGAATGGGAAGGGATGAGGAGCGCGGAGAAAGTTCATATCAACAAGGGACTGAGGCAGGGGTGCCCTTTATCCCCGCTGCTGTTTGTGATGTACATGGTGAGGATGGAGAGGGCGCTAGAAGGAAGTAATATCGGGTTTAATCTCTCATACAAACAGGCAGGTACAGTAATATAGCAGCAACTCCCAGGTTTATTTTATGCGGACGACATTGTGTTGCTCGCAAACAAGCAAAGTTATTTGCAACGTCTGGCTAATATCTGTGGACAGGAAGGCAACAATTTAGGTTTGAAATTTAGTGTTAGAAAATCAGGTGTTATTGTATTCAATGAAAACAGTGAACAGACAGTGGAGATACAGGGCCAAGAAATACCTCGGGTAACAGAATATAAATACCTTGGTATATGGATAAACGAAGGCAACGGATATATGGAAACACAGGAAAAAACCATAACAGTCAAGGGGAAGAGAAATGCAGCCATAATGAAGCACAGAGCGCTATGGGGATACAATAGGTACGAGGTCCTGTGAGGTATGTGGAAAGGGGTAATGGTTCCAGGACTTACTTTTGGAAATGCGGTTGTTTGCTTTAAATCAGGGGTACAATCAGGACTCGACGGGAACCAAAGGTCAGTGGGTCGCCTCGCGTTGGGCGCTCACGGGAAGACTACAAATGAAGCTGTGCAAGGGGATATGGGCTGGACTAGTTTTGAAGTGAGGGAAGCTCGCAGTAAAATTGAGTATGAAGAACGGCTGAGGAATATGGAGGAAAGTAAATGGGCTGGGAGAGTGTTCAGGTATCTGTACAGGCAAAACATTGATTCACAGTGGAGGAAAAGAACTAGGAAGCTTACCAGCAAGTATGCGGCCTGTGGGGTGGGCAACACAGCAACAAAGAAGGTCAAGCGGAAAGTCAGAGAGGCTGAATTAATCTCATGGGTGGCGGCAATGGAAAAGAAACCTGCCATGAGTAACTACTTAAGGGGAAAAAACGAAATTAGGAAAGAAACCATTTATGATAACTCAAAGGGAAGCTCATTACTTTTCGAAGCGAGATCGGGATGCCTTAGAACACGCACGTATAAAGCGAGATATAAGAAGGAAGAAGCATGTGCTTGCTGCGGTAAAGCTAGGGAAACGACGGAGCACATTTTATTAGAATGTGAAGACATCTATCCAGCGGTCGATTTAGGCACCACTGGCCTCCTTGAAGCCCTTGGGTTCAGCGGGAGCAGTGGTAAAGCAAACAGGTCCGCAATAGACATCAGTAAGAGGCGATTGGAGGATTGGTGGAAGAAAAGTAGGGAAACGACAAAGGACGGAGACGTACAAAAGCACAGTTCGCAATAGGGTATCAGAAAATTTGGACGTGGTAGTTCATAGTGTGTTTTTTTTTCTCATTGGTTAACCTAGGTAGGATATTAGGCAGCATAGTAGCAAGAGCTTGGTGGCGCAAGCCACCGCCCCGTTCCAAAGGGGACGCTCATAACATCCATCCATCCATCCATCCACGTTCTTAGACATACTTCAGTTTCGCAGCTCCGCTCGGGAGATGGCCGAAGTGGTGGTCACGCGAACTAGCGGCGCTGCGATCGCGTCTTTCGTCACTTTTTGTTTCGTTTCTGATAGAAGTTGCGTCATTTCTGGTAGATTTCTGTTTTATATTTTGAGAAGTAGTTATTTCACAGTTCTTAATTTTGAGCCTCTTTGTGAAATATTGTGATATCTGAGCTCTGCATTGTAAGTGCGTTTCTGGTAAGGAACTTGAAACTTGACTTCTGCTTTCACTTCTGGTTTCATGTTTGTTGCGCTGCACCGTCAGTCGCTATCCTTCTCCGTTTTGTAGGTGTTGTGTGATGTGTCGTGATTTGCTCGCTTGAAAAGCTTCTTGAAGAAGCGTTTCCGCATCTCATGACAGCAAGAAGTTCCTTATGCCGTGCTGTTTTGCCCCCGGCTGCACGAGCGGCCTTAGACACGATGCCGCTGGTCACCTTTTTTTCGCACCGACGCAAGACGCTGGAGAGTTTAAAAGTTGGGAGCGCATGCTACACCGAAAAGACAAACGCCTCACAAACAAATCAAAAGTGTGTGAACGCCACTTTGAGGACGACGACATTTTGAAATACAACACGCATGTTGTGGGTAACAAAGAAATAATGATTCCTCGCGGGAAATGGATGCTTGCTCCCGGCGCACTTCCTCGGCTCTTTCCTGGGATGAGCACATCTCAAAGCCAAAAACTGTGAAGCGAAAGCGACGTCCACCAAAAGAACGAGCGCAAGTGCCGGCAACTACATCGGGTGAAGCTTGCAGTGACAGCGCTTCAACTTCAAACCTGCTGTTGGGCTTGGAAGAAGGAACTTCAGAAATATGCGCTACACACTTTGCGCTCAACGATCTCACGAACGTGACACTGCCTTCTGCGCTCTGGAAGTTCGAAATTGTTGAGGACGACGCAACACAGAAGTGATGTGGAGTATTTTATATGAGGCAACTGGTAGCCAGGCATCTGCGAGTAATGAAAACTGTTGTGCTTGAAGAGGATGGTACTTGCTGCATAAACGGCTACAGCAAAATTCACAAGAGGCTATTTCGAGCTGCGACTAGCATTGCAAGTGTGGAAAGAATCCTGAGAGAAGCAGACAGCTTGAACATATGTGCGGGCGTGAAAGAAGGCCAGCGTGACTCGGCGACATCAGATAATATGCATCACAAGCAGTGCAATGTACTTACAAAGCAACTAGTCTGCGCGCGTTGTCTCCGTCTACAGAGGAAACTTCGACTGAGCATTAAGGCTCCGAGCGCAACGCTCAAGCGATATCAGAAACTACGCAATGTGAAGAAGAGGCTGCTTAGGGCGGCTGCTGCGCATCAAAAGCAAAAGATGGAAATTTTGGCTCTGAAGAAAAGGCTTTCTGAAATGCCCGATAACAGAATCGAGGAAGCGTTGGCCGAACTTCCTTGCATTTGTGACATCGTTTAAACTGTTGAAAGCAAAGTCTCCGTGTGGCGCGCGGTACAATGCGGACTGGCTTCTGAATTGTTTAATGCTGAGGATAGCGAGCCCTCGAGCATATACTTCTGTCTGACATGAACATGCTGCCCTTGCCCTCCCTGAGCCGTCTCACACAAATACTGAAAGGAATACCATGCAAGTATGGTTTCAATCCTCTCTGTATGGAAGCTATTGGAAAACAGCTGGGCAACAGAGCAGATGGGAAGAAATTCGGCACACTGATTTTGGATGAAATTAAGTTACGCCAGGCGAACGCTTTCAACAAGTCAACCTTCAAACTTGATGGTTTTGTGGACTACGGTGGTATTTCAAATGAAGGAACTGACCAACTTGCAGATCATGCGCTCGTGCTGATGTTCGTACCACTTCTGGAGAGCTGGGTGCAACCGATTGCCACCTTTGCCACGAAAGGTGCTGCGCCTGGCAAGATTTTAGCAGAGCTGGTGTTGCAAGCAGTTATGCAATTGCATAAACATGGTGCTATGGTGATCGCCGTAGTCAGTGACGGGGCTGGGAACAATCGCTCGATGTGGCAGCAGATGGGAATCAGCGGCAGCGTAACCTCACCTTCTCACAAGATTCCACATCCATGCCTGCCTGAGAGCGCGTACCTTTATTTCCTGCGTGATGTGCCACATGCCCTGAAGTGTGTACGCAACCATTTGCTCAAGCACAAATATGGACAGGTGAGCTAGCGTAGTTTATTTCATATATAACCTGTGCTGATTGGCGTCGATAACTGTTTTTCAGGCTGGAGATTACCGCATAAACTTTGCCCACTATCAACTCCTCTATGAGTGCGAAAGAAAAAGCATCATCTCAAAGTCGTCCCCAAGCTCTCAGCAGCGCACGTAAACCCCACAAACTTGCAGAGAATGAACGTGCGACTCGCTGCACAGGTGAGCGATTAAAAATAGTAATATGCCAAAATATAGAAGGTGGCTCTCTGTTGCTTTGTAAGTTTTTTCAACTACAACTGTTACACTTTGTTTGCCTTCCACAGCTGTTCAGCCGCAGTACTGCTATTGGATTGAAGTACGTTATACAGGGCAGAAAGCGTTGAAGGCCTCCAAGACTCGGAGGGAACAGAAGCGTTTACAATGACAATGAATGACGTCTTTGATGCACTCAACACAAAGCATCCTGCAGAAGGAATACGAAAGGGCTCACCGAAGATTGAGGTACGGTTTAAGCCAGTGTACATGACGTTTTAATGGAAGCCCTACACTTAGTGCAAACTACAAATTCATTTATTTGCGCAGATAATCAAGAAGTTTCTCGACCTGCTCAACATCACGGAACACAACTACCACCACCGAAACATGCTTATGTTTGCCTCGCGACAGACAACCGAAGCTTTGCGTGTTACGCTAATGTCGGTACTCGACATAATTGATGAGCTCCACGAAGCTGGTGTCCCCTACATACTGACAGTGAAGCTCAACCAAGATACCCTAGAGGTAATGCGCAAATGCTTGTTGAAAATGTGGAGAGCTGTTGAATTTTAATGCATGCACAAACCGCAAATGCAAAGTTTGTCTTATCGTGATTACTTTTATTACTGCACCATGAAATTAAAAAGTGCGCAGGCAAAATCACTCACAGAATGCTTTCTTTATTCATTTCAGAAATTTTTCGGAGTTGTCCGTTCATTTCATGGCGACGATGACCACCCATCCGTAGTTCAATTCAGCCAGATTTATAGATTGTTGTCTTTGTTCACACCTGTGAAAACTGCAGTGAGAGGAAATTGCTCTGGCGCTCCCGATGGTGTACTGGTGTCTCTTCACGACAGCCTGGGGCAAAAGGCGAAGGCTACTGCTGAGCTGAAAGGTGCAGTTGAAGCAAAGCTATACAAGAAGCTATGGGGGATGAGTCTTTCAGTAGGCCACATGGATGACTTGGGCAACCACGGGTACCAGAAAGCAGGAACACAAGAAATGGTTGTCTGCTTACTACCTGGCTGGATATACATTGAAGAAAGTTACGAAATCCATGTCTTGCGAACGGTGTGTTGAATCACTGGAAAGTGCTTCTGTGCCACCAAGTGCGGGTGACCCACGACCCTCGCATAGCCTTTTGACAGATCTGAGGTCATTCAAGCCAGGGTGCTTACGTGAACCTTCTTTCAGAATGTTCACCGTCATCAAACACATAGAAGAAATAATTCGTCACACACTCGACAGTAACGCAATTTTTGGTGACTTATTTTGGAGCATCCTGGACGGGCTAGACAAAGCATCTGTGCCGGCACTAGGATGTGACAATCATTATGAGGAGGTGACTGCAAATGTCATCAAGTTCTATCTTCTCATGCGCATGCACTTCTTTTCAAAAAAAAAAAATGAACAGTGAGGCATCGCTGACAGAACAGGTGCAAGCAGCCAGAAAGAGAGCAAAATTGCTTTGAGCAAAAGTAGCTCAAAATTACTTTTTTTGTGCACAAAGTAAATAAAACGTGTCACTGTGATTGTTGTTTGTTTTGTTCGTTAAAAAGAAAATGAATTAAGGTTTGACCTAAATAAATATTTGTTCATATGTATTTAACTTCGTCCTTGTCACTGCTCACAGATCACTTCCAACTCATTTGCACGTCCCATAATATCCGCGGACAACTATAAAAAATACCTGTGTCAATTAAATTTATTAGGCGAAGAAGCGTTGACGGGAGCTAGTGGATCAATTCACCACAGCGTTGTCTCAAGCGACTGCTGGGCGTGATGCGTTAATGTCCCTACGTCTGCACAGGCGCTCGCCGTCTTTAATTAATACACATCTTAAGAATAAGCAGCAAAAAACAAAGCCCCCGCTCAAGGGAGCCCCGTAGCGCTTTTATAGGGAAAAAGTTGGTTGAAAAGCAGAATCGTAGTGCACGACCGCTCATTGGCGGTGTAGTTGCAGCCTCTAAAGACTAGCCAGACATGTCATTCAAAGGTCCTTGGCATAAAATATTGTTCAGCAGCCAAAACGCAGTCGTCAAAGAGCGAACGGCACAGGCCACTTGGGGAAAACGACGCACCGCAGAGATGACATCGCAGGAGTAGACGATGCGCGCTGCGTGAGAGATGCGTCACTACAGCGCCGATAGTGCATAGACACCGTGAAGTCCCCGTCACTTAAGCGCGGCAGGTTTTTCACAAAACTCAGACTGCGTATCTAAACTACATTTACCGTCGGATAAGCGCCTACAGGCCTGTCGGTGCAAACGACGCGTCGCAGCAGGAGCAGACGACGCGCGGCGCATGACGAAAGACGCGACTGCAGCGCCGGTAGTTTCAGTGACACCCGTTTCGACCACGTCGGCCAATGGGCTCGCATAGGGAGCTGTGAAACTGAAGCATGTCTAATGGCGTTTTTCACTGGTCGATTCGGAGCAGGATTTCTTGCTCCGCGGCAACGAATCCGAATTTCACTGGTCGATCTGGAGCGGGTTCGCGCATTTCACTGGTCGTTTCGGATCAACTCGCTCCGCGCCGGATCGCTTTCACTTGCTCCGCCGCCGAGGCGCGGATTCGGGCGGAAATAGCTCGCGTCACTTCCGTCTTCAAGCGAAATCGGTACCGGTTGGTACGTACTACATTGTGTTGCTTCGCAAAATGGCTGCGTTCGTTGCTGCTGCAGAGCTCGCGTTTAGCGATGAGAGCTCGGACGACAGCGATTACTAGGTGACACAGGTGCTGTACGAAGACTTCTGTGCACGTTGTCCATGCATAATCCTTGCGGGCGCGACATGGAAATGACGGACTCTGCGATTGCCGTGGTCAAATTACGCACAAGGGACGGCGAGTTTGGTTGCCGTGGAAACGTACAAAGCAGAAGTCGGGCATGGTTTCCGGAACCGGTTTGTGCGACGTGCACGCAGACTTCCTGTGTGATCCCCCACGGAGCATTTTTGCGCTCCGCTGGCCGATTCGGATTCGTGAAACCCGAGCGCTCGCTCGAGGATTTGGGCGGCCGCTCCAGATCGCCCAGTGACAAACGCCCTAAGAACGTTGGCGCGGCAGGCATAGAGTTACTATACTGACTCTAGAGGACAAGCTACCCATAGGGCCCATGCATTAAAATCGGGGCGGTAACTGGTGACACGCGCGTGGTAGAAGCGAAATGCCATACCAAAACGCTGCTGCCACGCACGGAAGTGACGTCACAGTTATGATGACGTTGTTTAAACAAGCATGGCGTGTTCCGGTTTATAGTTTTGCGCGCGCTGCTGGAGCTGCTTCAGCGTTTCAGCTTAGCTAAAACACAATTTTACGGTTTCTTACTGTGTTGTGTGATAGAATGTTGTTCTAGTTAGTTGCGCTGGAAGAACCGGATGATGTTCGAGCTTGCGATCTCGAGCCACACTTGGGCGCAACGCTGGAGCAGCTCGTTTCTTTATGCCTTGGAGCGCGTTTATGGTTGGTAGTGTGGTCTTGTGCAGCCCCTGTTACGTTTTTCAGTGCTGTTGCTCTTGTTTGTTGAATTTACTGATGTGAATGGAGCATATGTGGGCTCTCAGTTTGGCAGAACTTTTTGCTGTTATGGTAAAAACGTTTAAACCCGTTCCAAATGCTTGTTGCTGCAGTTGCCGCTTAGTGTTGTGCATCGATCGCGGAAAACAAAAACAAATGTTTCATCCTTCGTAGGATTGCTGTTGCAGATATTGCCTAAGTAAGTAAGCTGTTGCAATTTTTATATGGCACTCGATGTCGCATTTGCCTGTACTGTTTCTTGTCTTGCATGTTCATACTGTTCCCTTGTTTATCGGATTTTGGCGGCTAGCGAATCGCGACTTGCTTGAGCACCTGCTCGCCACAGTTCTAAAGGAACATGTTGAGCAACCCCAATGTTAACTATGAAGACAAATATTGCAGAACGTGGCCCAGCCGCTCATAGTTCTACTTTGGCTCAATTTTGTTCTAAAGCTTGGCTGTCTTGAAGACCAAGAAATTTTCTTAAATTTCTTCCAGCTAGTTTGCTAAGCTACTATTTAGTATTGCTTCTTGTGATGGCGCTATGCGAGGTACCAGGTTTGCGCAAATGTTCCTCGCAACTTGTTCACAAACATGATGTAGGTTCATTGCAGGAACCTGCATTAGGTTATAGATGTGAGATGCACGCTAACATGACCGGTGTGGGTTTGCAGGTCCATGCATGCCACTCTCAAGCAAATGCCATGTTTCCATTGTATGAATCTTTCTTCCTGTACAGTGAAAGATCCACTCAAGATCCAGGTGCTGTACCGTATCTTCAGAAAATAAAGCAATTATCTAAACACGAGCACAGGGTGTAAATGATCGCACTCCGATGCATGTGATACATAATGACAATCACCACGAAAGCCTATCGCATTACTATTACTTCCACAGGTAATTTTCATGGCTGCTATGGAATGGCTGTCTCACTGCACCACAATCTATAGCAACTAATACACTGGGCATTTCAAATGGTTCATGAAAGCGGGTTGGGCCCTGGCCAGACTGAAGCAGCGGCACTCAAGAGACACTTTTCAACGCCCAGCCTCGTGTGAGTCACTTGACACTCGTCACAGACACTTGCTGACATTGCCTTCAGGCGGGAACAAGCCTTTCTGTTAGATTCACGTTTCACGTCCAGGCTTTCGTTACTAGGCTTCTGCGTGCTTAAGGCGACGCGAAATGTTTGAGTGCACTTTGCTCATCGACAAAAGGCGCCCTTACTTTGCCCAGTGATTTGGAAATGTGTATGCACCCTACATCGACGTCAATGCCGACGCGCACCACTTCTGCGTTTTCGAGCTCGAGAGCAGTGTGTCGACGTGGTGTCCAAGGCCAAACAGACATCCGACTTTGCCAGAAGGCGTACACACAACTTAAAGAATCGCTACATACGACACACCCTGCAATATGCATTATCCGTGTCGGCACCATATGCAGTCAGCGCTGTGCTACCACGACTCTTCGAAACCGACAGTCCAAATGAGGCGACATGTCGTGCTGTTTCGTGGATGCAGCACAGTGCGTTCGAAGCTTCTGTAGCTTCGTAACGGCAACGTTATTCGTACTCGCCGATATTACACAGTGACCCAATATGCAGTCGGCGCTGTGCTACCACGACTCTTCGAAACCGACAGTCCAAATGATGCGACATGTCGTGCTGTTTCGTGGATGCAGCACAGTTCGTTCGAAGCTTCTGTAGCTTCGTAACGGCAACGTTATTCGTACTCGCCGATATTACACAGTGATTCAATACTACAGTACACACCACACAGCCACAAGGAATCGCAACGGTCCTCCCATTGCGTGCACGCGTGTGTAAGCGCCGAGAGTCATTTTCGATTTTGAAACGCAGCACAAAATAAATGCTTTATTTATTTAGGCGTAGTGTATTTAACAGCAAAACGATAACGTTAGCATTTCATGTATTTTTTACTAAGTTTTCTTTTTGTGACGTCATCATGCGTGGCAGCAGCGGACTCCACTTGGGGTCGTCTGCTGCCACGCGCGTGTAGGGTGTCTAGCGCGTGCACCCAGCGCCGCCCTAAAATCGGGAACCGCAGTTGCCTTGATTGGCTAGGCAACAAGAAAACTTGCCTGTTTATTTCACAAATTCTCAATTAAAACATGTTTTTATTACCTCCTTGTAGCTCATTGATATATATGTGTGTGCGTGTGTGTGTTCTGAGACTGCCTTTTACAGGAATAGTAAAGATTGGTTTGGCAAGTTGGCACCTGTACCTTGAGGTTGTAGTTCATTCTCAATGAGATACAAGGAGGTAATAACATATGTTTCAATTGAGAATTTGTGAAATAAGTGGGTAGGTTTTTTTGTTGACAAGCCTGGCCAATCAAGGCAAGTTGTAATTGTTGATATGCTTGCGGTATGGGAATAAGCAGCTACAATAAAATGTACAGGTTCGTTTTGTATGGCTTCAACTAAATATGAGAGTTGTGTTTTTTGTCGGTGTATCCCGGATTGATGAAGCATACTCCAGTTTTGATCATGCAAGCATATTATACAGTATAAGTTTAAGGGAAGCAGGAGTCTAAGAAAACTTGCAGCAAAAAAAAGCCATGTCTTCAGTTATTAGCATTAGTCAAAAAGTTGATATGCATTTACACTGAAAGATCACTAGCGAAAAATCTGATAGGGCAACCTAATAAAAATTATATCAGTTAATTAATTGTTTCTATTGCATCATGAAACGATACAACTGATACACTGATAAAATTACTTTTAGTTCTATTCTGGACGTATCTGTGCTATTCTGCTTGTACAAGTCTACTAGTGTATTCTTACCCGCCGTGGTTGCTCAGTGGCTATGGTGTTGGGCTGCTGAGCACGAGGTCGCGGGATCGAATCCCGGCCATGGCGGCCGCATTTATATAAAATTATGGGGTTTTACGTGCCAAAACCACTTTCTGATTATGAGGCACGCCGTAGTGGAGGACTCCGGAAATTTCGACCACCTGGGGTTCTTTAACGTGCACCTAAATCTAAGCACACGGGTGTTTTCGCATTTCGCCCCCATCGAAATGCGGCCGCCGTGGCCGGGATTCGATCCCGCGACCTCGTGCTCAGCAGCCCAACACCATAGCCACTGAGCAACCACGGCGGGTGGCCGCATTTCGATGGAGGCGAAATGCGAAAACACCCGTGTACTTAGATTTAGGTGCACGTTAAAGATCCCCGGGTGGTCGAAATTTCCGGAGTCCTCCACTACGGCGTGCCTCATAATCAGAAAGTGGTTTTGGCACGTTAAACCCGATAATTTAATTTAATTTTTAATTAGTGTATTCTTTTTATTAGTGTAATAGTGTATTCATATTAGTTTGCCAGATCTATAATCTATTAGTATCTATGTGTGTTGTATAGGTGTAATGTGCCTCAAGGAGAAGCAAGCTTCCTCATTTGCCCAAAAAAATGAGTCAGAAATAATGCATTTATATTATCAGAAAAAATAATTCATATAAATCAAATATGAAGCCCAGGATTCAGAAAGGAAAGATTGTTGGAACAAATATACACCATACAACAGCTTAAAAAAGAATAAAAATGTGATCACATTTAAAAGAGAAAAGATGTTTAGATTGGTTCACAACAAAGTTTAGCCTCTTTAAACAGGAGGTTATTGACAATCAAGCCACCGAATTGGTTCACACGTGCACCACAAAGATTATTAGACTTCACAATCTGGAAAGCTAGTGAATGGAAGTGGTGGGTTCTTCATTATTCATTACCATGCCTTCATGGCTTTTTGCCAGATAAGTATGTCAGACATTCCAGTTTGCTTGTGGAGGGCGTCTATATACTTCTACTAGACACCAACACTTCAGATGACCATAATGAGATCATCTGATCTTCTCTCTGAGTTTGTTGTGAAAGCACAGTCTTTGTTTGGATTGGGTGCAATGACATACAATGTACACCAAATCCTGCATCTTCCTAAAAGTGCGGCTAAACTAGGACCTCATTGGTCGCATTCTTCATTTGTATTTGAAGGCGGAAATGAACTTCTTGTGAAATTGGTCAGCAGAGCTAATGATGTTCCTTTACAAATATTGGAATGTTATGCACTTGCTCGAAAGTTACAGGCAGCTAAAGCTAGTTTAAATCTTTCACCAGAAGCAGTGAGTTTTCTTGGTGTACAGGAGAGGAGAGCTGGTCAGCAGACAGCTTTGTTAGGCACTGGAAAGCTGTGCCTGAACTTGGATGAAAGTGAAAAACAGGCTGTAGTCCACAACCGTGGCTGTGACTCAACAAGTGTCACTGAATATTAGTGAATGATCATCAACCAACAAACATTCCACTCTCTCCAGTACACTTGAACTATAAAGACTAAAAACAGTGCATTTGTCAGCTTCTCAAGTGCGTTTTCTCTCATTTGTAGAATTCTTACTGGAGCGAATTCTTGTATAATTCTGAAATGCAAGAAACTATTTCCTGTTGAAATTCTCCATGCAAAGCACCTTTCAGTCTGCGTCAGAAGAGAGGAGCGACTAGTTTACGTAACACCCAGCGAAGTTATGCGCCTTTATGTGTTTATAGAAATAGACAACAATATTTTTGAATGGACAATACGAAACCTTTATAAAGAGACTAATTCCCATGCTCAAGACATGGCAATGATGAACAGTATGTCTTCAGCCATGGGAATGTCTGGTAATAACAGGTTATATATCTTTACAAAAAATAGTTGGTAACAGTGCACCACACTTTATGGAATTCTGTAATAATCAGCTTTTTGATGTTTGAATATATTAACCTAGCCAGAGCCATCAAAATTCTAGAGTGCTTATTTTTTTCTTGCGTTAGCTTCTTGTTTTCCTAATGAACCAGCTAGCCCAATTTGCCACTCTTCATTATTGTACTCTTGTTGATTAAGTGCTTGGGGAATTGCATGGTCTGCATGTTGGCAGTGGTAATGCAGCTGCTTATGAACAGCTGCAGTAGCCAAAAAGTGACAATATTTTACAGGACTTATGCACAGTTTCGGGTCGGTGTCCTTACATGTAGCGAAGGGCCCTACTTAACTACATGACTGCCTTGAGTGGATGATCACAGTGAACAAACAGTGCTTCACTAGCAGACGGTGAAGAGGTAAAGCTTCTCAGTCTGTATGCAGAGGCATGGAAAGCAGCTGAATGTTAAGTGAGCAGTTATGCTACTTGATACAACAGCATCATTTTCACACCATGCATCTGTCTGCCTCACTTTATTTACTCCTTTGACTCAATGTAGCTGGTGCAAGTTTATCCGTTAACTGTGGCAGCATGACTAAGACACTATCTTTTTTCTGAAAGAAGCAAGCAAACTCTGAAATTTCATTTGAACAGTGTATTACGGTTTGAATCAAAGACTCCAAACACTATACATGTATATGAAGCCTGTTCTGATAGTCTTCTTTGCTTTCGCATGCTGAAGGCCAGACAGGTTAAACCACTTTTACACATTTCGACGTGCAGTGGTTGAACTAGCGCACAGTGAAGAATTGTGTCTTCTGATTTTGCAATATGTGCACTGATTAGCTGTTTTCGTTCGTGATTATGTGGTTTTAAAAATGGTAAATCCATGTTCTTGCTTGAATAAGTTCTCAGATCTGTACTCACTTTTGCTTAAATAATATTGCTGTATTGTCATGTTCTGATATATTGCTGTAGATCTTGTACCAATAGCGATGCTCGTCCTGTTTCCTTGCTTCCTGTCAGTGTGCCATGCCAGTTTGTTCTTTTTGCACAAGCTCACTTGTGTTCTGTCACATATCACGACACTTTTGGGATGAATGCAAAAATGCATAGTCTAGAGAAAATAGTTTCATATGAAGTTGTAATATTATAAAAGCATATGCCAATTAGACCTGTTGTTCTATACAGCATCTGTGAGCACGAATGGGCATAGTGAAGTTGGTACTTCAGTCTGTGTTTTTGCTCTTATGTGTTTGTTTAAATGTGGCTAAAGTTGCTTGCTTATTCTTTAGATAGTGGAGTGTAAAATAAACCCTAGTCATGTTTGTAGTCATGTTGCTTGGGTCTTGTCCTTGTTCCTTTGTGGATGGATGCATTATTGTTGTTATAATTTTCAAATCAAGTATGCACAAACTAACCCAGAAAGTAGCTTTAATGAAATCACGTTGGTAGTGTCTAATTTATGGCATTCACAAACTCAGCCGGACATGTTAGAGCTACAGTTAGTACCCACAGTCTTGAAAGTGCTTTGTTTTGCTTTTGTAAATAAACTTTATTACAACAGTAGGAAGATACCTATGAATTAAGAAAGGAGTCAGACAAGTAGACACAATCTCTGCAGTGCTATTCACTGCGTGCTTGGAAGAAGTATTCAAGCTATTAAACTGGGAATGTTTAGGAGTAGGTATTGACGGCGAACACCTCAGCAACATTCGGTTTTGCCGATGACATTGTTCTATTCAGGAACACTGCGGACGAGTTACAACAAATGATTGAGGACCTTAACAGGGAGAGCGTAAGAGTGGGGCTGAAGATTAATATGCTGAAGACAAAGACAATGATAAATAATCGGGCAAAGGAACAAGAGTTCAAGATCGCTAGTCAGCCTCTAGAGACTGTGAAGGTGTATGTCTACCCAGGTCAACTAATCACAGGAAACCCTGACCATGAGAAGGAAATTCACAGAAGAATAAAAATGGGCTGGATCGCATACGGCAGACATTGTGAGCTCCTGACTGGGAGCTTACCATTATCATTGAAGAGGAAAGTATACAATCAGTGCATTTTATGGGTGCTGACATATGGCGCAGAGATTTGGAGACTGACAAAGAAGCTTGAGAACAAGTTAAGGGCTGTGCAAAGAGGGATGGAACGAATAATGCTAAGTATAACTTTAAGAGACAGAAAGAGAGCAGTTTGGACAAGAGAGCAAACGGGTATAGATGATATTCTAATAGACATTAAGAGAAAAAAATGGCGCTCGACAGGTCATGTAATGCGCAGATTAGATAACCATTGGACCATTAGGGTGACAGAATGGGTACCAAGAGAAGGGAAGTGCAGTAGAGGATGGCAGAAGACTAGGTGGTGCGCCAAAATTAGGAAATTTGCGGGTGCTAGTTGGAATCGGTTGGCGCAGGACAGGGGTAATTAGAGATTGCAGGGAGAGGCTTTCGTCCTGCAGTGGACATAAATATAATAATGATGCTGCTGCTGATGATGATGATGACAGTAATCCTGTTTTGGATATGCATTAAATGTTGCACATCCGTCTCGCAAAATTTGTAAATGTAATTTTGTATTAAAAGAACCGGAGCACGCCTGCTACAAAGATGGACAGATACTTTTCTCATGCAACTTCCCCAATGTAGTTTCACAGGCTAAGTAACGCTGCTGTGCTTTGAAAATGTGTGCGTTAATTTATGTTGAAACATGTTTAGGATAATATATCTGCATTAGGGGTGTGCGAATATTCGAAATTTCGAATACGAATCGAATATTTTCCTTATTCGAAGCGTATTCGATTCGAGAAATGCATATTCGTAAATTCCCGAATATTCGAGGATGGCCGAATAATGGTCGAAATGGCGAATATTCGGACAGACCGTGAATAATTTAGCAATTAGCGAATTATATGCTTGCTCCACATTCTAAGAACATGTTTATTCACTGAGAGCTTCACATGATCCTCTCATTATCTGTATGCTCTGCATCAAGACGGCAAGTTGGGCCAGTTGGTTGGGATTCACAGTAAGGTTCGTTACAGCGCAGCACAAACCAAGGACAAAAGAAAATACAAAACGACGACACAGCGTTACAGCACTGTGATCTTAAATGCTGTAACGAACCTTACTATGAATGTGTACGCTCTGTTCCAGTCTATCTGCATCAGGCCCTTGAGGCATGATCAGTTTCAATTTTGTTTTACCAAGCTTTATTACAGGGCTCTTTCATAACAATATATGATGTACTTTCGGGCTCTGTAAGTATGCGCAATAAGATATGCACCTAGAAAATGTTACCTGGACAAATGTCACACTGCATAGAGAGCCCTTACTTTCTGAACATGTTGAGCAGTCAATTTTCCTTCGCAATAATCTGTAACAAGCGCTTACCTGACAGAGCATTACCTGACATTACCTGAGTGCATCACCTATAATGAGTGCCTCTTTAACCTGAAGCAGCCTCGTAAAATGCAATATCATTTTTAAAAGGGTAATAAAGCTATTGCTACCTCGTTTTGTAATTTTTTAATACTGCACATATGTTCGATATTCGATTCGTATTCGAAAATTTCAATATTCGCACACCCCTAATCTGCATACAAGCTGTAAAAAGTTTTGATAATTGCACAGTTTACACACTTCATTTTTATTTGATACTCCAATATCCCAACTGTGTTTGTTAATCTGTTCACGTGCCAGGCAATGTATTCAGGGTTGTATATTCAGTTCATTTTAAAAACGTCTCTTCAGGCGTGTGGGCACCGGCATGTGTGCTATTTCTAACATGCTTTATCAGTGCCTGAATCAGATTTCTGTATGTCATATGATGATCTCTATCTGGGTTTAAAAGACTGATATGTACATCATGCTATTTGGGCTTGTAGGCAGCACAGTGAGATCTATCTGCTGCCTGCCAGTCTGGTAAAGAGTTCTATGGGTCAGGTAGGAATATATATCACTCTTAGAAGGACCCGTACAACCTATACATATTCCTAAGAGACTATAGAAATTTCTATCAGTTTTTTTTGCTAGGGTACTGATGTTAGGTTTTTAACTAGTGATGGCACTCCGGAGAGACATTACTGGAGACATTGCCCCACTGGGCACGTGCAGCAGCTAAGCCCAGTGGGGGTGAGATATGGACTTTGCGCCCGCTTGCGAGAGCAAGGATGACGTGGCATTGCGGCGGTGCCCTCTCCCCTCACGCAACACCTGGTGCGCTAGAGCGACGGCAGATGTACCCTTTCACCCGCTCTGCTCCGTAGAGGCACGCTCGCAATGTGGTCACAACCAATGGGATTTGAGGTTCCATTTCGCTGAGACGACAGACGCTGCCTTTTTTACTCAGTGGGCCATTTGTTTAGTCTGTTTGAACAGAAACGGACCTGTCAGAGTTTGGTTGTTTCACGACAAGACACACAGTCGACAGAAAGTTTAGTTTTCTACGTTAAGTTCTTTGCGAGATCTAAAATGAGAAAAATCAAGGGCCTAAACACTCAGCATTGAGGCATGCCAGAAGTGACAAAAGACAGATTTGTGAATTGGAGTTGTTAACATAAAAATTGTGTTTAGTCATGAAGAAAGCATTCAGTGAATTTTAGTAATTGCATGTGGATCACTATTAAGTTAGCTTATTCAGGAGAAGGAGGAAGTGGCACAAAGTAGCAGATTTTGAAACGCTAAAAGCATCCATTCAACGCAAGAACTAAGTTCAATGGAGGTGATCAAGTTAGTAAACATGACAATATAGTTGTGTTTTTCATGAGAGACAAGGTCTTATGGAAACCATGTTGACATTTGTTGTAGAAGTTTTGGGACAGAATTTAGGATTATTATGGAGATTGAAATAAATGATGTTACAGGGAGGCTTCGCAATTGAGGCCAGCAATTGTTCCGCCCAAGTGTCTCTCATAATATTACTGCGGTAGATCACCACGTGCATTCTGTTCTAGAAGCTGAAAAGGTAATGCTAATCTGTGTAATGCATCTGTCGAATGCCGACAACAGTATGATGCTGATGCGGTGACAACAATGGCATGATCGACGATGGGATGACAATTCTAGAGTCATCACGATTGAGGCATAACGACTCTGGGATGATGAGTGCATGCATGGCAATGACTGCATATCTACTACACAGCGTGAAGGCGGCAGCATCTGACGGCGTGATATTACAACAAGTTTGAAATGACAGTGGAATGATGACGACAGATTGAAGACTGTGAATGGTGAACAATGATGCACATACGAGAACAGCTAAGCATGTTTTGTCTGAGTTGTGATTGCGAAAGAATTAATGCCCAATTGAACGCCGCTGAGCAGTCCTTCGAGTTTTACGCTGCAAGTGATGCACCCTAGAGCTACATTGGGCCCGAGCTAGCAAGCAGCAGCAGCCTGCGGTGCCAACACCACATGCCACCGACGTGCTGCATGACCAGAGACCAGGAAACAGCAGTGGCCACCAAGGCCGGCAGGCACGCGCAGCAGTTAAGCCCAGTGGAGGGGGGAGATACGGACCGGGCGGCGGCTTGCGAGAGCAAGGATGACGTGGCGTCGCGGCGACGCCCTCTCCCCTCACGCAACACCTGGTGCACTATAGCGATAGCAGGTGTACCCTTTCACCCGCTCTGTTTCGTCGAGGTGCGCTCGTGACGTGGTCGCAGCCAATGGGATTTGAGGTGCTGTTTCGCTGAGACAACAGACGCCGGCTTTTTTGCTCAATGGGCCATTAGACGCTTTCGCATAAATAATCGCTACAGAATATTGACGATGTGGTTATGTTGAGCTCCCGTTCACGCTTCATCTACACGGACCACCCTACCTGTGTACTTTTCGTACTGGGGCCAATTCTGTACCATGCAATACACTCAGCCATGGAGCACCCGCAACGATCACGCGACAGGCAAAAAACGCTGTGCTTTTAACATGCACCCATAGAGTGCCCCAATATTGCAACCAGCCGATCCGTCCATAGTGAAGCATCCGCATGGCCGCGTTTGCCACGTGGCCGTGCTATGCGAGCGTGTGTGGCTGATATATCAATTGAGTAATCGAAAGACTGGTTCCGAATGCATTTACTGACCAATTTGAGTCCGCGGCACTTTTATGTGCTGCTTTGAATAACTGCGTGTGGTACCGCGGTTCCCGCAGTCGCCCAATGCATGTGGCGCATACTTTAGCAGCAGCGCTCGGCATGTTTCGACTAAAGCAATTTCATTTCAATTCTGCTCGCCACTCATGGCAGCTGTAGCTGCTTATAGTTATACAGTACTTTGGTTATAAAGTACAGTAAGTCTAGTTAATAAATTTTATTGGGATGGGAGGTTTTATTTTGTTAAATCGAGAACTTTGTCAAATTGAAACCACTTGATTGGATCACGCAACATGCCACAAAATTGATACAAGAGACAAAATTGTCGTTTTTGCCTACGTTCACACTTGCTGTAGCAGTTGAGCATGTACTCTGCCTTAACAGAAGAAACGATTAAATATTCTTAAAAGCTATATGTCAGTGATACTAAAATCACCAGAACTCAATTAGGCCTACAATACCCACATTTTTCTTTTTAATTATGGCAAATCAGGCAAGATATTATAGTTGATTCTAGGTTTTCAGTGCTCATGAATGTGACAGTGAAAGAATTGAACGTCGTGTAGTGTAATGCAACGAAAACAAAGACACAAGAAAAAGCAAAACACAGACATAATTAGGCGCTGGTGTCTGTGTTTCATTTCTTCTTGTGTTCTTGTTTTTGCTGCGCTACACTACATGCTGTTCCATGATGATCAACGAACAAGCCTACATTGCCGCCCCCGTGTAGAGAACAGGAAATTTCGTTATACACTTAAACTTTTATATAACAAAGTAGGTAAAATCGGCAATTCGCTTCGTTATATAGAAATTTCTTTGTATTGAAATTCGATCTGTTATTCAAATGAGTACAGTCGCCGATCGATTTTTGTTGCACGGAAAGGGGCCATGCAATTTTCCGAATTATTGGGCAATAAAAAAAAGCAAGTTTGAATGAGAAAACATTTTATTTTGACGAATATAGGTGTCAGCGATGAATTATATGGCGGTTTCATGCCACGTTGATATCTTCACATCAGTGGCACGAATTAAGTGACGCCATATGCTTTCGCGTGCACTCCGCCCCCAAAGCGTCGCCCGGTCACACTGCGACGACGCTATCATGAAAAGCGCCGGCAGCTAGGAGCGAATGCTTCGTCTGCTTCTCGTTCCAACGGGTCATCAAAACTCGAGATTGCACAACCTTCAATACTAAACGTGCGGAAAAACAGTTTACATGATGCCACGCCGTCTTGGCATGCCCGCTCTTTCCACACGCAGCAGATTACCTCTAGAGCAGGGTGCGCGGCTGCGTATACGCTCAGCCGCGCTTACAGCCACGCGCAGTCATGGCCGAGACGCGCGCCAACTTACCCCCTACTCCGCCCCGTCGCGCGCGCTTGATCGCGTTACCGCGAGCTCGCTTTCCTTCCCCACTTTGCCATTGCTCGCGCGGGAAGGCCGCACTTACGAAGCCATCATCTTTCTTATCTCACCCTCGCACCTAAATTTAAGCACAAGTGCGCGGGGCGCGATAGGATCTGATCGCACTTGGACTTAATTTATACGGTACTCCTCTGCGGCAGAAGCGAAATTTCGTTATATTGAAATTGCACACAAACACACTTCTTTACATTGAGGCTCTAAATGCATGGTGTTCAATGGAGAAGAGGTTATGAAAAGTTAAATACTTCGCTATATCGAGAATTTCGTTATACTAAGGCTTAACTGTATGAAGATTTGAATTTATATACCTTGTTGTGCAGCTCCTTGGGTCATGGTTTCTATGACTATGACTCATATGACTCTGTATCTGTTGCGTAGAAAATCTCTCTCGCCCCGTTTCCCTACCGTTCTCCTTTTGGAGGAGCCCCCTCTTGATGCTATCCTTGTTCCACTCTTGGCCCACATCATTTCATAATCGAGGCATGTAAGGCCACAGTTCCTTATGCGATGCAGCTCTGACATCATGCGTACCATACAGAATTGTACAGGAGCCTGAGCCCATGCATAACCATTCTTCTGATCAAATGTTAATTTTTAGACTGACATCCTTTCCTCTTGCATCACAGTTATCTTTGCTGTATTGTTGCTGCTCTCTCATGTATATATACCAATCAATTATCTTAGTCAATTTCTTGAACATTGAGTCCAATCTTTGCCAACTTAGTGTGTGTTGATCGAATGGTAATTTTTTAAAACCTGCCTTCACAATCTGCCGCCACCTCAACCATTTTAGCATCCTCAATTCAGTCACTTCTCCATCCTGACTTCTAGGTGACTTTATTATAATTGACTTTATTATAATTGTTTAGGTTCCATACAGTATTGCTGGTCATGTATTCTCTTATAAGTTTATTAGACAGTGAAAATCTTCAACTTGGCTGGAACCTGTGTAACATAGATATCATAATGCATCTTTTCAGTTTTTCCAAACTATGCCAATTCTGCTGATTCTGTGGGCTGTCCAAATTTTCCATGTTGCTGTTTTCAGTTATCATTGAACCAAGGTATCCGTCTTCTCTATGGTTTACCCTCAAGGCTTCCCTTTCATCTCTTCTGAGAAATTGGCATGCGGCTACCAGATGTGGGCAGCTTGCCTCACAACACATGCACATGCTCAGCTACTTTTGCCAACCTTTGTGCTAGATGTCAATCAGCATGAGCGAAGCAGCGAGAATGGGGAATTATGAAATTAAGGCAGAGGTTCGAGCATTAAGGGAAGTCATACTTATGAGGTGAGTACATGTGAAGAAAAGTATTCAGAAATGTTAGGAATTTGCAGTTTCCTGTTTATTGGTCTATTAAACACTCCCTAGCTATTTCAGTTATTTCATCATGTGTTGCAATTTTTAGTTGCAATATGTTCTTCTTAAGTGCTGCCACACTTAGTACTAGAAGTTTGAGAACTTATATTTCTTATTCACTTGGTTCATTCATACCTACAAGCAGCAGTCTTTTCACTTTACATCAGCTATTGAATGTAATGCCCAGATATGTTCTCAGTCTACTTCAGTGGGAGTCACTAACACAGTGAATGATCATGAAGCATGTGTGTTCTTAAAAAGTGCCTTCATGTGATGGAGCTGTAAGTTAAGGTAGGGGATGCTTTGGAAAGCATTTTATGTGGCTAACATGAGAATTATTTTATGCCAGAAAGCACACAAATATTTGTGTTTATTTCTGGTGTTCTTCTTCCTTAATTACTTTCTTGATTCAGCACATATATATGAAGCAAGAGATCTTGGCTTGTTCTTTCTTTACATTAGCAAATTACATTAATCATATAATAGCACACTTTACATAATTGAGCACATTAAAAGTCACTTGGCGAGCAAAACATGTACTTGTATTTTTGAATATCCCAGTTTAATGTTTTAGTGAGAAGCACTAAAAGAAGCACTTGAGAAGCACTACATCTGCTTCAAGTATATGAGGTATAATTGCTTTTGCTTAAAAATATTCCTAATCTTCTTTGATAGCTGTCCTTTTTTTACTAGACAATATAAGCATGGTGCTTAATTCCATGATAAATATGCCTGCTGTTACTGTATGCATCAGTGTTTGACTATTCGTTAACTACTATTCCTATTAGAAAAATGTATTTGCCAACCTCCAATTATTTGCATTGAAGTAGTGAAGAGTTTGACGGCAGCCTGTCTGGTTTGGTCAAAAGAGGCACAGTACGTAGTTTAAAATTAGATGCTAACCATAAAAATGAAAAATAAGAACTGGTTCAACTGGAGCTTTGTTCACAATCTTTGCGAACAAGGCTTTCAAGTGGGAGCCGAAGCATCTATCTTGTATGCCCGATCTTCATTTGCTTATTATTATTATTATTATTTGAATTCATCTAGCCCTAAAGAGGTGGCAATTTATTTCGAATACTACTCTTTGCATTTTGTTTCCATTGCTGAGTTCTTTTTTCTTTAAATAACTTCATGCACCACACAAGTACAACTCAAACATTTTCATTCTTTCAAGGACGTCACACCTAGTGGAAGGTATTCTGCACTAACATAATTATTTTGAGATTTCCAGTAAATACGTAGTCCTCATAAAAAGTATCTAAATAATTTTGGCCTAAGCGGTTATACATTAACCATGTAGGCTTCATCAGCTTCTGACATCACTTGGTCTTGGCAAACTTGTGAGCTGACAAGTTTGAGCATGCAGTCACTTCCCTCCATATTTGTTTCGATGAAGGCTTGCCCTTTGGTGCTACTCTGGATCCACCCTCGTTTCCTGTGATTACCACTAAGGGCTTCAGGGCACACACCCTCAGGAAGACTGTTCATGCACAAACCTGGTTCTTTCACACTTTTACTAAGACAGACATTGAAAGCAAGGATGGCATAGCAGGCATGTTGGTTACAGAAGTACTTTATTAAATAGCTTTGTAAGTATTCATCTTGTTGACATTTCCATATCCTCTTCTGCTGAATTAGCTGGGGGAGCATGTCTCCTTCTCATGCATACCCCAGCCCAGCAAATCAGAACTTCAGCAGCGGATGAAATGGACATTTCCACTAGGTGGACATGGAATACATCCCCTGTGCTCTGCCCTATCTTTCCACCCTTCTCCATGTATTTTACTCAGTAAACTACTGGCTCAGCATGTTGGCCACCTTAATCAACCTTCCAATATCAGCACTTAAAAGGTATACAATACAAATAAGGCACTGTAAATCCAAGCAGTTAGGCTGGCGATTGCTGCTGTTATGCACCATACAGGCAGACGCAATGGCTTCACTGTAGCTTTCTAAGTTAACTTTACTGAACTTTGAATTTAGAGAAGGCAGAATATAAACACAGACTAGCATCTTTCTTATGTGCTTCACGCCTCTGCTTTTTTGTGTTACTAAAATAAGTATGTTGAACCTAAATGAAGTAAAAGGAAAAGGAAATTGTCATACTAATTTCATTTCACTGTCTTTTTAAAGGTATAGAAAGATTTTTTTATTGCATTACGAGTTGTTACTTCTCTCGATCTTAATGTTCATTTCTCATACTCCAATTGGACTACAACTGTTCCCTCACCCACAGCTATCAAGGCCTTATGGCAACTTTGGAAGCTCTCCGAACTGAGTAAATGCTATGCATTGCATTATTTCTTAATACATTTTCATGGCTGCCTTTAACCTCTATAGTTCCTCATTAAAGCCAGCATCTCTCTTGTGACTACATTTAAAGAGCTTGTGGTAATGTATGCCTAACAAGAAAGATGGGTACTTTGTAGTGCTAGTATGCTCTAAGTAAATTGTTTTATGCAAAAATTGCTGACATAATTGTCTGACAAATACTGCATCATGTTTGCTATTTTGCTTTCTGTTTCAATTTCACTGCATCTATACATTTTATCAGTGCATGAGTAGGGTTCAAGGCTGTTCTTTAAAATGCTCATGAGCACTAATCATGATCAGTTCCCCATATAAGTGGTTTTGCTGATGAGAATACAGGAATACGAGCAAAATTGACATGGAACCAACATATAGATAACGTCTGCATGACTGCCTATCAAAAGTTATATTTTCTGAGAAAAAAAAACTGGAACATGCATCACGTAATGTAAAACTTATTGCATACACCGCCTTTCATTAGGATGATACTAGAATATTCAGCCGTTGTTTGGAGTCCCCATCAAGTGACGCTTAAGAGGAAGTTGGAAAGGATACAGAGTCTGGCGGCACATTTTATTTGTTCGACATACCGAAGGAAGGAATCGGTCACGCTTATGTTGCAGCGTTGCAACTTCTATCTTCTTGAGGTACGTAGGAAAAAATATAGGCTGAAGGTGCTTTATCAAATAATGCAGGATCAACTTTAGATTGATAAGCTCAAATATCTACATGCTCCAGGCAAAAGATACCCGCGAACTAACCACGACTACGTCATAAAGCCAGACCATACCAACAGTGATACATATCGATACTCATTTTTCCTGGATGCGATAGAAATGTGGAACCAATTGCCAAACGCTGCTGTTAGCCTAAAAGATGTCGCCGACTTTGAAAATGCTGCTGAGGCATATTGATGGGAGTTTTCGATTTAGTTTTGAAGTGCCAAGTGATATGTGCTACTTGATATTCATTGTACGTATTTTGATAAATGTCAGAAGTGTGCTGAACAGCATTCAAGTGAACATCTTATTCACTGTGAATTGACAAGTGTTAAGCAACTTGACGTACATTGTCATTGTCCATATTTGATTTATGTAATTGTATTGTCCTCTCTGTTATGACCCTCTATGAGGGTTGACAGTATTAATAAATAAATAAATAGACAACGAGGAATGTGGGTAAGTACACTTTATTTTTAGTGCACATGTTTTTTTTAATGAACAGCTGTTATACTGCTAAAATCTGCACATTTAATAAAAGTACACTGCTCTGCTTCATCACTCCATGCTAAGTGCAGGTATCCTGTACCAGGAAGTCAAACCAAGACGTGGGATGTTCAGTCTGTGAAAATAAAAACGAGTTTGAAACATTAACGTGCAAAAACTAAAGCACACTCAAGAAAATAAACACAGCACAGGAACATATCCAATGAATCAGAATTACCTTTGAGAGCAAACCTATAGTTTCTATGGCACAGTGAAGAAACCTTATTCCTCCGGCTTTTTTTTGAGTGCGAGAAAATATGAAAGTGCATGCGTTCTCCCCATATTGTGTATCTGTCACCTCTTTTCACACACAACAGAGATGGAAGAAATCAACAGTTCAGAAAAAAATGGCCGTGTAAACATTAACTGGCTTACGAGGTCGACAAACCAACGGTTCAAAGCATCACAGCCACGTCCGAAATAGCGCCGAAGGCCGGCCAGTACACTTAGGCGCCTCGGCGCGCGTAATGTAATAGGAGACGGCAGGTGCACGCGTACACCATTAAGGAACACATATTATATATGTCGGTGAAAGCGGTCACTTTTCAGTTCTGACATGTTTCACCGCGTAACACTAGTCTACTGCGGCGAAGCTGACTTCAGGACGCCGATTTCTTCAACTCATCTAGCGAGGCAGGTCCGTTTATCACGCTTGGCAGCGTTTGACATTTTCTGCATTAATTACGTTTGTTCTTTTTAATTTTATTATCACAGTGACCCTGTATCACGCAGTAGCAGAGGTAGTGCAGCGTCGTAGCTGCGTTAGGAAAGGTAATGCGTGTATGCAGCAGGCACGGGGGCATTGGCTCTTGTTTGGAAACTTCAAGAGACGCTCTTCCGCGCAGCGATACCATTTGTATTATTAAAGGAATGCAGGTGATGATTAAATGAGCCGCAGCAAAGCTGTAAAAAAGCAGTAGTAATGCTGTTCTAAGATCCTCTCGCTTGAGCGAGATGGTCTTAGAAAAAAAGCGCGATGTAACGCGATCTGACGGAACAGCTCGTCATGCCAGTGTTTTCTTACGTCCTCGTTCTTACGCGCACCCTCCCCTGCATCAGACTACTGAATGGTTCTGTGCACGCACTGACGATCCTGATGGAGGCAATACCACTCACATGAGCAGCTCCATATAAGATGCCACGGCCCATTCCACATGCCGGTGGCAATTTGACGCGGCTATGAGGCAAAATATGCGCACAAGGTACCTAATGGTAACGCATCAAACAGCTCATAGCCCCAATCCATTATTACACGCATATAGCGTGGAAAGATGAATTACTCACGCTCTAAGTGGGCACGGAATACGAACCGCTTCGCAGCGCAGCCGGCTCCGTAAGACAGACGCCATGGAAATAAGCGGATGTGACATCATGGGTTATAGCGGACGTGACGTCATGGGTGAACGTAGACATTTCGGGCACCTTTCGTCTGCTGTGCCCCGGGCACAGCAGACACGGCCTAAACTGGAAGAAAGCGGAAGAGAAAATTCCTAAGCGCACAGCCACAGGGATAGACGAGGTTCCCGTTAGGCTGATAAATGAACTGGGACCAAAAAGTAAGGAAGCTCTCGTGAAAGCAGTTGAAAAAACTTTAAAAGATAGACGAATACCAGACAGTTGGCGACAAAGTAGAATGAATTTAATTTATAAAGGAAATGGGGAGAAAGACAGAATTCACTCGTATAGACCGTTGACCATTACATCGGTAATATACAGGCTAGCAATGCAGGCAATCAAATTAAAGCTTCAAGCATGGGCAGAAAATAATGGCATTTTGGGAAAGCTTCAGAATGGCTTTAGAATAGGTAGGCGTTTGGATGATAACTTGTTTGTTCTTACTCAGTGTATTGAAATATCAAAAGCAGAAAGCAGACCGTTGTATGTGGCCTTTTTGGACATTACAGGAGCATACGACAACGTAGACCGCAGCATTTTGTGGGATATTCTGGAAGGGGAAGGCTTAGGTAACGATTGTATATAGCTTTTGAGAGAGATTTACCTAGAAAATACTGTTTGCGTTGAATGGGAAGGGATGAGGAGCGCGGAGAAAGTTCATATCAACAAGGGACTGAGGCAGGGGTGCCCTTTATCCCCGCTGCTGTTTGTGATGTACATGGTGAGGATGGAGAGGGCGCTAGAAGGAAGTAATATCGGGTTTAATCTCTCATACAAACAGGCAGGTACAGTAATATAGCAGCAACTCCCAGGTTTATTTTATGCGGACGACATTGTGTTGCTCGCAAACAAGCAAAGTTATTTGCAACGTCTGGCTAATATCTGTGGACAGGAAGGCAACAATTTAGGTTTGAAATTTAGTGTTAGAAAATCAGGTGTTATTGTATTCAATGAAAACAGTGAACAGACAGTGGAGATACAGGGCCAAGAAATACCTCGGGTAACAGAATATAAATACCTTGGTATATGGATAAACGAAGGCAACGGATATATGGAAACACAGGAAAAAACCATAACAGCCAAGGGGAAGAGAAATGCAGCCATAATGAAGCACAGAGCGCTATGGGGATACAATAGGTACGAGGTCCTGTGAGGTATGTGGAAAGGGGTAATGGTTCCAGGACTTACTTTTGGAAATGCGGTTGTTTGCTTTAAATCAGGGGTACAATCAGGACTCGACGGGAACCAAAGGTCAGTGGGTCGCCTCGCGTTGGGCGCTCACGGGAAGACTACAAATGAAGCTGTGCAAGGGGATATGGGCTGGACTAGTTTTGAAGTGAGGGAAGCTCGCAGTAAAATTGAGTATGAAGAACGGCTGAGGAATATGGAGGAAAGTAAATGGGCTGGTAGAGTGTTCAGGTATCTGTACAGGCAAAACATTGATTCACAGTGGAGGAAAAGAACTAGGAAGCTTACCAGCAAGTATGCGGCCTGTGGGGTGGGCAACACAGCAACAAAGGTCAAGCGGAAAGTCAGAGAGGCTGAATTAATCTCATGGGTGGCGGCAATGGAAAAGAAACCTGCCATGAGTAACTACTTAAGGGAGAAAAACGAAATTAGGAAAGAAACGATTTATGATAACTCAAAGGGAAGCTCATTACTTTTCGAAGCGAGATCGGGATGCCTTAGAACACGCACCTATAAAGCGAGATATAAGAAGGAAGAAGAAGCATGTGCTTGCTGCGGTAAAGCTAGGGAAACGACGGAGCATATTTTATTAGAATGTGAAGACGTCTATCCAGCGGTCGATTTAGGCACCACTGGCCTTCTTGAAGCCCTTGGGTTCAGCGGGAGCAGTGGTAAAGCAAACAGGTCCGCAATAGACATCAGTAAGAGGCGATTGGAGGATTGGTGGAAGAAAAGTAGGGAAACGACAAAGGACGGAGACGTACAAAAGCACAGTTCGCAATAGGGTATCAGAAAATTTTGACGTGGTAGTGCAGAGTGTTTATTATTTTTTTTCATTGGTTAACCTAGGTAGGATATTAGGCAGCATAGTAGCAAGAGCTTGGTGGCGCAATTCCACCGCCCTGTTCCAAAGGGGACGCTCATAACATCCATCCATCACCGTGCCAGCGGCGCTGGCCGGTTTCGCGTTGGGCCGCATGTGTTTACTTTCAGCTTGTTTTCAATAATTACAGGCCGCGTTAACAGGGCATGAACTAGTCATTTTGTTAGTTCGTCGAAACAGATGCGTTTGAAATTTTAAATGATGCTGCTTAACGTAAACAAAAACCACGTTTCTGATAGACGCAACTGGCATTTAGTTTATAATTGAATGTTTCTCAGCAATGACGGGTTTTGACATATGTTTCACCAAATTCATCTGAACGCATAGTCAAACTGTTTTGAGTGCTTTATTTCTCTGTGCGCTTTGTTTGGAGTGTAAACTGCTTAATATTTTCTCTTATAAGAAGCAATGGTTCGCGTGTAGCGTTTATTTTCGCTCACAAAGGTTTTGTTCAGTGTTCAAATCATTTAAATCTAATTTTCTGTTTCCCTTTTGCTTGGAGAGCTTATACTTTAGAGTAGAAATTGCAATGCTATAGTCAGGTGTCTGTTACACCAAACATCTTCATTTATTATCTTTTAACTGTTTCTCTCCTTTATACACTATCCTTCACTTTATATGCACACTCAATACACGTAAGGGAATTTGAAAAACATGTTTATTCATCACACATTTCTCTTCACATGTTTTTTTCATCACATTCGGGGGAGGTCAAATTACCTGCACCTCCTCAACTTCAAATGCTTCTGTCGCTCCCTTTGGGCAGTCCTGTCTTTATTTAAAGCCTTCGTCAAGAAGTGCATACGTGTGAGGATATAAAACTGCACTATTTCTGCCGTCAGTTCTTTGCTGTGAACATCACAGCCAACTCGACCCAGTTTGATGCCTGCTAAGAACCGCATGAAATCATGGATGCTGAAGGAATGCAGTTTTTCAGAAGAAAAAAAGAAAGTAAACGCATCCTCTAGGGTCTCTACCAGTTTGGCCAGATTTTCACAAGGATACAACAATCCTCCCTTGTCAAAGTGGTTGACCAGTTCACTGTTTGGTTTCACTCCGGCTTCTGGTTTCTTTCTGGTAAGGGTAGAAATGCACTCAGTGCCGCAGCTTTTTTTGTTGAACTTTCTAGCAACATAGCCAGCAATGTAAAAAATAAGACGGCTATCGCTTTTCTCAATTACGTAGCTACTGTGGTCAGTGTTCAGACACTGCAGTGTAGACCTAGCCCCATCAAGATCCCCAATTTCTAACATATCTTCAACGATGTCTCGTACACGACTGGGCAAGATAATAACTTCTTGCTTACGGAGCTGTTCATACCGTTTAGGGCTTCTCATCCGCAGAAGCACACATTCTAATACCCATTCTTTCTCGTACAACATCCCAGATGTTGATTTTCTTGTAGCAGCCTTGAAGCAGGCCCTGACAGCCATTTGTTGCTTTTCAGGCAAGCTTTTAATGCGGGCGCCAAGCACCTCATTGCCAATTTATTGTTGATTTGCCTGACGCATCGCTGCTATAGTCCCGTTCTGCAGTCAGCAGTTTTTTCTGAGCAGTACGCAAGCTGCGGCGTGTGTTAGTATGCTTTTTCAGACGTTTAGATATTCCCCCGTTCCGCCGCTTTCGTGAAAGTTGATTCTGCAGCAGTTTTCTCAGGTATTTGCAATGAATGCAGGGGCCTTTCCTTTCACATACGTAAGTGCACTTGATGGAAAAGTAACACCCAGCAAACGATATATATCGTCCTTGCTTCTCTGATTTCACGCCGCAGCCTCCACACAATACAAGTGCACGTGTGCTGTCGAGCACTGACTGCGCTTCCTCCGGCGAAGAAACAGTGCACTGTGAGCGCAGTTGGCCCCTCAGGAATACAGAGCAACACAATGATTCCGGTTGGTTGCTTTCCGACTTGAATTTCACTAACTTGGGGCAGCATTATGTGGTCGACCTACTCGCCTTCGAGCGCACAGACTCCGAAGAAAACACTGTCACGTTCACTTGGAAGCGTTACCTTATTCCATGTTGCATCAGGTAGGCGGAGATTACGACACACATGCTCAAGTTCCACGGCCTGCTGCTTATCTGAGGCAATGATATCTGGTGTATCTGGCTCCTGGCGTAGCTGCGTGTGCGCTGCGGCGTCTTCTTGCTGGGCGTCTTGCCTATTGATTGCATTAAGAATTTGCCGTTTTGCAACAGGTCCACGCTGCTCACATATATTTCTCTCTTTTCTTTTCATCGGAGCTCTCTTCGTAAAATACTTAGGTGCGTCAGGGAACACAGTAGGCACGGCGTCTTCTTTCAGACGCGGACGATCGCGAGGCAATTCTGCAACCTCACCGTTGATTGTGTGCCGGTAGGTCCTTGCAACGAATCTTTCGTCGAAGTGCCGTTCACAAACCACGCTGTCGTTGGTAAGCTCTTTGTCAGCCCGTTTAATATTTCGGGCCCATTGCTCCCTTCGCAAGAAATTAGTTGGGGCTTTAAACAGAGAAAACTTTTGCGAGGAAGATCGATACCCGCCTTTGCATCCAGGTACGAAGCACGTACTTGAGCGGCTTGACGGCATGGTTCGCTACATCCAACAGTCTCAATCTGAAGAGTCCATTCCTCGTGTAGCAACCCGATGACCGAACACTGCACACAAATTTCACAGACAACGACAGAGGCGATGGGGAAGCGTCAACGCAGCCGGCGAAGCCTAGTCAGTGGCCGGCCGTCGCAAACGTGGCACCTGTGAATACAGCAGCGCCCCTAGCGGTGGATAAATTTTCACCGCGTTCCGCGCGCTCCTCCTCCACGGCGCGGATAAGGCGCCCGTCACACTACCCCCCTCTAGCCACCATAGTTGCCTAGAATATACTGGCTAGTGTGCCGTGCACCGGCTCTTTCAATGGACGAGCGTGGCGCCGCCTGCAATGAATGCCCACGATGGCCGGCAGAGGTCGCTGCCACACGGGTGGGTGGCAGCGACCTCGGCGGATGGACGTGCGTTTCGGGGCTCCGTGGCGACGACGAAATCATAAGTTTTTGTGCATGCTTTGAGCTTGCTTCTGTTTTTATTAGCTGTTTTTTTGTATTTAAATAGTAATTGGGCGTGCGGATGCTCCTGTGTCGAGGCTTCAGCGACTTCGTTCGTGGCTAGGTGGTCTTTTTTTCTTCTTGTTGGCTGATGTTTTTTAAGAGTTTTGTTTTGCATGGAGCGGGGGCGCAAATTTTGAATTCGTGGTAAGCGTGGTAAACGTGCCGGCTTTGTCTGGGTCTGGCGGTTTCCCTCGTTGGGCCTGGGTGCTAGGCGGGACCTGTTTGATAGGCCTATGTAACTATCTCAGCTAGCTCTTCGAAGTGATTTGGCGGACGTGCTCGTTGAGCCTGAGGAAGTAGGCCTAGCGATGAAACCAAACAAAGGGAAGGCCGCGGGGGATGCGGAGCAAGTGCAGTGCGACGAGTGCCTGCGCTGGTGCTCCCTCGACGAGACCAGTTTCCAGAGCTTAGCAGACGCGGAAGAGTCTAGCTTTACGTGCAGGCTGTGCGAAAAGGTCAGGGAAGCAGTCCAAAAACTGGAGGGAAATTGGACAGCCAAGTTCGAGGAGCTGAAAGCAGACCTGAAGGAGGAGCGGGAGAGGCGGTTAGCTTTGCAGGCGAAAGTCGCCGAGTTGGTCAAGGTGGAAGCGGTGCAGGCCGCGCAATTAGTAAGAACCGTGGCCGAGCTTGGAGAAGAGAAGGAAAGGAGAGCAGAACTGCATAGGCGTCTCGATGCGCTTGAGACGCGCGCAGCGGAGAATGATGGGTCGGGACACCAAGCCGGGGGCAAAAGCACAGAAAGTAAGGTAGACCCTACATGCGAAGTCGGGGGCAGGGTGGCAGGGCAAGCGGTAGTCAGCTCGCCGCCGGCGAATCGGCGTAGTTATAGCGAAGCAGCGCAACACGCCCCGCGTGAGGCGACGCTGCAGCCACAGGAAGCCGGGAAGCAGGGAGAGGTAGGAGAGAGTGAAAGGCTGATTATCGCTGGCGACTCAAACATGGCTGGGTGCTCAAAAGCAATTGTGGAGAGGGTGAAAGGCGACAAAAGAGTGGCGGTAGGGACATTTCCAGGGCAGACACTGGGTTCTGTCATGGAGCGAGCAAAAGAAAAGCTCACGGAAAATGCCCACGTGCGCAACCTTGTCGTAGTAGCAGGTGGGCTAAATGACGTCCTGAACAGGAAAGGGCCAGGACTAGCCCAGCGCTTGGCGAAGGGGGTGGACGACTTGCGCGAGCTATCCCCTCAGGTGCAGATCGTGGTGTGCACGGTGCCGGAGGTGCCTGTGCGTGACAGTCACGTACAAAGAGCCGTAATGGCTGCCAATGAGGCAATATGGAAAATGAGTCGAGAGAAAGGCTTCGAGGTTGTCGAAGTAAACAGGGAAGTGAGAAGTTGTGGTGGTTTTAAACGAGATGGGATCCACTTCAATTACAGGCTAGCACGAGAAGTGGGCTGGCGACTTGGGGGTCGCGCTGTTGCTTTTTTAGGGGGCCCGCGGGCGCTCGGGAGGTCAGAGTAGGTAGTAATAAAGAAGGGCCCCTAGGGGAACAGCAGAAGAGCATCGCCGTCGATAAGAGAAAAAGGAGGAAAGCAAGAACAAGAGCTCGCCATGCAATAGGCTACATAAACATGCAGGGCGGCAGAAGAAAGGAAAAGTGGGCAGAGATTGAGGAGCAGTTACATAGAGAACAAATAGGGGTGTATGCGGTTACAGAAACGCACCTTAGAGACTCAGAAGAGCCGCCAGTTATTGAGAATTATGTATGGGAAGGGTGCAACAGAACTAAGTCGGAAAGAAAGGGAGGGGGAGTCGGAATGCTCATCCATCAGGGAGCCAAATGGAAAAGAGTAAATTCACAATGTCAAGAACATCTTTGGTTATCAGGTACAATGAGTGGGAAAGAAACTTGGCTTGGAGTTACGTATTTGTGGACCGGAATAAATTGCACAGAGAAGAATAAAGAGTTAGTGGAATGCATAAGCGCTGATATTAGGGGTTTCGGGAATGGTGCTGAGATAGTCCTATTAGGTGACATGAATGCCCACATACAGGATTTAGATGGCTATACCGACAATAACGGGAAGTCAATGCTAGACCTTTGCGAGCAACATAACCTCGTGATCGTGAATACAGGGCCTAAGTGTGAAGGACAGATCACGTGGGAAGTGGGAAACCGGCAATCGACCATTGATTACTGTCTGATGACAGAAGGAATTCATGATAAGTTGAGAGAAATGGTCATCGATGAGGAAGGGTTTAGCAGCATAGGGAGTGACCATAAACGCATCATTTTGAAAATGGGATATGTAGTTGGGAAAGAGAGCAACGAAAGCAAAATGGCCAGCCCAAATTTGAACGCTGAAGAAATAGCAAATATAGTCACTAGAGTGGAGGAAGAAATTGGCAAGTCGCCAAGTAAGGGGTGGGAATATGGTGAGCTTCTAAGTGTAGTAACGACAGAAATACGGAAAGAGAAACAACACGTTCATTGGAAAGGAAAAAAGAAACCGAAAAGCTGGTGGAACAAGGAGATACGAGAAGCGATCGCCGAAAGACAGAAAGCATCTCGAGAGCACAGGCAGGCAAAGAAGGCGCAGTTGCCACAGGATGAAGTAACCGGTAAATGGGAAATATACCGGGAGAAAAAGTCTATGGTTCAAATACTGGTGCAAGCAAAATTAAAAGGTGAAAGTGAAAGTTGGTTGTCAGAAATACGTGAGAAAAAGAAGGCCGCACCTAGAATATTTTGGAATCACATAAAATTATTAGGCAGGAAATCAACAACAATACAACAACATATCCTAGACGAAGATGAAAACAGACTGGAAGGAGAAGCAGCAATAAATTACATCCAAAAAGTAACAGCCGAATCTTTCCAAGGCAAGGACGAGGTTGTATTTGAAGAAAAAAAGAGCATGAAAGAGACCGAAGGGGGAAAGGAGCTAGTGCTTACAAATTTAAACTGGAAGAAAGCGGAAGAGAAAATTCCTAAGCGCACAGCCGCAGGGCTAGACGAGGTTCCCGTTAGGCTGATAAATGAACTGGGACCAAAAAGTAAGGAAGCTCTCGTGAAAGCAGTTGAAAAAACTTTAAAAGATAGACGAATACCAGACAGTTGGCGACAAAGTAGAATGAATTTAATTTATAAAGGTAAGGGGGAGAAAGACAGAATTCACTCGTATAGACCGTTGACCATTACATCGGTAATATACAGGCTAGCAATGCAGGCAATCAAATTAAAGCTTCAAGCATGGGCAGAAAATAATGACATTTTGGGAGAGCTTATGGCTTTAGAATAGGTAGGCGTTTGGATGATAACTTGTTTGTTCTTACTCAGTGTATTGAAATATCAAAAGCAGAAAGCAGACCGTTGTATGTGGCCTTTTTGGACATTACAGGAGCATACGACAACGTAGACCGCAGCATTTTGTGGGATATCCTGGAAGGGGAAGGCTTAGGTAACGATTGTATACAGCTTTTGAGAGAGATTTACCTAGAAAATACTGTTTGCGTTGAATGGGAAGGGATGAGGAGCGCGGAGAAAGTTCATATCAACAAGGGACTGAGGCAGGGGTGCCCTTTATCCCCGCTGCTGTTTATGATGTACATGGTGAGGATGGAGAGGGCGCTAGAAGGAAGTAATATCGGGTTTAATCTCTCATACAAACAGGCAGGTACAGTAATAGAGCAGCAACTCCCAGGTTTATTTTATGCGGACGACATTGTGTTGCTCGCAAACAAGCAAAGTGATTTGCAACGTCTGGCTAATATCTGTGGACAGGAAGGCAACAATTTAGGTTTGAAATTTAGTGTTAGAAAATCAGGTGTTATTGTATTCAATGAAAACAGTGAACAGACAGTGGAGATACAGGGCCAAGAAATACCTCGGGTAACAGAATATAAATACCTTGGTATATGGATAAACGAAGGCAACGGATATATGGAAACACAGGAAAAAACCATAACAGTCAAGGGGAAGAGAAATGCAGCCATAATGAAGCACAGAGCGCTATGGGGATACAATAGGTACGAGGTCCTCCGAGGTGTGTGGAAAGGGGTAATGGTTCCAGGACTTACTTTTGCAAATGCGGTTGTTTGCTTTAAATCAGGGGTACAATCAGGACTCGACGGGAACCAAAGGTCAGTGGGTCGCCTCGCATTGGGCGCTCACGGGAAGACTACAAATGAAGCTGTGCAAGGGGATATCGGCTGGACTAGTTTTGAAGTGAGGGAAGCTCGCAGTAAAATTGAGTATGAAGAACGGCTGAGGAATATGGAGGAAAGTAAATGGGCTGGGAGAGTGTTCAGGTATCTGTACAGGCAAAACATTGATTCACAGTGGAGGAAAAGAACTAGGAAGCTTACCAGCAAGTATGCGGCCTGTGGGGTGGGCAACACAGCAACAAAGAAGGTCAAGCGGAAAGTCAGAGAGGCTGAATTAATCTCATGGGTGGCGGCAATGGAAAAGAAACCTGCCATGAGTAACTACTTAAGGGGAAAAAACGAAATTAGGAAAGAAACCATTTATGATAACTCAAAGGGAAGCTCATTACTTTTCGAAGCGAGATCGGGATGCCTTAGAACACGCACGTATAAAGCGAGATATAAGAAGGAAGAAGAAGCATGTGCTTGCTGCGGTAAAGCTAGGGAAACGACGGAGCATATTTTATTAGAATGTGAAGACATCTATCCAGCGGTCGATTTAGGCACCACTGGCCTCCTTGAAGCCCTTGGGTTCAGCGGGAGCAGTGGTAAAGCAAACAGGTCCGCAATAGACATCAGTAAGAGGCGATTGGAGGATTGGTGGAAGAAAAGTAGGGAAACGACAAAGGACGGAGACGTACAAAAGCACAGTTCACAATAGGGTATCAGAAAATTTGGATGTAGTAGTTCATAGTGTTTTTTTTTTCGTTGGTTAACCTAGGTAGGATATTAGAGAGCATAGTAGCAAGAGCTTGGTGGCGCAAGCCACCGCCCCGTTCCAAAGGGGACGCTCATAACATCCATCCATCCATCCATCCATCGTGGCAGCGACCAGGTCTGCCGTGGTGGTTGGTCGTGGCTCGCGGACGCTCCTGTGGACGAGGCTTCAGCGACTTCGCTCGTAGCTAAGTACTCTTTTATCTTTATTAGCTAGTGTTTTGAAGTGTTTTCTTTTGCATGGAGTAGGGGCGCATATTTTGAATTTTTGGTAGGAGTAGGAAACGTACCGGCTTTGTCTAGGTCTGGCGGCTCCCCCGTTAGGCCTAGGGGGTAGTTCTTTCAGCTAGCTCTTCGGATTCTTACATGGAGTAGGGAGTGATAATTCTTTGTTTTTGTTTGGGATAGCGGTCGAGGTCGGGTTTGCGTGAGTGATTTGGCGAACTTGCTCGTTGGGCCTAGGGACGTAGGCCTAGCGATGAAATCGAAAAACGTGAAGGCCGCGGGGGACGGGGAGCAAGTGCAGTGCGACGAGTGCCTGCGCTGGTGCTTCCTCGACGAGACTGAATTCCAGAATTTAGCAGAAGCGGTGGGGTCTAGCTTCACGTGCAGGTCGTGCGAGGGCGTCAGGGAAGCCGTCCAAAAACTGGAAGGGAATTGGGCGGCTAAGTTTGAAGAGCTTAAGGCAAACCTGAGGGAGGAGCAGGAGAAGCGGGTAGCACTGCAGGCGAAGGTTGAAAATTTCGTCAAGGTGGAGGCGGCCCAGGCCGCGCAGTTGGTGAGGACTGTGGCCGAGCTTGGGGAGGCGAAAGAAAGGAGCGCCGAATTGCAAAGGCGGCTCGACGCTCTTGAGACTCGGGCAGCGGATAATGTCGGGTCAGGACGCCAAAGCAAGGGCGAAGTGGGAGGCAGGGAGCCAAAGCAAGCGGTCGCCAGCTCGCCGCCGGTGAATCGGCGTAGCTATAGCGAAGCAGCGCAACACGCCCCGAGTGAGGCGACGCTGCAGCCACAGGAAGCCGGGAAGCAGGGAGCTCGAGGTAGGAGAGAGTGAAAGGGTGATTATCGCTGGCGACTCAAACATGGCTGGGTGCTCAAAAGCAATTGTGGAGAGGGTGAAAGGCGACAAAAGAGTGGCGGTAGGGACATTTCCAGGGCAGACACTGGGTTCTGTCATGGAGCGAGCAAAAGAAAAGCTCACGGAAAATGCCCACGTGCGCAACCTTGTCGTAGTAGCAGGTGGGCTAAATGAAGTCCTGAACAGGAAAGGGCCAGGACTAGCCCAGCGCTTGGCGAAGGGGGTGGACGACTTGCGCGAGCTATCCCCTCAGGTGCAGATCGTGGTGTGCACGGTGCCGGAGGTGCCTGTGCGTGACAGTCACGTACAAAGAGCCGTAATGGCTGCCAATGAGGCAATATGGAAAATGAGCCGAGAGAAAGGCTTCGAGGTTGTCGAAGTAAACAGGGAAGTGAGAAGTTGTGGTGGTTTTAAACGAGATGGGATCCACTTCAATTACAGGCTAGCACGAGAAGTGGGCTGGCGACTTGGGGGTCGCGCCGTTGCTTTTTTAGGGGGCCCGCGGGCGCTCAGGAGGTCAGAGTAGGTAGTAATAAAGAAGGTCCCCTAGGGGAACATCAGAAGAGCATCGCCGTCGATAAGAGAAAAAGGAGGAAAGCAAGAACAAGAGCTCGCCATGCAATAGGCTACATAAACATGCAGGGCGGCAGAAGAAAGGAAAAGTGGGTAGAGATTGAGGAGCAGTTACATAGAGAACAAATATGGGTGTACGCGGTTACAGAAACGCACCTTAGAGACTCAGAAGAGCCGCCAGTTATTGAGAATTATGTATGGGAAGGGTGCAACAGAACTAAGTCGGAAAGAAAGGGAGGGGGAGTCGGAATGCTCATCCATCAGGGAGCCAAATGGAAAAGAGTAAATTCACAATGTCAAGAGCAACTTTGGTTATCAGGAACAATGAGTGGGAAAGAAACTTGGCTTGGAGTTACGTATTTGTGGACCGGAATAAATTGCACAGAGAAGAATAAAGAGTTTGTGGAATGCATAAACGCTGATATTAGGGGTTTCGGGAATGGTGCTGAGATAGTCCTATTAGGTGACATGAATGCCCACATACAGGATTTAGATGGCTATACCGACAATAACGGGAAGTCAATGCTAGACCTTTGCGAGCAACATAACCTCGTGATCGTGAATACAGGGCCTAAGTGTGAAGGACAGATCACGTGGGAAGTGGGAAACCGGCAATCGACCATTGATTACTGTCTGATGACAGAAGGAATTCATGATAAGTTGAGAGAAATGGTCATCGATGAGGAAGGGTTTAGCAGCATAGGGAGTGACCATAAACGCATCATATTGAAAATGGGATATGTAGTTGGGAAAGAGAGCAACGAAAGCAAAATGGCCAGTCCAAATTTGAACGCTGAACAAATAGCAAATATAGTCACTAGAGTGGAGGAAGAAATTGGCAAGTCGCCAAGTAAGGGGTGGGAATATGGTGAGCTTCTAAGTGTAGTAACGACAGAAATACGGAAAGAGAAACAACATGTTCATTGGAAAGGAAAAAAGAAACCGAAAAGCTAGTGGAACAAGGAGATACGAGAAGCGATCGCCGAACGACAGAAAGCATCTCGAGAGCACAGGCAGGCAAAGAAGGCGCAGTTGCCACAGGATGAAGTAACCAGTAAATGGGAAATATACCGGGAGAAAAAGTATATGGTTCAAACACTGGTGCAAGCAAAATTAAAAGGTGAAAGTGAAAGTTGGTTGTCAGAAATACGTGAGAAAAAGAAGGCCGCACCTAGAATATTTTGGAATCACGAAATTATTAGGCAGGAAGTCAACAACAATACAACAACATATCCTAGACGAAGATGAAAACAGACTGAAAGGAGAAGCAGCAATGAATTACATCCAAAAAGTAACAGCCGCATCTTTCCAAGGCAAGGACGAGGTTGTATTTGAAGAAAAAAAGAGCATAAAAGAGACCCAAGGGGGAAAGGAGCTAGTGCTTACAAATTTAAACTGGAAGAAAGCGGAAGAGAAAATTCCTAAGCGCACAGCCACAGGGCTAGACGAGGTTCCCGTTAGGCTGATAAATGAACTGGGACCAAAAAGTAAGGAAGCTCTCGTGAAAGCAGTTGAAAAAACTTTAAAAGATAGACGAATACCAGACAGTTGGCGACAAAGTAGAATGAATTTAATTTATAAAGGAAATGGGGAGAAAGACAGAATTCACTCGTATAGACCGTTGACCATTACATCGGTAATATACAGGCTAGCAATGCAGGCAATCAAATTAAAGCTTCAAGCATGGGCAGAAAATAATGGCATTTTGGGAGAGCTTCAGAATGGCTTTAGAATAGGTAGGCGTTTGGATGATAACTTGTTTGTTCTTACTCAGTGTATTGAAATATCAAAAGCAGAAAGCAGACCGTTGTATGTGGCCATTTTAGACATTACAGGAGCCTACGACAACGTGGACCGCAACATATTGTGGGGTATCCTGGAAGGGGAAGGCTTAGGTAACGATTGTATACAGCTTTTGAGAGAGATATACGTAGAAAATACCGTTTGCGTTGAATGGGAAGGGATGAGGAGCGCGGAGAAAGTTCATATCAACAAGGGACTGAGGCAGGGGTGCCCTTTATCCCCGCTGCTGTTTATGATGTACATGGTGAGGATGGAGAGGGCGCTAGAAGGAAGTAATATCGGGTTTAATCTCACATACAAACAGGCAGGTACAGTAATAGAGCAGCAACTCCCAGGTTTATTTTATGCGGACGACATTGTGTTGCTCGCAAACAAGCAAAGTTATTTGCAACGCCTGGCTAATATCTGTGGACAGGAAGGCAACAATTTAGGTTTGAAATTTAGTGTTAGAAAATCAGGTGTTATTGTATTCAATGAAAACAGTGAACAGACAGTGGAGATACAGGGCCAAGAAATACCTCGGGTAACAGAATATAAATACCTTGGTATATGGATAAACGAAGGCAACGGATATATGGAAACACAGGAAAAAACCATAACAGTCAAGGGGAAGAGAAATGCAGCCATAATGAAGCACAGAGCGCTATGGGGATACAATAGGTACGAGGTCCTGTGAGGTATGTGGAAAGGGGTAATGGTTCCAGGACTTACTTTTGGAAATGCGGTTGTTTGCTTTAAATCAGGGGTACAATCAGGACTCGACGGGAACCAAAGGTCAGTAGGTCGCCTCGCATTGGGCGCTCACGGGAAGACTACAAATGAAGCTGTGCAAGGGGATATGGGCTGGGCTAGTTTTGAAGTGAGGGAAGCTCGCAGTAAAATCGAGTATGAAGAACGGCTGAGGAATATGGAGGAAAGTAAATGGGCTGGGAGAGTGCTCAGGTATCTGTACAGGCAAAACATTGATTCACAATGGAGGAAAAGAACTAGGAAGCTTACCAGCAAGTATGCGGCCCGTGGGGTGGGCAACACAGCAACAAAGAAGGCCAAGCGGAAAGTCAGAGAGGCTGAATTAATCTCATGGGTGGCGGCAATGGAAAAGAAACCTGCCATGAGTAACTACTTAAGGGGGAAAACGTAATTAGGAAAAAAACCATTTATGATAACTCAAAGGGAAGCTCATTACTTCTCGAAGCGAGATCGGGATGCCTTAGAACACGCACCTATAAAGCGAGATATAAGAAGGAAGAAGAAGCATGTGCTTGCTGCGGTAAAGCTAGGGAAACGACGGAGCATATTTTATTAGAATGTGAAGACGTCTATCCAGCGGTCGATTTAGGCACCACTGGCCTCCTTGAAGCCCTTGGGTTCAGCGGGAGCAGTGGTAAAGCAAACAGGTCCGCAATAGACATCAGTAAGAGGCGATTGGAGGATTGGTGGAAGAAAAGTAGGGAAACGACAAAGGACGGAGACGTACAAAAGCACAGTTCGCAATAGGGTATCAGAAAATTTTGACGTGGTAGTGCAGAGTGTTTATAATTTTTTTTTTCATTGGTTAACCTAGGTAGGATATTAGGCAGCATAGTAGCAAGAGCTTGGTGGCGCAAGCCACCGCCCCGTTCCAAAGGGGACGCTCATAACATCCATCCATGTAGTGTTCCTGTATATGCTCCCTGCGGGAGCATATACAGGTACACTAGGTGGGTGCAGACTGCGCGTGTCGTCTGCTTCGCATATCAGTTTCGCAGTTGTTGCGTCGGTTTCTGTGTTTGCGTTTTCAGTGTTATTACAGCGTTGCGTGTTTGTGCTTGGTGTTGTCAAAGAGTGAGTGCGTGGCTGTTATGTTCGTGTGCCTGTCATTGCGAGAACTATGCGGCGGCGGTGAAAAAATGCCGAAGCTGAGACAGTGCAAGGAGAGGACCTGCTTTGTGCCGTTGTGTGGAAGCGGTTACCGCTCGAACAAAGGGCGTGTATCCTTGTTCACTCTACCATCTGATACGAAGCGGCAGCAGAATGGGCAAGAATGATCAGGAGAACGGACAGAAGACCGGCACCAACTGCTGCGGTTTGTGAAAAACAGTTCGAAAACAGCTTAGTGGAGCGCGCGTTCTCTATCACCGTGAATGACGTTGTCCACGAGATTCCCAGCGATAAAAGACGCCCACGGTGGAAGTATTCTTCCATCGTGACCACGCCTGAAACCCTAAGCTATACCCACGATATTTACTGAGTATGCTAAGCATTCAGCTTACTTTTCCCGAGTACCAGGGGGGAAAAAAGATGAAAGAACGAGCAGTAGTGCTTTGATCTACTATACTGCAGGTTATGTTGCACGATAGATTACTGCCCAAAATTCTTGACCACATTGTGCAGGCTTCCTTTGCGTAAGTAAAGCTGAAGCTAGTACAGACGCTGCTTCATTATTGCACTTCCAATTTTGACAATGGAGGCCTTGCTTGTCTATTTTAGCCAGACGTCAACCGCTGTGAAGGCTGGGGAAGATGCTTTTACTGTGTTCTTCAGCAAAAACAAGTTACATGTAGCGAGTATAGCTGATTTTTCAGGTCAGCTGCAGACAGCTAGCTGGCCTTTCGTCAACCAGGGTGCCCAGAGCATGAAAAACCAGCTTTTGACAGCAGTTGCAAAGTTCTTTGTTTTCTTGAGGTTTCGTTTTTTTTTTTGTAAAAGGCATCAACAAAGAGAGGGAAGCGCAAAGGCAACGGCAGAAGCTCCTGAAACTGCGTCACTGCGCGATCTATTCATGTATGTGTGCATTATCTCATCTAGGGCTGTCTTATATGCCTGCGATTGACTGTTGTTACGCATGAATAAAATCTTTGTTACGCTTAAATGAAATATCTGTTTCCTATTTTTGTTCACGTATATCAAACATAAAAAGAAATCTGCACGTATTTACCAGGTATAAAAAAAATGTATGGTACACGGAACACCACGTGCAGTCCATTTTACAGGCATTTTTTTTTTGCTTATCCTATCCTCGGGGCCCAATGGGAATTATAAGGAGATGGGCACATGGTTTATAAGCCATCAAAAACATTCAAACCTATGAGGACAACAATAAGATAGTAGGCAGAAATAGCAGCAAATAAAATAAAAAGAAAGAACACAGAAATTCAAGTCATTTCAAAAGATGATCGGTTACAGCGGTTTTGAATGGTTATGCATTAATATAACATCAATAGAACAGTAACGTAACCTTAGAATTCCTTTACTTTATTAGAATGAAAAATGTAACCTGAAACGTACCCTTAAAAAATTACGCTGCCATCATCGCTAGAATAAAAAAACAAGTGTCCTTAGCTATCGCCGAAGATATACACGTACGAAGGCGAAAGCCTTGTAAAGCTTACTCCAATTCACTCTAATCCTTAATTAATTCACCTTAATCCCTCTAATTCAGCCTTATCCCCTTTATACAATCACTATAATGAATAATTAAATTTGCTAATCATTTTCCTATACGTACACGGCTGGACATGCTTTGGTTCGTTTCTGGCCTTCCTTGGATCATGTGATATGTTCTGTACCTCGCAACACGGCCTTGGAACATGGAGATCAAGGCATTTGCCTTAGAAATTACGTTTTCTCTTCGCCAGCATAGAAACACATCAGGTTCCCCGCTCGAAGCCCAGCTGAGCTAGCATACGCTTTTCACGCAAGCGACAAGCGCTAGAGAAGCCTGTTGTAATCGAAAAAAACCCTGATTTATAAATCAGCTGCCCAAATTTGAACTGTGCTGCTGCTACAGCTTAAAGGGCCCCTGAAACGGTTCGGACAAATTTTGTAGGCGCGTAGGGTACAGCTTAAGTAGAACATTCGCACCACAATTTAAGTGAAGCGTTACGTATTAATGGAGCTGCAAGCGATTAGAAGTTACCCTCCTCCCTAGCTATGCTTTTCCTCCTCAACTCGCTCGCCGAGCGAGCGGCGCTAAGCTCCGCCTTCACTGGTTCAGCGTCACGATGCGACGTCACATCGCTCACTTCCGGTTGTTTAGGAGCACGCCCCCTCCCGCGCGAGACCTCTCCGCTAGCCGCTTGGCCGTCGACCGAGAGCTATCGAAGCAGCGTGCGTTGCGAGCATTCTGTCGTAGCGCCGAACGTGTCCGGTACTCCGCTAAAAACAGGCAAGCTGGTCATTTCGGCAAATGACTGGAGGCATAAACACAAGCTGATGAAGGAACTTTAGCGTAGACGTACGTGAGCAGCCTGATCGTTCTGCACGGTCCAGACACTTGCTGGCGCAGCGCTTAACCAGTCAAACAAAGCGCTAATATGGCTCTAACCAAGTGTAAAGCATTTTAAACATTTATAAATCAACGTGTTGATGATTACACTCCTGCGAAAAATACACACCAGCAGCAAAGAATACACTTCGTTGCTGCTACTGTGTATGGTTGAGCTCTGTGCCACCAGGTGGCTGCACCGTGCAGACCGTTCACATTTGCCCTTCTGCTCATCTCGTGGCTCATCCCGGCACAGTCAAGCGGCCAGACCCTGTCCCCTTGCGCTTGCGTTTGCCCTAATACTGGACTCGCGGTTTGCAGGTCGCTAGGTTTGCAGTCCACAAGGCAACAAAGTCGAATCATAGTGCTCGCGAAAAGACTGAGACCGACTCTGACCGCGGAGCTCTCGTCAAAATGGAGTACGTTGTAACACAAGCAGACGACACTTGCTGTGTGCCGGAAGTGCTGAAGTGTACTAAAAAACTATTCTTGTGTATTCTCTTTAAGTTATTTTCTTTTTACAAAAACAAAGTAACTAACATTCCAGCTATTACGAGCATCATTTGTTCACCATAAAGTTGGAAAAATTATCGACCACGCGCCCTGGTCAGCCAATCAGATAGCTCGCCCATGTGACGTAATATGGGTTATTTGCATCATATGGGTAGGGGCGGCTTAAAATTTCGCCGAGCAGTGAGCTGCGATCGGCAGCGATGTGTATTTTTAAAACCTTATAATAAATTACACGCTTTACGCAGAGCACTTAGATGCATCAATTAATGATCAGAAGAACCTACTCTAACGACTCAGTACGTTTGTAGAAAATCGCCAAAATCGTTTCAGGATCCCTTTAATAAAAACAAAAAGCGCAGCAGCCCGCTTGCCGATGGTGTGGAAACACGGCGGGCTACGAAGACCGGATGGTGCCGCCACCCACCTGCACTGCAGCGCCCCTAGTGGCAGCCGCCGGCATTCATTGCATTTGGTGCCACCCGAGAGGCCGCGGACGGCACACTAGCCAGTATATTCTAGGCACTATAGCCATGCGTTGTACTGCGTTGTACTTTCTGGATATTCCAAATACGCGGCCCGGCGAGCCGCTGTAACCTGTGGGGCCCTGGAGGAGGGGCTCCACCCACCATAACCAAACAACCTATACTACAATAAAGACGGGGTATGCGGGAGATGGCAATTCAAGACGATGAGCAAAACGTGAACAAGGTGAATGCAGGAGCCAACGTTTCGACAAGTGGACTTGTCTTCTTCAAGGCGACATATGCTTTCCGAAGACAAGTCCACTTGTCGAAACGTTGGCTCCTGCATTCACCTTGTTCACGTTTTGCTGACCGTTTTTTCGTAGGCACCGCCATATTGTGAGCTCAGTGGCGCCGCCTATGAGCAGCGCCATACTGGCTTGGGTGAAAGCGGTCTTTTGCATGGCAGGTATACGCTCGGCGGTCGGTTCTGGCGTTTGTGTTCGCGGTCGTGCGCTCTGTTTGGTATGACGTGCGTATCCTACGTGGTAAACGGTTCTGTGAGACGTGCTGAAGTGGTTTAAGGCGTTATGGCCGGAATTTCTGCTGGCGTTGAGGTGGACGGAACACGCAGCGCGATGTGTGCGTGCACATTTGAGCCTACAATCAGCCTCGGAGATCAATTGTGTATTTCTGAATGTTCTAGTCATTAATGTGACCTTATTGCAGTATTATCCTCTCATTCTAACCTGCGGTTTGGGAGCCATGAAACATACGCGACGATCGTAACAGCGTGGGTACCGTTCTGCTACGATAGGAGCTGTGATGTTATACTTTGACAAGCGTTCAAACTGTTCGCTTCAGGTTACATTGCGTGACTACTTGGTTCGATGGATGAGGTTTTTGCCCCTGAATAAAATAGTTTTGGCAAGTAATAGCAGCATACCTTACAGTCTGAATTAAGCTTGTCCAGCAAAGGGACTGTTTACGAACTGCGCGAGCGTCCTAAGCAGTGGTAGGTGCTGGATTACATATATCTTTGTTCTATATACCGCATGGTCCAAGCATACGGCATCAGCGGTTATATATTTATAAACGTTGTGCGTCGTGACTATGCGAGGTCCTATTGCGGCGTTAGCCCGTTTTCTCTTGCTCTTGAAAGATGATGATAACCGAATTTTTTTTTTCGGTTGTGTTCGTTCCGTTCTCTACGGCGCACTCACACGTATTACGGAAATTTTGTCCTCAAAAATAGGCATCGCATTCTTTTTATGCGATCCCTCTCATATATTATGGCTGTATGCAAGCCAAAAAGGCAATGCCGAAGCGCACAGCTTACATATGTATCGTGCTGGTTCACCAACCGCAGTGATCGCTGTGCTGAGCAGCGCCATCGGCCTCATGCAGGAAGGCTAGCGTAGACATATGGTAATTTGAAGCCTACTAGACTTGAAATGCGCGAGAACGATGTTGGCGCATCACAAATATTTGATAGCGCCTGCAGCTTAGGTGTTTCGTGGTTGCCTTAGGTTGGCCGTGCACGAGCATGCGCTCTTATGCTTTGTTTTACTCCCTACGCCAAGCGATCAGATAGTGAGCAGATTTACCATTTCATGCTGCTAATACAGAGACACCGCCTTCCTTTGTTGAATTAAAACCGATATAAGCAAAATATTTCAGAACACATACACACACCGCGACTGATAATGTGCGCACACCGCGGCTGATAAAACGCGCCACATTTTTGCACCCCCAAGACATATTTTCGCCTACTGTAGTTACCGATCCACCAAAAGGCTTCCCTGACGACCTTATATGAACGGACATGGCGTAAATTTCACAAAGTACTATCTAAAACAACTCGAAATCGTTCCGCAGCACGCGACAGCAATACTTTCAAGCAGCGCCGCGCCGGATCGTCCAAGCCAGAGAGGAGGAAAGGCTCTCCGCGCGCCCTATCCTCCTCGCCCGCTACAACAAACGTTCACTCTCTCTCTCGCGGCTACATTCGGGTATCGCCGGCGTGCAAGGAGGAAGCGCGGAAACATGCACGCTTGCAGTCTTGGAGGGACGCGCAGGCGTCGGTCTCCACACCAGGGGTGCGCGGCTTAGGGGAGGAGGGCCGTTTCGCCACGCGCTCGTGCACCCCGCAATATATTGTGGGCGAGTGTACCATCGAGGACAAATGAAATGCGATCAGTGGCACACGTGGCCGAAGCATAACTAAAGGTACAGCACATGTCGTCGGCCAGTCATTGTGCACATGCGTCAGCATGTGGTTCTCGCGCAGAGGGCCAGCGCTGCTCACGCTACTCCAACAAACGTCAGCTGTACTTTGTCCGAAAGTTGTTTTGCCATCTCTCCGTTGCAGTGCCATTGCCACCTGCACCTGGCAGTACACCACCGCCGCATCTTTAGCATGATATGTGGACTCGGCGGCACGGCCGTGACAATAATGTTGGCTCACGTACCTTTGTACATGCAGATTGTCTTCGAGAGCTGCTTCATCGGTGGCGGATCCGTGGGACGGGCGGATGGAGTGCATCTTTCTGCGAAAGCGCCGCTGATCTCGCCTACGTCTATCGTCGATCAAGGCTGTCTCCGCAATGCAAGTGCCGTTTTTGGCAAGCCATCGTTCCATCTACACGTGGACACCGTCTACCGCGCACCCACCTGGAGCACCCTGACGTCACTAAGACATCGGCATGACGGATTCTTGGGTATAAAAGAAGCTGCAGCAGTGACGGCCTTCAGTGGACTCGGCGGCACGGCCGTGACAATGTTGGCTCACGTACCTTTGTACAGGTTAGTGATAAGAAATATGTATTTCGTAGCGATTATACCTTTGTCTGGTCGTGCTGCCGTGTCCACATACTATTGTGAGTTGTATCGGCGAATGTTTCTCTTTGGCAGGGATTTTGTTGTCGTTATCAGTGGATGTGGAAAAATGGCTGTGGCTTAGCTAAGGTTAAGCCCAGGATGCGAAGCATACTAGCCTTTTAGTTGTTGAACCACTGTTTAGCCTGGTGAACTGCTGTTGCTTGGCTATATTTGGTTCGGCTAGACGAAGAAACAACTCATACGTTACTCTCCTTCGCCTTCAAGAGTGGAACGCGACAGCGTTCCCATCGACCCGCCAAGGGGTGTAGACAGTGGGCTACGGCGCAGCGACTACGCGCCCCGCATTGGACGCGGTGAGCGTCGAGCAACGCAGCGTTCGGCGCGGCAACGAAATGTGCGCCTGAGCAAGCGACGCATGCCTGAGCCTTAGAAACAGCTCGTTTCTAAGGCAACACCGCATTCACTAGAGGCGCTTTTGTACCGCTTTAAAGTATCGTACTCGTGGCTCAGTGGTAGCGTCTCCGTCTCACACACCGGAGACCCTGGTTCGATTCCCACCCAGCCCATCTAGCAAGAGTTGAGCCAAAGCCACCTAGAAACAAGCGCAGCTGCTTATATACCGCCGCGACGCCGCGAGCGACGGCGCGAGTTGGAGCCCCGTTTCTCCTGTCGTGACGTCACGGTGTCACGTGGTATTGAAGGCGACACCGCCGCGCCTGAGGAGCTGGGTTTAGCTCTCGTAATATGCTTCGCATAAAAAATCCTGGGCCTACTAACACTGAAATGATCAAGGAACTTCTTGATACGCAGAAAGTGATTTTGGGTAAACTTTCTGAAATCCAGGAAAAACAGGCCTCTTCTGAAGCAAAGTTGGTTCAAATGAATACCAAGCTTTTTTCCATAGAAGAAAGTTTGAAGGAATTCGCATTGTTAATAAGAGACTATCTAAAGTTGGACTATGTACATGACCAGAATTTAGATGCTCTCAACCGAAAGGTTGATCAACTTGAAAACAGGTCCAGGCGAAACAACTTGATAATAAGAGGAATTGGTGAGGACGCACGGGAAACTCATGTTTTGTTGAAAAAGGTGAACAGTGATGTGTTTAGCGGCATTTTGAAGCTGAAAATCAATTCAGTTGAAAGAATCCATCGCCTAGGTAAAAAGATTGAAGGTAGAGACCGTCCCATAATCATGAGGGTGGCTGATTTCAGAGACAAATCTAAAATTTTGCGTCATTTCTCTATGCTTAAGGGTACGAATATAAGCATCAGTGAGGATTATTCGAAAAGGATTGTTGAAGTACGAAAATGTCTATGGGTTTCTACACATGAGGAAAGGTCAAAGGGAGCAAAAGTTAAACTACTATATGACAACATAAAAGTCAATAATGTCCTTTATGCGTAGAATGAAATCACTAAAGAGTGCTATGACTGTCAAGCACGCCCTCAGGATGACCCTGCTTGAATTTTGGAAAGCGATTCCTTCAGGATACTGAATGTGAATGCAAGAAGCATACTAAATAAGGTCGAGGATATCGAAGCTATCATTTTAGAGCATGATCCGGATATTACAATGATTACTGAGACATGGCTTCATAAAGGTATATTAGATAGCGAGGTAACTCCAAAGTCTTATGTAATGGTAAGGAAGGACCGGGATGGTAGAGGTGGTGGAGTTGCGTTAATGATTCGCGATAACATTGACTTTATTATACTTCCTGTCCCCGCTGATATTGAGGCAGTTTGGATTAAGATAATTTGTAAGAATCGTTCAGTCCACATAGGCGGTATATATAGGCCACCAAATTCACCACTCCAGGTTCTTCCTTCTCTCCGGCACTTTATGGAGTGCAATATGCAACAAGGAGACAATATTATACTTTTGGGTGATTTCAACCTACCTGGAATAAACTGGAATGCTTACTCTCCTAGAGATACAGAAACTTTGAATTGCAATGAGCTTTTTCATCTTGTTTTTTTGTTTTGGTTTAAACCAAGTGGTGACCGATCATACTAGAATCAGTGCTCGTTCTTCGTCTATCCTTGATCTTGTTTTCGTGTCTAATCACCTGTTGCCTTTACTAATAGACTGTGAGACCAGTGATGGCATCTCTGACCATAAACTTGTAGTACTGTCTTTGAGCCTTTCCGCCAATACTGTAAACCATCCCCGCAAAAATGGCGTGTTAAACTTTGCTAGAGCTGATGATGTTGGGGTTCTAGAATTACTAGAGGACTCTTACGAGAGATTCTCTGAACTTTATATGCGTAATCAGGGTCCTGATTGTCTCTGGGAGTACTTTGCTAATTTGGTCATGTCTTCTATAAAACTGTATATACCTAAGCGTTTAAAGAAAACTAGCAATAGAAGCCCTTGGATAACTAGAGAAATAATACACTTAAAGAGGCTAATAAAACGAAAACGTAAGAATTGTAAAAATAATCCTAGCTCTCAGACTCGTTCCATCATTCAATGTCTTAGAAGGAATCTTAAGATACTTGTGAAAGAATCCAAACAAAGGTTCTTTGGCATCACAATCCCAAAATTTCTAAAAGAAGCACCGGGTAAATTTTGGAGATATATTAATCCATCATCGAATGTTCGCTCAACGACACAATCTAATGAGCATCCTTCTTCCGAAAGTTTCAATGATTATTTTGCATCTGTGTTCACTGAAGACAACGGGATTATGCCGAGTATTGAAACTCCATCTGACAGGCCGCCTATTGCTGCTGTTGAAATTTCTGAACAAGGTGTGCTCACCTTGTTCGTAAGAATTGCAAAAATAATCCTAGCTCTCAGACTCGTTCCATCATTCAATGTCTTAGAAGGAATCTTAAGATACTTGTGAAAGAATCCAAACAAAGGTTCTTTGGCATCACAATCCCAAAATTTCTAAAAGAAGCACCGGGTAAATTTTGGAGATATATTAATCCATCATCGAATGTTCGCTCAACGACACAATCTAATGAGCATCCTTCTTCCGAGAGTTTCAATGATTATTTTGCATCTGTGTTCACTGAAGACAACGGGATTATGCCGAGTATTGAAACTCCATCTGACAGGCCGCCTATTGCTGCTGTTGAAATTTCTGAACAAGGTGTGCTCAACCTTTTGCTTCGTTTGAACATAAAAATCCTGGACCCGATGGCATCCCTAACGAGTTTCTTTATCGCTATGCCGAATGGAATTCTAAATATCTTCCATTAATTTTTTGGTCTTCACTTCATAGTGGTTTTTTACCAAAGGTATGGAAGCAAGCTAAAGTGATTCCTGTCCTCAAAAGCGGCGGTGCTGATAATTTAGCAAATTATCGCCCTATATCAATCACTAGTACCTGTTCAAAGATGCTTGAACATATCGTCTCGAAACATCTGTTAACTT